>NW_027507764.1:296784703-297984703 GCF_037356315.1 Lithobates pipiens
ATTTTTATTGATTCTTTATATATTTTTTATATATATTTTTTATATATAAAACCTTTCTTTTTTATATATATATATATATATTCTTTATATGTATTTTCTATGTATTTTTTCAATTTTTAACAACCTTCTTTTAATTCTTGCAAAATCCACTTCTATTTTTTACCTTTAACAAGTATTTTCATAATTTTTTAAAACAATTTTTAAAACAATTAAATAAATAAAAAAGTTCCAACTCTTATCACTTTTTCCCACATCTTGTCCACACTATCCAACTTGTATCCACATACATTGATGGACACACACACAATAATCACATACAACCAGCCTGCAACACATGAGCAATCAACACCATGCTTTGGTCGGAACAGCTCCGCCCCATAAGGTGGAACCTAAACGACTAATTAGAACTGCCCCCTTTCCCTATTTAAACCACTCCAAACATAGTACCCAGATGCCTGATGAAGGAGCACGCATGCTCCGAACGCGTGCAACGTAAACCACAACGAAACGTCATCGCAGTGCGCCCCTCAACATAACAACGAACGGACGAACGGACCTCCCTGACGCTGTTACACCAAGCCGTGCGACGCTGGGAACCACCGGCGCCACCGGACGAGAGATACAGCCGAACGAGTTACCGCTTCTCCTCGAGAGCCCTGCGATGCCCTCTAGATACATGATGTGCCTGAAACCTTCTGGTAGAGTGTGAGTGCATAACTTCACAAATTAAATGTCTTTGATTCAACAATACTGCACTTAGATTGGCGCTGTTTTTTCTTCTGTTTATATATCTTGCACATGGGCCTACTAAATTCAAATAAAGCCCCTGATTCCTTTGTTTCTAAATAATTTGATCCTAAAACTGATCTCCAGTTTTACTGTCACTTTACATGGTTTGTTTAGGCCACAGTGGCCCTAACAAACTATTTCCTACACTAGCGTATGCACTCACTGTGTGTGCTGTATACAGCCTTGTGTTCCGGCTATGAGATGCAAATATCCGTTCCACACCCGGAATAAAATGGAGTCTGAAATGAGTGCTGTATGCTTTATGAAACTGAGGATATAAGTTTATATTGCAGGCACACCTGTTCAGGAAATGGGCCAAACTATTGCACACTGTTTTTGGCTTCAGGTGTTTTTTCTGCAGCCAGTAAACTTCCCAGCATGTTATCCTGTGTGTCTATGCACACAAAGGCTGTCATCAGAGTTTTTTGGCAGTGGCGTTTTCTGCCTGGAAAAACCCCCAAAACTAGGGGGTTTTAACAGAAGTTTTTCCGCTGTAAAAAATGCTCTAACTCTGCTAAAAGCTTAAAAATGCTGAAAAACGTTTATATTCTGCGTTTATCAGAGCCATAAGCTTTTGTGGAAGTATAATTTTGCTTAAAAAAAAAAAGCTATAAAAAGGCTACAGCTGAAAAACGTATTCTACAGCTAACACTACAACGTCCAATGTGTATGAGGCATAAAGCTGGAAATCCGCTTTAGGCAAATCTTTTGTTTACAATGAAGCGCTTTCCGGTGATAATATCTTGTAAAGTAGCTATCCTTTCAATGTGTGTACTTGCCACTTATGTTAAGCTGGCTTAAATGTCAGCTGATTCCTGCTGTATCAGGTACAATTCGAGCTGTAGGTGGCCCTGTAAGCACCACAAAAAAAAGACGGTGAGTGCCACCAATCCAATGCAGCCACTGTTTAGGCATTCAGACAGGCTGCACGTGCTGTGTCTGAAAACAAAAGCTAGCAGGGGAGACGTAAGTCCATTCATTTTTGGTCCACATTGCAGTGCTAGGAAGTGAGGAAGTTGGTAGCCAGAAGGTATTGTTGGTACCTCCTATGTTTAACCACTTCGCGCCCGCCCTATAGCCGAAAGACGGCTACAGAGCGGAAGCTAACTGCCGGGAGGCCGTCCCTGGATGTCCTCCTGTTTACTTCCCCTCTGCTTGCGGGCGCGCATCGGGGAAGTTCTGTGCTGGCCGTGTCCCCCGGACACAGCCAGTCACAGATCGCTGTAAACGGCCAATCACAGCGGCTGTTTACAGCGCGATCGGCGTGCCCAATGCAAGATGATCTCATATGTAAACATATGAGATAATCTCTCATCGCCGGCTCTCCCTTCTCACAGACAGCATGTGAGGAGGTAGAGATGTGTGTAATTTGTGTAAAAAAATTAAATAAATAAAAAAAAAAGGAAAATAAAGTGCCCACCTGTCCCCACTGCCACCTGTCCCCACTGCCCCCACTGTCATCTGCCCCCACTGCCACTTGTCAGTGCCATCTGCCACCTGTCATCAGTGCCACCTGTCCCCAGTGCCACGTATCAGTGCCATCTGTCAGTGCCATATCAGTGTCACGTGTCATCAGTGCCACATATCAGTGCCATCTGTCATCAGTGCCACATATCAGTGCCATCTGTTCTCAGTGTCACGTGTCATCAATGCCAGGTATCAGTGCCATCTGTCATCAGTGTCACGTGTCATCAGTGCCACATATTAGTGCCATCTGTCAGTGTCACGTGTCATCAGTGCCACGTATTAGTGCCATCTGTCATCAATGCCATGTATCAGTGCCATCTGTCATCAGGGCCATGTCGGTGTCACATGTCATTGTCCTGGTGCTCCAGGGCCTTCAAAAGTGTAATAGATAGTCAACAAGTTAGATGTGTAATTTATGCTCCTAGAACACGTGATGGCGCTCCCTGCATATTGGGCCTCTCTATGTGGTCAGGCTGTGGAAAAGTCCCACACATGTGGTATCGTAATACTCAGGAGGAGTAGCAGAATTTATTTTGGGGCATTATTTGTGGTATACACATGCCACGTGAGAGAAATAACCTATTACAATGACAATTTTGTGGAAAAAATTAAAATAAAATAAAAAATCTTCATTTTGCAAAGAATTGTGGGAAAAAATGACAACATCAAAAAGCTCCCCATGCCTCTTTCTAAATACCTTGGAATGTCTACTTTCAAAAAAGGGGTCGTTTGGAGGGTATTTGTACTTTCCTGGCTTGTTCGGGTCACAAGAAATGAGATAGACCACCAGTATCAAGTACCAGATCAATTTTGTGCGAATCGCACCACAGCTTGTGGACTCTCTAACTTTCACAAAGACCAAATAATATCCACTCATTTGGGTTATTTTTACCAAAGATATGTAGCAGTATAAATTGTGCCCAGAATTTATGAAGAAAAATTAATAATTTGAAAAATGTTATCACAGAAACAAATATGCGTTTTCAAACTTTTCGGTTTTTTCATTTATAGCGCAAAAAAAAAAAACGCAGAGGTGATCAAATACCACCAAAAGAAAGCTCTATTTGTGGGAAAAAAAGGACACAAATTTCATTTGGGTACAGTGTTGCATGACTGAGTAATTATCATTCAAAGTGTGAGAGCACCGAAAGCTGAAAATTGGTCTGGGCAGGAAGGGTGTTTAAGTGCCCAGTAGGCAAGTGGTTAAAGAGAGGCTAGTGTGCAAACTCTATACATACTTTCAATATAGCCATCATATAGCAAGGCAGTTTTGACAGAAATATATAATTGTCTTTTAGGCTAATGTGTGATGTTTGATATGATGATTTTTGTCGTTTTTAGATGTACCAGTCAGAGAATGATAAAACCATAGTAGAAGATGACTTGGCAGTGATTCTGAAGACTGCACTAGGAGTGTCAGAGCTTAGTGTAACAGATATTTTTAGAGCAATAGACGAAGAAGAAAAGAATAAAATCACATTTGGTAAGTACACCAAAGAGTTATCAGGATAGCTGTGTATTTTGTATGTTTTTATTCATGCATGTATTTAAATAGCTAGACATTTCTATCACTTCGTCTATTTGTAGTTATTTTCCGAGCTGTATTTATAACAAATTAAATAATTGCTGTTCTTACTAATATGGAAAAAGTCACCAGTGCTATCCGCCACACTCCAGCGCCTGCAACCTACACCATGGTGTCCACAACACCTCCCTCTGTATTACACATGGGGCCTCATGGCATAGTTTCATGCAGAGCATCTTCCTTCTCTCACACCCAGAGTCTCAAGTCTTTCTACTGTACAGTGGTGCCTGGTGGTAAACTTTTTTTTTTTTGGGGGGGGGGGCGGCAACTTCTGAGCAAACAGCAATGCCTCTTCGAGCAGCCTCACATGTACATCATGCAGCAGCATAGCCAACCTGCCCAGCTGCCCAGTGCCCAGCTCAATCCGGACATCTTTATCTGACAACAGCTACTACAGCAGTGAAGGAAACTCCCCGACCATGAACTGGCAAGTTGCCAGCCAAATGTTATGCCACCAGCAACAGTACCAGACGGTATACACCTTGTGCCGTTCTTGCGGGTGTTGTGTTAGCTGCGGGAGTGTGAATCACCCGTGATGTCTGTGTTCGCACAAGTGTGAGCCCTGGCTAAAGGAGATTGTACAATCTGATTGTATAGCTTAGCCAGCTTAACAGATTCCTCCATTCACACTAACAACGCAGATGGACGAGCACCCCCTTCCCCCTGCTGGGCTTTGTATTCTAACAGACGACACCGCTGGCTATCAGAATACCCAAATAGATGTGGTGGCTGCATTCTTTTTTTTTTTTTTTTTTTTTTTTTTTTTAAGGCTTTTTAGCCCTCAATTTTCACCTGGTGATCTGGCCAGTAACACAACTCCTGTATTAGATTGCCCCCACACTGGATGAAGGACCACAGGGGGCACCTTTTGAACAGCAGCATTGTCAGTCTGTGAGGAGCGAGTGTCTGATGTACTATCAGAGTTATATACACTAATAAACTGAAGACAAACTTTAGCTAACACTTTATAATCAGTTAAAGAAACAGTGTTTTTGCTTTAGGGAGAAAAGTTTTACTTAAATGCCGATTATTTTAAGCATCCCTGTCATTGGTAAATGGTTTGTCTCATTCCTCTAACTGCTACGTCTGAAGGACAGTATGTTCTGTGGAAAAACAGCAGACTAAAGCCCCATACACACTATCAGATTTTCTGCTGATTTTCTTTTTCCTTCAGATTTACCTTAGGAGTTTCAATTTGTATGCAATCGGGCAGGCCCTTCCACTACATGGGTTTTGGTAAATCTGAAGACAAAAATCAGCAGAAAATCAGTGTGTATGGGGCTTAAGACAGTCTACCAGCAGGTTAAATAAAAAAAATAAACTGAATTTATTTCCCCATCCATATCCTCAAGGTGGATGGGGGAATCCTGACCACTGTGCTATTGTATTCTGATTGCAGGGAGATTTTCCTGCCATCAGAAAACGCATATCAGCTGGCTAAACCTCGTGATGCCAAATTAATCATCAATAGTGCAATTCCACAAGATAATGTATGCTGATGAGTGCCAGAAAGAAGCATCTAACATACTGCTGTGCAACAAAAGGCAACGCACAGGGGGGCTTAACACAATCCACAGCATACAAGCCTGTGGAAGGATAAAGAAAAGTACATAGACAAAACTATCAGAACTGATCCCAACATACAGCAAGGAAGTAATACTTCTA
This sequence comes from Lithobates pipiens, assembly GCF_037356315.1. NCBI lineage: Eukaryota > Metazoa > Chordata > Amphibia > Anura > Ranidae > Lithobates > Lithobates pipiens. The sequence continues at coordinate 296,790,210 of NW_027507764.1, forward strand.
CAGGAGACATGAGGTAAAACTCATACTGCATGTGAGCTGTGTGTACACGTATCCATTGCTGGTGTCATTGTCACAACACATCTGCAGAGCTGTCATCTGTCACCTACATTCCAGAATGATCACCCCCATCTGAACAACAAATCTCATACAATTACACCAGAACTCTCCACCTCTTGGGCTGATCTAAGTTTAGAGAAGAAAGCATGAAGCCTGTAAAAGCCTGGCCTACCTGGACCGGAAATAAACCTGCCAAGTCTAAGAAGCTCCTGGAAGACCAGAGCTGGGGATGGGGACAGATGGGGAGAGAAGGGAGGGAGATGGAGACAGTTCAGCTCCCACTCACCCAAGGCTGCTATCTGATGGCTCATACTGGGGCACCAATCATGCTGTTAGATGCAGCTGAAGCTGCTGTGACTTCTATCCCCAGCGTGCAGCCAGTATGAGAAAGGGGATGTAGGCGGGAGATTCAGAGTGTGGGCAGGGTAGACACAGGGAGAGGGGGCGGGACAAGGTGGGACAGACACATCCTTCTTTCTCATCTCCCATTGGAGCTGGGAGGGAGGGGGAAGAGCAGCTGGCTGGGCTCAGTGAAGTGAGACAGTCGCACTGCACACTGTAGGCAGCCTTCCTGCCCAGGAACAATGTCCATGGAGAGGGGATAGCTGGAGGGGCAACACAGTGCTTTCCTGCTCCTGCTGGCCCCACCTCCTGGTCTCACTCTGCTCCTCCTCCTCCTCTCACAATTTAGCGGTGATTGCCTCTGTGCAGGAGCAGTGGCTGAGTCTGGTTCCCTCTCCCTCCCTCTGGTCTCACTCAGCGCCTCCCCCCTCAGCAGCGATTGTTTATGTGCTGGCTAATGCTTCTACTCCTGTTGCCTATGTGGGAGACGGAACATATCGTTGCTCACCACACAGGCTACACAGAGAGAAGCAGATGGAGGCAGCTAGGTAAAGCTGTGAGCAGGGCCAGCGCCAGCATAAATAATTGTTGACACCTAGGTTTGGCGCCCCCCCCTGGCCTTGTGCCCTAAGGCAGCTGACTAAGCTGCCTTATGCTGGCGCCAGCCATGCCTCTGCATTACATGTAGTGTCTTTCTGTCTTTGTTTAATACGCCTGTGCCCTTTCCAAACACAAATGGCTCAATGCCACTGGTTAGATCTGTCACAACATACACTTGTCAATACTACCCCTACTTACCTATACTTTTGCTCTTCAATGCCGAATATGTGATATCACATTGTTCTCTGAAAGAATATTACACGTTTATAAGGTATCTTGGTGCTCTTTATTTGTCTCAGAAGGATGACATGTAGACAACAACAAATCTAATACTTGCAGGTGAATGTATGCGCCACCATATTTTGAGAGCTGGGGGTTATTTATTTAGAGTCTCAAATCTATTACATGAAATTCCTCATACCACTGTATTAACATTTTTGTCTGCGTATAGATCTATGTTTGTCCCCAGCATGTTTGAAGCCATTTACTGTTGACTGTCTCACTACCTCTGCTGGAAGTATATTCCAAGCATCAACTACCCTTTCAGTAAAATAATACTTTGCAAATTAGTTTTGAACTTTCCTCTAGTTAATTCAAAGCGGATGTATACCTGCAAAACAAAAAAAAAAAATCCTATAAGGCAAAGGCATAATGAATTAGTATGCACCACATACTAGCTCATTATAAAATGCTTACCTTAGAAGCGTCAGCATCGCATCCTGATCACCACCAAGGGAGCTGACTTTTTCCCCTCTGCGTTTCTTCTGGGTTCATGGCTCCGGCACTGTGAGTGGCTGGAGCTGCGGTGACGTCACTCCCGTGCATGCACACAGGAGTCCTCTGTTCCAGTAAGCTCTGGCACGATTTGGCGGACCTTCACTGCGAATGTGCCGCTGCGTCAGGTTTAGGAGATATTAATTTTACCTACATGTAAGCCTTATTATAGGCTTACCTGTAGGTAAAAATGTAAGGTCATGTCCCCGTGTTCTTGATTTTGGTTTCATATTGAAAAAACTGCTTTCCTGAACCTTAATCACCCCCTTAATGTAATTTAAAGGTTTCAGTCATTTTTCCCCTCTCCCTTCGTTCCTCCAAACTGTACATGTTAAGTTTCTGAAGTCTCTCTTGATATTTTTTAGCCCCCAAACCTTTTACCATTTTTGTTTACCCGTCTCTGGACTCATTCTATCTTATCAATATCTTTCTGTAAGTGAGGACTCCAGAACTGGGCACAGTATTCTAAATGAGATTTCACTTAAGATCTATATATAGGGGAATCGGGACCTCCTTCCTTCTGCTGATAATCCCTCTAGTGATGCACCCTAAAATTCTATTCGCTTTTCCCACTGCCTGGTCATTTGCTCATTCTCTCTATCTCTATCTCTATCTCTATCTCATCTCACAAAGGTGAGTACACCCCTAGGTGAAAATGTCCAAATTGGGCCCAATTAGCCATTTTTCCTCCCCGGTGTCATGTGACTTGTTAGTGTTACAAGGTCTCAGGTGTGTTAAATTTGGTGTTATCGCTCTCACTCTCATGCTGGTCACTGAAAGTTCAACATGGCAAAGAACTCTGAGGATCTGAAAAAAAGAATTGTTGCTCGTCTACATAAAAATGCCCTAGGCTATAAGAAGATTGCCAAAATCCTGAACCTGAGCTGCAGCACAGTGGCTAAGGCCATACAGTGGTTTAACAGGACAGGTTCCACGCAAAACAAGCCTCTCCATTGTCGACCAAAGAAGTCGAGTGCACGTGCTCAGCATCATATTCAGAGGTTTTCTTTGGGAAATAGATGTATGAGTGCTACCAGCATTGCTGCAGAGGTTGAAGGGGTGGGGGTCAGCCTGTCAGCGATCAAACCAATACGCCGCACACTGCATCCCAGAAGGAAGATGATGCCCGCAAACAGTTTGCTGAAGACAAGCAGACTAAGGACATGGATTACTGGAACCATGTCCTGTGTGTTGATGAAACCAAGATAAACTTACTGGTTCAGATAATGTCAAGCTTGTGTGGCAAAAACCAGGTATGAGTACAAAGACAAGTGTGTCTTGCCTACAGTCAAGCCTGGAGGTGGGAGTGTCGTGGTCTGGGGCTGCATGAGTGCTGCTGGCATTGGGGAGCTACAGTTCATTGAGAGAACCATGAATGCCAACATGTACTTTAACATACTGAAGCAGAGCCTGATCCCCTCCCTTCGGAGACTGGGCCGTACCGCAGTATTCCAACACATAATGACCCCAAACAGATCCTCAAAGACAACTACTGCCTTGCTGAAGAAGCTGAGGGTAAAGGTGATGGACTGGCCAAGCAGGTCTCCAGACCTAAACCCTATTGAGCATTTGTGGGGCATCCTCAAACGGAAGGTGGAGGAGCGCAAGGTCTCTAACATCCACCAGCTTCATCATGGGGGAGTAGAAGAGGACTCCAGTGGCAACCTGTGGAGCTCTGGTGAACTCCATGCCCAAGAGGATTAAGGCAGTGCTAGAAAATAATGGTGGCCTCACAAAATATTGACACTTTGGGCCCAATTTTGAAAATTTGCACCATTTTAGGGGTCTATTCACTTTTGTTGCTAACGGTTTAGACATTAATGGCTGTATGTTGAGTTATTTTGAGAGGGCAGCAAATTTACGCTCACTACTTTTACTTTGTAGCAAAGTGTCATTTCTTCAGTGTTTGTCTCATGTAAAGATCTAAGAAAATATTTACCAAAATGTGAGGGGTGTACTCACTTCTGTGAGCTAGAGATGTATATAGAGCTATCTATCTATCTCTCTCATATATATAGCCGGTCGGGACCCCCGTGAGTCCGGTCGCGGGTCCTGCAGTCTCGATCGCCGCGGGCATGCCCGTGATCGTCTCACGGGGCGGGTGAACGAGGAGATACCCTTGTAAACAGCATCTCCCCATTCTGCCTAGCAACAGGTAAAGCTGATCTCTGCTCCATGTGATTGGAGCAGAGATCACTGTTCACTAAAACAAAGCCCAGCCCCCCACAGTTAGTAACACGCCCTTAGGAACACTTGACCCCTACACTGCCACCCACTGGTTAACCCCTTCACTGCCAGTGTCATTTACACAGGAATCACTGCATTTGTATAGCAGTGATTGCTGTATAAATGACAATGGTCCCAAAAATGTCCGATGTGTCTGCTATAATGTCGCAGTCACAATAAAAATCGCTGATCGCCGCCATTACTAGTAAAAAAAAAAATATTAATAAAAATGGCATAAAACTATCCCCTATTTTGTAAACGCTATAACTTTTGCGCAAACCAATAATCGCTTATTGCGGTTTTTTTTTTCCCAAAAATATGTAGAAGAATACGTATCGGCCTAAACTGAGGGGAAAAAAATTTGTTTTTATATATTTTTGGGGGATATTTATTATAACAAAAAGTAAAAAATAATGCGTTTTTTTTTTCAAAATTGTCGCTCTATTTTTTTTATAGCGCAATTTTGTTTGGGAGCCACGTCGCACTACCGCTCAATTGTCAGTTAAAGCAAAGCAGTGCCGAATCGCAAAAAGTGGTCTGGTCTTAAGTCAGCAAAATGGTCTGGTCTGAAAGTGGATATATATATAGATAGATAGAGAGAGAGAGAGATATGGATATAGAGAGAGATATGGATATAGAGAGAGATATGGATATAGAGAGAGATATGGATATAGAGAGATATGGATATAGAGAGATATGGATATAGAGAGAGATATGGATATAGAGAGAGAGAGAGATATGGATATAGAGAGAGAGAGATATGGATATAGAGAGAGAGAGATATGGATATAGAGAGAGAGAGATATGGATATAGAGAGATATGGATAGAGAGAGATATGGATATAGAGAGAGAGAGATATGGATATAGAGGGAGAGAGATATGGATATAGAGAGAGAGAGATATGGATATAGAGAGAGAGAGATATGGATATAGAGAGAGAGAGATATGGATATAGAGAGAGAGATATGGATATAGAGAGAGAGAGATATGGATATAGAGAGAGAGAGATATGGATATAGAGAGAGAGAGATATGGATATAGAGAGAGAGAGATATGGATATAGAGAGAGAGAGATATGGATATAGAGAGAGAGAGATATGGATATAGAGAGAGAGATATGGATATAGAGAGAGAGAGATATGGATATAGAGAGAGAGAGATATGGATATAGAGAGAGAGAGATATGGATATAGATATAGAGAGAGAGATATACAGAGAGAGATATATCAATCTCTATCAGCAGAGACCCTAGAGAATAAAATGGCGATCATTGCAATATTTTACGTTACACAGTATTTGCGCAGTGGTTTTTCAAACGCAATTTTATAGGAAAAAAATACACTTTAATAATTATTGCAAAAAAACACAATACATAACCCAGTTTTTTGGTAAACTATAAAATATTATGTTACGCAGAGTAAATTGATGCCTAACATGTCACGCTTTAAAATTGCGCACGGTCAAGGAATGGCAACAAACTGATACTTAAAAAAATCTCCATACGAAAGGCGGAAGGTCCCATAGTTTGCTCATTTTCTTTCTTGTGGAACTATTCTGATGTAATGCGACATGATGTGTAATGCATTGTTGGAAACAATAAAAAGTTAATTGACAAAAAAAAAAAAAAAAATCTCCATAGGCGACGGTTTAAATTTTTTTACAGGTTACCTGTTTAGCATTAGAAAAGGTCTAGGGCTAGAATTATTACTATTGCTCTTGCTCTAATGTTCGCAGCGATACTGTTTACATATGTTTGCAGAACTTGCGCATGCAGTCGCTATTTTACTTATTTCATTTTTTTTATTTTTGCACTGTCACTTTTATTCCTATTACAAGGAATGTAAACATAAGGGATATCAGGTCCTCTTTATGGAGAGATCACTAAGACCCCAAATCTCTCCTCTACCTTTTAAAGCAAAAGATCCCCAAAAAAATGTGATCTTATGCTTTAAAAAAAAAAGTAATAATTTACTTCAGCCCTAGACTGAAACCGCTGATCTTCCAAGACCATAGAGGAGATCAGAGAAGACCTCTGGCCAGCTGCGTGATCATTTCTCGGCCCTTATGAGAAAACCAGTAGCCCCTTTCTCTGGCTTTTATGAGAAAGCCAGTTGCCGGCTAAAAAAAAAAAAAAAAAAAAAAAATATATAGATATATATATATATATATATATATATATATATATATATATATACAGGGGTTTTGGCTGATAGCTTCAGCCATAACCCTGATAAACCACTTGCAAACTGCAAACTCGCTCATCCACACCTTATTGCCAAAAGTATTGGACCACCTCTCCAAATAATCTGGTGGAGGAGGGATTATTTTGTGGGATTGTATTTTTCAGAGGTTGGCTTGGCCCCTTAGCCTTAGTTCCAATGAAGAGAACTCTTAAGGCATCAGCATACCAAGACATTTTGGGCAATTTCATGCTCCCAACTTTGGGCACACAAAGCCAAAGCGGATATGGACATAGTTGTAAATTATGGCAGGGAGAATTTGCTATTGCAGTAGGAGTATTGAAGATTTTCACCCTGCTTCACCTGGCCCGTAACACAATCGTAAGATTTTCATTTAGCTGATCACATGTAAGCAAAAGTTGTGAAAAAAGACCATAGCGTTCCTTTAAAATATTGTGTAACGTTGCTCCCTCCTCTGACACGTTGATACTTGCCTCTCCATTTCTTCCTTGTCACACTAGCCTTTATTACAGCCAGCACAAAATGCCTGCCACTTCTAGGTGTAAAGCCCTGTACACACGCGCAGAATGTCGGGAGACATTTGCCAGTACAAAAAATACCGACCCTCATTCTGCCCGTGTGCATGTCGGTCTGTCTGGCAGAAGGTCTGTCGGACATGCATGCTTTAAAACCAGCAGTCGACCGACTCCCAATCAGCGTTCTCAGCCAAAGGCAGAGCGATGTTTGGAGTGTTCTAGTGGGGGGGTCCCCTGTCAGAACACAACTACTCAGCAAGGGAGATGAACTAACCTCGCATGGTTAGTGCAGTGTCTGCCACCGGAGCTGTGTGGAAAGGGACCTCCTGCCATGACGTAGTGTGTGAGCGCTTTTACATGATGGCGACGAGGCCTCTGCTCTATAAGCTCTGGCACCAGCTGATATTTCTGACCTGTAGGCAGAAATATATGGGGGGGCCTGTTATTGCCAATCCCCTTATAAAAATACAAATACTAACTTGCATGTCTGTGTGTTTTTTTTTGTTTGTTTTTCTTGTTTTAGAGGACTTTGACAGATTTGCAGAACTAAACCCCAATTTTGCTGAAGACTATATTTATCCAAATATGGTGGACTTTGAAACTCGTATAGACAGCCCTTCTCCCAATGCTCCAAATGGCTTCTGTACTGATTTTACACCTGACAACATGGAGGAGACGCAGTGCCACAGTGATCAAAAGAAAACAAACTAAAGCGGGACCTACTTCTCCCTCTCCTGGTGAGGGGCTTATGTGTATTGTACCTCTGAATATATTTAGATTCATCTATACACAGTAGTCTTTTGTTTGTGACAATTTCCATTTTTGCCCAGCATTCATCTATTTTATCTTTATTACAATCATAAGGTGTTTAAATTGCAGAAATTGCGAGTGATCTATAATCACTGTGTACTGAAAAATAAACAACTGTCATCAAAAAAATCTTACAAAAGTGCCTTTTTCTATGATGGATTCACTGGCTGCTTTCTGACTGACTAACATTCTATGATTAGGTAGTCCCTCCATGCTTTAGACAGTGGATTGTGAAAGATAAGGTCCACCTTGCTTTAAAGTCATAGGGACAAGAGGTCTGTCATTTTCTAGTTATTACTTTGTAAGTTTTTTTGATACATGTTGTGTTGGGGTATATATTTCATCTGCTTTGCAAATATATAGTTGCACCATTGTATAGCACTCAAGGAATTTGATAATTTCTGAATTTTGGTGTGCAGAATTATATTTGATGGGCCAGTAAATATAAAATAAGTTTGTTATTCTCCAAAAAGACTTTGTAATCATGGACAAATAAAGTTTAGCAGCGAAAAATAAAATCGGAGACAAAAGTAACTTTGGGAAGAATTAAAATGAAATAAAGGGCTAAATGCACCTTTTAAAATACATATATGGGAGCTGTATTACCTGCCAAAGGACATGATCTCTGTTGAATCAGTCCTGCCAATAGATTTTTATTTCTGTCCATCCAGCACAACCAGCCTAGTGACATGACCTTTTCTCTGTTGCAGTTGGGCAACACAAATTGGCCAAAGAGACTCAAAAGGCCAGCCAGCCCTCTGCCAGTTTGTTCCTTGTGAACATATGTTATTGTTGTGTAGTGCAAGCCCACCCCTCCAAGTCTAAGCGCTGATGTGGAGGGGATTACAAGAGAGTGAAATCAATTCTAATTCATTATCTTGCTAAAAGCATAACTACATTCATTAGTGTTTGTTTTTTTAACATTTTATGGGAGTCCAGCTTTAAGATTTTCCTTCCCTTAGCGGACTTCCTGTCTAGTAATTACTGTTAAGCCACATAGTTGCAGTAAATACAATATCGGCAGTGCAGATTTCTGTAGATTTACATTTGCAAGTGAGAATATTTCATACTCTTTCAGATGGGAATAACTTGTTTTGAGTTTATTGGCCCTTTAAAAAAAATTCCTGTGCAAACATCCAGCGCACACACAAACATTTAGTATGTTTTCAATGATTTGTACAATGTGTGCATGTAGAACAGATTTTTAACTGGTGTGGAATTTATAGTGCACTTTGGTGAATAGTTGTTTTAGGTCAATGTATTTTTGTGTTCACTTCATTTGTTGCAAAAGCAAACTATTTTAAGTGACTTTTTTGTTCACTTTTCCTACAATTCAGATATATGGTAGTATTATGAACAAAGCAACTATTTTATAAATGGCAGGTTGATTATATCGATTGAAAGTCTTTCCTCTTGTATACTATTATGTTTACATTCAAATATCTGTGCTAATTGTGCTCAGTGGGATAAAATGTTTGCATATTTTCTTATATCCTACTTTGTCTGTTTTTTTTCAAGAATTTCAAAAATTTTACATCGAAAACCAGCTCCACCTTTCCAATGAATTTAGTGCTCTAAATCGGGGATTTCCAAACTATGGACCCCTGCTTGTAAATCATGAAAGCTAATTATAATTTATTGCAAAACATATTTCTTGTTCAGTTGATAATTGCATGGCCTCTTGAAGCATGTAGTGTGTCCATTGGGAAGTCAAATTAACTTTTGACTATCAAAGTGAACCTGCACCCAAACACTAAAGTATTTGGAAGCTGGAAATGCACTTTTTTACAAGCCCTTATTCATCTCTGTATTTATAAGCATTGTATATAAATTCACTTTTAAATTAACGAGTGAATCTCTGTGTTTTGCTATGAGAGCAGATCTTGGCAGGCTGCCAGCCCTCTAATAAAACAGCCAACTGGTGTTTTTGTGAGTTGTAAGGCCTGAATTGCAACATCTGGAGCATACATCCCGGAATGTATACAAAAACTTTAAATGCCTGGTCTTTGTTGTAAGGACTAACTCCAAATTAAAAGCAACTAGAGTGGTCATTTAAGGCTTGTTGTAAAGGTTCTATACTTTTAAGAATGTGCAAATTAATGACCATATGTGAGCATAAGTGCACATTACAGTAGCCCTGTCAATACAGGGTTAAAATAGAAGACATATCTGGTAAAAGAAACTACTGTATATATTTACCTTTCGCAGGTCCTGTGTGTTAAAAATTGCTGCAGGTATTCTACACTTACAGGCATGTAGAATATGTCCTTCCCCCACCGCACGCTGTGGTCCCTTTCATTGATTAATTCATTACTGCAGGACTCAGAAGGAAAGGGAGGAACCACTGTAGTTCAGTGGTAAAATTTTCTAGTACATGCAGTAAAAAATAAAATTTTTTAAATTACCCTAAAGTCATCTTCTAAAAGCACTTTATATTGTCCCTCTATCCTGCTTACAAAATATGTTGCCCAGGAGGACAGTCGCTGCAAAGGCCCAAGTTGACAACGTGATATAGTGACATGATATATATGCTCTGCAAAACACAATAGGGCAACACATGGGGGTATTGTGCTGTATGTCTGCCTGTATAGATTAAGCAAGAGGCACTGATGTAAATGAAGGGTGCTGCCATTAGTGGACTCTCTAAGCCATCGAAGCACCAGAAGTGGCAAAATCGCCACTGAACATTAAACTTTGTGCCTGATGTATGGAGAATACTGACTGCTGACCATTCACATAAAAACTAAGGCACATTGGCTATGGCTAAGGTTTGCCGCCAACCGTGGAAAAAAATTGCCGTGACTTTTACTGTACGACAGACCATTATGTTACCACTGCTAAATAGGAAGCGGTCTGCATTTGAGTAATTATAGATACCCCCCGTCCAGGACTATTTACATAGTAAACAGAGCTTTTTTTTTTTTTTTAGCAATCACGTCATGATAACATTTACATTCAATGTATTGCTTTATATATATATATATATATATATATATATATATATATATATATATATATATATATATATATATATATATATATATTATAAAGAAAGAAAGAAAGAGAATCTCTCAAGACAAACATCCTGTGGATACCCTTTAAGAAATATGGACTGTTGGGTCCATGTAATCATTATGTAAACAAATTTAAATGGCTGGAATATCAAGGTTACTGGGTTTCAGGAGATCAAAATTTAAAGGGCTATGCCTTCAGAACCTCTGCAGCAGTTTACACAATTGAAGTTTATCATATTGCAGGATATTGCGTAAGCACATAGGGGAAAAAAAACTGTCCTACCTGATCTTCAAGGATCAAATTCAATGAAGGTGGAAATCAGATACTAAGACTAAATCTTCTGCTGCCTACAGGTGAACTCATTTTGTATCTCTTAGGCAGTGAATCTGATATTTAATAGTCTCCTTGAATACAGAGTACCACATTGAGCAAAGAAAAGATGTACTGCAGCTTCAAAAGGCCATGGACCTCAAATAACAGGACTTCCTGCTGGTTGTACAACCTTTTGACTGACTGAACAGATTTTTACATTTGTAACCAATCATTATACATTGATGCAGCAATTTACAGAAGGATCACTCAAATACAGAAAATGTAGTTCATCAAAACCTACATTTTTGAAGGAAGCACTCTATGATCCAAATTATCATTGGAAATGGATGCTGTTGTGTAAAGTTTAACATGTGGTGGTAATAGCAATATGAGCCATGTGCTAAATGCTAGGTGTCAAGCTGCCAAATTGACCTGTTTTATAAGAAACTTCCCTTTGTCGGTGGCTTCCAGAGTATGATGAGAATAGGCATTTCCCCTTTCCCATAACTGCAGCTCTTGAGTCCTTGAGTACCATTGGGTCTGGTCGTGCACACCTCTGCAGAAATAAAAGTATTTGCATAAGATGGAAAGGCTGAGGGAATTTTCTTGCAACACTGGTATGATCATGCACTGGATTATGCCTACCAATCATTGGCTGATATTTTTATTACCAGTACATATCTGCTTTCATCACAAGGCACAATACACTTTAAAATATTTGGCAGTATACAGACTGCAGTACCCTTTAGCTACCAATTAGAAATATTTTTGTTGTTAGTACTTTGAAATTTGGAATAAGACTGGTAGCTATGGGCAGCTTCATGCACCTGTTATTTGTAATATAAAACAAGCCACATTTGCCCCTTTTTTTGTGACTTAATTGACAAAGGTTGGCTCAGCTCACCCATCTGTATTTTCTTAAATGTAGATGATCTCTTTACTGCAGTTTTTGTTATGCATTGAAATTAGTATGCTTTTGTAAATCCATGTATTTTTATTATTTTTTTCATTTAGGGTGTTCTTGGTACATTGCATTTTTTTTTCTTAGCGTTTAAAGATTAAACAAATGCTCAAGCTTTTATTATATTAAAATGAAGGCACTTTTCCCCATTACTTTAGAGGGAATTTCTGTTACAAAGTAAAACATCTTCTCAGAAGCTAGTGATCAAAGCTGCCATTGCCCACTTCATGGGCCTCATAATAGATCAGGGTAGCAATGGTTTAACCAACCTGCACCAAGTCTATTAGTTGCAGCCCATGATTTCACATTGCTTTCATCAAAACCTTCTGGGACAGGTGTTTTCATTGACATCCCATGAAATTGTTTTTCTTATAGTAAATGGTGTTTTGATTGTGCTGAATGCTATGGTCCATGAATGTTTTACATTAAGATGTCAGTGAAGAAACCTCAGGTCGAACATGTGTGGATGCAGCAAGTGAAGTTTAAATGGGTCTTCATAAGCTGTGCTTTGATGGCTCTTCTGCAGTCCATTTACATATATTTTAATACTTTCACCCTTTGGGTTTGACCATGAACATTCGTATGCAGTTGACTTTTACTGGTTCCATGTTATTGCTATATAAGAGATCTCAGAAACTTACGTTTTCTTGAATCATTTTTCTTGCAGTTGTTGCTGTGAATTTACTAGGAGAATAGTTAAGGTTTTTACTATGTTGCCGATTGTGGGTATTGGGATTACTCTTTAGAGCTTGCTGTTGTAGTACTCCTGAAGAAACTGTGTGCTCAACTTTCTTAACATTCCCATTTCTTGTAAATCTAAGAGCACACACTTAAGTTGAACAAGTGATTCATTAAGAATGTGCCCCTGTTTGATGGGTCCATTGATGTTCCTTTGACCTCAAATAGCTCAAGATGGAATGTGCTGAGTACATTGAACGTAGTATTTGAGTGAGGGATGGAGAACCCGGATAGGTGGCACCTACAAAAATGTTTTGCGTAACAAGAAAAAAAAATGATCTAACATGTCTAACTATATTTCTAATACAATTTCAATGTGCGCAACCTATATATTTTTTTCTGTTACAAAGTATTTCTGCTGTATGCGAACACTTTGGAATTTTCATTCACTGTCTGTTTCTTAGATTTTGGGAATTTGAACTGATCCTAGTTTAATTACAGACTGTATTTAGCAGTTTCTATGGCAAAAATAAAATATTTCCAGTACTTTTGCTTCAGGTTATTTTAACCACACAACATAAAGTGGTGTGTTCTGATGTTAATTTATCCCATTTTATTGGTTGCTAGCTCAGCAATAGCCTTTTTTAGGTTTGGTTCAGATGAACAGATATGTTAAATCTTTTTATTCCAGCAGCAGTTTGAGTTTTTAACTGATGTCTTGACTCCAACTATGTGTCTACGATAGCCCTCTTATTTTTAAGTGGTTTTCCAGTAAAGGATTTGTATGCAGTTTCCTCATAGCGCTACAAGATGTTTCCTTTACTGAAGGCCATTGTTATGCTTCAAGTAATACTGCCACCCTAAACCCAGGCAATGCAGGGTTTTAGCCTAGGCTTACACATTGGAGTGCAAACAGATTAAGCCCCCCTGCCAACATCCATGCCACATGATTGTATTAAAGTGGTAGTAAACCTCACACATGAAATATGAACAGAGCACATCCCTCTACAATGTGTACTGTACGTGTCTGTTTCCAAAGAACTGAGTGTATTTTCTCTCTTCTGATTTTCCTCTGTTATCTGTATGAGTCACTTTTGACAGCTTTTCTCAACACCAAGAAATAATTGGGGATGAGACAAGAGCTCCAGCACACAGCCTGCAATTGACATCCACAGTTGTGCATGTTACCATGTACTGTGAGGAGGGGGTGTCCCCCTTCCCTCCAATCATGGCTCAGAGCTCTCTTAACTGAGCTCTGCAGTGTAAGACTCCAGATCCCCACCCCCTGCTTTTCAGTGCTGAAAGATGCTGTGTGAAATGTAAGTTTTAGAAGGTTGTAGAGAAGAGATAATCGGGTACAACTTATGTAGGAGGATTTGTTTAATCTTTGTGTATCACCTGAGGCCAGTCACTTCACTGGGTATGTGTAGGGGTTTTCTACCACTTTAACTATTGGCAGATCTGTTACCAAAAACCACCAGGAGAGATCAACCTGTGCTCATCTGGATTACCACACTGCTAAAAGCTGATTTACATTTTATCCTCATTTATACAGCATATGAAAGCAGAACATGCATGATAAAAGAAACCAATGATGACCAGGCACAGAAAGGCCCCTCTTTCTGCTGAATGCAGTAAACAAGCTCTTCCATTGAAAGTTTTTTTTTTTATTTATTTTTTCATCACTTGTGGATACCTGGCCAGTTCTACTTGGCCCTGAAAACATGCCAGATCTTATACCTATGTTTATCTAAATTTTAGTTTTAACTGGAACCACAATAAAATTTTCCTAAACATATAACTGCTACTTTATTTTAATATATTACAAATTTGGTTTTGTAAAGCAGGGTAATGGAGTAATAAAGATTGCAAATAGTGTTTATTACCGGTTTTGTAATATTATTTTGCAACGGCTATTAATCCATTCACTTTGCCAGATATTAATGATGTTTCCTTATCTAGCACCCTTGTTGGCAGTCACCAGTGGCCTCTAGTTGTATACAGGTGACAAAACAATCAGTACTTTGGTAGAACATTCTGTCTCAATACAGATAGCACTTTAGGCAGCCATACACTGCTGCGAACCTGGCTGCCATATTGGGGCAATGTTCACAGGGCCTGAACAAGCATGACAGGATAAGGCAGGTAATCAACGCTGTTTGCGTAGTTAGCCATATTTTCTGCTTCCCTATATTAAATTGTGATCATGTAGAAAACTGTTAAATCCATAACTGAAAATAGCATCATATTTCACTTTTTTTTTCTTTAACGATTGGTCTTCCATGTGTGGAAACTGCATATTCAGAAATTAACCTCCAATCAGCAGGTATGGCAAGACCTCAACACTTGGGGAGGGAGTGGTAAAGGGGTTCAGATTTCTTGCCTGCCACAACAAATAAGTGATCTATAGCAAACATCTGATCGCTTTGGGTCAGTCCAATTCATACATGCGTACATGTAATTACCCTTTTGTTAGCAGTGAAATACTAGCAGAAAGATATAAAAATGTAATGAAAATTTAAACTGCAAACATTTAGGATTCTCATTGTACATTCCAGACTTACTTTTAGATGATTCAGTAATGCAGTCAAAGAGCAGCAATGATATGTAAAGTACCATAACCTACAGTAACCAGATTTTATAATGCAGTGGTCAGATCACTGAAGGAGATCAGTTACTTTGGGTTGCTGCACTTTAAACATTGTTTTTGTTCTTTTCTTGCCTTGTTGAATGAGTGCAAGTGGGCTGGAAGTTGAAATTTATTTACTCTAACAATTCTCAGCCTGTATGTATTTCTGTATGAGCTGTGAACATGAAACGTTGCACTTTCTTTTATTTTTTGTATGTGATATGAAGTAATTTTTTTTTAACTGATGGTCAAAGGGGAAGCCCTTTCAATGCATGAAATTCTAGAATGTTGCCTAAAATTTAACACTGTCACAAAATAGTACTAGTGCAGTATCTGATCAATTTCATACATTGTACAATATGTATTTTTCATCTTGAGTTTCATTGCTTTTTCCAAACCAGTGTTTTTTTGTTTTGTTTAAAAGTGTTTAAAGTGAACGTGGTCCTTCCCAAACACATCCAACTAACTAGCAGTAGCTCAACAAAGCAGGCATGTCTGTAAATCAGGAGTGCCAGAGGCCAAGCCAAAGAGAGGCATTGCAAAATTTAATGGGTGAGCACACCTGCTATAAAATAGAAATGATTTATAATGTTCTCTGTGGGACTCGCATGTTGTAGAATGGACGGAGAAGCAGTTGGAATCATGAGTGATGTCAGGATGCACCTGGGACCCGCCAGAAGAAAAAAGACTGAAGGAACATCTTTAAGCTATGGGGTGTGATTAAACAAGCATAATTTCACATCAACTGTTTGGGGCCTGCACTCTAAAAGGTTTGGGGGCTGTGCAGGTCAGCATAATGAGTTGTAAGAACACAACACAGTCAGGTTTTTTTTTTTTTTTTAAACCGAAGTATTACAAAATTACGTGTCATTCAAGTTGACATGCTGCATTTTGTGGTGCAGTAACATGGTGTTCTGCACTGTGCTACATAAAAATGCATACAGGCTGCAACACATTAACACATTCTGGTGTAAACAGGGCTCAACAAGTTTTGACAACAAAAATTAATACTTTTTTAGTATTCGAATAGCTGCAATCCACTCCTACTGGTTCCATGTTGCAAAAGACAAAGACTGTTGGCACAGGTCCCTCACAGACTGCTCCATTATAAGAAAAGACTGTGTTCGTGGTGCAGAAGATTAGATAGATTGCATCCAACAAGAGACTGTAAGGGTGACTATACATCTTACAGTCTGGTTGTAAAATTTCTTTACAATCTCTTTGAAATTTACTAAAACCATATCATAAGGTGGAAACAAACGATTCATTCAATTTTTATCAAATTAAAAAGCATAACACTCAACAATATGGCCCAACAACTTACTTTTTCATCATGGCCACAAACTTCCCATATGTTTTTCCCACTGTTTGCTTGTGGCCACAGCTCTGGATCTGGGGAAGGCATTGCCTTCCATGGCCTCCCCTTAATTCCGCCACTGTTAGCAGCCCTCCTAATCCAGATACAGACTTCTAGAATTCTTAGATGTTACTTAATATTACAGAATGTAATCGGATGCCACCTTGCATTGAGGGGGAAAATGTGGGGCAAAACACCAATAAAGAGCCATGTAGAAAAATTGCAGAAAATGCGTATGAGAATTTATTTTTCCAGGCACTCATTGGATGCTTTAGACCATTTAAAAGCCATTTATGTCTGCTTAGCTTGACTACGGTTAGTATGGAATGTTTGAGGAATGACCATTTCAGATTTAGTGAGACTACCATTTTTGAGCCCATCTAATTATTAAATTTTCTAAAAACTAGTAATATCAGTGACTCTTTAACGTGAAATATTTGGCTGAACATTTCTTCAGGTAAAAAAATGGGCTTAAAATCAGAGTAGTATAGCTTTGAGGTATGCTAATAAAATCCCAAACAGTACAGGTATTTGTTGGTGTGGTGTTCCTAAACAATTTCATTGAATGCTAGATATTGTGACCTGGACTTGAATACATGGTGATTCTACAAACACAAATCCATTGGCATTTCTATCCCAAACAAGCCTCACAATATTAGCACAAAATGTATCTAAATCTATAAAATTCTATACTCTGAAGTTCTCTTTGAATATATATTTTGGGTTCATAAAGAGGAATTTTTAAACATGAAAAAGGCCAGTCATCTTTGCAAAGTAAACCTTTCTTTACAAAATGCAGCAGCTTGAATGTAGTGCCTTGACATACCTGTTCTTATTTATGGAAGAATCCTTTAAGCTTGCTAAAGAAAAAGGGCTGCTCTGCTATCCCACAACTCACCGTTGGGTGGCATTGCGTCAGGCTGCCACTTTGTAGGCATTTTAGTAAGGAAAGGCTTACTTTATAATAGTTGCCTTCCTAGTTTTTAACCAGGATTTTAGACCCTCAAGTATCTGGGCTCCCTTACTGTTTTATTAGAATAACATTAAATAATCCCTGGTGTTTTTTAAAGCCTGTACTGTTGGATAAACTGGAGCAGTGTTTGAGTAATTATTATAGCACTTTAATCATGTTGCATGTAATTAAAAACAGCACATCAAGATAGTTAACCACTTACTGCTGTAACATTTGATTTACTCTCATTCCAGAAGCATACCAAACTGCAAAACGGTTATTTAAAATGCCTGCCATTGTTATGTGTTATTATTCTCTCTTGTTTTGCATTTGTTTTTTTAGGAAGGACTAATGATCATTTGTAGCTCAGTATACTGCAAGATATATTTATGTTGTGCTTACACTTAATATGAAGTTGGTTATACTGCACATTTAAGTATATTTTAATGTGACTGTCTAAACTCTATTTTTCAGTGTTAAGCAAATAAATTACAAAACTTGTTTTGTCTTTCTTGACTTCCTGTCTTTTTTTTTTTTTTTTTTTTTTCTTTTTTTACACATTTTTTGTTTGCGTTGATAGCATTATAGTATTAAAAGATTGAGTCAATAATGACTCCATGCATGATGCAGTAATGCTAGAAATCGTAAACTATCCAGTTAGTTGTTTTATTTACATACATCTTATTTGTGTTTTTGTTTGTGAAAACACACAAGTCCTTGTTCTGACAGGGGAGAGGAGACATATTGATTGTTCCTACTATGTAGGAACAGTGATGTATCTCCTCCCCCAGTCAGTCCTATTCCCATACAGTTAGAACACATCTAGAGAACACACATTTAACCCCTTGATAGTGTTAACTTCTTTCCTACCAGTGACATTTACACAGTAATCAGTGCATATTTATAGCACTGATCGATGTATAAATGTCAATGGTCCCAAAAATATGTCAAAAGTGTCCGATCTGTCTGTCGCAATGTCGCAGCACCGCTAAAAATCGTAGATCACCCCCATTACTAGTAAAAAAATAATAAAATTCCATAAATATTCCCATAGTTTGTAGATGCTATACCCTTTGCACAAACCAATCAATATATGCTTATTGCAATTTTTCTACCAAAAATATGTAGAAGAAAATATATTGGCCTAAACGGATGAAGACATTTGTTTTTCAAAAACAAAAAACTGGGAGATATTGTAGCAAAAAGTAAAACATATTGTTTTGTTTTTTTCCCTAAATTGTCGTTCTTTTTTTGTTTATAGCACAAAAAATAAAACACAAATTTCGTTTGGGTACAGCATTGCATGACTGCGCAATTGTCAGTAAAAGCAACACAGTGCCAAATTGTAAAAAGTTCTCTGGTCAGGAAAGGGGTAAAATCTTCCAGTGCTGAAGTGGTTAAATAGCAGTCATAGCAGAGTAAAAAAAAAATCTGTGCCCAGCTAGCATGCTGTAGAGAAGGAATACTGCTCTGTGCGTATATGCAATGGTTACCCAGCAAGGGCCAACATGCCCCCTGGTGAGTCGGAGCAAGAGTTGATTGTTGAGAATAATATGTATGTGGACCTTTCTACACCGTGAGCAATGGTCCTTCTCTATAGCATGTTGACAAGGGACATGCTTTTCTACTGAAGTAGTGGCTGCCTTTTAAAGAAAAGGAACTGTAATACTTTGAACACACTTGGTTTTGATGCACCTGGAAAGTATTTAGCTGATTTAACCACCACCTCCCCAGCCTATAGTGATAAAAAGGCAAGGCAGGAGCACTGCTATTCTTGGTCGATGTCATATGATGTTGTGAACTCTAGGGGCGCCAAGCGGTGCATTCTTTGGCCCACTGTCTGGTGAAACACCGATCGGTGTACCCAGGCAGCTGTGCATGGCCCTGGTACCATGTGATCACTGTGGCCAATCGATGATCACATGTCCGTTGTAAACAAACAATGGCCTGTCACTCATAGCTATTGTGCACTACTGTGACCTATGTGATTGGTCACAGTGATCACATTGTACAGGCCCAATTACAACAGACCTGTTGTACCATATGATGGCTGCGACCAATCACAATAGCACACAACGGCACATGAGTAGATGCCATTCACAAAGTAAAAATTATTATACAGTGATTATCACTAATAAGCAGTACTAGTATAGAAAAAATCCAGATTTTTTTTTCTACAGTATGGAAAAAAAATTAAAAGAAAAAAGTTAACAAAATTCTTTTACATACAGTCAACACTCAGTGTCCCCGATCACCAGCCACACCAGTCATATGATGATGCTGTACTGATCTGGTGAAAGTATGTAAAAATAAAACACTTGTGAAAAAAACATTTTATTTCAATATACCAAATCTGTCAAAATTGTGACAAATTACAACTTCAAAAAAACTCACTATGCCTCTTGATAAATATATTGGGGTGTCCGCTTTCCAAAAAGTTATTTTAGGTGTAATTGTACAGTCCTGGCGCTTTTTTTTAATCCTTTTTTTTTTTTTTTTTTTTATAAAGGAGGTGCACACCAGACAGTGCAGAGCATAACGCAATGCGGAAGTCACACCAACAACAGTACACCTACATATCCTCATACAACATTATACCTTGTGCAGTGTGAACAGTCAGTCATTTTCCAATGGATGAAAAAAAAAAAAAATCTCAGTCTAATTGGGCAAATATGTGACAAATAAGGTTTAATGTTGATAAATGTAAAGTTATACACTAGGGGGCCAACAGTATGCATGGATCATACATAGTTGGGGGAGTACAACTGGGGGAATCAATGGTGAATAAGGACCTGGGTGTTTTGGTAGATTACAAGCTCAATAATAGCATGCAATGCCAAGCTGTGGTTTCCAAAGCAAGCACAGTCATTTCTTGCCTTGAGAGGTATGGACTCCAGAGAGAGATATAATTTTGCCCCTGTAAAAATCATTAGTAAGACCGCATCTAGAATAGGCAGTTAAATTTTGGGCACCAGTTCTCAAAAAGGATATTGGGGAACTGGAGAAAATGCAGAGAAGGGCAACCAACCTGATACCTTCTTTCCCCAAAAGTAAGACTTCCTACTTCCAGTTCTACCTCTTGCTGTAATATAAGGCCACCCTGGAATATAAGGCCCCCAAAGCTACTGTAAAGCGTCTGACTCCTCTGGACTATAGCGATGGGCGCTGCTGCGCAGCTCACTGATTGGCCGCAGCCGGAGCTGTTCAGGCAGGAGGTCTCTTTAAATCAGAGAGACCGCGCCACCGGCAAGTTCATATAAGCTTACCAGAGATGTTGGACTCAACTATCATAAGACAGCGAGTCAATCGAACATGATGTGCACCCACAGGAGTGATCAGTGATGACTGTATGTCCGATGTCAGGAAATTATCGGATTGGTCTTACTTCAACTTCACACGGTATCGACCATGGATATAATGGATACTGCAGGCGGTACCAGGACAGGAACTTCAGTAATGGCAAATGAATGACCAAAACCAACCCTAGTGAGGGTACTGGAACCAGATGGTGAAGCTCAACAGCACTTACATCAGTACACATAAAAAAGAAAAGAAGGGGGGACTGCAGGTCAAAAGACAGCTTTTAATAGGTAAAAACCAATGTACAAAAACGTATAAAAACAATCACGTCTTAAAAGCAATATGGGGAATAGAGTACCTTGCATGACGTGTTTCGTCTAAAACGGACCAGATGCCCCAGTAGAAGTCTATTTGGACGAAACGCTGGTTGAGTACTGGTATTGGTCGAGGTACTCTATTCCCCATATTGATTTTATGACGTGTGATTGTTTTTATACGTTTTTTGTGTTTTTTTTTCACTATTGTTACTGATTTGAATTTTTGTCACATTCTGTGTAGCTGCTTTTTCATTGATTTAGTTTAATTTTATAGGAAAGGTGCAATAATTGCTTATATTTCACACAGGTCAGTAGATTGCAAAAAAGCCTGGATTATTTCCTATATGTACATACTATAACTGGGTACTAACCTTTTTATGGGGGAAGCTGATCCAGAGAAAATCGGGGGAATTTCTTTCCCTTGCTGTAGAAATTTGGAGCATGCTTTGCTGGGGTTTTTCGCCTTCCTCTGGATCAACTGTGGGTGAAGGATTGTGTATATGGGATTGTATTTTTTTTTTTTTAGTTGAACTAAATGGACTTGTCTTTTTTTCAACCTGACTGTGTAACTATGCATCATATCAACAGCATAACCATATAATGGGGTTGTAAGATAAGGACCACTCCTAAACTTTTCGTAATAACCGTGAGGAGAGAGAGGATTTACAAAGAAGGCTAAAGTGAAGACTAAAGGCCAACAAATGGCTAAGAAAACCAGTAGAGATAAGAAAAAAAAAAAAAAAGAACAAGTGGAGGGGTTAGGGATGTAATTGTTTCAGTCCCCTCAAGGCCCTGCCATCTCAGAGGACAACGCAGCACCTGAGCCCACCAGGATGGACTCTGTTCCACACGGTTCAAAAGATGGGTTGCTGAGAATCAGAAAAAGTGGTGAAGGGTGAGGGGTAAACCTCATTCTGAAAGTCTTCCAGACATACCTTCTATGTAGCTCCAATTATCGGGTGGGGTCGAAGCTCAGATGGCACACCATCAATACACCATGGGAGGGCCATAAGTGGTATTCTGGTGAGGCCTGTTCAATCAATACCCATTGCTTAAATTTACCATGAATTAAAGAAGTAAACCCTGGTGGGTTTTACTTCCTCTTTTGCTCCCTGCAAGGCCTGCAAATTAAAAGCATAATGGGCTAGTACTGTATGCATCACATACTAGCCTATTATGTGACACTTACCTGCAAACAAATCCATTGCTGTCCTCTGTGCAGGCTGCGTCCTTCTTCTCCCCTCTATCTTTGCAAGTCTTATAACTTTGTACGGAAGGTAAGGGTGCTATTGGGGCCATAGAAATCAAGAAAATGCCCTATTCAGTTGCTTAATGTAAGAAAATGGAATATGTATGGGCAGGTACTGGAACAGGTACGGTATGCAAGTCATAACAGTCATTTTCAATATGTTACATCGTCCAAACCATGAGAATTTACCTGTGTTATGTGGTTAGGTCTTGTTTTATACATTAAAGGAGGGATGGGAAGATCACCTGAAAAACTGTCCCAAATACTTAATATGTGATAATGCCCATTTGAAAGGAAAATTGTTATGTAGATGACGCAACGGGCTGTCCTGCCATTTTAGGGCCCCAAAAAATGGGATAGGTCATCAATTCTTTCTTTATCAATTCTTAAATGTACAGTTGTGCTCATAAGTTTACATACCCTGGCAGAATTTGTTTTCCTGGGCATTTTTCAAAGAACATGAATAACACAAAAACATTTCTTTCACTCATGGTTAGTGTTTGGCTGGAGCCATTTATTATCAATCAACTGTGTTTACTCTTTTTAAAGCATAATCACAACAGAAACTACCCAAATGTTGATCAAAAGTTTACATACCCTGGTGATTTTGGCCTGATAACATGCACATAAGTTGACACAAAGGAGTTTGAATGGCTATTAAAGGTAACCATCCTCACCTGTGATCTGTTTGCTTGTAATTCGTGTATAAAAGGTCAGTGAGTTTCTGGACTCCTGACAGATCCTTGCATCTTTCATCCAGTGCTGCACTGAAGTTTCTGGATTCTGAGTCATGGGGAAAGCAAAAGAATTGTCAAAGGTTCTGCGGGAAAAGATAGTTTGTATAAAACAGGAAAGGGATCTAAAAAGATATCCAAGGAATTGAGAATGCCAATCAGCAGTGTTCAAACTCTAATCAAGAAGTGAAAAATTAGGGGTTCTGTTGAAACCAAACCACGGCCAGGTAGACAAACTAAAATTTCAGCCACAACTTCCAGGAAAATTGTTTAGGATGCAAAGAAAAATCCCCAAATAACTTCAGGTGAAATATGGGACTCTCTGAAAACATGTGGTATGGCTGTTCAATATGCACAATAAGGAGACACGTGGGCTGCATGGTCGAGTCGCCAGAAGAAAGCCATTACTACGCAAATGCCACAAAGTATCCCGCTTACAATACACCAAACAGCACAGAGACCAGCCTCAAACCTTATGGCACAAAGTCATTTGGCGTTATGAGACCAAAATTTCGCTTTTTTTTACCCACAACCATAAACACTACATTTGGAGAGGAGTCAACAA
Organism: Lithobates pipiens; assembly: GCF_037356315.1. Lineage (NCBI taxonomy): Eukaryota > Metazoa > Chordata > Amphibia > Anura > Ranidae > Lithobates > Lithobates pipiens. The sequence continues at coordinate 296,813,805 of NW_027507764.1, forward strand.
GGCCTATAATGAAAGGCACACCATTTCTACTGTGAAACACGGAGGTGGATCGCTGATATTTTGGCGATCTGTGAGCTACAAAGGCACAGGAAATTTGGTCAGAATTGATGGCAAGATGAATGCAGTATGTTTCCAAAAAATACTGGAGGAACAATTGCATTCATCAGCCAGGAAGCTGTGCATGGGTCATACTTGAACATTCCAACATGACAATAATCCAAAACACAAGGCCAAGTCGAACTGTCGTTGGGTACAGATTTTGGAGTGGCCATCTGTCACGTAGTACCTAGTAGATGAGCCTGAACTGCAGAGGAAAGCCTCTCTTATGCCTCTGACTTGAGGCCCCTGATGGAGCAAACAGGAGGCACAGGAGTGTAGAGTAGCACGAGTGCCTGTCAGGATCAACAGCAAGGAGGTCAGCCCGGAATTCCAGATGGCACTGTGCAGGGTGGTCATCAGACTGGAGGGAGATTTCCACAGGACTGGAACTCAGAAGGGTCAGACAAGCCTGGTCATACACAGGTATATTGGAACAAGGCAGAGGAAGAAGCAGGGTCACTGGAACAAGCCAGGTCGGTATCAGGCGGGCAGCAGAAGGACCAGAGAAGTAGGCAGGTGCAACGTCAAGACAAGCCAGGGTCAGATGCAGGCAGACAGTAATAAATGAGTCAACAGCAGCGCTAGATATGGTGATAACATAAAATTATATAGCAACTGGAATATAGGTATATATAAAATGTGTGTGTGTGTGTGTGTGTGTGAGACCAAGACTGACCATACACCTATAGATTATCTCCAGATTTTCTATGGTCAGATGGAAAAAGTGGAACAAATTCCTCCATCCACGCTGAACTGTGTGGATGGAAGAATCGTCCACTGGCCCAAGCTTCCATATCTTGCTACTCGGCCCCACTGGCTCTCACAATACCTGAACATTCTAATTGGGTGCAGGCATTGTTTAGGTTGAGAGCCAGCGGATTTGACTAGCAAGATACTGAGCTTGGCCCAGTGGGAGATTCCTACATCCACACAGTTTAGCACACCATGGAGAAATCTGTTGCACGTTTTCCATCTAACCATAGAAAAGCTGCAGATAATCTATAGGTGTATGGCCAGCTTAAGCACACATACTATTAAAACATTTGTTTAAAACATAATGTCCATAAATGATCTGAGATCTTGTATGATTAGCACCTGGAGGCAGCTCCCTTAGAGTGATGCGATGGGCTCTGTGTAGAAATGGGAACAGAGGGGCGCAGACTGAGTGCAGTATAAATCATATAAAAACAAGTAGTAACTCACAGGTTAAATTAGAAGAGTTCAGTATGTGGTGAAAATCATCTGCCCAGGAGTCTCATGAATGTCTTCCCTTTGCAGCCTGGGGCACTGGTGTGATCTTACAGGGATCCAGAGAATGCTGGGAACTAGGAGGCAGGAAATGAAAAGCAGCTGGTCATGACTTCACAGGAACAGGAAATGTCCATTTATGAGACTCCAGGACTGGTGATTTTCACCACATACTGAACTCCTCTAATTTTAACCTGTGAGTTACTACTTGTTTTTATTAAACATATTATTTATACTGCACTCAGGCTGGCACCCCTCTGTTCCCATTTCTAGACAGCAGAAATAGTCAAAGGCAAGCCGGGTAATACACAGGAACAGATTCAGATAGCAGGGTACACACGGGAACGCTGTAGATCAGATAGCAATGCTTCTGTGTGTCAGCCTGGTTTAAAAAGCCTGCCTGGCACCAGCAATCACGCACCAGCTAGTCCAGGTCTTCTGTTACTGGCAGGATCTTCCTGACACCATCTCAGTCTCCTGACCTCAATATTATTGAGCCACTCTGGGGAGATCTCAAATGTGCAGTTCATGCAAGACAACCCAAGAATTTACAGGAACTGGAGGATTTTTGCCAAGAGGAATGGGCAGCTTTAGGCCTGATTCACACCTATGCATTTTTAGTGCTTTTGCATTTTGCCCTACAGTCCATTTAACACGGTTTCCTATAGAACACGTTCTTTAGTGCAAATCTGCAAAATGCAAAAAGCACTAAAAATGTATAGGTGTGAATCCAGCCTTACCATCGGAGAAGATAAAGAGCCTCATCCACAAATACCACAAAAGACTTCAAGCTGTCATTAATGTAAAAGGGAGCAATACACTGTATTAAGACCTGAGGTATGTAAACTCAGGGTTATTTGGATAGTTTCTGTTGTGATTATGATTTAAAAAGAGTAAACACATCTGATTGATAATAAATGGCTAATATGGATAATAAATGGCTTCAACCAAACACTAACCATGAGTGAAAGAAAAGTTTTTGTGTTATCATATTTTCTGAAAAATGGCCAAGAAATCATAAATTCTGCCAGGGTATGTAAACTTATGAGCACAACTGTATATACCATAGTTTGTATAAGTTTCACACACACTAAATAATATACCAAAGAAATGTAGCAGAATACATTTTGGCCTAAAAATGTATTTATGAAGAAAGGTTATTTATTTGCTAAATCTTATAATGGAAACTAAGAAACCTTTTTTGTTTTCTTTTTTAATTTTTTTTTGTTTACATAGCTAAATAAATCCAGTAGTGACTGAATACCACCAAAAGAAAGCTATATCTGTTTCAAAAAATGATAAAAATGTAATGTGTTGCATGACTGGGTAACTGGTGTGACAGCACTGATAACTAGAGATGGGCCAAACATCTCCCTGTTCAGTTCGCAGCAGAACTCCCAAACAGGGTAAAGTTTTAACCCGAACGGCAAACCCCATTGGAGTCTATGGGAGATGAACAGGGCAAAAAAATCAAAAGTGATCATTTTGAATGGTTATATGCAAGTAATTGACCATAAAAGGGGTATGGGTGTCCGGGTACTACCCTGTGGGACATGTATCAGTGCAAAACTTTTTTTTAAAACAATAGTTTTTTCAGGAGCAGTGATATTTACCACTTCCTCTCCGGAAGGTTTTACCTGCTTCCTGACCAGGCCATTTTTGGCGATCCAACACTGCGTTGCTTTAAATCACAACTGTGCGACCATGAGATGCTGTACCCAAATAAAATTGATATGCTTTTTTTTTGCCACAAATAGAGCTTTCTTTTAGTGGTATTTGATCACCTCCTGTGGTTTTTATTTTATGTGCTGTAAATGAAAAAAGACCATACATTTTGAATAAAAACAATATTTTTTACTTTCTGCTATAAAACATTCTCAATAAAAAAAAAAATCATCAATTTAGGTCAATATGTATTCTGCTACATATTTTTGGTAAAAAAAAAAATCCCCATAAGTGTAAATTTATTGGTTTGCCCAAATTTTACAGCATCTGGGATATAGAGATTTTTTTTTTATTGTTACGACGGCAGCTTTGTTAGCAGCAGCTTGGCATTGCATGCCATTGCTGAGCCTATTATCTACTAGGACCCCTAGGTCCTTTTACATCCTAGATTTCCCCAGAGGTTTTACATTTTTCTACATTAATTTGTTCAGATCTTTTAGCAAGGTTTCCAAATCCTGCAGAGAAGTTATTGCCCTGCTTAGCTTAGTATCATCCGCAAATACAGAGATTGGACTGTTTACCCCATCATCCAGGTCATTTATGAACAAATTAAATAGGATTGGTCCCAGCACAGAACCCTGGGGGACCACACAACCCACTCCTGACTATTCCAAGTTCTTCCCATTTATCACCAACCTCTGAACTCGCCCTTGTAGCCAGTTTTTCAATCCATGTACTCACCCTGTGGTCCATGCCAACGGACCTTATTTTGTACAGTAAACTGTCAAATGCTTTTGCAAAACCGATACACCACGTCTACGGGCCTTCCTTTATCTAGATGGCAACTCACCTTCTCATAGAAGGTTAATAGATTGGTTTGGCAAGAATGATTCTGCATGAATCCATGCTGATTACTGCTAATGATACCGTTCTCATTACTAAAATCTTGTATATAGTCCCCAATCATCCCCTCCAAGAGTTTACATACTATTGATGTTAGGCTAACTGGTCTGTAATTCCCAGGGATGTATTTTGGGGCCTTTTTAAATATTGGTGCTACATTGGCTTTTTTCCAATCAGCTGCTACCATTCCAGTCAGTAGACTGTCAGTAAAATTTAGGAACAATGGTCTGGCAATTACTTGACGGAGTTCCCTAAGTACCCTTGGGTGCAAGCCATCTGGTCCCAGTGATTTATTAATGTTAAGTTTCCCAAGCCTAATTTTAATTCTGTCCTCTGTTAACCAAGGAGGTGCTTCCTGTGATGTGTCATGAGGATAAACTCTGCAGTTTTGGTTACTGAAGCCCCCCAATTTCCTCTTGAAGACTGAGGAGAGGAATAAATTCAATACCTTCGCCATCTCCCCATCCTTTATAACCAGATGTCCTTCCTCAATTCTTTATGGGGGCCAATATGGTCTGTCCTCCCTTTTTTACTGTGAAAAAGAGTGGCTGACAACACAGCAACTATTAAACCCCGCGCCACTAAAATTAGTAATAAAAAATGTATGAAAAAATTAAACAATCAAATAATCAATGAATCAAAATATGTGCTAAATGAAACACTGATAGCTGCTCCCTAGAAAAACAAGAAAAAACCTGTAGTGCTATAAATATACTCATAAAAGGGGCGCTAGACCAAATATCAAACAATAAAAAATGTGAGACTAGCGATCATACAATATCTAAAATGGTACATACCGTATATACTCGAGTATAAGCCGAGATTTTCAGCCTCTTTTTTGAGGCTGAAAGTGCCCCCCTCGGCTTATACTCGAGTCATCGCCGTCTGACTGCTCGATCAGCGTATCGAGCAGACAGACGGCGGACATACTACAATTTGAAAGCCGCGCCTCCTTCTCCGCCTCCGCCTGTGATAGGCGGAACACTGAATTTCCCAGCAGCCTGTGTTCCGCCTATCACGGACATCGTCTCATCCTCGTCCGTAGTACGAGGATGAGACGATATCGGTGATAGGCGGAACACAGGCTGCTGGGAAATTCAGTGTTCCGCCTATCACAGGCGGAGGCGGGGCTTTTGAATTTTAGAATGGCCGCCGAGGCGATCCTGGCAAGGCACGGGACGGAGGCAAGGCAAGGCACGGCACGGGACGGGACGGAGGCAAGGCACGACACGGGACGGAGGCAAGGAGGCAAGGCACGGGACGGAGGCAAGGAGGCAAGGCACGGCACGGCACGGGACGGAGGCAAGGAGGCAAGGCACGGGACGGAGGCTCGGGACACAGGTAGGCTGGACACACACACACACACACACACACACACACACACACACACACACACACACACACACACACACACACACACACGGACACACACACAGGGATGGATGGATGGAGACACACACACACAGGGATGGATGGATGGATGGAGACACACACACACAGGGATGGATGGAGACACACACACACACACACAGGGATGGATGGATGGAGACACACACACACAGGGATGGATGGATGGATGGACACACACACACACACAGGGATGGATGGATGGATGGACACACACAGGGATGGATGGATGGATGGACACACACACACACAGGGATGGATGGATGGATGGACACACACACACACAGGGATGGACGGACACACAGGGACGGACACACACAGGGATGGACAGGCATGTCTCACCCTCGGCTTATACACGAGTCAATAAGTTTGCCAGTTTTTTTGGGGGTAAATTGGGGGCCTCGGCTTATATTCGGGTCGGCCTATACTCGAGTATATACGGTAACATATCACAAAAAACTGCAATATACCAAAAAAAGAAAAGTTGCAAACAAAATAAAGTGAACAACAATAGTAGGTGAAGTCCCAATTAGGTGCTAACACCAAACAAAGGAAATACAGATAAATAAGTATAAATCCAAAAGTCCAAAGCAGTGTTTTTTTTTTTTTTTCAGTGAAAACCTTCTTCTGAATCCATAAACAGAACAACTGCTGGGATCTTCTATAACGTGATAAAACAATGTCCCTTCACCAAGAATTTATGGACATAAAAAAGACACCCCACTTGTGAAGAAAATAGATGTCTTCTTACCAGATGCTGTTGACTACTTTAATTAAAAAGATAGTCAAATAGGCTTATGCAGGGTAAAATCCCTGCTCACATGGAATCAGGTGGACCTCCTATGGACAGAAGCTTCTCCTCATAGACTCAGATGGGTCATAAAAAAAGCCAAACAAAAATCCATAGCATCCAGTAGCATCCAGTCACGTTCGTTTACATTTAGTTCCGGTCGTCCTTGGTCATCGGCTGCCCTTCGGTGGAACGCACGCCTTATACCACGAGGAACTACGTATCCATTACGAAAACTTTTTTAAGCAAGCAGCCCCAGTGCCAGGTTGGGCACCACCTTATGTAAGCAGCCATTTGGCCTTATGTTTTATAATTTATGTTTTATTAAACGGTATTACGCTATGGATTTTTGTTTGGCTTTTTTTATGACCCATCTGAGTCTATGAGGAGAAGCTTCTGTCCATAGGAGGTCCACCTGATTCCATGTGAGCAGGGATTTTACCCTGCATAAGCCTATTTGACTATCTTTTTAATGAAAGTAGTCAACAGCATCTGGTAAGAAGACATCTATTTTCTTCACAAGTGGGATGTCTTTTTTATGTCCATAAATTCTTGGTGAAGGGACATTGTTTTATCACGTTATAGAAGATCCCAGCAGTTGTTCTGTTTATGGATTCAGAAGAAGGTTTTCACTGAAAAAAAAAAAACCCACTGCTTTGGACTTTTGGATTTATACTTATTTATTTATCTGTATTTCCTTTGTTTGGTGTTAGCACCTAATTGGGACTTCACCTACTATTGTTGTTCACTTTATTTTGTTTGCAACTTTTTTTTGGTATATTGCAGTTTTTTGTGATATGTTATGTACCATTTTAGATATTGTATGATCACTAGTCTCACATTTTTTATTGTTTGATATTTGGTCTAGCGCCCCTTTTATGAGTATATCCCTTTTTTTACTGTTTACATATTTAACCTCGCTTTCCCGAGTGTGGCTCGGGGTGGATTTTCAGTACCAAAAGCGTTAACCCCAAGCTGTCCTCCACCTTATCTATTACAGTGCCAAGCTCCGTTCCCTGTGAGCGTTGCGACGCATGGGGACGGAGAATGCCGCCAAATTTAAAAAGTAAAAAACACATTACATATACAGTACAGACAGATTACAGATCTTACAGATTACATTACTGTATCAGTTTCACCTCCCTTTTGTCCCAAGTGGTTTTTCCAGTGCCCTGCATGCAGTTTTATGTTGTAAATACTGTTCTTTCTGCCTGGAAATGGGAGATTGTCCATAAAAACCAAAAAGTGTCCCTTTACATCAAAAGTGGTTTTAGACCAGCTATAAAACAGTGATAATAAATTTGGAATCACTTTAGAATTGAGCGATAGTGATTTGTGGGGAAATCCGTCATCAAACAAGTAATGACAGCGACAATTCTGCAACGGAGCACATTTCAGTGTTTTTGATTTGATTACATTATAAAATGTTATTATTATTATTTGTTATTATTTATAGTTATTTATTATATTATGATTTTGTTTTTCAAACTTTATTATACCCAGGATGTCTACTAGATTCTTGTTTGAACAGATTTAAGTGCGTTATTCCTAAGAATTACAGGCCTGCAATATAAAACGCCAAATTTCCATGCAAAATAATTGTACCGCTTTCAGCATCAAAAATCAGACATAATCATACCGCCAGAGAAGTTAAAGAATTTCTTGGAATTTTTTTTTGCTCCCCTCTGCTATGTGTCTTTCATGTTCTATCTTAGCTGTCCTTTTTGCACCCTTATATTTCTTGTTGCATTCTTTATAAAGACTGAATGCTGACGATGATCCCTCAACCTTGTATTTTTTGAAGGCCTTCTCCTTTGCTTTTATATGTATTTTTACATTGGAGTTAAGCCATACAGGACTTTTGTTCGCTCTTTTAAATGTATTACCCAATGGGAATGCATTGGCTAATGCCCTTATTTTATATGCTCTTAAAGAAAACCCATCTCTCCTCCGTGTTCTTTGTTCCTAAGATTTTATCCCAATTTATGCCTTCGAGCAAGGTTTGTTTAGGGAAGTTGGCTCTTTTGAAATTCAGTGTCTTTGTATTCCCCTAATGTTTCCTATTTGTGTGATTTATACTGAAGCCAATTGACCTTGATCGCTGTTGCCTAAATTGCCCTGTATTTCCACATCGGTGATCAGGTCTGTATTGCTGGTAATCAGTAGATCCAGTAACGCTTTATTTCTAGTTGGTGCATCTACCATCGGACCCATAAAATTGTCCTGCAAGACATTAAGGAACCTGCAAGCCTTAGATGAATGCATGGTTCCCTCCACCCAGTCTGTTTGGATAGTTAAAATCTCCCATTATGATAACACTTCCCATCCTTGCTGCTAATCCAAATTGTGATAGATCGGTCTCACCTTCCTCCCTCAGGTTAGGGGGCCTACTGTATAGCATACTCCCAGTATTATTTTCCCCTTGGCTTCATCCCTTTGGAGCTTTACCTATAATGATTCCACCTCCTCCCTAGCTCCCTTAGTGATGTCATCTCTCACATTCACTTGTACATTATTCTTGATATATAGGCATACCCCCCCTTTTTTACCCTCTCTATCCTTTCAATAAAGGGTATACCCTTGAATGTTTGCCAGCCAATCATGAGAGCTGTTGAACCAGGTCTCTGAAATTCCCACAAAATCCAAATCCTCCTCATACAACAGTATCTAGTTCACCCATCTTGTCCTCCAGGCTCCTGGCATTGGTAAACATGCTGCGTAGTTTAGACCAGTCGCATATTATTCTCTTATTGGGTGTTCCAAGATTGCAACCTACCACTAATGCCCTCAATACTACCCTCTGGAATATGTTCTGCGCTGACCATCTCTACCTCTGGATCCTCCCCCACATCACCTAGTTTAAAAACCCCTCTAACTTTTTGACCATCTTCATTCCAACGATCAGCGATTTTTAGCGGGACTGCGACATTGTGGCGGACAAATTGGACACAAAGTGACAATTTTGGGGGACCAGTGACACCAATGTGACAACAATGCATTGCCACAGTATAAATGACAATGGCAGGGAAGGGGTTAACACCAGTTGCCATCAAAGGGTTAAGTGTTTTCCTGGGAGGTGCTTTCTGTGTATGGTACAGATACACTGGAGGAAAAGAAAGATAATGTTTCAGCTTAGCTGAAACACAAGATCTCTTTTGTTTCCTGACAGATCAGCAGTTTGCCTTGTTTATATAGGCCAGTGATTGGGAACCTTGGCACCCCAGATGTTTTGAAACTACATTTCCCATGATGCTTGTGCACTCTGCAGTGTAGTTGAGCATCATGGGAAATTTAGTTCCAAAACATCTGGGGTGCCAAGGTTCGCCATCAATGACGTAGGCACACTGCTGTTCCCCAGAACAAACAGTGGACAGTGGGAGCAGCATGTGAGCCCCCTACACTGCGTGCACAAAATTGCCTACAGGTACGTGATTTTTTATAGCTGGGCCGCCCTGCCGCAGTATATATGCTGTGGGTGGTCTGGACGTGGATAACCACTGGACCGAGCCTCTTTCTGACATTTGGTATCTACAAGTTAAAAACAGTTTTTTTGCTAGAAAATTACTTAGAATCCCCAAATATTATATATATACTTTTTCTAACACACTAGAGAATAAAATAGCGGTCGGTGCAGTACTTTCTGTCACACTGTATTTGCACAGCGTTCATACAAACGCACTTTTTTTGGAAAAAATACACTTTTTGAATAAAAAAAAAAAGACAACAGTTAAGTTAGCCCAATTTGTTTTATATTCTAAAGGATAATGTTACGCCAAGTAAATTGATACCCAACATGTCACGATTCTAAATTGCACCTGCTCATGGAATGGCGAAAAACGTTTACCCTTAAAAATCTCCATAGGCGATGTTTAAAGAAATTCTACTGATTGCATGTTTTAAGTTTCAGAGAAGGTCTAGGGCTAGAATTATTGCTCTGGCTCTAACAATCGAGGTGATACCATGTGTGGTTTGAACACCGTTTTCATACGCGTTCACTTCTGCACACAAGCTTGGCGGGATGGGGTGCATTTAAAATTTTGTTTTTGTTTTTTCTTATTTATTTTACCTTTTATTTTTTATTTTTGCATTGTTCTTTTAAAACAAATAATTGTAAAATGTAAACATCCTGTGTAATAGAAAAAAAGCATGATAGGACCTCTTGAATATGAGATATGGGGTCAAAAAGGCCTCAGATCTCATATTTACACTAAAATGCAATGAAAAACAAAACAATGTTGATTAAAAAAAAATTCTCTTTAAGCGCGAAAGTGGCGTTTTGACATCGCTTCTGCCTTGCAATGGTATGGAGACGGGTGGGGGCTATCTTCCCCTCAATCAGCTCCATACCTAACAGGACACAGGACCAGTGGCGGCTGGTGCTCCATTTTTTTAGGGGGGCGCACATAAAACCCCAAACAACCCACCCCCCACGCCACTCGCCCGTGATGGGGCCGATAGATAGATATATATGCAGATAGATAGATGTATATACAGTATATAGATAGATAGATATGTAGAGATATATATGTAGATAGATAGATATAGTTATATATGTAGATATGTAGATAGATAGGTAGATATATATGTAGATAGATAGATAGATAGATAGATACATAGATAGATAGATATGTAGATAGATACATAGATAGATATATAGATATATATGTAGATAGATATATAGATATGCAGATAGATAGATACGTAAATAGATATGTAGATATATATGCAGTTAGATAGATAGATATATATGTAGGTTGAGAGATAGAGAGAGATGAGAGAGATGACAGAGACACAGAGATGAGAGAGACAGACAGAGATGAGAGAGACAGACAGAGATGAGAGAGACAGACAGAGATGAGAGAGACAGACAGAGATGAGAGAGACAGACAGAGATGAGAGACACAGACACAAATGAGAGAACACTGACCTGTAAAGGATGACTCTAGGAAGACACAGTGCTGGGAGCCCTCGTGGTATACACATACAGGAAGAATGAGCTGAACTCAGAGAGGAGAAGCCTGGAAGTGCAGAGCAGGGGGAGGAGAAAAGCTCCAGTGATTTATCACCTCTGGCATGTTATTACATTAGATCTCTATTTCAGCATGGGTAGGTTATCTGCTAATAGCACGTGAAATCAGAGTCCCTCTCATGTCTAATGCTATAGATTTTGTCCATGGGATGCTTCAGGACCCGCACACACACCCGAAGCCCACTTACCTGACTGTGCTCCTCTCCGGTGTTCTCAGCAGCCGCTCCTCTCCTGCACACCGCTCTACTCCTCTTACTTCCTGTTTCCTCTCTCAGGTGAAATGGGAGAGAGAAGACAGGAAGTGACATCTGAGTCAACTCAGATGTCAATCAAACTGCCCGCCCGGCCGTAGTAACACATACTACAGCGCCGGGCGGAAGCTACTCAGCACTTCAGAAAGCGCCCTGAGGCGGGCTAAACGCCCGCAAATGAAGCGCCACGCCTGCAATCTCATGATTGCATTGGCGTGGCGTTTCCCGGCGTGCACTGTGACCGGCGCTCGAGCACTTCCTTAAAGAACTTTTTTTTTTTTTTTAAAGGGGCAGTTTTAAAACTTTTTTTTTTTTTACATTTTTTTTTTTTTGTGACCACACAGGGGGGGCGGCGCCCGGGCGCCCCCTATGGACGGGCCGCCACTGCACAGGACCCAATCGCCTCCGGCAGCTCCGGTAAGCGGCGGAGGGCAACAGAGTGGGGCGGGAAGGGAGGCCCTGTCCCACCGCTGATAAAAGTGATCTTGCAGTGAATCCGCCGCAAAGACCACTTTTATGTGAAAGCGGACCGCCGGGTTATGGTAGCTAGCTGCTGCTGCCACAACTATATCCCTCTTCAAAGTACTGGCATATAACGTCAGTGGGCGGTCCGTAAGTGGTTAATGATGCTTAAAGTAACAAGAAGAACTAAAAATCCTTTAAATATAGTGCTGGGGGGGTCCCCTTAGTCTGCCTGTAAAGTGGCACATCTGTAGCATGCATAAAACGTGCTGCAGCAAAAATTTCATTTCTAAAGAAAGAAAAAAAATCAAATCACATTTAAATTGACTCGAGGTTGCAATTGCAGACACCCAGCTATTGAAAAAAAATTTAAGAAAACGGCGTGGGGTCTGGTATGGATTTTAAGGGAAACCCCCCAAAAAAAAAAACGGTGTGGGGTCCCACCCAAGATCCATACCAGACCCTTATCAGAGCATGCAGCCTGGCAGGTCACATACCCTCAACAAGCAGCCCAGGGTTGTGGGGGGCTATGGGCAGGGGGCATATTGGAATCTGGAAGCCCCCTTTTAACAAGGGGGACCCCCAGATCCCCCCCCAGTTTTTGACAATAACTTTTATAAAAAACGGTGTCCCCTGTTGTAAATCCATCGCCAATCACGTCGCCTGCCGCACCAAAAGAAAAAAAATGCATTCGCTGTCCATGAAGACCGACCGCCTACTGCAGGCTCCGCCATCCTTTAAGACGAAAAGCATCAGAACGTTCTGCCAAAGTCACTGTTTTATTCCTAAGCGCTTTTTTATCTACTAAAATGTGAGAGTATTTCCTCCTTTTTTTATTGAATAAATTACTTAAAATGGTATTACACTATGTGCCTACTTCTTTCTTTTCATAAATTTGTCCTATTGGAGCAACTATCCATGTGGCTCTCTATTACCTATCCCATTGAGGTCCATTGTTGGAGTTGGTCTTCTGGTTGGAAGTCGTGTCCTCTGTGACAGTTTCCCCTGGGTATGTGGCCCTACAAGCCTGATTGACCCATTGGGTGTACACTCATTTGGGTTCAGTCCAGTAAGCTTTTTGACTTTCTTGTGGTGGATCACTTATCAAGTTTGGCCACATTTTCCTTTGTCACATTGTTATCCAGTTCAAGTGTAAGTTATTTTGAACCATGTTTTGGATATCTATAATTTGTTTGGTTCACCTGTCCAAACACTAAGAACTATAATTTATTTTTAAAATAATTTTTTCCTTCACATTATTGGACATCATTCACTCATATTTTGATTGTCACATATTACATACATTTTTTGGTCAATTATACACATATATTTTAGTGTTTATACACATTGTGCACTTTATGTATGTATGTATCTATCTATCTATATATATATATATATATATATATATATATACATTTTTCAGTTTATTCTGAGATGTATTCTGAGCGCTGCACTTGCTGTTCACATGTTTTCATTTTTTGCAATTGATCTATTGCTGTGCTAGCTGCTTTTTTAATGTAAAATATTTTTATTGAATAAAATTATACATCACATAGTTCTACTTGGCAGAGTACGATACATTCAATCATGAAGCAAACCAGTTTAACTGTATTCAATTAAGGTTGAGAGTAAATAAAGTGGCTTATGAAAACAGTTGAAGAGAACAAGAAAGGAATAAAGATAAACCATTTTTGGTGTACTCAAAATACTAGGTCAGGGCTGTCAGGAAGTCCATAACTGAGAGATCAACAGCGAGAGGAGTAACTAGACCCCGGGAAGTCCCATTTGCACCACCCTTATGGGAACTCTCTGTGGTTGTGTACAGGGCCCCACCAGAGTCCACAGTCACTCCCGTAACTGAGGCCAATATTGATCGAATAGAAAGGCTAAAAAGCGGAGCCTTCCATGTCCAAGAGTAAATCCATGGTGGTTGAACGTTAACTGCATAATAGTGAAGACGGGTTCCCCCTGACAGCCTTACCAACAACCACTAAAACATCCCCCGTAGGGGAAAATGCAGGCCTTTTGGTACGATAGGTGAGCGAGGTACTAGATTGTCCCAGAAAGGAGGGAGAACAAACGTGTGAAAGGAAAGGAGATGAGTAAAGGATGGGGTCAGGAAGGGGAGGGAGCATTCCTGGTTCCAGCCTCCATCCCAGGAAGGAATGGTATGTTACAGAATGTAGCCCATTAAGTTTTGCTACTATTTGCTCCTGGGCCATAATCCAGGATACTTTCCTCCTTCAGCCCTGGAAGGAAACGGTGGGTCTCTTCCAGGCCTTAGCTATAGTAGTTTTAGCTCCCAACAAGATAAAGAAACAGGGCCTGTAAGTTCTTAGGTAGGTTAGGGATAGTGTAATTAAGTAGTGCGATGGTGGGATTAGGTGTCACCGTTTCGTTTGTTAAAGAGCTAATAGTTCAAGACTTGTTGACAAACCCGACGGACATACTGGACACATTTGTGGAGTACTACAGGACTCTGTACGCACCCATTCCGACTTATGACATGGCGGAGTTAGACGGGGTGTTGGCATCGTTGCAGATACCGAGGCTGTCTGAGGCGGATAGGGACTCTTTGGAGGCTGCCATAACGACGGAAGAAATTGAAAAAGCTATTAGGTCCTTTCCTCCCCGTAAGTCCCCAGGGCCTGACGGCTTCTGCATAGAGTGGTATAGACAGCATCTTGAAGAATTGGTTCCTAGACTAAAAAACCTATATGACTACTGTTTAGAGCACAGGTGTCTCCCGGCTTCTTTGCTGGAGGCACAGGTGATCTTGCTGCCGAAGCCGGGCAAGGACCCCCTATTATGCTCGTCATATCGACCGATTGCACTGCTGAACCAGGACTTAAAAATCTTAACCAAGGTACTGGCTACCCGACTCTCTCAGGTTATCACGACTCTGGTGGATATAGATCAGACGGGTTTCATACCGCAGAAATCTACTGATACTAATCTACGCAGATTGTTTGCCCACCTACAGATTGAACATGCAGACAGGGGATCTAGAGTGGTAGTTTCCCTGGATATGGCCAAGGCCTTTGATTCAGTAGACTGGCAATACATGTTGACAGTTCTGCGGAAAATGGGCTTTGGGGAGATCTATGTGACCTGGATCTCTTTGCTTTACAGTTCTCCACGGGCGGGTATCAAGATAGCTAACTCAGTTTCACCCCAATTTGGCGTTCGCAGGGGCACACGTCAGGGGTGTCCATTATCCCCATTCTTATTTGCTTTGGCGATAGAACCGCTGGCTATAGCCCTGAGGCTATCACCTGGGGTGGGAGCACTGGAGGTGGGGGGCATTAGGGAATGTGTAGCGTTGTATGCAGACGACATGCTTCTCTTCTTGAAGGATGCAGGGCCATCTTTAGAGGCGGTGTTTGGGGTGCTCGACAAATTTGCTGAGTTCTCCGGGCTCCGGGTCAATTGGGAGAAATCCAACGTGCTGGCTATTGACGAGGAGGCGCGGGAGTCGGCGACTACTAGGGTTCCCATCGCCTGGGTGCAAGAATTTAAATATTTGGGAGTGAGAGTCTCACCAAAAGTGGGCGACTTTATGTCTCTGAATCTCCTTCCCTTGCTGGCCAGGGTGAAAGGACAGCTGGATGCTTGGAAGCATCTGCCGCTGTCCCTCATCGGTAGGGTTAATTTGCTCAAAATGAAGGTTCTGCCTGTTTTCCTTTACCTTTTACGTAATTCCCCTATTTGGGTTCCTTGCTCTTTTTTCCGGAGGGTTAATAGTCTCTTCGGATCCTTTTTATGGGCCGCTGCGCACCCCCGCATAAGTCTCCGGGTTTTGCAAGAGCCATGGGGTCAAGGTGGCTTGGCATTGCCGGATCTTTTTAAATATTATTTGGCTGGGCAAATGGTGGTCGCTAGACGGTGGCTGACACGGGAGGATGGGGATTCGGCGAATGTACTGGAGGCGGCCCTTTTGGGCTCCTATGAGAGCCTGTCTTATCTGGTGTATAGAGGTTCCGGGGCCTCACTAGCTCTGACGGCCTCTATGCGGGCAACGATACGGGCCTGGGAAAAAGCGCAGACTTTGTTGAAACAGCCGGAGGGGAGTTGGTCTCCTGACACTCCTCTATGGTTTAATCCTAAATTGCCACATTTTGGGGGCATACCAGATCCGGTGATATGGGCCAGGGTGGGCGTTAAGCAACTGAAGCATGTGGTGAGTGGGGGGCAGCTCCTGACGTTTGATCAGCTTAAGGTTAATCATGATCTTCCAAACTGGTATTTTTTTAGATACCTGCAGTTGCGGCACGCTTTTCTCTCTCAGTTCGGTCCTGGGGTTTTGCGGGTGGGAGTCTCGCCTTTGGAGACTGTGCTGCGGACAGAGGACCTGGAAAAGCCTCTCTCCGTTGTGTATAGCATGCTGTTCCCGGACAGGCCGAAGCCTGTTCAGAACTGTAGGGAGGTTTGGAGTGCTTTAATACCTGACTTTGGAGGGGAGGATTGGGACGACATGTGGGGACACCCGTTTCAGACCCTAGTATCGACTAGAGACAGACTTATCCAGTTTAAATTTCTGTATAGAGTATATTATACCCCAGCCAGACTGGCTAGGATTTACGGTACTGGCGCGGGGGGGTGCTGGCGCTGCACAGCTGACCGAGCTGATTTTGACCATGTGTTTTGGCAGTGCCCGCGGATTGAGGAGTTCTGGAAGGGAGTGACACAGGTTATACAATCTGTCCTGGTGGTGCCGATTCCAGTCACAGTTGCGGTATGTTTGCTCGGACTGGTGGAGGGGTTGGCACCTCGAAGGGCACAGAGGACTCTGATTTCTCTGGCGCTGTTCTATGCACGCAAAGCTATCCTGTTGTGTTGGAAGAAACCCGAACCTCCTACGGTTTCTTATTGGAAAGGTTTAATTAATAAAGCTTTGCCATTATACAAAGCCACCTATCTTAGCAGAGGGTGCCCTAACAAATTTGAGAGGGTGTGGCGGTGCTGGCTTGATGCCGCAGATACTGTGAATTAATTGCTAGGCGAGGGGTTTTCTCCTTGTGGGTCGGGCAAGGGGCGGGGCAGGGAGGTGCTTTCCCTCGGATTGGTTACGTCCCCATTTTAAGTGGTTCTTTATTTAGTTACGGTACGGGCTATGTGTTTCTTATATATGTGGTACTGTTGATGTTTTTAGACTGAACTAAGCGGAAGGATGGAGGGCTGCACAGGCGGGAGGTTGGTTGGGTGGGGGGAGGTGGAGGGTGGAAGGGAGGGGGGGGGGGGGGTTGGGAAGGTTTTTTGGGACCGTTTGGTATGTTTGTTTGTTATTAATGTATTGAAAACCTTTAATAAAAATAAATTAAAAAAAAAAAAAAAAAGAGCTAATAGTTCAAAAGATTTAATGCCAGAAGGCTCTAATGCGGGGACAGGTCCACTAAATATGTAACATTGTGCTTTCAAGCTCACATCCCCTGAAGCATAATGGCGAAGTCCCCAGGTACAGCAATGCTAGTCTGGAGGGAACATACCGCCTGGTCAAAACCTTTAGACTGGCCTATATGAGAGAAATATTGCAAATACCCTTTATAGGAGCGTATCAAGGACTGGAATCATTCTGGTGCAGTCCACATTCTGCTCATGTCCTCCTCCCAGGCCCGAGCATAGTTTCTTCCTACAATAGGACAAGGTAAGAAGACCCGCTGGGGAAAGAAAATGGCCTATAAAGTAGAGCCCTTTGCCCGTCCACCATCTGAACACCTGTATACTTAGCCCCAGATGGACATTCGCATTATGGAATGTATGTGCTAGAGGTTTCAGGGGGAATGTCAGGGAGTGTTATGTGCATAGCTCAGAGTGCAATAGAGTGAGAGTTGGTGGGGGACATTATAGCCGGCCTGATCTTTGGATCACACCATAGAAGAAAATCAATGGTGTTGAGGGGGGTTGCCTTCTTTTCCATTGAAATTTGTGATAATTGCGCAACCTGGTAGTATCTCCAGAGATCCGGTAGCCCTGGACCGTCCTGGGATTCAGGCGAAGAAGGGTTCTGGATGGGCACCTATACCCCTTGTTACCCCAGACAAAGTGTATTACTTCCGACTGAAATTTATTGTATAGTATAGTATAAATGACGGGGAAGGAGCGTCATCTTTACTGCATGCACCCTGCCCAGCCAGAACAAATCACACACACATCTAGACCACTTTTCCAATTCGCTCCTACATTTGAGAATCATAGAAGGATAATTTGCTTTAAAAAAAGTTATTGATATCCAGTTTTAGATTGATCCCTAGGTAGGGAATCGCTGCAGGTGCCCAGGAAAAGTCAAAGTTGCTTGCAAGCTGTGTAAGCAGGTCAGGGGGAACAGTTATATTTATAGCTGTTGATTTATTCATATTGACCCTCAAGCCTGAAATTTCTCTGAATGATCTCAGCACTTTGTATAACCCCAAGGTGGAAATTAAGAGAGAGGTTATATAGAGGAGGAGGTCATCTGCGTAAAGCGCACATTTGTGTTCCTGGTCCCCGCAAGCTACCCCCTTAATGTCGGGATTCGATCTGATTACTATGGCCAGAGTTTCGATGGCCATTGCAAAGAGGAGGGGGGAGAGTGGGCTTCCCTGTCTGGTACCCCTGCCTATTGTAATGTTTATGCAGAATCACTGTGACCCTTAACCCCTTTCTCCTGATGCATGCTGGAGGAGGGGCTGTACTAGGAAGTCATACACAGTGTGTGTGGGACTGGAAGCAGCAGCATGATACTAATGCCGCGTACACACGTAGCGGACTATCCGACGGACTTAGTCTGGCGGACTTCCCGCCAGACTGTCCGTCCGACTTTCCGAACGGGCTACTTGCCCACACACGGCACTTTTTCAGCGGACTAATACGGCGTACTAAGTCCGCCGTATCTATCCGCCCTACTTTTGAAATGAACCCACACACGCGGAGGAAAGTCCGCTCATATTGAGCGGGTCTCCAGGTAGGCGGGGCCCGCAAAGGAGACGTCGCTGGCCCCGCCACCTGGTATGGACTTAAAGGGGAACCCCAATGTCGAAAAAAATCGGCGTGGGGGTCCCCCAAGTCCACATCAGACCCTTGTCCGAGCACGCTACCCGGCCGGCCAGGAAAGGGGGGGACGAGCGAGCGCCCCCCCTCCTGAGCCGTACCAGGCCGTGTGCCCTCAACATGGGGGGTACCTTGGGGAAGGGGGGGCCGCGCTGCCCCCCCACCCCAAAGCACCTTGTCCCCATGTTGATGAGGACAAGGGCCTCTTCCCGACAACCCTGGCCGTTGGTTGTCGGGGTCTGCGGGCGAGGGGCTTATAGGAATCTGGGAGCCCCCTTTAATAAGGGCGTTGGGGTTCCCCTTTAAGTCCATACCAGGTGGTGGGGCCAGCGACGTCTCCTTTGCGGGCCCCGCCTACCTGGAGACCCACTCGAAATGAGTGGACTTTTCTCCGGGCGGGAAAAGTCCGTTCATTTCCAAAGTACGGCGGACTTGCATACGCACGGCCGGATTGTCCGCCGAAATGCGAGTCCGGCGGGAAGATTGGAGTGCAAAACTTCTTTCTAAGTCCGCCGTACTTTCGGGTCAAAAAAGTATGCTGGAGGCTACACACGGGGGGATTGTCCGGCGGACTTGAGTTTGCCGGACTTTTCCACCCGATTGTTTGATCGTGTGTACGTGGCATTAGAGGGAGACCTGTTGTATATGATTCCTCCATGTAAGAATGTACATCACTTTTTGAGTGAGTAATAAACCTTTCCCTGCTTAAGAAGTGTATCCCGCCTGTGTGTATCTTGCTGAGCATACACTGGCAGCATTGCTAGCAACACCCTGAGAGACCCTGTGTCAAAGGGACAAAACAGTGGCGAGGAGGATTGTGGATTTAAGCACACAAGATGAGCACTACAACCCAAAGCCATTAGAAAGCGCAGAGTAGTTTAAATTCTACAGTAGGAGGCAGCATGCTGGGGAGGATATAAATACTTATATCATTGCTTTATGTAAATGACCTGCCACTTGTCAGTTTGGAGACTACCTGCAGACAGCTCTCCGCGACATGTTTGTCATGGGACTCTGCGACCCAGCCATACAGAAATGTTTACTCACAGAACCCGACTTAACTCTGACGAAAGGACCTTGCTACAGTCATGGAGTTGGCTACACGGGACGCCACCCTACTGAAGGCACCACCTGAACCTCCTGCAAGCCCTGGGAGAGGAAATATTCCACACTGCTATCACCCCCCGACACCCACAAGGGCCGTCGCCAAATCAACCTAAACCTCGCCACACTAATTCTTCTGTCTCTAGGATACCAACTTGCTACTGTTGTGGTAACAATTCTCACAGTGCACCTGCTTGCACGTTCAAGGATGTCATTTGGTTTCTTTGTGGAAAGTCTGGTCATATTGGGCGTGTTTGCCGTAGCTCACACTCCTCGAACACTACCACAAAAGGTAGACGTAAACAGACATTTCATGTGGATACTGACGAGAACGGCTCCAGCTCTGAGGAGACCTGTGTCCAGCATGTTGGACTGTTTCGGGTAGCTGGGAATACTCCTGCAATAAAAATGGATGTCACACTCAATGGCTGTCCTCTCTCCATGGATGTTGATACAGGGGCGGCTGTGTCCATCATTTCATGGACTGATTTAAAGGCATCGGATCTGTCCCTACCACTCCAACCTACAAATCTCACACTACAAACCTACATCAAGGAACTGCTACAGCCCTTAGGTTATGTGAAACCCATTGTGACATTAGGCAAGCGTAGTAAACGTCTACGCCTTTATGTTGTAAGTAGAGGAGGTCCTCCACTGTATGGTAGGGACTGGATCAAAGCCCTGGGCATGCCCCCTCTTGCCATTGCCCAATGTACATTGCTTTCTGAGGTAGACCATTGGGTGGAATCCGTGAAGTCATGCTTTAAAGAGGAGGGCCGGTTTAAAAAAATAAATAAATGTAAAAGTCAGCAGCTGCAAACACTGTAGCTGCTGACTTTTAATAAGCACACTTACCTGTCCAGGACGCCCGTGATTTCGGCCGCCCAAGGCTGACCAGTCCCTCGGTCTCGGGTCCCGGCGCCGCCATTTTGTCTAAGGAAAAAAGGCAGTGGAGCCTTGCGGCTTTCCTACTGTGCATGCGCGAGTCACACAGCGCTTTGTGAATGGGGAGCGCTGTGTTCTAGGACACACAGTTCCCAGAACACAGCGCGACCCATTAACCAGAAGACGCCGCACGGAGGAAAGAAGACCAGACGATCTCTGCGGAGGAAGAAGATGCAGCTTAGGATGATGTGCCTAGCAACAGGCATTTCTGGTAAGTTAAAAAATATATATTTTTTTCATTTTTTTTTTCTAATTTTTTATGTATTTTTTTTTCAGGGTGGCCCTCCACTTTAAGGAGGTTTTTGAGGACTCTTTGGGCTTGGTAAAAGTAAAAATGGCCCACCTTATCTTAAAGCCTGGTATTACACCTCGTTTTTGTAAGGCAAGATCAGTGCCCTTTGCCTTGCGGAAGAAAGTGGAAGCAGAGCTGGACCATCTATTGGCTGAAAAGATCATAACTAAAGTTGATAGAAGTGAATGGGCATCGCCAATTGTGCCTGTCGAGAAAAAGAATGGAGACATTAGAATTTGTGGGGATTTCAGGGTTGCCCTGAACAACCAACTTCTTGTGGATCAATACCTATTACCTCGACTTGAAGATCTATTTGGCTCATTGGCTGGGGGGCAAAAGTTTACAAACATAGACTTAAAGCAAGATTACCTGCAACTGCAAGTACACCCAGATTCACACCATCTGTTGACTATTAACACCCATAAAGGATTATTCCAATATAACCGTATGGTTTTTGGCATAGCCTCAGCTCCAGCCATCTGGCAGCGGATCATGGATGAGGTCCTGGCAGGCATACCTTTCACCCAATATATACTAGATGACATGCTCATTACTAGTCCCACTGATGAAGAACACAGAATTTTGAAGCTGTACTAGAGAGACTCCAACGGTATGGTTCACGTGCCAATCTTTCAAAATGCTAATTTTTCAAGTCTCGATTGGAATTTTGTGCCCACACTGTGGACAGACATGGGTTACACACTAGTAAAGAAAAGGTGAAAGCCCTTACCCATGCCCCTACTCCACAGAAGGTCACACAGCTCAGGTCCTATCTTGGCCTCCTAAATTACTATCACCGTTTCTTGTCGAACCTAGTATACCAGCTCTACCCGTTACATTGCTTACTGGATACAAGAGCAAAATGGATATGGGCAGACAAATGTAAAGAAGCTTTTCAGGTTTCTAAAGAGCTCATTCTGTCCTCTTAGGTTCTGGTCCAGTCAGGAACCATGAAGCAGACTGAGACAGAAGTACAATTAAATCACACTTGTTTATTAATAAAAATAAAAAGGTAAATAGGAAAAAGCATAGTCAAGCATAGCCAGGGTCCAGTAGCCAGATCGGGTAGTCGGCCAGTCCAAAGTTCATAAACCAGATTGGGTAATCAGCCAGTCCTGACATCAGGGATCCAAGGAGCGCAACTGCAAGCAGGATAGAAGCCTATTCAGGTTGAGAACCATGAGGAGTATGAGGTACAATCCATTGTTGACTCCCGTAGGTTCCGTGGGCGCATACAGTACCTGGTGCATTGAAAGGGGTACGGTCCGGAGGAACGCTCCTGGGTTTCATCCTCTGACGTACATGCCCCTGTCCTCCTCCACGAGTTCTATAGACGGTTTCTCCTTAAGCCCGGTGGCCCTCCGAGGGAGAGGGGTCATTGAGGGGGGGTACTGTCAGGGCTGGCTTGGCCCTTCCTCCTCTGGGCTGGCCGCTCAGCTGTTGGCTAATTGCCAGCTCTCTACCTGCTTATTTAAAGCCTTCCAGCTCACTTCTCCATTGCCTTCATGTTTGGTCACATCACAGGGAACCATCTCCTGCTGTTGTTTCAAGACTGGCTTGCTGACATCCCTCCTGGCTTCTATCCTGCTTGCAGTTGCGCTCCTTGGATCCCTGATGTCAGGACTGGCTGATTACCCAATCTGGTTTATGAACTTTGGACTGGCCGACTACCCGATCTGGCTACTGGACCCTGGCTATGCTTAAAATATGCTTTTTCCTATTTACCTTTTTATTTTTATTAACAAACAAGTGTGATTTAATTGTACTTCTGTCTCAGTCTGCTTCATGGTTCCTGACTGGACCAGAACCTAAGAGGACAGAATGAGCTCTTTAGAAACCTGAAAAGCTTCTTTACATTTGTCTGCCCATATCCATTTTGCTCTTGTATCCAGTAAGCAATGTAACGGGTAGAGCTGGTATACTAGGTTCAGCAAGAAACGGTGATAGTAATTTAGGAGGCCAAGATAGGACCTGAGCTGTGTGACCTTCTGTGGAGTAGGGGCATGGGTAAGGGCTTTCACCTTTTCTTTACTAGTGTGTAACCCATGTCTGTCCACAGTGTGGGCACAAAATTCCAATCGAGACTTGAAAAATTAGCATTTTGAAAGATTGGCACGTGAACCATACCGTTGGAGTCTCTCTAGTACAGCTTCAAAATTCTGTGTTCTTCATCAGTGGGACTAGTAATGAGCATGTCATCTAGTATATATTGGGTGAAAGGTATGCCTGCCAGGACCTCATCCACGATCCGCTGCCAGATGGCTGGAGCTGAGGCTATGCCAAAAACCATACGGTTATATTGGAATAATCCTTTATGGGTGTTAATAGTCAACAGATGGTGTGAATCTGGGTGTACTTGCAGTTGCAGGTAATCTTGCTTTAAGTCTATGTTTGTAAACTTTTGCCCCCCAGCCAATGAGCCAAATAGATCTTCAAGTTGAGGTAATAGGTATTGATCCACAAGAAGTTGGTTGTTCAGGGCAACCCTGAAATCCCCACAAATTCTAATGTCTCCATTCTTTTTCTCGACAGGCACAATTGGCGATGCCCATTCACTTCTATCAACTTTAGTTATGATCTTTTCAGCCAATAGATGGTCCAGCTCTGCTTCCACTTTCTTCCGCAAGGCAAAGGGCACTGATCTTGCCTTACAAAAACGAGGTGTAATACCAGGCTTTAAGATAAGGTGGGCCATTTTTACTTTTACCAAGCCCAAAGAGTCCTCAAAAACCTCCTTAAAGTGGAGGGCCACCCTGAAAAAAAAATTCAATGCACCAGGTACTGTATGCGCCCACGGAACCTACGGGAGTCAACAATGGATTGTACCTCATACTCCTCATGGTTCTCAACCTGAATAGGGTGAGGACGTGGCACGAGTTGGTAAATCAGTTACAGACCAACGGTTTCAATAAGGAGACATGAAACATATTTAGGATGCGCATTCTAGGAGGAAGTTCCAACGCGTAAGCTACTGGGTTAATTCTGCGAAGGATACGGAAAGGCCCAATAAACCAAGGTGCAAACTTCAGTGAGGGAACACGAAGCCGGAGTTTGCGAGACGACAGCCAGACCCTGTCCCCAACCTGGTAGGAAGGCACAGGCAGGCGTCTGCGGTCAGCATGGAGTCTGTACCTATCATTAGCATGACGCAAAGCCTCCTGGACTTGTACCCAAGTGGAACGAAGACCATGAAGATGCTCCTCTAATGCAGGAATACTCTGCGGAACAAATGAGTCAGGCAACATGGAAGGTTGGAAACCATAATTCACCATAAATGGAGACAATGGGGAGGCAGAATTCAAGGCACTGTTGTGAGCAAATTCTGCCCAAGGTAATAGGTCAGACCAGCTGTTATGGTCAGAAATATAGCAACGTAGGAATTGCTCCAAGGACTGATTGGCTCGTTCTGCGGCCCCATTAGACTGCGGGTGATACGCATAAGAGAACGCAAGCTGGATTCCCAACTGTGCACAAAAGGCTCGCCAGAAAGGGTAGACAAACAGACTGCCCCTATCCGAGACAATCACCTTGGGTAGCCCATGTAAGCGAAAGATCTCCCGAGCAAAAATGGAAGCCAGTTCCTTAGAGGTGGGCAACTTCTTAAGTGGAATAAAAATGACACATTTTTGAGAACCGGTCAACCACCATTAGTGATGGACGAACTTCCGACGGGACGTTTCGCGAACCGCGAGCGCGGCCGATAGTTCGCGAATCGTAACGTTTGCGGCGGGCCCCATTGACTTCAATGAGAGGCGAACTTTACAAACCTACAGGTCATATTTGCAGCCACAAAATAATTACTAGCTGTGCACACATAGTCCCACCACATGGCCAATGACATAACACATGTATGAGATGAATCTGGGATCGACAACTACAAGCATTCTTTTTTTTATATGTGAAATTCTGAAAATTCAGGACTCTTGAGACAATGGAGGCGAGGGAAGGTCAGGGTAGGCAAAGAATAGGGTGCAGGAGATGATGATCATCACCAGCACCGTGATATAGAGCACTGACACCTGCACCGTGATAGAGTGATCTGACACCAGCACTGTGATAGAGAGCACTGACATCAGCAGCGTGACATAAAGCACTGACACCAGCACTGTGATATACCAGTCCTTAAGGATTAGCAGACTGTACCTCACTCAACCCTGTATTACACTATACCTTACCAGTCCTTATAAGGACCTTTGTGGAACTAGTAGGTTGTGATTAGCAGACTGTACCTCAGTCCCTATACTGATAAAGGACTGCTGCAGAATAGGGCAGCAGTCAGCAGTAGTGCACCTCAACCCTATATATTGTGGACCTATACCAGTCCTTAAGGATTAGCAGACCATACCTCACTCAACCCTATATACTCTAGTACGCTATACCTTACCAGTCCTTAGAAGGACCTTTGTGGAACTAGTAGGTTGTGATTAGCAGACTGTACCTCACTCAACCCTATGTACTGTAGTACACTATACCTTACCAGTCCTTAGAAGGACCTTTGTGGAACTAGTAGGTTGTGATTAGCAGACTGTACCTCAGTCCCTATACTGATAAAGGACTGCTGCAGAATAGGGCAGCAGTCAGCAGTAGTGCATCTCAACCCTATATATTGTGGACCTATACCAGTCCTTAAGGATTAGCAGACTGTACCTCACTCAACCCTATATACTCTAGTACGCTATACCTTACCAGTCCTTAGAAGGACCTTTGTGCAACTAGTAGGTTGTGATTAGCAGACTGTACCTCACTCAATCCTATATACTGTAGTACACTATACCTTACCAGTCCTTATAAGGACCTTTGTGGAACACATAGGTTGTGATTAGCAGACTGTACCTCAGTCCCTATACTGATAAAGGACTGCTGCAGAATAGGGCAGCAGTAGTGCACCTCAACCCTATATATTGTGGACCTATACCAGTCCTTAAGGATTAGCAGACTGTACCTCACTCAACCCTATATACTCTAGTACGCTATACCTTACCAGTCCTTAGAAGGACCTTTGTGCAACTAGTAGGTTGTGATTAGCAGACTGTACCTCACTCAACCCTATTGTCATGAAAAGGTCCACCCGTTGGTGGCGCTGTTGATCTCTTATATTGCGGTACCAATGTCCACCAGCGGGTGTCTTCTAACACCCAGGGCCTGTAATAAGAGGACCTACCTTCTAGTGGCACTATTGGATCCTTGGACTGTAGTACCAGTGCCCACCAGTGGGTGTACTCCGGCAGTGTGGAGCAGACAGCACCTTCTGCACTCAGCTGTTACGTGAGGGTAATCATCGGTAGTCTTATAAATACCCGGCAAGCCCTAACATGCTTGCCTTGGTATCGCTCTCTCCATGTGCCCTAAACCTTGGAACCTGAACCTTGGAACCTTGGAACCTGAACCTTGGAACCTGAACCTTGTATCTACCTGACCTGTTCCTTTCCGACCCTGAGCCCATCCTGGACCTGTCCCTCTTGCCTCCTGCTACCTAGATCCCTGCTCTGCAGCCCATCCATCCGTCCTTACCCATCTACTGATTCCCCGGTGTATGACCTCGGCACGTCTCTGGTAGTCCCCATTTATTGTATATATATATATATATATATATATATATATATATTACTTGTTGTTGTGGTTGGTAGTGCACTGTTTGTTTTCACTTTCCTTTTATTTATAATAAACACTTTTGTTATTTCACTCACATGCGTTTTGGGGTTCCTCTGTCCACACAGTCTGGTCTAATCATTTCCTGACACCTATATACTGTAGTACACTATACCTTACCAGTCCTTATAAGGACCTTTGTGGAACTAGTAGGTTGTGATTAGCAGACTGTACCTCAGTCCCTATACTGATAGAGGACTGCTGCAGAATAGGGCAGCAGTCAGCAGTAGTGCACCTCAACCCTATATATTGTGGACCTATACCAGTGCTTAAAGATTAGCAGACTGTACCTCACTCAACCCTTTATACTCTAGTACGCTATACCTTACCAGTCCTTAGAAGGACCTTTGTGGAACTAGTAGGTTGTGATTAGCAGACTGTACCTCACTCAACCCTATGTACTGTAGTACACTATACCTTACCAGTCCTTAGAAGGACCTTTGTGGAACTAGTAGGTTGTGATTAGCAGACTGTACCTCAGTCCCTATACTGATAAAGGACTGCTGCAGAATAGGGCAGCAGTCAGCAGTAGTGCATCTCAACCCTATATATTGTGGACCTATACCAGTCCTTAAGGATTAGCAGACTGTACCTCACTCAACCCTATATACTCTAGTACGCTATACCTTACCAGTCCTTAGAAGGACCTTTGTGCAACTAGTAGGTTGTGATTAGCAGACTGTACCTCACTCAATCCTATATACTGTAGTACACTATACCTTACCAGTCCTTATAAGGACCTTTGTGGAACACATAGGTTGTGATTAGCAGACTGTACCTCAGTCCCTATACTGATAAAGGACTGCTGCAGAATAGGGCAGCAGTAGTGCACCTCAACC
The DNA here is from genome assembly GCF_037356315.1 of Lithobates pipiens. Taxonomy (NCBI): domain Eukaryota; kingdom Metazoa; phylum Chordata; class Amphibia; order Anura; family Ranidae; genus Lithobates; species Lithobates pipiens. The sequence continues at coordinate 296,841,514 of NW_027507764.1, forward strand.
CTATATATTGTGGACCTATACCAGTCCTTAAGGATTAGCAGACTGTACCTCACTCAACCCTATATACTCTAGTACGCTATACCTTACCAGTCCTTAGAAGGACCTTTGTGCAACTAGTAGGTTGTGATTAGCAGACTGTACCTCACTCAACCCTATTGTCATGAAAAGGTCCACCCGTTGGTGGCGCTGTTGATCTCTTATATTGCGGTACCAATGTCCACCAGCGGGTGTCTTCTAACACCCAGGGCCTGTAATAAGAGGACCTACCTTCTAGTGGCACTATTGGATCCTTGGACTGTAGTACCAGTGCCCACCAGTGGGTGTACTCCGGCAGTGTGGAGCAGACAGCACCTTCTGCACTCAGCTGTTACGTGAGGGTAATCATCGGTAGTCTTATAAATACCCGGCAAGCCCTAACATGCTTGCCTTGGTATCGCTCTCTCCATGTGCCCTAAACCTTGGAACCTGAACCTTGGAACCTTGGAACCTGAACCTTGGAACCTGAACCTTGGAACCTGAACCTTGTATCTACCTGACCTGTTCCTTTCCGACCCTGAGTCCATCCTGGACCTGTCCCTCTTGCCTCCTGCTACCTAGATCCCTGCTCTGCAGCCCATCCATCCGTCCTTACCCATCTACTGATTCCCCGGTGTATGACCTCGGCACGTCTCTGGTAGTCCCCATTTATTGTATATATATATATATATATATATATATATTACTTGTTGTTGTGGTTGGTAGTGCACTGTTTGTTTTCACTTTCCTTTTATTTATAATAAACACTTTTGTTATTTCACTCACATGCGTTTTGGGGTTCCTCTGTCCACACAGTCTGGTCTAATCATTTCCTGACACCTATATACTGTAGTACACTATACCTTACCAGTCCTTATAAGGACCTTTGTGGAACTAGTAGGTTGTGATTAGCAGACTGTACCTCAGTCCCTATACTGATAGAGGACTGCTGCAGAATAGGGCAGCAGACAGCTGTAGTGCACCTCAACCCTATATATTGTGGACCTATACCAGTCCTTAAGGATTAGCAGACTGTACCTCACTTAACCCTATATACTCTAGTACGCTATACCTTACCAGTCCTTAGAAGGACCTTTGTGGAACTAGTAGGTTGTGATTAGCAGACTGTACGTCAGTCCCTATACTCATAAAGGACTACTGCAGCAGAAGGGCAGCAGTCAAGTATAATATTCTTTCTATATTTGGAAGAAAGAATAGTATACGTGTACAACCCCTATTACCATACCAGTCCTGAAAAGGACCTTTGTGGACCTAATAGTAACAGCTACTGATTAAACTGACTGTTCCTCACTGTCACACACAGCTTCCTGTCTGTCCCTATTTAAACTGACAAAACACAGGCTGCTGCAACAATAACTTGAATAGCACTCAAAACTATATCCTGTACTACTACACCATACCAGTCCTGAAAAGGACTTTTGTGGACCTAATAGTAACAGCTAATGATTAAACTGACTGTCCCTCTCTGCAACACACAGCGTCCTATCTGTCCCTCTCTCAGCACTGACAAAAGACAATCTGCTGCAACAATGACTTGTATAGCAGTGCCTCAAACCTATATCCTGAACTACACCTATACCATACCAGTCCTTAAAAGAACTTTTGTGGACCTAATAGCTAGTGATTTGGGTCACTGCAGTCTCTCCCTGCTCCACACAGCAACCTCTCCCTATAGTGACAGTAGAAACCATGTAAAATGGCCGCCGGATCGGGTCTATTTATAAGTTAGGGGGTGTCCATGTGCTGTAATGTCTCCATTGGCTGTCCTGTACCACATGATGGATGTGTCATCATAGGTCAAAGTTCTTTTACACAGTAAACACGTAAGTCCGCCGGGCGAACGGCGGAAATAGTCCGCCGATCGGGCGGACCGCGAACAGCCGATAATCGCCGCAAACCGACCGCCGGGCGAACCGTTCGGCTATCCCTAACCACCATAAGGATAACAGTGTTGCCTTGGGAGTTGGGCAATTCCACAATTAAATCCATAGACAGGTGAGTCCAGGGCTTTTCTCCATTGGGTATGGGTTGTAGGAAGCCCACTGGAAGGTGTCGTGGAGTCTTACTCTGAGCACACACGGGACAGGCAGCTACGAAAGCAGTAACATCAGCCCATAGACTAGGCCACCAGAATTGTTGGGAGATGGCCCAAATGAGTTGATTCTTCCCAGGATGGCCAGCTGCCTTGGGAGAATGATAAGTCTGGAGCACTGCAGTACAGAGACTCTCTGGGACAAAGCAGCGGTCACAAGGTTTATAAGGAGGAGCATGGACCTGAACAGCAAGAATTTTGTCACGCAAAGGAGAAGTAAGACTGGTGCGAACCGTAGCTAAGATACGATCAGGAGGAATCATAGGAACCGGAACCGACTCCGACTTGGAAGTGGAGGAAAATTGTCGAGACAAGGCATCAGCCCTTACATTCTTAGTACTGGGTAAGAATGAGACAATGTAATTAAAGCTCGACAAGAAAAGAGCCCATCGCGCCCTTCTGGGAGAGAGTCCCTCAGACAAGAATGTAAGATTCTTATGGTCAGTAAGAATAAGAACAGGCACAGTGGTACCTTCAAGGAGATGTCTCCATTCTTTCAGGGCTAAAATGATCACCAACAGCTCTCTGTCACCAATCTCATAATTGCACTCAGCAGGTGACAATTTCTTGGAAAAGTAGCCACACGGATGCATAGCGCTCTCAGAGTTAGGACGTTGAGACAAGGGTGCCAACTCCAGTCTCAGAAGCATCAACTTCTAGGAAAAAAGGCAACGTAGGATCAGCATGTGCCAACACAGGAGCAGAAACAAAGGCAGCCTTGAGAGTCTCAAAGGCCTTAATGGAGTCCGGAGACCAACTCTGTGGGTTACCGTCCTTTCTGGTCATATCAGTCAGAGGCTTGACCAGAGATGAGAAGTTACGAATAAACCTCCGATAGTAGTTGGCAAAGCCCAGGAAACGCTGCAGAGGACGTAAACCCACGGGTCAAGGCCACTGTAGGACTGCCGAAAGTTTCTCACGGTCCATTGAAAAACCAGCAGTGGAAATGACCTGTTCACGATGGAACTCACACTTCTCCAGTTTAAAATAGAGATCGTTCTCTTAGTTTCTGAAGTACACGACAGACTGTGTGGTGGCTCTCCAGGGACTTGAAAAATATGAGGATATCATCGAGATATACCACCACACACAACTGCAACAAATCCAGGAGGACGTTGTTAATAAATTCCTGGAAAACTGCTGGGGCGTTACAAAGGTCATAAGGCATTACCAAGTATTCATAATGGCCAGTTCTGGTATTAAACGCAGTTTTCTACTCGTCGCCCTCCTTAATGCGCATGAGATTGTATGCCCCTCTCAGGTCAAACTTCGTGAAAACCGTTGCTCCCTTGAGGCGGTCAAATAACTCAGTAATTAATGGAATTGGGTAGACACGATTGAGACCCCTATAATCTATACAAGGACTCAGTTCACCGCTATTCTTTTTCACAAAGAAGAAACCAGCGCCAGCAGGAGAGGAGGATTTGCGGATGAAACCTCGAGAAAGTGTGTCAGCAACATACTCCTCCATAGCCTTATCCTCCAAGACCGACAAAGGGTAAACCCGGCCACGGGGATGTATGGCACCAGGTTGAAGGTCAATTGCGCAATCATAAAGCCGGTGTTGAGGCAAACTACCGGCTTGACCTTTATCAAAGACATTGCCAAAATCACGGTACTCCTCCGGCAGGGAGGGGAGTGAAGCAGTGCACAGGACCTTGGATACCTTCAGGAAGCATGTCTCACTGCATTGTGGTGACCAGGAGGGAACCTGAGCACGGAGCCAATCAAAAGAGGGGTTGTGCCTCTGTAACCAAGGATAACCAATAACCAGCCGAAATCTGGGTGAGGAAATAACTTGGAATTGGATTATCTCATGTTGAAGAGCCCCTACGGCCATGGACAACGGAACCGTCTGTTAGGACCTGGGCTTGAACCTGGGACCTCTGGTGTGTCTGGCAGTGACTCTGCTTGCTGAGCCACCTGGAATGCTGGACAGTTCCTTGGACAGTTCCTTGGACAGTTCCTTGGACAGTTCCTTGGACAGTTCCTTGGACAATTCCTTTAGTGATCATGTCTTGAATCTTGTTTGCCTTGAACCTTGAACCCTTTGCTCCTCCCATGAACTTCCTATATAAGCCATGTCTCTGCACTTCCTCCTTGCCAGAATATTGTGCCTTTACCAGCCAATATCTTGCTTCTATCTCTCCTGCTGCCGACCGTATCCTTGCTACCTTTCGTTACCGACATTTGGCTTGCTCCTGGACTACGCTTCTGCTGAATCCCAACCTGCAACTATTGGTTACCGACTTTTGGCTTGTTTCTCAACTACGCTTCTGCTTGATCTCTACCTGCTATATCTGCTACCAGACCCCCGGCTTGCTCACCTCCTGGTGGGGCTATCCTGAGGACCGCGACCTGGCACTAACACGCAGCCAAGCCCATCTCCACCTTTGGGAGCTCTGGTGAATACCGGTTAGTGCTTAGACCCCGCACCTCAGGTGAACCCGTGCCATCAGCCAGGGTGACCTGTGTGAATATCTGCTCTGCTGCTATAGCTATTGGTCTCTGAGCCTGACTCCAGATCGTGACAGAATATTCTGGCCAAAAACATGGAGGCCGTTGTAGCAGCTGCCGTGGCTCCTCTCAGGGTTCAAATCGCTGAGTTACAGGCATTTGGTGTTGACTACCAGGAAAAATTTTCTGAGTTACAAATTGAAATGAAAGGTCTACAAGAGGAAATCCTTGATCTACACAAACAATTGCGGGATTTTCATGGCCGAGATACTGCTGCCATAGAAATTAATGCACGAATGCCCCTACCACTCAAGTTTAGCGGAGACCGCCGCCATTATAGAGGATTCCTTAATCAATGTCGTATATACTTTCAGATGCAACCTGCTGCATTCACTTTTGACAGGAAAAAGGTGCTGTTTATTATCAACCTCCTGACTGAGGAAGCCTTAGCCTGGGCCTCCCCTTATGTGGAGAAAGATGATGTCATCCTGGATAATTTTGATTCTTTTGTGACTGCGATGAACCAAGTTTTCGATGATCCTAACCGCTGTGCTACTGCTGAGGCAAAATTGCACAATTTACGTCAGGGAAGACGCTCTGTTGCAGAGTACACAACTGAATTCTGACGTTGGATCTCAGATACCAATTGGAATCCAGCAGCACAGAAGAGTCAGTTCCGTCAAGGACTCTCGGAACAAGTAAAAGATGAGCTTGCCAGAGTAGAAAGTCCTGATGACCTTGAAGCTTTTATTAAATTATGTATTCGAATTGATCAGAGACTTACTGAAAGGAGAAAGGAGAGACTGGGAATCCTAGGCAGTAATGGTGGCATGCGTTTTTCTACTACTCAGTATCCTCCTAAGGTTCCAAGAGTTTTTCCTGATTCTGACACTCCTGAACCTATGCAGGTGGATGCTATTAAAAGATCTATTACTACTCAGGAGAAAGAAAGACGACGTTCAGAAAACTTATGTCTTTATTGTGGAGACTCTGGACATTACGCAGTTAATTGTCCCAATAAATTTAAAAGAACAATTGCAGCAATGGATGTTACAGTATCTGAACAAATAAACTCAATTTCTCAGTCCATCTCTCCTTTGATTCAGGAAGCAAATAAAGTTAATTCTTTATCAACTCATTTTGTCATCCCTATAAAGCTTATTGTTGAAAGCAATGAAATACCTTGCTCTGCTATGCTGGACTCAGGGGCTGGGGGAAACTTCATCGACATCGAATTTGCCCAAAGTAATAACATTCAAATAAGAAATAAACTTGCCCCAATTGATATGGAAACTGTGGATGGCTCACCTTTGACTTCAGGCCCTGTTACCCACGAGACAATCCCACTTAAACTCCTAATTGAAACTGACCATCAGGAGACTATCAGCTTTGAGCTGATTACATCACCCAAGTTCCCTATTATCCTGGGCATTCCTTGGTTCTCTATCCATAATCCCTCCATCAACTGGGAGACACGTTCTTTAAGCTTTTCATCTGACCATTGCAAGAAACATTGCAAAGAATCTGATCAAATAAGCCCTCCACCAACCCAAGATTTACAAGCAGTTTTGGCAACTATCCAGTCATATGACAAGCTACCTCCACAATATCTTGAGTTTCGGGACGTTTGTGATAAAAAGAACGCAGATCAGCTGCCTCCTCATCGCTCTTATGATTGTCCCATTGAATTGCTTCCAGGGGCAGAAATACCATTTGGTCGCCTTTATTCTTTATCAGAACCTGAACTGAAAGTGCTCAGGGAGTGGATTAATGAGAATCTTGAGAAGGGTTTTATCAGACACTCAACCTCTCCTGCTGGCGCAGCCTTATTCTTCGTGACGAAAAAGGACTCCACCCTGCGTCCGTGTATTGACTACAGAGATTTAAATAAGATCACAATTAAGAATCGCTATCCACTCCCACTGATTCCAGAAATGCTTGAGAGACTCCGCTCTGCCAAGCTCTTTACCAAATTAGATTTACGGGGGGCATACAACCTTGTCCGCATTCGTTCCAGTGATGAATGGAAAACTGCTTTCAGAACCAGATATGGACATTTTGAGTCTTTGGTCATGCCCTTTGGGCTTTGCAATGCTCCTGCAACTTTTCAACATTTTATTAATGATGTCTTTCGAGATTTGCTTGATCAGTTTGTAATAGCATATTTGGATGACATTCTCATTTTCTCTGATACTTTGGAAGAACACCGCAAGCATGTCTGTATTGTTCTCGAGAGATTAAGGCGAAATCAACTTTACATAAAATTAGAGAAATGCGAGTTTGAACAAACTCAGATTCAGTTCTTGGGATACATAATCTCTTCTGAAGGGGTAAGCATGGATCCCGATAAGATCAAAGCTGTGGTGGATTGGCCCGCCCCTAAGAATGTTAAAGAGATACAGCGATTTGTTGGTTTTGCCAACTTTTACAGAAGATTTATAAGGAATTTCTCTAGGGTAATTGCTCCAATCACACAGTTGACAAAGAAAGGGGTGCCCTTTTTGTGGTCTCCTGAGGCACAGGCTGCCTTTAGTAAACTGAAGACTCTCTTCACTTCTGCACCAATCCTGGTACATCCAGATCCAGAACTACCTTTCATCGTAGAAGTTGATGCTTCTAATTCTGCTGTAGGAGCTATCCTCTCTCAGCGAATGGGAGAAAAAATGCAGCTTCATCCTTGTGCTTATTTCTCTCGACTGATGTCTTCAGCCGAGATGAATTATGACATTGGAAACAAGGAGCTGCTGGCAATTAAGGAAGCATTTTCTGAGTGGAGGCATCTGCTGGAAGGAGCTAAGCACCCTGTAACCGTTCTCACCGATCATAAAAATTTAGAATTTATTAGGTCTGCTAAAAGGTTGTCATCTAGACAAGCACGTTGGACCCTTTTCTTTTCCAGGTTTAATTTTGTTATTTCATACCGCCCTGGGTCAAGGAATGGTAAGGCTGATGCCCTATCACGGATGTTGTCTGGGCCTCTCCAGGAAAGCACCTCTGAATGTACAATCCTGCCTCAAAAGAACTTTCTAGGGGCCATGAGTTCAAAGACATTTCTTAATCTTCTCAAGGAGGGGTATGAGAATGACCCACTTCTTAATAATCCTCCTAAGGACATTAACCTCAAGTACAACAATGGTTTTTGGACTCAAGCGCATTGCCTCTATGTACCTGAATCAGTTCGGGTAGAAGCCCTCAGGTTGGTACATGACTCTAAGCTTGCTGGTCATTTTGGGGTTTCTAAAACAGAAGAACTCTTATCACGTTCCTTTTGGTGGCCTGGGTACAAGAAAGATGTTAAGAGTTATGTGGCTTCATGTCTAACCTGTGCTCGCAATAAGACACCTCGATCTTCTCCTCTGGGGTTACTTCTACCACTACCTGTTCCATCAAGACCATGGGGGTCAATTTCTATGGACTTTGTGGTTGACCTTCCTCTTTCAAAAGGGATGACCACCATTCTGGTAGTCGTTGACCGTCTCACTAAGATGGCTCATTTTATTCCAGTTAAAGGGGTACCCTCCGCCGAACATACTGCTGAGGTAATGGTTAGAGAAGTTTTTAAACTTCATGGAATTCCTGATGATGTGGTGTCTGACAGAGGGGTACAGTTTACCTCAAAATTTTGGAGAAGTTTTTGCTCAGCTTTGGGTGTAACAGTTAATCTGTCCTCGGCTTTTCATCCACAGTCTAATGGTCAGACCGAGAGGACCAATCAAACTCTGGAGCAATACCTTCGATGCTTCGTGAGTTATCTTCAGGATGACTGGGTGGACTACCTTCCTACGGCAGAGTTTGCTTATAATAACTCTAAACATAGTTCCACATCCCAAAGCCCATTTTTCTTAAACACGGGGTATCATCCAGTTTTTATTCCTGATCTCCCCATCTCAACTTCAATTCCTGCTGTTACCAACAGACTAACTTCATTATATGAGATCCAGGAGAAATTGACTGATACATTGAAGGAGGCGCAGGAATATTACAAGAGGGCTGCTGACAGACATCGTAGGTCAATTCCCACTTTTCAAGTAGGTGAGAAAGTTTGGTTATCTACCAAAAATTTAAAAGTTCAAGTTCCATGTGCTAAGTAGGGTCAAAAGTTTATGGGACCTTTTGAGATTTCTGCTCAAATCAACCCGGTCACTTTTCGCCTAAAACTTCCTGACAATATGAAGATTCACCCTGTGTTTCATATATCACTACTCAAACCATTTCATGAAAATACTTTTTCTGGAAGAATTCATCCTCCTCCCCCACCTGTCGAGGTACAGGGTGAAGAAGAATTTGTGGTGGGAAAAATTCTTGACTCCAGGATCTCTAGGAACAAATTGCAATATTTGGTTCAATGGGAAGGATATGGGCCAGAAGAAAATTCTTGGGAGCCTGAGGAGAATGTTCATGCCCCTAGATTAACAAGGGAATTCCACCAGAGGTTTCCTCAGAAACCTGGCCCTAAGACATCCAGGGGACGTCCTGGGAGGAGGGGAGTACTGTTAGGACCTGGGCTTGAACCTGGGACCTCTGGTGTGTCTGGCAGTGACTCTGCTTGCTGAGCCACCTGGAATGCTGGACAGTTCCTTGGACAGTTCCTTGGACAGTTCCTTGGACAGTTCCTTGGACAGTTCCTTGGACAATTCCTTTAGTGATCATGTCTTGAATCTTGTTTGCCTTGAACCTTGAACCCTTTGCTCCTCCCATGAACTTCCTATATAAGCCATGTCTCTGCACTTCCTCCTTGCCAGAATATTGTGCCTTTACCAGCCAATATCTTGCTTCTATCTCTCCTGCTGCCGACCGTATCCTTGCTACCTTTCGTTACCGACATTTGGCTTGCTCCTGGACTACGCTTCTGCTGAATCCCAACCTGCAACTATTGGTTACCGACTTTTGGCTTGTTTCTCAACTACGCTTCTGCTTGATCTCTACCTGCTATATCTGCTACCAGACCCCCGGCTTGCTCACCTCCTGGTGGGGCTATCCTGAGGACCGCGACCTGGCACTAACACGCAGCCAAGCCCATCTCCACCTTTGGGAGCTCTGGTGAATACCGGTTAGTGCTTAGACCCCGCACCTCAGGTGAACCCGTGCCATCAGCCAGGGTGACCTGTGTGAATATCTGCTCTGCTGCTATAGCTATTGGTCTCTGAGCCTGACTCCAGATCGTGACACCGTCTCATGAGTCACATGGGCAGGCTGTAAAGGTCTCCCGTCAAGAGCCTCAATGGCAAGTGGAGTGTCACGCAGCTGCAGCGGAATCGAGTGCTGCAAAACAAATGCAGCATCAATGAACAGGCCTGCAGCCCCAGAATCGATTAGAGCCTGTATCTCGATGGACGACTCAGCCCAAGAAAGGGTGACCAAAACCAGGGGCTTATCCTTCTGGATAACTTGGGACGAAACAACGCCACCTAAGGTCTGTCCATGACAGGACCTCAAGGTTCGGGCGTTCCCTGGACGGGTAGGACAAGACTTCAAAAAGTGACCTGCCTGGCCACAATAAATGGGTATATAAAATGGGTATGGGTATATCTCGGGCTGCTATCTCATCTTTGATGGAATCCAAGAGACCATGAGAAAAAGCAGCCACGAGGGCCTCATTGTTCCAAGCAACCTCTGCTGCCAGAGTACGGAATTCAATGGCGTAGTCAGCAACAGTCCTCATACTCTGTTTGATGGACATGAGGCACTTGGCAGCAGAAGCGGAGCATGCAGGGACGTCAAAAACCCTTTTAAAGGAGGCCACAAACTGAGAGAAACTCAAGACAACAGGTTTTTGCGTCTCCCATAGAGGGTTTGCCCAGGCCAAGGCTCTCTCAGAAAGCAAAGATATCATGAAACCTACTTTGCTTCTGTCCGTGGGAAACGCCTGGGGCAGCATTTCGACGTATATCTCAACCTGATTGAGAAACCCTTGCATTGAACTGGATCGACCCCAAATCGCTGGGGAAGCGGAGCAGAACCAGACATACCTCTTATAGAGGTAATACTCGAGGCAGGTGCCTGCAGAGATTGGCGCAGCAGCAGGGACGGCCTGCGACTCAGGTTGTACCGGAGCAGCCACCATGGGGGATTCCAGGTGAGCCGTGAGATTCAGGAGTGTTTGTAACGCCAAGGCAAACTGATCCATGCAGTGATCTTGCTCATCCAATCTGGAAAAAATATTACCAACAAGTGGATTGACTGTATCTTCTGAATTCATGGCCTTCACGTACTGTCAGGAACCATGAAACAGACTGAGACAGAAGTACAATTAAATCACACTTGTTTATTAATAAAAATAAAAAGGTAAATAGGAAAAAGCGTAGTCAAGCATAGCCAGGGTCCAGTAGCCAGATCGGGTAGTCAGCCAGTCCAAAGTTCATAAACTAGATCGGGTAATCAGCCAGTCCAGACGTCAGGGATCCAAGGAGCGCAACTGCAAGCGGGATAGAAGCCAGGAGGGATGTCAGCAAGCCAGTCTTGAAACAACAGCAGGAGATGGTTCCCTGTGATGTGACCAAACGTGAAGGCAATGGAGAAGTGAGCTGGAAGGCTTTAAATAGGCAGGTAGACGAGCATCATTGGGAACAGCTGGTAACTGTTGAGAGAGAAGAGAGCTGGCAATTGGCCGACAGCTGAGCGGCCAGCCCAGAGGAGGAAGGGCTAAGCCAGCCCTGACAGGTCCACTATGTTTTAAGGAAACACGTCGCCTTGGCTTGTGACGCCTCACCTTATGGACTGGATGCTGTGCTTTCCCATGTCATGCCAGATGGCACGTAGTGCCCCATTTCTTTTCCCTCCAGGTCTTTAACCTCAGCAGAACAAAACTACTCCCAGATAGACAAGGAAGCTTTGGCCATTGTATGGGCCACAAAACAAAAAAAATTCACACGTACATCTATGGATGGGAGTTCACACTTATCACTGACCACAAACCTCTGTTGTCCATACTGAATCCTGAGAAAGGAATTTCTACAACAACCTCATCTCGCTTGCAAAGGTATGCTTTATTCGTGGTAGGTTTTCCTAATTCTATCAGATACCGCTCCCACGAGGCCCATAGCAATGCAGATGCATTTTCCAGATTGCCAATTGGAGACCACCCACCTAGAGATATACGCATAGTGGAAGTACACAGGCCACAGTCCTTCGTGTCAACCTCCCTAATTGCCAGACAAACAGCCACAGATCCATTCCTGTCTCAGATATTCTTGTATGTTCAGGCTGGATGGCCAGAGAAAGTCCCAGGTGAATTTTGTCCGTACTTTACCAGAAAATGTGAGCTTGTGACTAATGCTGGTTGCCTACAGTGGGGCAATAGAGTGATTATACCTCAGTATTTGCAACGAGCCATGCTAAGGATACTGCATGAGGGCCATCCTGGTGTGGTGCACATGAAGCAGCAAGCCCGGAGCTATGTTTTGTGGCCACAAATGGATAAAGCAATTGAAGATTATGTGGCTCAATGTCCTGGGTGCTGTCAAGCTCAGCGACCCCAAAAGAAAGGAACCCTGCTACCTTGGCCGTGGCCGACAGACCCGTGGTCAAGACTCCATCTTGATTTTGCTGGCCCAATCCAGGGTAAAATGTATTTGATCGTAGTAGATGCACATTCAACATGGCCAGAGGTATTTCAAATGCCTTCTAATACCTCAGCTGCTACCATTCTAGTCTTAAGGAAGCTCTTCGCTCAGTATGGCTTGCCAACAACCATAGTCTCGGACAATGAAACTCAATTTACATTGCATGAGTTTCAATCCTTCCTCAGTGGCTTGATCATCCAACACTACTAAACAGCTCCTTATCACCCAGCCTCGAGTGGGCTGGCAGAACGGTTTGTGCAGACATTTAAGAAGCACTTACTGTCCACTCTGGACCAGATCGAACTGTCAGAGGAGAAGCTGCTGGACTTCTTGACCATGTACCGAAACACAAAACACACTACTACTGGGCTGTCCCCTGCTTTTCTTATTTTTGGCAGGCATCTCCGCACCAAACTGGATTTAGTTCGTCCACAGGAACAGTCACCAACACTTCCTCCACCAGGCGGTCCTGGATTCCGTGCCGGTGATCTTGTATGGTTTTGGAATTACAGAGGTTTGCCTCATTGGCTTCCTAGCATAATTGATGGACCTCTTGGAAGAAGAATGTACCTTGTTTGCCTGGAGAATGGCGTTTATGTTCGACAACACCTTTTGAAATTGAGGAATCGTATTTGCCGACCACTAGAGGCAAACCTGACCCATCTTTCTAACCAACCACCAGTGTCTACTCAGGGCTCTACTGGTGACATATGGTATGGTGTCTGGCATGATTCCACAAGTTCACAACCAAACCCTGAAAAGGTTGGTGACCATATTGCTGAGGAGTCCTGACATGTGCCTGGAGTCGCAGAGACTGATTGGTCTGACACCCACTGACATCTCCAGAACCCTTGACCGACTTTATCCCTTCCAATGCTGTGCCACTTCGTAAGTCTGCCCACCAAAGACATCAGACTCCTCTTTGCCAAAGCACTGAAATCTTACAGGACAGGAAACAGAGAAAAAGGGCTCCTGAAGTGCTGGGGGCGCCACAGGACTGAGTTGGAGATACTACTTGTTGAACTGATCCTGTTTGCCTTGTTCTTTATGTGTTGAGTATTTGTTTTCTTGTTATATATTTTCTTTTTTTTTTTTTTCTTTGAGAAAAAGAGGAGGTGTAATGTTTATGCAGAATCACTGTGATCCTTAACCCCTTTCTCCTGATGCATGCTGGGGGAGGGGCTGTACCAGGAAGTCATACACAGTGTGTGTGGGACTGGAAGCAGCAGCATGATACTTAAAGGGAGACCTGTTGTAAATGACTCCTCCATGTAAGAATGTACATCGCTTTCTGAGTGAGTAATAAACCCTTCCCTGGTTAAGAAGTGCATCCAGCCTGAGTGTATCTTGCTGAGCAGACACTGGCAGCATTGCTAGCAACACCCTAAGAGACCCTGTGTCAAAGGGACATAACACCTATAGGGAACGAAGCCGAGTATCTGCCCATCAGGCATACCTGAGCTGATGGATTTGAGTAAAGCGATTGGATTAGGTTTAAAAAGTTTGGGCCAAAACCCCATCTCCGTAGGATATCAAACAGATATGCCCAGTCAATAGAATCGAAGGCCTTGTGTAGGTCAATCGAAAGAATGAAGCCCTTCTGAGAGGGGCCCCTGTCCCATTTGGACTTAAGGAGTGAGATGACGTAGATGGTCCATCAAATCTGATCTGGGCCTTGTCTCCCGGGGATAAAACCCAACTGATCTCTATGAATATATAATGGGATGAAGCTCGCTATCCTACTAGCTAGAATCTTTGTCATAACTTTAATATTGTTGTTTATCAGAGAGATCGGACGATAATTTCCTACCTCGCTTGTATCCTTCCCTGGTTTGTGAATAACCAAAATATATGCTGAGTTTAGGTCTGCCCCCAAAGTGGTACCCACCCTAAGGGAGTTGAATAGTCTTGTTAAATGTGGGGCCAGGCAGGGTCCAAATATTTTGTAGTAACCAGTGGAAAAACCATCTGGTCCAGGTGAACAACTAACTTTCTTGGGTGAACGGGCTCTCATGGAGGTCTTTGTGGCCTTTAAAAAGGGTGGACAGGGAGAGGGAGTCTAGAAACATATTCTGCATCAGTCAGGAGGGTGGAAAGTTCGATTTGTAAAGTTCGGAATAGAACTTAAGGAAGGCTTCCATGATCTTGGCTGAATTCTGAGTCAGATCTCCCAAGGGCAATCAAATTTTTGGGAATGCTAGGGAGCGGGGTTTGGGACTAAGCTTAACAGCCAGTCTCAAACTGATCCTATCCTTTTGGGAGTAGGATTTCGCCCCTCTCCACCTGAGGTGCCTTTCAGTAGCTGTTGTCAAGTTCAGGTTAAGAAGGGCCCAGGCTTTGTCTAAATAAGCTAGAGACTCTGGTGTGGGGTGTTGTTTGCGTGACTTTGAGATCGGAAATCCTCAGTTAGTTTTATTGTGTTCCGCTGTCAAGAAGGACATTCCGGTGATCTGGTGGTATGTGGAAGACCTGCCTGCAGAATTACTATCCGAAGAGCTAACAGGCGCACGTGGGTGCGCGATGGCACGAACAGGCGCACGCGGGTGCGCGATGGTGCGAACGGGTGTGCGCGTAGATGCGCCGTATGACCGTGTAACTGATTCTGACCAAATCCTTTTGGGTGGAGCACCCCACTCCCTCAGTAAGTACCTCTCATTAGTGACCACCTGTGTCATGGTGGAGACCTCATGTTCTCCCATATAGAGGAGTATAGCTCCCATGGTTCAGAGAAGCAGGATCTCCTAATCTATGGATAGTGTAGGACCCACTAATCATGAGGTACTTTGTCGCAGTAAGTGGGCTTAAGCACCGTATAGCAATGTGGTGTGACTAAATCCCCATATTTTTTGATAATGTTTTTTTAAAATGTCTAGGTGTTTTTGAAAAGGCTTGCTGGAGGTAAATGTTAGTTTTGCATGTGTGCGCTGTAATATTTTTGTTCTGTTGTATGGTCTTATGGCAGCACCATCTTTATGCATTTTTTTTAGGGTGTGTCTCCCAAATATCTTGTGTGACTGTTCTTGGCGCCCAGAGGTCTATTTAAGGGAATCTGTCACTGTGCCTCCTTGATGTCCAGTCTACAGTGTTTCCTGTGACTCTGCTACCTGTTATCAGTTGACTTGATTCCTGTCACCCGGCCTGTTCTGGATGACGTCTGTTTGGTGCCTGCCTCCGACCCCGGGCCTGTCTGACTACCCTTCTGCCTCTTCCTTTGGATTGATCGCTGCCCTGCCTATTACCGACCTGGCCTGTACCTTGACTACCCTCCTGCTTCTGTTTGATACCTGCTTTAACCGCTAGTGTTGACCCGGCCTGTCTGACTCTGCCTGTGTTCCTGCCTGACCTCAGAGCACCTTCCTGCAGCCTGCCAATCCAGCCCTCCTGCTGTACTACAGGATGCCTCCTCGCTGTCAGCTATTTCAGAGTTCCTGCCAAGCTCAGGCACCTCCTTACCACTGCTGCTCCAGTGTTCCTGCCAGGTCCTTTGCACCTATTCACAGCCTGCAGATCCTGTGCTCCTGCTGCACTACAGAACTCCTCCCAGCTGTCTGGGGTGTTCCAGTCACCAGTTTCAGCTTGCTGTTCCTGCCTGACTTTCTTCAGCTACTCCAGAGGTCCGGACTAGCCCCACACCTGCCATCCATCAGGCACTTGTGCTCCTCTGAACTCTTGAGTCCCTGTCTCCACTACCAGGAGTTCTCGAGCCAGAGGCTTATGAGAGGCTGCTCCCTGCATTCTGGGCTCCAACACCAGGTAAGTGACATCCGCTCTAAGTTTAGCTGTCAATTGAATACTTTTCCCCCTGATAATGGACTTATGAGCCACCCAAACAGTCGCAGGAGAGACGTAGCTAGACAAATTAATACTGACGTATTCCTTTATGGCCTCCTCTAATACGGTACATTGTATTGGAGTGCTTAAAATGGATTCTTGCAGGCGCCAGTGAGGGGGGTCCCTGAATCCCGTAGTTCTTTGTGTGATCAGAGTGACCATCAAGTGATCTGACAGGGGGGTATCTAGAATCTTGGCTCCTTTAAAGGAATCAAAGATGTGGTCTATATTAGCAGGATTTGTGAGGTGCCAAAAAATGCATGTAGTCCTTAGAATGAGGGTTAGTGTCCCTCCAGATGTCTATCAATCCCGCATCATGCAGCAGTTTCGCTATTTTCACACACTGTCTGGAAGAGCACCTAGGTTTCAGTTTCCTGTCTCCAGATTTGTCAAGAGAGAAATTGAATGGTGTTAGAGTCCCCACCCATAAAGATCATTCCCTTTAGGTGTGGTTGCAATTTGTGTATCAGGGAGTCAAAATAAAATTCTGTCCTTTATTAGAGGTGTAGTAAGAGTGTATAATTCCCCATCAATGTTCCCCCGAGACCAGAATGTATCGTCCCAGGTGGTCAATTACAGTCTCTTGTTGACTGCCAAAGAAATAAATTGGGGGAAGCGCTGGTAGAGGAAAGTGGGTTTATATGATGAGGGGAAGTGAGTCTCTTGGAGAAAGAGTTTGTCTGCATGCATGGTACGGCAAAGACGGAAAAGCTTCCTACATTTGATGGGGGAGTTTAGTCCCTGAGCATTGTGTGATATGATTTTAAGGGTGGGAGTGGCGTTATGAGAGTTAGTCATGGATCCGGAGGGGTGAGAGTATTCATTAAGTGTCAGTCTTACCTTGTCTTCGTGAGAGATTCACTCTGAGAAGCCCGAAGGGTGTGTATGCCGTAGAGCCGGGACCTGAGAAGGGAGGCTAGAGACCATTGTGGAGCCAGGAAACACTCAGATGAGTAGTAGAAAAGAAGGTAGGGGGTGAAAGAAGATAGGAGAGAAAACTAGGGAAGTTACAAAGACCTGAGTTAATAAATGTTCATTCATGTAAACATAATGAAAAATCAGAACCTGGGGGTCCCCAGACCCCCTCCCATCCCTGGGGCAGGATGGACTAGCCATACCCTACCCCTTAACCTGAATGGACCGGTAACCCTAACTGTAGGGAGACCGGGTAAGCAACCAAGAGAACTAACGGTGCTCCTGGTTCCCACTGGAGGTGCACTGGGTCCACCACAGCCCCGCCACCTATATTTCAAATCAACTGAAGACTATCAAGGAGCCTATAAGATCTGATAAACAGAACATCCCATAAGGAATATCAACATTAAACCAAATACATTACCGAGAACCCCTTCCCGTGTCCACCCCCACCCAGGGCCCCAGCTTTCCAAGCTAGGGGCCCAGGGGAGCAAGCAGACCCAGCACAGGGTGGGATCTAGAACATGAAACACAGTGCAGGGAATAATCTCCCACAGTGTGTGGAGATACTCTTCCATGCAGCCGATAACGTAAGCCATACACAGAAGAATCTGAAAGGTGAGTCCGCCTATATAGTAAACTTTTACCACCATTATGCCCAATAGGCTCTCCTCAGGTGAGACGACCTAGCGTCCCCACTGAGGGGTCAAGAATGTTCTAGGGAGAGTGTAATAACTACAAACCTTCTGTTAGTGCTCCCGCAGGAGCTAAGGAGTAATTACCCCCCCTTCCCCTTAACCAGCTTGGGAGTTTCAGACAATTGGCTATCGCCTGTTCTGCTAAATTGAGGAGCTGGCTCACAACTAAGTCAGTGCAGAAGAGGAGTCAGTTTCCAATATGGGGACATCAAGAGGGGAGGGGTAACGGGAATTCCCAAAAAGGCCTCCCGAGGCAGGGAGTTGGGAGTAGGAAAGTTCTGGAACAGAGCCCGATCCTTATGCATCATGGCGGCATATTTTCTTTGGAGCTTTGCTTCAGCCAGGTGGGTTGCAGCGGTCTAGCTGGTGGGGATCTCTTCGCAGATGAGGGGATGCGCCTGACTGGGTGAAGGATGGTTCCTGTATGGCCAAAGACTGTGCTCCGAGGAAGAGGGAGTTGTCCCTTGAAGCGTGTCAGCTGGCAGTGACCTTTGTGGGTTTTCTGTGACACCTTTTGAGAGGTCTCGTTCATCTGTGACTGGATGCTGTTACTTGTTGACCACTCTTATGGCAAGCACTTTCATTATTGTTTGTGAGTAGTTTTCTTCTTACCTTTCCAATAAATATAATCTAAGGATAATGCACATGGCTGGTGCGCCCGCTATGTTTTTCTTTCAGATATAGAATCGTCTGCGTCCTCCATGCTGTATGTGTCTCGTGGAGCCGCCGCCATCTTGGCATAGCTGACCGGAACAGCTTCCGCGGACATCTGGCTTATGAGGCTCCTCCTGGCTTGCGTAGTCATGAGCTGCGGTTTCCCGGGGGTCTCCCCTGCTTATTGGTACCGATGTGAGGCTCGACAGACAGTGCCGTATATTTGCTTTATATTTTTCACTTGTCAATTGCCCATTTAAATCTCAGATATAGCGGCCTAACAGTAGATGCAAATACATGTTAGTAGGGGGTGATGTCACCACATCCTCTAGTCTCCAGCACTGGGTATTTTGATGCTGGCTGTCGTGGGACCCTGGACAGAAGTGTGTAATGGGGTGTTAGGGTTACAGAGCAGGTCAAGGTACATATAGCAGGCTCCTGGAAAGCTTGGATGTAGAATAGTACAAATCAGGGGGGCAGGAATATGGGATAAAAGTAACAACTATGAATTTCACCCTCCACGCCTTCCTTCACCTAATACATTTTAGTTGAGATCTCCTTAAAAACAAAATAAAAAAAAACAAAGTAAAGAAATAACATTTAGTATGTCAATTAGCAATTGCCTTTATTTTACCAATTCACAGCCATAAAAAAATCTATACGGATTATGATTAATAAGCATCAGTTTCTTTGTGCAGTGCTATTACTTACTAGCATTTAGGTTAAAAAAAAAAAAACGCACAAGCTCTATTTTGGCATATAAGAATGTAAATATGTATACACTGTTCTAGTTCTACTGATGTGCACTGTATATGTTAACAATACGAGGGCCCTACATGCACATAATAAGCATATTAATGAGGATCCTGGTGAACTGTATGAATAGGCTGGCATGCTGTCTTGGGACATAAGGCGCACTATATTTACCATATGGTTTTCAAAATGTTTTATATTTTTGCAAGGTTTGCCTAGATAAGCTGGCACAATATAAAACACCAAGGTAAGAGTAGGAATCTTTAAAAAAAAATAATGCACAATACAGGAAACAATTGTTCCTTTGAGCACCTGAATTCAACAGGAGGTATGCCTATCAAGCTTTTCTCATATATGCAGAAAAATAACACCTTGGAAATCAATTAAAACCACGGAAATCACAGCTACAACATTTGGAACAGTTGACTGTGCAGCTTTCCATAGTCTTATCTATTCTGTTAAAACGTCAGTGAATTGCTACATGAAATATAATCCAATTGCATTATTCACAGAAATGTTATATTTCTTTTATATTTATATATTTATATTATATATTTATATTCTATATTTATATATAGATATATATATTTATATCGATTATATTTCTTTTCATTCTAACATTTATTTGTTGCATACAGATACGCCTGCACACTGTATTACACTCCCATGTAAATGAAAGACAGATATCAAATCCCTGCCCATTGGCCATGGCCCTCTGATGCATTTCATACACATTGGGCTTAATTGTAGAGGTCTGTAAGCCCTTATATTGGAGTACGGTGTGTGACAGTACCGCTCTATATCTGCCCGCACCTAAATACAGTGTATACCTGAATAGATTGTAAACCTAATACTTCGCTGTCAGGAAAACTTCTAATTCAATATATAGTGTATAACAAACTAATAAAAAAAAAGTCCTAAATATGAAATATCAAAGTCCACCAAAAGTGTGCAAAATCTTCATGCAGCTGCTCTGCACCAATTACCAAGTGATTATAATGTCACTTAGGCAAATCCTTAGACCCCAAAACTCAAGAGGTCTAAAGCCTCATACACACGATTGGATTTTCCGATGGGGAAATGTGTGATGACAGGCTGTTGGCGGAAAATCCAACCGTTTGTACTTTCCATCGGACAATTGTTGGATTTTCCGCAGACAAATGTTTGGATGGCAGGCTTTAAAATTTTCCACGGACAAATGTCTGTTGTCGGATTTTCCCATGGTGTGTACACAAGTCCGTCGGACAAAAGTCCAAAGTACAAGCATGCATGCTCTGAAGCAAGGACGAGCCAGAAGCGGTCGGTCTTGTAAACTAGCGTTCGTAATGGAGAATTAACATTTGTGACGCAGCAAATTATGAAATCTCGAAATGCAGCACACAATTCTCTTCTTCTTTAATGCAATAATAATGAAGCTACTATTGCAAACACATTTTCAAAGGCTTTTTTTTTTTTCTAATGATATCAAGAATAATATTATTATATTTATTTATTTATTTTATTCTGGGCAAGTTACCACAACACCATTAACCCGTAGTTTTTAAGATCAAAGATACAACTATGTTGGTGTGTGATGAGGTGAGTTGACTTATCAAATCCTAGTGTTTGATTTTTTATATAAAAAGAGAAAGAAAAAGAAAAGAGCTGTTGGTGATACCGTGAAAAAAATATATATGTCCTAAAGCAATTTTATCCAAAACAAATTGTGTGTGATTAATGTGGAGTCAGCATTCATGTTCCATTATAATAAAAACAAAAAATGAGTATTAAATTATCATGTACGTATCAGCCTGCTAAAAACATGTAAGCCTTCATTAAATGTGCAAATTAGTGGAAATAATGTTAATATTCAACAGTATGTTAGTGTAAAACAGATTGTGCAAACATGTGCAAAAAAATGTACAAAAAAGCAACTAAAGGTCAGAACAACCAAGGATCAGAAATAATTTAACCATAAAATCGCATGAAGTCGCTAAATGTGCGAATAGACAATATTTTCAACCAATAATCGCATGAAGACGCATCTGTGTCCAATATAAGTCCAAACTTAATATTTGGCTTGGTAGTGCTGCCTCTTCAGACTATTTTTGTAATTGTTACAAAAAGTCAATGGGGGGTATTTGATTTATTCGTGCAAATAGTGCGGGCTTTCAATTAGAGAACTTCATCCCCGGTGCGCCACTCTGTGCTATAGTATGTGAATGCTCTCACCAGAGTTAATGCCCCTGTGGGGCTGGATGGACCTTCACAATGTAAGCCACTGTGTCGCTCTCTGGCTGCTGCTGGTGCACTGGGTGAAGCTTCGTTGTTCCGTCCGTATGGTATCCAACGTTAATTATATAAGGGAAGACATATCCATAGTGTAATACGTTCTTAACCAAATCGTTCGTTTATTAATATTAAAATCTACTCACATATTACATTAAAAGCATGTGCATATAGGAAAAACTCCGCCGTTCGTCTCAAACGAGTGCACACAACGTGGCCACGCCCTACGCGTTTCGTCACTATGACGTCCTCTGGAGCGGCCATATTGGTGCACCTTATTGCTTAAATAGGGTGCAGTGCTCCACTACGCCTGCGCTAAAATAACAGCGCCATTTTGGGTGTGGGATGCCCTTACTCTACTGGGGATGAATGCCATTACTCCCCCTAGTGTCCTTAGGGAAGACTGATATACTTAGCCTTGGAGCACTGCAGCCTACCCATAAACCATACTCAGTTTAGATGACATTCTTTAGTATTTCCCATTTAACCGGACGTTCATAATTAAGAGAATAAAAATAAAAATAAAATTAAATGACACTAAAAATACATTGAGTAAATGTATGTATAGGAATACATACATAAAATTCACGTATATAAAATTCATACATATAAAAAATTCTTACATAAAAATTCATGCATAAGAAGGGGGGTATACATTAATACTGAAAAAACGCTTAAATATGTAAAGATTATAAAAATTATAAAAATTATTTAAGAGGTTTTTTAATATTATTTGGTTATTTAAGGGGTTTTTTATTTTAAAAAAGGTTTTTTATGCATACTAATGTGTGAATGTAAATGGAGAATTACAAAGGAAAGTTTTCCAAGAGGAAAGTTTTTTTGGGAAAGAATTAAATAAAATAAAATTCTTAAGAAATAGATATATATGAAGGTGCTAAGAAGGTCTGTTTAACATCGTCCTATAGGTGATTGTAGTGTTTGTGACTGTATGTTTGGTTCCTGCAGGGGAACTTTTAGATAATTTTGATCAGTCTTGTTGTAATTCCGACACGTCCAATGTATTTTGAATGAATAACATTCGACCTGAACCCGAAGGTGTGGGCCATGTGATGTTAATATTGGGGTAGATAGGTTACTTATATATGTGGTTAGATCTTATCGGGATCCTGTAGTGTTATGTATGTGTATGGGTAACATTCGACTACGGAATGTTCGTCCAGCATTATCTAATGCTGAGGCAAACAGTTAACTGTTAAAAGTTAAGAGGCAATTGACTATTAAAAGTTAGTTAAGAAGCAATTGAGGTCTAATTCTATGTTCATTCCCCTTGGCTGGAGGGTGTCTAAATTAAAAATCCATTTCGTTTCGTTCCTGGATATTTTGATCGTTTTGTCTTCCCCTCTCCAGTGGCCTCTTATTTTGTCTATTCCGTAGAAAATCATTTGTCCAGGGTCCCGATTGTGGAAATCCCTAAAGTGTTTGGAGACACTGTGTTTCTGGAAGCCTTTTTTGATATTTGCAATATGTTCCCTTATCCTGACTTTTAACTCCCTGGTGGTCCTTCCCACATATTGCTTATGGCAAGGACATTCAATGACGTAAGTAACGTGGGAGCTGTTACAAGTAATCAATTCTTTGATTTTATATTCTTTCCCATTAGAGGTGGAATTAAAAGTAGTTTTCTTCTTTTCTGTCTTTTTACTATTTCTGCATGGGAGGCAATTTCCGCACTTGTAGAATCCTTTTAGGGTTTCGGAAATTTTTATTTGTTTTGGTGGGTCCACCACATTTTTTACTAGTTTGTTTCGGAGTGTTGGAGCCCTCCTGTAGATGAACCGTGGTTTGTTCGGCAACATGGCCTGGAGTGAGCTGTCTGCTTGTAAAATCGGCCAGTGTTTTTTGATGATACGCTCTACATCTTTATGTTGTCTGTTATACCCTGTAAGGAACGCGATGTCATGGAGGTTTTGTTTTGGTTTTACTTTCTTGCCTTCAATTAGTTTTTTCCTATCCATATGTTTTACTTCATTTTTTAATTTACGGAGATTTTCTTCTTTATATCCTTTCTTCCTAAACCTTTCGATGACTATATCCGCCTGCTTATCAAAGTCGTCAATTTTGCTACAGTTCCTGTATAGCCGTAGAAGCTGGCCTTTGGGTATTTCCATTTCCCTCTCCTCCCCAATAAGGAAGTGAGGGCTTCAGGCACAGGCAGCTCTAACCCAGTATATTTTTATTTTTATTTTATTTCACATATTTCTATCACTTAGGAGATCTGGTTTTTCCATAGCGCGACTTTATTTATTTATACAACTATGTTGGTGTTCCTTGTTAATTTTACATTGTATTTTTTTTAAATGTACTGCCTACTCCCAAACTGTCATTTGAAGTAAAACACATAGCCAAGTATAATTCTACACATTTTTTTTTATTGTGCATTTAAAAAATAAAAATAAAATTAGACATGCTATCTGCCAGTAGAACTTCCAAAAATATAACAAATCAAGTCATTATTCAACCAAAAAATAAAATAAAGGTCTCATGCATGTGTTATGCATCTTAACCACTTCAATACAGGGCACTTTCGCACCTTCCTGCCCAGGCCAATTTTCAGCTTTCAGTGCTGTAACTTTTTAAATGACAATTGCAGAGTCAAGCTCTGCTGTACCCAAACTAAATTTTTATCATTTTGTTCCCACAAATAGAGCTTTCTTTTGGTGGGATTTTCTCACCTCTACGGGTTTTATTTTTTGCTAAACGAATAAAAAAAGATCAAAAATTTGGGGAAAAAACGTTTTGTTTTTATAAAACTTTGGGCGCTGATAAGCTGCATTGATGGGCACAGATGAGATGGCACTAATGGGCACTGATAGGCAGGACTTATGGGCACTGATAGGCGGCACTGATGGACACTCATGTGGCACTAATAGGTGACACTGGGCACCGAAAGGCTGCACTGATGGGTACTTATGGGAGGCACTGATAGACGGCACAGCTGGACACCGATAAGTGGCACTGATGGGCACTGAAAGGGAGCATTGATGGCTGGCACTGATAGATTTCAGTGATGGGCATCACTGGAGGCACTGGCAGGCATTTTTAACGGCACTGATTGGCAGCTGCCTGTGCACTGATTGGCATTTCCCTGGTGGTCTAGGGTGGCATACCTGGTGGTCTAGTGTGGTGGCCATCCCTGGTTGTCCTGGGCGGTCATCCAAGGGGGGGCTGTGCTTATAAACAATCAGCACAGACCCCCCCCGTCAGGAGATCAGCCGATTGGCTCTCTTCTACTTGTGCCTGTCAAGCCGATCAATGGCTCTTCCTCTTTATATCGTGATCAGCCGTGATTGGACACGGCTGATCACATGGTAAAGAGCCTCTGTCAGAGGATCTAGATCGGAGTTGTAGTGTGTCAGACTGACAGACCGCAACAACAATCGCAACGATGCGCGCCCCCGGGGGCACGCAGCGGCTTGATATCCTGACAACATCATATTGCAACCACTTTGCCGACATCATTTTGCTATATGGCGGGCAGCAAGTGGTTAATATAGGAGGTCAGCAATGCCAAGAGTTGATGAAAGCAGGAGTCTGTCATCCAGAGATAATTCCGAAAATCATCTTGATTATTCTCCTGGAACTACCGCCGCAAAGGCATATGACATAATTGGTCACGATTAATAAAGCAACCAATTTTTGGTCCAATAAATCCTCCTCCTGTTTTTAGACTGGACTTGTGTCAAAGCAATAAAACAAGGCCAATAAGAAATAACACTTTATCTCCTCCGATTCTGCAACATGTCTGGTTGACGAACGGCTGTTCAGAAACAAACTGAAAAGCATGAAATGAAAAGTGCGAATCAACACTCACCAAACTTCTACTAACACTTAATTAGCAGAAGGAGCCCAAAGGGTGGCGCTAAAGAGCTGTAAAAACCACGTAGTACGTCACTACGCTTGTGTTTGTTGGCCGAGGTTTTGTCTGTGGAAAATCCAATCGTGTGTATGAGACTTTAGGCCTGGTTCACACCTATGCAGGTTGCAGTTTGCATATGTGTGAACCAGGCCTTGATCAGCATTTAAAAGATGACATATCCCTCGTGGATGGATGGCTGGTTGGCTCTTTTCCTCCCACACCTCAGCAAGCCTCACTCTCTCATAAATGGCATGCCAAAAAAAGATCACTTATCATATAACGGTCTCAGCAGCAAAAACACATGCCAAGGAAAGAACAAGAGAATCCCATAGTAAAGTACCGTTTTAAAAATATTTATTATTAAACCAAGTGGGTACGCACAAAACATGTAATGATGTCACTGCTAAACTCTGTCCTACACAGGTTTGGTCTGACATGACATCTTCCATGGAGCAACAGAGTAAACATTTCTGTGTGACAGCATGGCCAGCAAAATATAGTATAGTCAATTTATCTTTTGTATCAGTTGTATGCCAATGCTGCCATCTAGTGGAAAGTAATAAGCCATAGAATCAAACTAACCATAAAAAATTCTGCTTTTCTATTTGGTGACAGGAGGCTGGATTGGCATCAGATTTGGCCATCTACAGTAGTGGTTTAATCTGACAGATCGTGATGGGGCACAACAAAAATGGTAGTTAATGGCTGTACACTAAAGGCCCGTACACACGATACGAAAATCGGAAGTATTTCATCCGACGAACGATCGGATCGTTAGTGTGGTGGTGTCGACAGCCGATTCAGTTTTTTTTCAGCAGACAAAAGCTGGATGTGCAGACTGTACAATTTTTGTCGTACGTGAACTCAACATTTGATTTTCATTTAATTAGTACGGTTTTCCTACAAAAAAAATCATAAGAGCAAGATTAAGCATGCTGAGAAACGAAAGAATACATACAAAACTATTCAACACATCACGTGACTGATGTTGTATGCTGTCTTACGAGAATTTTCATATGGCGAGTAACCTCTTTACTTTCGACATGAGACTAGCAAGCAACAAAAAATGTACTAACGAAAATCTGATCGCGTGTACGAGGCTTTACAATGATAATGGCACACCTGACAGACAAGCTTCCATCCCCGCTCTTAATAAAAAGACCACCCTAAAATCTTCAATTAATTGCAGAGGTTTCTTAACTTAGGTTGGTCATAAGAGGGGGGGCATTACAAATGTGTAAATTAAATACAATTACCAAAACATGAAATAACAAACTGAGAGAATGAGAAGTGTCCAAAATTACTTTCAGGTACATGTTACAGGAATACATGCGCAGTAGGGAACCGGAAAATAAAGCCAAAAGGCTCCACTTCCTGATTGCCATACCCAAGATGGCGGTGGCAGCACCTGAGAGACGATCGAGAGATCGGCTTCGGGTGCCGACATCGCGGGCGCGCTGGGCGAGTAAGTGTCATTATTTTAAAAGTCAGCAGCTGCAGTATTTGTAGCTGCTGGCTTTTATTAAAAAAAACGGCGGAACTCCCGGCGGACTCCCGCTTTAATTGAAAGCAAAGTAACAGGCTATTTTATCCCCCCCCCCCCCCCCCTTCATTGATGCTCAACTTCACCACACTCCAGGTTGTTATGTTTTCTCATTCAGCCCTATTCTTTACTCTGCCTAACAAGACCAGCACCCAAATTTAGATTTTGTACCACACACCACTAAATATTCTGCTGAAATATGGTAAGGCTCGGTTCACACAGAAGGCGACACGACTTGCAGCGCAGCGACCTGCCGCGACCTCAGCGACGACTTGCAAAACGACTTCTGTATAGAAGTCAATGCAAGTCGCCCGAAGTCGCCGCAAAAGTAGTACAGGAACCTTTTTTCTAAGTCGGAGCGACTGGAGTCGCTCCTATTAGAACGGTTCTGTAGTACAGAACGGGGCGCGACTTGTCAGGCGGCGAAGTCGTCTGGACAAGTCGCCCCTGTGTGAACCGAGCCTAACTGTTTTACCGTATATACTCGAGTATAGGCCGACCCGAATATAAGCCGAGGCCCCCAATTTACCCCCAAAAAAACTGGCAAACTTATTGACTCGTGTATAAGCCGAGGGTGAGACATGCCTGTCCATCCCTGTGTGTGTGTGTCCGTCCATCCCTGTGTGTCCGTCCATCCCTGTGTGTCCGTCCATCCATCCCTGTGTGTGTGTGTGTCCATCCATCCATCCATCCCTGTGTGTGTGTGTCTCCATCCATCCATCCATCCATCCCTGTGTGTGTGTGTCTCCATCCATCCATCCATCCATCCCTGTGTGTGTGTGTCTCCATCCATCCATCCATCCATCCCTGTGTGTGTGTGTATCCATCCATCCATCCATCCCTGTGTGTGTGTCTCCATCCATCCATCCATCCGTGTGTGTGTGTCTCCATGTGTGTGTGTGTGTGTGTGTGTGTGTGTGTGTGTGTGTGTGTGTGTGTGTGTCCAGCCTACCTTTGTCCCGAGCCTCCGTCCCGTGTCGTGCCTTGCCTTCGTCCCGTCCCGTCCCGTCCCGTCCCGTCCCGTCCTGTCCCGTGCCGTGCGTTGCCTTGCCTCCGTCCCGTGCCCTCTTCGTCGGCGGCCATTGTAAAATTCAAAAGCCGCGCCTCCTCCTTCGCCTGTGATAGGCGGAACACTGAATTTCCCAGCAGCCTGTGTTCCGCCTATCACGGACGTCGTATCATCCTCGTCCGTAGTACGAGGATGAGCGGATGCCCGTGATAGGCGGAACACAGGCTGCTGGGAAATTCAGTGTTCCGCCTATCACAGGCGAAGGCGGAGCCGGAGGCGCGGCTTTTGAATCAGAATGGCCGCTGTCTGTCTGCTCGACACGCTGATCGAGCGGGCAGACAGCGATGACTCGAGTATAAGCCGAGGGGGGCACTTTCAGCCTCAAAAAAGAGGCTGAAAATCTCGGCTTATACTCGAGTATATACGGTACTTGCCAAAGATTAGTCTAACCTAATTGTATTTGTCTTTTTTTGCCATGATTCTTTTTAAAATAACTTTATTCAAGATTCCTTAGTACATTACTGTACACAGCAGCTATCCAAATAAGCTATTCCTGTAGCTTGCTTTTGGAATGCTGACATATTTGACATTGTGCAGCTAGCCTGGAATGTGGCCTTCAGACACCCAGTTCTGCTTGTGGTGCTTTCCACCCTAATCCACCCTAATTGTAAAATGCTTTCTGGGTCCGGAGCCATGGCATTGCCTCAATGCTTGCCCTGTCTCTGAAAACTCACACTGTTAAGTAGGTCAACTGGACTGAGCACTGGGAGATAATTTGCTATTACACATGTAGCGCGTACCCCCACAGGAGCCCCTGATGTTGATGGGTCCTCTCTTCTGCCATGACTCTTAAACCTACTTGATCCCCACTGACACACCCAGTTAGAGGTAGAGGACCATTTATACCTGGTCAACTTAGGCATTAGTGAGTCACAACAATGTAAAAGTGCACAGTGGCCTACCAAACCAGAAGGTCTAACTGTTTTACAACAATAATAAACCAAGTCTTACTTAAACTAACCACCGTTTAACTGGATTGGATCCAACTGACCCAATAAAAATTCCTTGAGTGCTTTCTGTCATGATACCCCAGATATGAGCATCTGCAAGTGTCTCTGCATGGAGTACCTCTTAAAAGTGATGGCAAAGTCCCTGGTTCCTTGCTACTAATGTTGGCCACCTTGTGGCGAGGCCCTTCTACCAGGGGACAGGTCTCAGTCTACCCGCTTGGTGGTTGCAAATGTTAGGTCCCAGAGACTTGATCCCCCAACCAACCCTGGTAAGCTGTGGCAGCAAAACTATCCTACCTTAGATGCAAGCAGTTAGGCACCAGCAACAAAACCTCATCATGGCACTCTTTTTTTCTGAGACGACTACAGCATCCACGCTCACCTGATACTTCCCAGATCACTATCCCCTGTGTTTGGTCTAGTACCGTTTCCTTTCATCTCCACTGTGGGATGCTCAGACAACCTCTTGTGAAGACAGTCGGCTTCATGAATTCAAAAGACAACATCTTCCTGAATGGCATACCACCTGCAAAATCCAGCCGCTTCTGTAAAGCATTGTCCTATGTCTCTACAAATATTTCACTTACTGTATATCGCATTTGGGAGGGACACTGCTGAGCCTATGCCCAATCCAGCATACTTCTGGCACCTCAATCTCAGTGACAGAATAGGGTCCCACTGTGCACCTAAAACGGATCTCATACGGGCACTTTTTACCTTCTTTTCTCCCATACCATGCGACCAAGCTGTGGGTCTCTGTAATGCAGGTTCGGTCCCGATGCCTTCTGGGCACCGACTGCTGGGGAGGGAGTCAGATTGTCACACCCCTTTACTACCAAAGGCCCATCCACCATGCCAGCTATCATGCTTTATGGCCAGCTGCAATATACCTTGAATCGGTGCCTGGTTACTCATAGAAACTGCATTCCTCCACCTGCTTGTCTTGCTGAGTAAACCTCTTGTAGTGACTATGCTTTATACCCTAAATGTGCTTTACTGACCCTTGTTCTTTTATACGCCAAAAACTATAATGCGCCCCTTTGAATGACTTCAAACCAGGCTTTAAATAGTTAATGCAACTATTAAAGGCCAACAATTACATTTAGTGCATTTCCAGTGCCACATGTCCCTATGTAACTGAACTAGACTACCCAGGTGTACCTCAAAAAGATGGTAATCCAGAGCTGGTATTTCCCCAAGGCTTAACAGGACTCCTGGAGTTTTCTGACAGATTGCTGTGAATAACAATCCGACTCAGTGCTCCATGACCGTTACAGCATCTCCAGGAACAGGGGCTCCCCAAACCTGTTATCCCCCACCATTTATATAACAAGGCAGATAGACAGGGCCCTAAAAGCCAGGGAACTTAAGTGCAAACAGTTAACCCCTTCTTCAGGCTGACCAAGGCAACTGACTAGCTAATACACTGTAGACAAGAAGAATTATTATCTCATGGGGTACTTTCTTGCCTTCCAGAAGAAATGGTTACTTTTAAATTTTTGGAGTCCTTCCTGCAACAGTATAGGCAATCTGGTTCCTGTCCTGGACAATATAGTTAGTCACTAGGGATGGCCGAACGGTTCACCCGGCGGTTGTTTCGCAGCGAATTTCGGCTGTTTGCCATCCGTCCGATCGGCGGACTATTGGCGCCGTTCGCCAGGCGGACTTCCGTGTTTACTGTGTAAAAGAACTTTGACCTATGATGACACATCCATCATGGGGTACAGGACAGCCAATTGAGACATTACAGCACATGGACACTTGGACATTCCCCCTAACTTATAAATAGACCCGATCTGGCGGCCATTTTACATTCTTTCTTCTGTCACTATAGGGAGAGATTGCTGTGTGGAGCAGGGAGAGACTTCAGTGACCCAAATCGCTATCTATTAGGTCCACAAAAGTTCTTTTAAGGACTGGTATGATGGTATAGGTGTTAGATGTAGTTCAGGATATAGGTTTGAGGCAGTGCTGTGCTAGTGATTGTTGCAGCAGCCTGAGTGTCTTTTGTCAGTGTAGAGAAAGGGACAGGATGCTGTGTGCTGCAGGGACAGTCAGTTTAATCATTAGCTGTTACTATTAGGTCCACAAAAGTGCTATTCAAGTTATTGTTCCAGCAGCCTGTGTTTTGTCAGTTTAAATAGGGACAGGCAGGAAGCTGTGTGTGAGGCAGTGAGGGACAGTCAGTTTAATCAGTAGCTGTTACTATTAGGTCCACAAAGGTTCTTTTCAGGACTGGTATGGTAATAGGCTTGTACACGTATAATATTCTTTCTTCCAAATATAGAAAGAATATTATACTTGACTGCTGCCCTTCTGCTGCAGTCTGCTAATCATTCACAACCTACTTGTTCCACAAAGGTCCTTATAAGGACTGGTAAGGTCTAGGGTGCTACAGTACATAGGGTTGAGTGAGGTACAGTCTGCGATTCCTTAAGGACTGGTATAGGTCCACAATACATAGGGTTGAAGTGCACTACTGCTGACCGCTGCCCTATACTGCAGCAGTCCTTCATCAGTATAGGGACTGACGTACAGTCTGCTAATCATTCACAACCTACTTGTTCCACAAAGGTCCTTATAAAGACTGGTAAGGTCTAGGGTGCTACAGTACATAGGGTTGAGTGAGGTACAGTCTGCTATTCCTTAAGGACTGGTATAGTTCCACAATACATAGGGATGAGGTGCACTACTGCTGACCGCTGCCCTATACTGCAGCAGTCCTTCATCAGTATAGGGACTGACGTACAGTCTGCTAATCATTCTCAACCTACTTGTTCCACAAAGGTCCTTATAAGGACTGGTAAGGTCTAGGGTGCTACAGTACATAGGGTTGAGTGAGGTACAGTCTGCTATTCCTTAAGGACTGGTATAGGTCCACAATACATAGGGTTGAGGTGCACTACTGCTGACCGCTGCCCTATACTGCAGCAGTCCTTCATCAGTATAGGGACTGACGTACAGTCTGCTAATCATTCACAACCTACTTGTTCCACAAAGGTCCTTATAAGGACTGGTAAGGTCTAGGGTGCTACAGTACATAGGGTTGAGTGAGGTACAGTCTGCTATTCCTTAAGGACTGGTATAGGTCCACAATACATAGGGTTGAGGTGCACTACTGCTGACCGCTGCCCTATACTGCAGCAGTCCTTCATCAGTATAGGGACTGACGTACAGTCTGCTAATCATTCTCAACCTACTTGTTCCACAAAGGTCCTTATAAGGACTGGTAAGGTCTAGGGTGCTACAGTACATAGGGTTAAGTGAGGTACAGTCTGCTATTCCTTAAGGACTGGTATAGGTCCACAATACATAGGGTTGAGGTGCACTACTGCTGACCGCTGCCCTATACTGCAGCAGTCCTTCATCAGTATAGGGACTGACATACAGTCTGCTAATCATTCACAACCTACTTGTTCCACAAAAGTCCTTATAAGGACTGGTAAGGTCTAGGGTGCTACAGTACATAGGGTTGAGTGAGGTACAGCCTGCTATTCCTTAAGGACTGGTATAGGTCCACAATACATAGGGTTGGGGTGCACTACTGCTGACCGCTGCCCTATACTGCAGCAGTCCTTCATCAGTATAGGGACTGACATACAGTCTGCTAATCATTCTCAACCTACTTGTTCCACAAAGGTCCTTATAAGGACTGGTAAGGTCTAGGGTGCTACAGTACATAGGGTTGAGTGAGGTACAGTCTGCTATTCCTTAAGGACTGGTATAGGTCCACAATACATAGGGTTGAGGTGTACTACTGCTGACCGCTGCCCTATACTGCAGCAGTCCTTCATCAGTATAGGGACTGACGTACAGTCTGCTAACCATTCTCAACCTACTTGTTCCACAAAGGTCCTTATAAGGACTGGTAAGGTCTAGGGTGCTACAGTACATAGGGTTGAGTGAGGTACAGTCTGCTATTCCTTAAGGACTGGTATAGGTTCACAATACATAGGGTTGAGGTGCACTACTGCTGACCGCTGCCCTATACTGCAGCAGTCCTTCATCAGTATAGGGACTGACGTACAGTCTGCTAATCATTCACAACCTACTTGTTCCACAAAGGTCCTTATAAGGACTGGTAAGGTCTAGGGTGCTACAGTACATAGGGTTGAGTGAGGTACAGTCTGCTATTCCTTAAGGACTGGTATAGGTCCACAATACATAGGGTTGAGGTGCACTACTGCTGACCGCTGCCCTATACTGCAGCAGTCCTTCATCAGTATAGGGACTGACATACAGTCTGCTAATCATTCTCAACCTACTTGTTCCACAAAGGTCCTTATAAGGACTGGTAAGGTCTAGGGTGCTACAGTACATAGGGTTGAGTGAGGTACAGTCTGCTATTCCTTAAGGACTGGTATAGGTCCACAATACATAGGGTTGAGGTGCACTACTGCTGACTGCTGCCCTATACTGCAGCAGTCCTTTATCAGTATAGGGACTGAGAGTTTTGTCACAGGGTCATTTAAAAAATGACAGGCAGAGGAAGAGGCAGGCCCTTCCGCAGGGGTGGTAGGGGTAGGGCAAGAGCAACAGGCTTGAGCCAAAGTGGGAAGTTGCAGAAGGTGCGTTCAATTCATTTAAAGGACGCACCAGACTTGGTTGAGTGGCTCACTCAGCCTTACTCTTCTGCACCCTCCTCATCCTCTCGATCTGCACCCTCTTCTTCACTCTCTGCTATTAAACCTCCAAAGACATTACCACCAACAACACCACCACCACATACCTTCCGCTTGAGTCACAGGAATTATTTTCCGATCCATATCAAGACATTTCTGATGTGCAGCCACTCTTGGTATTGGATCAGGACAGTACCCAGATCAGCCCAAGGAGGAGGTTGGTCCCTGGTGTTGCTGCCTACTCCGAGATCTCTACTTATAGCGGTGGGGAAGGTGACGTCGATGATGACGTGTCTAGTGATGTCACATGGGTGCCCACAAGACAGGAAGAGGAGGGGAGTTCAGAGGGAGATATGGACCAGCAGATAGGGAGGAGAAGCAGGAATAACTTTGTCCCACAGGAGGGACAAAGCAGACTGCAAATGTATCAGGAGCGAGTCATCGACCATGTACGGTCACATCTGGCGCTCCCAGGACACCGGCACATGGCTCTGCAGTGTGGGCTTTTTTTAACGTGTCCGCTGCTGACAATAGCATTGCCATCTGCAATCTTTGCAGTCAACGCATTAGTCGCGGTAAGCCCAACACTCACCTAGGGACGACTGCCTTAAGAAGGCACTATGGCAGCCATCACCGAGCCCAGTGGGAGCAACGGAACACACAAAGCCACACTCCAGGCTCTCACCGTCCAGCATCGTCTTCTACTTCTCCTTCTCTCTCCTCACAAAAATTCCTCCACTCCACCTTCCATCACGCCAAGCTTACGTTTTTCTGTAAAAAGGCAGGCTTCCGTGGGCCTAATGTTCGAGCGTAAAAAAATTATGACACCGGATAACCCTCTTGCCCAACGATTGACGGTTGGCTTGTCAGAACTCATAGCCCGCCAACTACTGCCTTATAAACTGGTGGACTCGGAGGCCTTTCGCAAATTTGTGGCCATTGGAACACCACAATGGAAGGTCCCAGGAAGGAAGTATTTCTCACAGAAGGGCATCCCAGAGCTATATGGCCATGTTCAGCGGCAAGTGAATGTATCTCTGGCACACAGTGTCGGTGCCAAGATACATCTTACCACAGACACGTGGTCTAGCAAACACGGGCAAGGAAGGTATATCACTTTTACTGCCCACTGGGTAAACCTTCTGACGGCCGTCAAGCATGTAACCCGTGGCACCCGTGTAGATTTGGTTTTACCGCCACGGATTGCATGCAGGCCTGGCTCTTCTTCTTCTCCTCCTCCATACTCCTCCCTCTCCTCCTCGGCTGACTCCTCCTTTTCCGCTGCTAGCGTCTCTTCTGCTGCGCCACCCAAGCTCCCCAGAACCTATTCGACATGCCAGGTGAGACGCTGCCATGCCGTGCTGCGTCTGTTGTGCCTGGAAGCCAAGAGCCACACTGGCCCGGCACTCCTTTCAGCTTTGCATTCACAGGCAGATCAGTGGCTAACACCGCTCAATTTGACAGTTGGTAAAGTGGTGTGTGACAATGGTGCCAATCTGCTTAGCGCATTGAAACAGGGCAAAATCACGCACGTGCCATGCATGGCACGCGTCTTAAACTTCGTCGTGCAGCGATTCCTTGTCAAATACCCTGGGGTCCAGGACATCTTGCGGCAGGCAAGGAAAATCTCGGCCCATTTCAGAAGATCTTACACGGCCATGGCTCGCCTTGCTGACATTCAGCGGCGACACAATCTGCCGGTCAGACATTTTTCTTTGCGATTGCCCGACGCGATGGAACTCAACCTTCTATATGCTTGAT
Source organism: Lithobates pipiens (assembly GCF_037356315.1). Taxonomy (NCBI): domain Eukaryota; kingdom Metazoa; phylum Chordata; class Amphibia; order Anura; family Ranidae; genus Lithobates; species Lithobates pipiens. The sequence goes on from NW_027507764.1 coordinate 296,876,602, forward strand.
AGGCTGCTCCAGCAGAAACGTGCAGTTAATGTCTACCTGTATGAACTCTGCGGCAGAACAGGTTCTGGGGATCTGGGGTTTTTGTCACCTCGCCAGTGGCTGCTCATGCGCGACGCATGTAGACTTCTGCGGCCATTTGAGGAGATCACCAAACTGGTCAGTCGCAGCCATGGCGCCATCAGTGACATGGTACCTTATGCCTTCTTTATGGAGCGTGCATTGTGTCGTGTCATTGATCAAGCTGTGGAGGAGCAGGAGCGGGAAGATGAGGAAGTCGCAATGCTGGATGAATTCCCGGGGGGGCTACTCTATCTGAGACAAGTCAACAACAGGAGTCTGAAGAGGAGTCAGAGGAGGATGGTGCCGGGGCCGATAAGGAGGAGCAAGAAGAGCATGCTTTAAACCTTTCTGGGATCCCTGTTGTTGTGCGTGGATGGGGAGAGGAGAATGAAGAGGACGACATTATCCTGGATGATGAGCAGGAGCCAGGCCACCACACCGCTTCCAGTTTGGTGCAAATGGGGGCCTTCATGCTTCAGTGTTTTAATAGGGACCCCCGTATAAAAAGCATAAGGGTCAAGGACCAGTACTGGGTGGCAACGTACTTAGACCCCCGGTACAAACACAAAATGGTGAAAATGTTACCGCCGTCACAGAGGGATGTCAGAATGGAGCACTTCCAGGCCTTGCTTCGAGAAATGCTGCATTCTGCTTTTGCGTGCGCTGGCAGAGGAGCAATTTCCACTCCCAGAGAAGTAGTTGCGGGTACCAATCCAACAGCGCCTGCAAGAAGAGGCCGGTTTGAAGATGTGTTGGTGACTTCGGATATGAGGTCATTCTTTCAGCTGACCCATCGACAGGTGTCATCCGGATCCAGCATCAGGGAACGGCTAGACCGTCAGGTGTCCGACTACATCGGGTTAACGGCCGATGTGGACGCTCTGAAAAGTGATGAACCCCTGGACTACTGGGTGGGCAGGCTTGACCTCTGGCCAGAGCTTGCCCAATTTGCAATGGAACTGTTGGATTGCCCCTCATCCAGTGTCCTGTCCGAAAGGACGTTCAGTGCAGCAGGGGGGATCGTGACCGATAAACGTACTCGCCTAGCTCACGACAGTGTTAACTACCTCACATTTCTAAAAATGAATGAGGCATGAATCTCGGAGGAATTCAACACATGTGACCAGTAGACCATGTATATGTCTATAAACAATTTTTTTAATCAAGCACACAGACCTTCTTTCTTCATTTGGCTCACTTCCTTGTCAAAAAAAGCACACCGTACTGTATGCCCATACCCTCCTGTTTGAAGAGGTTGAGCGGTGTCATATTTCTACTGGGGCTTCTTATTATGAGGGGCTCCCACCATCCCTGTGCTGTGCTGACTTCCTCCTGGGGCTGTACCTCTGCTGTGCATATTATGAGGGGCTCCCACCATCCCTGTGCTGTGCTGACTTCCTCCTGGGGCTGTACCTCTGCTGTGCATATTATGAGGGGCTCCCACCATCCCTGTGCTATGCTCATTATGAGGGGCTCCCACCATCCCTGTTGTCAGGAAATGTTCCATCCGCTGATAATATCTGTCTCTTGGCGTGCAGTACTGAGGTCCACCAGCAGGTGTCTCCTGTCAGTTTTGAGCTGTCAGGAGAGCTTTTCCCTGCTGATGCTAGATCATCTTTGGGCCGCAGTACTGGCGTCCACCAGCGGATGGATCCTGGCAGTATGGAGCAGGCAGCACCTCCTGCAATCAGGTGTCACTTGAGGCCAATCACAGGCCTATAAATAGCTGGCAAGCAGTCATATGTTTGCCTCGGTATTGTTCCTTGTGCCCTGACCTGCTGCTTGCGAACCTGAACCTGAACCTGAACCTGAACCTGAACCTGAACCTGAACCTGAACCTGAACCTGAACCTGAACCTGAACCTGAACCTGAACCTGAACCTGAACCTGAACCTGAACCTGAACCTGAACCTGAACCTGAACCTGAACCTGAACCTGAACCTGTTCCCTGTACCCTGTACCCTGAACCTGTGACCCGTGGCTCTGATCCTGTTTCCCTGTCCTGGTCCCAACCCTGTCCCACCTGTTACCATTATTCCTGTCCTGAAGTCTGATCCATCCATCCTCTCCCTGTCCTGTGTTCCCTACCCCATTTGCTGATCTCCCCGTGTATGACCTTGGCCTGGCTTGTGACTCTGATTCTGGACTGCCCTTGTTATTTGCTGATCCTCTGTGTATGACCCTGGCCTGCCTATCGTTTACGGTACTTGCATTTCCCATTTATTGTACATATCTGTCTGTTGTTGTTTGGGGGTCTTTGTTGGTTGGTTTATTGCACTGTGTGGTTGTATTCATATTATTCACTTTCTTTAATAAATCATATTTCACTTATACACGTTTGGGTTTCCTCTGTTGCAGTCCACACAGTTCTGGTCTTATCTGATACGTGACAGAATACCGAGGCCATCCCTGACCAGAAGTGGCTACACAGAGGAACCATCTTGGTTCAGGTTGCTTACAGAAATGAATTTAGAAGTGATTCGTTATTATGCTTTGTTGGCGTCTGAGAGTGGTGACTATCTCCGCCAGACACTGAAAGGGTGGACCAGTGATCAGCTGTTGGAAACCATTCGTTTAGCTCACTCCTGGGTTGATCAGGGATGTATGTTGTTTGGGGATGTTCAGCCGTTAATTAAAATCTGCACAGAGCTGGCCCTGCCCTGCATCCCAGAGGGCCAGGATGATTTTTCTCCCCCCTTCAGTATTAATCAAGTCGCATCACTGGTATGGCTTCTGGAAGATGATTCCCCTTACTTTTTAGAGCATTACACAGCCTGTTCCCAACAGATGATAATAGAATGTGTTGATTCCGTACAATACCTTGTCAGACAGGCAGTATGTAACCCGCAGTTTGTGCAACCACTACTTTTAGCATGGTCTGGTATTTTGCAATCGGCCACAGCCAGCCCACAACTTACCCTCTCTGCTACCAAACACCCGCCTGCCCAAGAGTCTCTTCCTCCATCACCTATGGCAACCTCAGTTTCAGCCCAATATACTCTACTTCCCACCAAATATCAATACCCTGTTTCTTCCTGCTGCACATATCCTGCCTTTAATCCAACTGCCTCTTTCCCATGGCCCACTATCCCTCAAGAACTTCCCCCAGCCACTGTTACCTCTTCCCTGCCATATTCCAACCCTTCTCTCCAGTCTTCTTCATCCCCTACCTATAGATCTGCAGCTACCTACAGGCCTTCAGTAGCTAAATCTAAAAAGAAACGGAAGTTCTTTCCTACCCATTTGATCCTGCCAGTAACGCAACCTGCCTCCACACCAACCAACCTGCTCCAGTCTGCCTGCATACCAGCCGAACCTGATCACCCTCCTGATTCTGCCAATCATCTGCCTGCTATCCAGCCTGATGTCCCGGCCTTCCAGCCTGACGCCTTCCAGCCTGATGTCCCGGCCTTCCAGCCTGACGCCTTCCAGCCTGATGTCCCGGCCTTCCAGCCTGACGCCTTCCAGCCTGATGTCCCGGCCTTCCAGCCTGACGCCTTCCAGCCTGATGTCCCCGGCCTTCCAGCCTGACGCCTTCCAGCCTGATGTCCCCGGCCTTCCAGCCTGACGCCTTCCAGCCTGATGTCCCCGGCCTTCCAGCCTGACGCCTTCCAGCCTGATGTCCCCGGCCTTCCAGCCTGACGCCTTCCAGCCTGATGTCCCCGGCCTTCCAGCCTGACGCCTTCCAGCCTGATGTCCCCGGCCTTCCAGCCTGACGCCTTCCAGCCTGATGTCCCGGCCTTCCAGCCTGACGCCTTCCAGCCTGATGTCCCGGCCTTCCAGCCTGACGCCTTCCAGCCTGATGTCCCGGCCTTCCAGCCTGACGCCTTCCAGCCTGATGTCCCGGCCTTCCAGTCTGATGCCTTCCAGTCTGATGTCCCGGCCGGCCAGTCTGATGCCTTCCAGTCTGATGTCCCGGCCTGCCAGTCTGATGCCTTCCAGACTGATGTCCCGGCCTGCCAGTCTGATGCCTTCCAGTCTGATGTCCCGGCCTGCCAGTCTGATGCCTTCCAGTCTGATGTCCCGGCCTGCCAGTCCGATGCCTTCCAGCCTGATGTCCCCGGCCTTCCAGCCTGACGCCTTCCAGCCTGATGTCCCGGCCTTCCAGCCTGACGCCTTCCAGCCTGATGTCCCGGCCTTCCAGCCTGACGCCTTCCAGCCTGATGTCCCGGCCTTCCAGCCTGACGCCTTCCAGCCTGATGTCCCGGCCTTCCAGCCTGACGCCTTCCAGCCTGATGTCCCGGCCTTCCAGCCTGACGCCTTCCAGCCTGATGTCCCGGCCTTCCAGCCTGACGCCTTCCAGCCTGATGTCCCGGCCTTCCAGCCTGACGCCTTCCAGCCTGATGTCCCGGCCTTCCAGCCTGACGCCTTCCAGCCTGATGTCCCGGCCTTCCAGCCTGACGCCTTCCAGCCTGATGTCCCGGCCTTCCAGCCTGACGCCTTCCAGCCTGATGTCCCGGCCTTCCAGCCTGACGCCTTCCAGCCTGATGTCCCGGCCTTCCAGCCTGATGTCCCGGCCTTCCAGCCTGATGTCCCGGCCTTCCAGCCTGACGACTTCCAGCCTGACGCCTTGCAGTCTGATGTCCCGGCCTTCCAGCCTGACGACTTCCAGCCTGATGTCCCGGCCTTCCAGCCTGACGACTTCCAGCCTGATGTCCCGGCCTTCCAGCCTGACGACTTCCAGCCTGATGTCCCAGCCTGACGACTTCCAGCCTGATGTCCCGGCCTTCCAGCCTGACGCCTTCCAGCCTGATGTCCCGGCCTTCCAGCCTGACGCCTTCCAGCCTGATGTCCCGGCCTTCCAGCCTGACGCCTTCCAGCCTGATGTCCCGGCCTTCCAGCCTGACGACTTTCAGCCTGATGTCCCGGCCTTCCAGCCTGACGACTTCCAGCCTGACGCCTTGCAGTCTGATGTCCCGGCCTTCCAGTCTGACGCCTTGCAGTCTGATGTCCCGGCCTTCCAGTCTGACGCCTTGCAGTCTGATGTCCCGGCCTTCCAGTCTGACGCCTTGCAGTCTGATGTCCCGGCCTTCCAGTCTGACGCCTTGCAGTCTGATGTCCCGGCCTTCCAGTCTGATGCCTTCCAGTCTGATGTCCCGGCTTTCCAGTCTGATGTCCCGGCCTTCCAGTCTGATGTCTTGCAGTCTGATGTCCCGGCCTTCCAGTCTGATGTCTTGCAGTCTGATGTCCCGGCCTTCCATTCTGATGTCTTCCAGTCTGATGTCCCGGCCTGCCAGTCTGATGCCTTCCAGTCTGATGTCCCGGCCTGCCAGTCTGATGTCTTGCAGTCTGATGTCCCGGCCTGCCAGTCTGATGCCTTCCAGTCTGATGTCCCGGCCTGCCAGTCTGATGCCTTCCAGTCTGATGTCCCGGCCTGCCAGTCTGATGCCTTCCAGTCTGATGTCCCGGCCTTCCAGTCTGATGCCTTCCAGTCTGATGTCCCGGCCTGCCAGTCTGATGCCTTCCAGTCTGATGTCCCGGCCTGCCAGTCTGATGCCTTCCAGTCTGATGTCCCGGCCGGCCAGTCTGATGCCTTCCAGTCTGATGTCCCGGCCTGCCAGTCTGATGCCTTCCAGACTGATGTCCCGGCCTGCCAGTCTGATGCCTTCCAGTCTGATGTCCCGGCCTGCCAGTCTGATGCCTTCCAGTCTGATGTCCCGGCCTGCCAGTCCGATGCCTTCCAGTCTGATGTCCCGGCCTGCCAGTCCGATGCCTTCCAGTCTGATGTCCCGGCCTGCCAGTCTGATGCCTTCCAGTCTGATGTCCCGGCCTGCCAGTCTGATGCCTTCCAGTCTGATGTCCCGGCCTGCCAGTCTGATGCCTTCCAGTCTGATGTCCCGGCCTGCCAGTCTGATGCCTTCCAGTCTGATGTCCCGGCCTGCCAGTCCGATGCCTTCCAGTCTGATGTCCCGGCCTGCCAGTCCGATGCCTCCCAGCCTGCCGTCCCGGTGCCTGCCCTGCAGCCTCCCGGTCTGATGTGCCTGCCTCCCGGCCTGAGGTGTTCCTGCCCGCTGTCCAGCCTGAAGTGCCGGTGCCCGCTGTCCAGCCTGAAGTGCCGGTGCCCGCTGTCCAGCCTGCGGTGCCCATTTCACCAGCTTGAAGTGCCTGTGCCCTCTGCCCAGCTTGATGTACCCGCTGCCTCGCTTGATGTGCCTGCTGCTAAACCTGTTATGACTCTGCCTGTTGCCCAGCTTGATGCCATGGACTTGTCCCAGCAGCAGCTAGTTGGAGCGTCCGGAGGCCGCTCCTTTGAGGGGGGGTACTGTCAGGAAATGTTCCATCCGCTGATAATATCTGTCTCTTGGCGTGCAGTACTGAGGTCCACCAGCAGGTGTCTCCTGTCAGTTTTGAGCTGTCAGGAGAGCTTTTCCCTGCTGATGCTAGATCATCTTTGGGCCGCAGTACTGGCGTCCACCAGCGGATGGATCCTGGCAGTATGGAGCAGGCAGCACCTCCTGCAATCAGGTGTCACTTGAGGCCAATCACAGGCCTATAAATAGCTGGCAAGCAGTCATATGTTTGCCTCGGTATTGTTCCTTGTGCCCTGACCTGCTGCTTGCGATCCTGAACCTGTTCCTGTACCCTGAACCTGTGACCCGTGGCTCTGATCCTGTTTCCCTGTCCTGGTCCCAACCCTGTCCCACCTGTTACCATTATTCCTGTGCTGAAGTCTGATCCATCCATCCTCTCCCTGTCCTGTGTTCCCTACCCCATTTGCTGATCTCCCCGTGTATGACCTTGGCCTGGCTTGTGACTCTGATTCTGGACTGCCCTTGTTATTTGCTGATCCTCTGTGTATGACCCTGGCCTGCCTATCGTTTACGGTACTTGCATTTCCCATTTATTGTACATATCTGTCTGTTGTTGTTTGGGGGTCTTTGTTGGTTGGTTTATTGCACTGTGTGGTTGTATTCATATTATTCACTTTCTTTAATAAATCATATTTCACTTATACACGTTTGGGTTTCCTCTGTTGCAGTCCACACAGTTCTGGTCTTATCTGATACGTGACACCTGTGCTGTGCTGACTTCCTCCTGGGGCTGTTTATTATGAAGGGCTCCCACCATCCCTGTGCTATGCTGACTTCCTCCTGGGGCTGCTTACGGTGCAGGTGTCAGTGCTGTATATCACGGTGCTGGTGTGAGTGCTTTATGTCACGCTGCTGATGTCAGTGCTCTCTATCACGGCGCTGGTGTCAGATCACTCTATCACGGTGCAGGTGTCATTGCTGTATGTCACGCTGCTGATGTCAGTGCTCTCTATCACGGTGCTGCTGTCAGTGCTGTATATCACAGTGCTGGTGTTAGTGCTTTATGTCACGCTGCTGATGTCAGTGCTCTCCATCACGGTGCTGGTGTCAGATCACTCTATCACGGTGCAGGTGTCATTGCTGTATGTCACACTGCTGATGTCAGTGCTCTCTATCACGGTGCTGCTGTCAGTGCTGTATATCACGGTGCTGGTGTTAGTGCTTTATGTCACGCTGCTTATGTCAGTGCTCTCTATCACGGTGCTGGTGTCAGATCACTCTATCACGGTGCAGGTGTCATTGCTGTATGTCACGCTGCTGATGTCAGTGCTCTCTATCACGGTGCTGGTGTCAGATCACTCTATCACGGTGCAGGTGTCATTGCTGTATGTCACGCTGCTGGTGATCATCTCCTGCACCCTCTTCTTTGCCTACCCTGACCTTCCCTCTCCTCCATTGCCTTCATGCGCTCCACAGTCCTGAATTGTCACAACAATTTCACATATAAAAAAAGAATGCTTGTAGTTGTCGATCCCAGATTCACCTCATACATGTGTTATGTCATTGGCCATGTGGTGGGACTATGTTTGCACAGCTATTAATTATTTTGTGGCTGCAAATTTGACCTGTAGGTTTGCAAAGTTCGCCTCCCATTGAAGTCAATGGGGCCCGCCGCGAACGTTACGGTTCGCAAACTATCGTTCGCGAAACGTCCCGTCAGAAGTTCGTCCATCACTATTAGTCACATCCTAGCTTGATGGATACCTAAATGCACCTCAGATCCTGCATGATATGTAGAGCTTGTTTCTGGAGTAGGTAATATCCCATGCCTCTCTGGATTGTCAGGGGAGGAAATAGATTTTACATTGAGTAAAAAACCTATTATATTACAGCTTAACAGCTGAAATGTATTGGGATTTATGGAGAGGCAGCATAAACACCCTAGGCTGCACTCCTAATTTCCAATACAAATCAGGAGATAATAATATAGATAAAAGATAGAACCAAAGAGGTAAACGCTGCGCTGAAGAGAACAATCAAATAGTAGAAAGCTGCCAGCACCATAAAGCCTGATAGCAAACTCAAAATAGATAATAAAGAATATAAGTGCAGCGCTAATTAGTGATAAATGCAAAAAAGATTTTGGTGAAAAAATCTTTGACAAATTGTATAAAGCTGTGACAATTAGCATAAAGCTAAAATGATTCACACTAAAACACTCAGAATGAAATAATATACAACACTATACAAAAAAGATTTTTTTTGAAAAACAAAATAAATCTAAAAGTAATGGTGAAACCACTTTTAGAAAGAAAACTAAAGCAGTCACCAGAAAATTAAATGATCAAAAACAGTGACAAGTGTATATGAATCAAACAGCGTAATCACTAAATAATACTAAACAGTGCATTAATAAAATCACATGCTGTTAAGTGAAACAAAATCCATAAAGTGCAATTGATGCTCAACACAGATAATGATATAAAACAGTATATTAATCAGTTCCCAGACCAATACGTAGAACAAAGTCCATAAAGTGCAAATACTGCTCCACACGAGTTGTCAGTGAAAAGATCCCAAATCCAAGATAGATCACACCAAAGTGAGTATCACAGCCTCTTACCAGCTGCAGATGACTACCATAAAGATAGTCTCACCGAGCATAGGGAAAAATTTCAGGTCTCCCCCGCAACCCGCAACCTATAATGGCTTCCAAAGCTGAGGAAATAACTGTTTCGCTCATGAAACAAAGACAAAGATGGCTTCCATAGTGTAGTATTTCTTACAAATTTTAATTAAGTAAAAGAATTGCACTTACAAGATGGATCATCATAAACAAGAGTAATAGTAAACACATAAACTCTGAATTTGCTGCATCTCCACAGGTTTCAATTCGCCTTCCGACTGTGTCCCATCAATTTCCGGATATCAAACGTAATGACGTCACCACCACAGGCTCCTCCATACGCGTTTCGCCACGATAGGTCGTTGTCTGGGGATTGGCCAGAATATAGATAAGGAGCTCCTCTCCTTATGTTCATTACATAGGCAGGGGGTGTTTTGTAGTTCCGATAGCTGGGAACATAGCTGATAGAAGAAATATAGATAGATATCAGCTCAGTGTGCTGGAAGTTATAAGGACAGTAGATTTCTGGCAGCATCAGCAGTTAGCACAAAACTAAGAAAACAAAGGCAGCCACCAAATCTAAGGACTGGCAAGCTAAAATATAATACATTTTTTGTTCTGCGTTGGCTGTTTTTTTTTAAAGTTTCACAGCCTAATGAAGCTTGCTAAAACATGTTTAAAACTACAGCCCTCACTCATTTAAGATCTTTATCCAATACCTTCAGATTATTCTGAAGTATGTAATAAAGACTTCAAGACAGCTGTTTGAAACTTGCGTTGGTCCACCTACTACATACTGTATAATATAGGTATTGGTAGGTGATAGGGAGATAAACTATCTGATGTTTTTTTTTCTTTCTTTCTATTTCTTGTGGATCATTTAGTGGGATCTCTGCACTTGCTACTACGATGCCCTTAAAACCTCCCAATATTTACAGTAGATGCCTTTATACTGCGTTTTCCATTGGAAAAAATTGCAATAATTGCAGAAACTGAGTTAGGAGGAAGTATGCAGAACACGAAGTTCCCTCTGCCAGGTGTTGTTCCCACTATGCTTTGTGGTATATCTTCATGTGATTTTGTATGCAGGCAGTGCCAAAGTGGCTGCCACTCTTGATGCATCTTAACTGCTGTGACAGATGCTACAGGTGTTGGGGCAATGACCGCAGTGCCGGCTTTAAAAAATGCCTACAGTGACTAGTCCTACTTAGCCAATTTAAAGGTAACAATTGTCTTCTGCTTTGCCTATATGACTGTTCTGCCAAGTGGGTTTTAATGGCTGCTCCATACTTTTCACTTGCCCATTGACAACCTCTTTACTGGCTGGCTGAAAACTGGCTAAAATATAGTGGGGACCTGTGCACCGACTAAACATAGATTTCCAACATAAAGCTGATTTAAAACATGTAGAGATATCAGCTAGACCCAAATGCACAGTAATAGTAGAACTAAAGCCAAAACATTTTTCATTTTGGATAGAGTAGGGGAGAGTTATAACCCCTGTGAGTTCTTTTTTGCCATCTGTGTCTGATTGGGGAGATTTCCCTTCACTTCCTGTCTAAAACCTAGCCACACACGATGTGAAAATAAATCCATTGTTGCCACTAGGATCAGTGTCTTCACTGGAACGTTTTCCTTCGATTTCTGTTCTTGTGACAACTCAGAATTGTGAATTTTCTTTCACTTCTTTCTTCACTTCCATTTCACTTTTGATGATAATAGTAAACAGGATAAACAGAGGGGGAAAATCTCCTTAAAGCAAAGGTATTTTTTCAGCTTTCCATCTATTAAAGGGTAACGCCACTTTCGTGAGGAAAAAAATAGCAAATAAAGAAAAAATAATATAGTGCATATAATTGCGACACTAATCCTATTGTAATTGAATGTTATTAAAAATTACCTTTCCTTTCCCTTCCCTCTAAGAGAACGTGCTTCTTGCAAAAATACACTTAGGGCCGGTTCCTCGCCGCGATCTGACAAGTCGCCCCCGTTCTGTACAATGGAACCGTTCTTAGAGGAGCGACTCGAGTCGCTCCGACTCAGAAAAAAGGTTCCTGTACTACTTTTGGGCGACCTCGGGGCGACTTGCATTGACTTCTATACAGAAGTCATTTGCAAGTCGCCGCTGAGGTCGCAGCAGGTCGCGGCGAGGCAAGTCGGTGTCGCTTCGCATCGCCCGCAGTGTGAACCGGCCCTTAGGGATTCTTGGACCAAATTGTTATACAGTACCTGTGTAGCAGATTTAATTAAAGAGGAGACTTCCTCAGCTACATCCGCTACCCAACCTGGAGAACTACTATGCTTCTTCCGGAAAGAACTTGCGGACACGTTTGAGACGTTCCGTTCTTACCCGAACAAACGCCGGTTGCACAGCCTAATGTCTTGTACGCACGGTCGGACATTCCGACCACAAAATCTGTCGGATTTTTTCCGAAACTTGTGTTGCATACACACGGTCGGACAAAGTTGTTGGAAAATCTGATCGTTTGGAACGTGATGACGTTCGTTCTTTACAACGGGACTATGTTGAGGCTAGTAGCCAATAGCTTTGGTCTCTTAATATGATCTGAGCATGCGTGGCACTTTGTCCACTCGGAATTCTCTACAAACAATCAGAAAAATTCCGATCAGATTTTTTTGTCGGAAAATTTGAGATCCTGCTCTCAAATTTTTTCTGTCAGAATTTCCGACGGAAAAAGTCCAATAGAGCCAACACACGATTGGATTTTCCGACGATATAATCCGATCGGACCTTTTCCGTCGGAATTTCTGACCGCGTGTACAGGGCAAAACAGTGGAGTCAGCTTGCCATCCCGTTCTTGTCCAAGTATTTCTGCACCCAGAGGGGTCAGTGATTCTGAGGACGAAGGGGGAAAGTCCTGAGGAAAAAGAGGATGAGGAGAAAGAAGCTTCTTCTTCATGCTACAGATTATCTCTAGAAGAAGTGGATGATCTAGTAAAGACTATCCATACAACTTTAAACATTAAAGAGGAAAAAGCCCAGTTGTCTTTACATGATAAAATGTTTCAAGGCATGGGGAAGTGAAATATCAGGTATTCCCAGTGCATAAATTCCGATTTCTGATACTGTGAAGAGAGTGGAAAGACCCAGAAAGGGTCCCTTTCTTCTCAAAATCTCTCAACCTGATATTTCCTTTCGAGGATAGCACTCACTCATAGAAACCAAAACTTGATGCAGCTTTTTCACAAGTGTCACAGAATACAGACCTGACATTTAAGGATATGGGCGTCCTAAAAGACGCCATGGATAAATGGGCAGATTTCCTGTTGAAAAAAGCCTGGAATGCGACCTTAGCCAATTTAAAACCAGCTATGGTGGCCAGGAACCTGGAGCACTGGCTTGAACAGTTGAAAAGCCATATAAAAGCAGGAACCTCCCACACTGCCAGTATTACAGAAAGTGGTAGGGTGCATGCAGGGTAGAATCAGAAAATTTTGGGCCCCTTACACAGCTTTAGGCCCCCCCCCCGAGCCTGACCACCAACATTCCCCAGGGCTTGCCCATGGGCCATTTTACTGAATCCGCACACTGGCCACCTCACCTGTACATACTCAGCCACCCCGCATTCCTATATATATGTCATCCCCCTCACACCTGTATATATGTCAGCACCCCAGACACACCTGTATATATATCAGCGTCCCACCCCATATATATGTCAGCCCCCCACACACCTCTATATATGTCAGCGCCCCCCCCACACACCTGTATATATGCCAGCCCCCCCCCACTCCTGTATATATGCCAGCCCCCTCACACACCTGTATATATGCTAGGCCCCACACACACCCATGTATATATGCCAGCCCCCCACACACACCTGTATATCTGCCAGCCCACCCCCCCCCCCCCACAAACACATCTAGATATATGCCAGTCCCTCAAATAACAAACCTGTAAACAAACAAGGCTCTGGCCCCTCCCTGTACACATACAGGCCCCCTCCCTTTCACTCACAGCCCCTACTTGTAAAGAACGTCTTCCTACCTAGTCCCAGCCCGTTTTCACAAAGCTGACATGTTTCTGAGAAGCATAGTACAAATTACACGGTGGGAGCAGATACACATAGTAGCCAGAGGTGGCAGTAAAGAGCTCAATGTCTGAGCTCAGTGACACGAGAACAGCAGAAGCTGTGAAATCGTTTCTGTAATACACAGCACAGCTCCCCTTCACCTGTTCTGCCTTCTTCTGACCCTGGCAGGCCCCTTACAGTTGTCACAGCTGTACCCCCCTGATGGCGGCCCTGGGTACATGGCAGACGCCTCCGCAGAATCTATAAAAATATCTGCAAGATCCTCGGCCCTGGTAAACTTGGCACGTGGAGCATTATGGGTGAGATCATGGGTAAGATCAGAAGAAAGAAGTTGGAATTAGAAGCGGAAAGAAGAAGAAATTAATAAAGGGCTTATCAAAAACACTCTTGTGTTTTTTAACTCTTTTGACACTTTTTTTGTGAAATGATAGGGGTGCATTTGTACCCCATTACCAATTCACACAGGGGGGGCGGGATCTGGGGGTCCCCTTGTTAAAGGAGGCTTCCAGATTCCGGTAAGCCCCCCGCCCGCAGACCCCACAACCACCGGGCAAGGATGAAAAAAAACAACACAAAATACTAGCGCTTTAAAAGATACTGGTGTGCCCTGTTCAGTTCAGTCTGTATTGTTCATTAAAATAGATTCAAAACAGTTTTTATAAAAGCAAGATGTTTTTAAAAAAGTTATCTGAGAAAACAGTACTTGGAATTTGCTGAAGATCCAGAAAGGTTGCTTGCTGTCCTTAGAGGATAAGGGATGTATGTGCACAATCACCTGCGGCAGCTGCTTCTTTAGAGTGAAGTCATCTCATGAATAGGATACCAATAAAGGAATATATAGAAGAGCGCCAAATCAGTAAAAAGTGCATTTATTTTATACAATTAATAAAAGTCCCACTTACATCCATAATTATTATTGTCCTCCGTTTGATAGTCAAATCACTGTTCCCTTTCGCTGGTGCTGTTACTGGATGAATCCTCCTCCACAGCGCACTAGGGGAAGCTCTGCTGTGTTCTGTGGTGCACAGAGAATCAGACTGGCTTGCGGACAGCGTGTGACATCAGCTGGGGGGGTACCCAAAAGCACAACGCGTTTCTGAGCTTGCGCAAGCCTCGTTCGGGCATGCGCGCTCCTTTCTCAAGTGCAGGTACCGGGCAAGGATGAGGCCTTTCTCCCCATCAACATGGGGACAAGGTGCTTTGGGGTGGGCCGCTACCCCAAAGCACCCTCCCAATGTTGAGGGCATGTGGCCTGGTATGGTTCAGGAGGGGGGGTGCTCTCTCGTCCCCCCTCTTTTCCTGCAGCCTGCCAGGTTGCATGCTCGACTAAGGGTCTGAGGGACCCCATGCCATTTTTAAAAAAAATTTGGAGCGGGGTTTCCCCTTAAAATCCATACCAGACCTGAAGAGCCTGGTATGGAATTTTGGGAGTTCCCCCATGCATTTTTTTTGTTTTTAATTTTGGTTTGGGGTTCCCCTGTGGGGAAATTCCATGCCGTTTTTATCAATGAATGTGTATTGTCAGACAATTATAGCTGCGAGTAGTTTTAAATGACTTTTTTTCCTTTAGAAATGTAATTTTGCTGTCAGACTGTTCTAAACATGCACCCCTTTACAGGCATACTAAAGACACCCCCCAGGTTACGAAATTTAAAGGAATATTACACTTTTACTGTTTCACTTTAAGCATTATTAAAATCACTGCTCCCGGAAAAACTGATGTTTTTATAACTTTTTTTTGCATTGATACATGTCCCCTGAGGCAGGACCCAGGTCCCCAAACTTTTTATGACAATACCATGCATATAAGCCTTTAAAATTAGCACTTTTGATTTCTCACATAGACTTTTAAAGGGATCTCATAGTGCTCAACCTAGCTGCATTGTAATTCCTGCCTTCTGGAACATGCAGCGCCTATGATGTCTCGGTCTTGGCAATGGACCACTGGGACATCCATCATAGACACTGCAAGCTCCAGAAGGCAGGACCTCCTATGTCACTCGGCCACGCTCTGAATCAGATCGGTCCCCACTCGGGCTCGGGGCTAATAATAGATTTGTGAATGCCCGAGACCCGGGGCTTTTTGGGGGCCCACTCGGGGCTCCAGCCCCCCTTAGCCCCCCTCCCGATGTCACTGCCATTCAGCCCAGAGGCATAGACAAACACACATGGATTTCTTCTTAATAACAAAAAGGTAGGAATCTGCAAAGGTTGTTATAATCCTTGCATTGTACATAGATCATCCAGAGGGGAATGCTTTTTTCTCAACAAAAGTGGAGTTAATCTTTTAATCTTCTGCCCTTGTTGTTTTAACTTTGGATAGTAAAATGTTTTTTTTTTCTGCCAGTAAATACCTTATACAGCCCACTTCCTATTTCTTGTCTGGTAAAAAGCCTAGGCTTATGACATCATGCACAGCTCTCTCTCTCACTCTTCTGGGAGTTTGCCAGGAAGGGAGGGGGGTGAGTAATAAGAGGGCCAACGAGAGCTGCAGAGCTGGAGGTGTGCCTCTGTGTGTCTGTGTAAATCCAGGAAGTGAACAGGCAGTAGATTCAGCTGCCCACAGTAAAAATGGCTGCAGCCAAATTTAGTGGAGGGAGATTTCTGCAGCATATTTGGCAAGTACAGAATCACAGTATATATAAAATAATATGCAAAGTGGTTGGAGGGAAGCTTCAGAATGGCAAAGATGTTTTTATTACAAATTATGTGAGCAGACTGAAGTTCCTCTTTAACAAGGACAGAGGCAGCAATAAAAACTTGACAGGTGTGCTAATCACTCTCCACTATACCCACAAAAAAAAGAAGCTTAAAGCAGTATTAAAGAGGAAGTAAACCCTGATGGGTTCCTCTTTATTCCCCTGCAAAGTAAAAGCATAATGGGCTAGTATGCATCGCATACTAGGCCATTATGTTGAACTTACCTGCAAACTAAGCCCGCAATGTCCCTGCTGGTGGTCACGTCCATCTTCACCCCTCTTCCTTCCGGGGCCATGGACTCCAGCTCTGTGGCTGGCCGGAGTCATGTGATGTCACTCCCACGCATGTGCGCGTGAGCCGACGGTCATGGCACCGGCCCTATTGAAATGGCACGATCGTGTCCTTTCTTTAGTGCTCATGTGGCAATGAAGTTGGCGAGGGCGTATATGGTAAATATTGTCTAAAACACACAGGTTTAGGAGATATTTCCAGTACCTACAGGTAAACCTTATAATAGGCTTACCTGTAGGTAAAAGTGGTGTGTAAGGGTTTACAACCCCTGTAAACCCAAAAGCAAACATTCATTATATTGAACCTTACCAATTCCTAAATGTGATGGGTGCATTCAATTCTTGTTTTTAGGCTTTTCTTTCCTCTATTTTCATCTGGTTATCCAGCTAGCAAGTCTGTAATTTTCCACAGCACAAACTGTCCAACAGAATGTATCAGCTTACATGGATAAGACAAACCACTTAACTACTTGCCGACCAGCAACTGACGTTATACGGTGGCAGGTTGGCTCTCTTGCGTGAATCGCCGTAGCTGTACGGCGGCTCGTGCAGGTGTAGTTGTGGGCTGTGGGAGCGTGCCTGTGGTCAGGCAGACTCGATGTCCGCCGGCAACCCGCGATCGCCTACTACAGAGGCAGAACGGGGATCTGCCTTTGAAAACAAGGCAGATCCCCATTCTGACAGGGGACATGACAGATCTACTGTTCCCAGTCATTGGGAACAGTGATCTCTGTTATGTCCCTGGCAGCCCATCCCCCTACAATTAGAACACACCCAGAGAACACAGTTAATGCCGGCCATACACGGTTCGAATTTCGAAAGAATTTTCTTTCGAAAATCGTATCTAAGAATTTTCGTATGAATTTCGCACCATTAGTGGGCTGCAGCAACAGCCGATTTTCGTGCAGAAATAAAATTTGAGGAATCGGACATGTTGGAAATTTTTAGAAAAACGAACGATTTTCTAATCAATGATGGGAGAATCGTGCGAGAAACGTAAGAAAATGTACGGAGATAAAAGAAAATGTACGGAGAGAAAAGAAGATTCCCAGCCAAGAAAATTCTTTTCTGTAGCAACATGAGGTGAAATTGAAGGCTTGGTCGGCCGAATTTCGAAAATCAATGGTGGCATCATCGGATCACAAAAAAAACGAATTTTCTGATTTTGAAAAGAAAATTCGTTCGAAATTCGACCGTGTATGGCCTGCATTACTCCTTCCTGCCAGTGTCATTTTTACATTGTTCATTGGATTTTTATAACACTGATCAATGTAATAATGTCCCTGGTTCCCAAAAATTGTCATATGTGTTCAGATTTGACCGCCGCAATATCGTACTACCACTAAAAATTGCAGATCGCCACCATTACTAGTAAAAACAATAAAAATAATATAAAAACCACGGAGGTGATCAAATCCCACCAAAAGAAAGCTCTATTTATGGGGAAAAAAGGATGATAATTTTGTTTGGGTACAGCATTGCATGACTGCGCAATTACAGTTAAAGTGACCCAGTGCCGTATTGCAAAGAATGGCCTGGCCATTAAGGGGGCAAATCTTTCTGGTCCTTAAGTTGTGTAAGACTGCCCATCGCATAATACTGCGGCAGGGCGGCTCTATTGCACGAACAACATACCTGTACATCATTTCGTGCAATTGATACTGTGGGTGCAGTGGGTCCAGTGGACCTGATGTCTGCCAGCCACCAGTAATCGCTTCACAGAGAGTCAGAAGGGGGCTCTGCCTATTAGGGATGGCCGAACTGTTCGCCCAGCGGTCGTTTTGCACCGAATTTTGCTTCTTCGCAGTTTGCCCGATCGGCGACTATTGCCGCTGTTCGCCCGGTGGACATATGTGTTTACAGTGTGAAAGAACTTTGACCCATGATGACACATCCATCATGGGGTATAGGACAGCCAATTGAGACATTTCAGCACATGGACAATTGGACATTCCCCCACCTTAAAAATAGACCTGATCTGGCGGCCATTTTACATTCTGTCTTATTTCAGTGTAGTTACAGGACGCTGTGTGGAGCAGGGAGAGACTGTAGTGACACAAATCGCTAGCTATTAGGTCCACAAAAGTCCTTTTAAGGACTGGTATGGTATAGGTGTAGTACAGTATATATGGTTGAGTGCACTGCTGTGCTTGTGATTGCAGCAGCCTGTCTTTGGTCAGTGCAGGGAGGGACAGGATGCTGTGTGCAGCAGGGACAGTCAGTTTAATCACTAGCTAGATATTACTATTAGGTCCACAAAGTTCCTTTTAAGGACTGGTATAGGTGTACAGTATATAGGGTTGTACACGTATAATATACTTTCTTCCAAATATAGAAAGAATATTATACTTGACTGCTGCCCTATCTGCAGCAGTCCTTTATCAGTGTAGGGACTGAGGTACAGTCTGCAAATCACTAGCTACTTGGTCCACAAAGGTCCTTGTAAGAACTGGAATAGGTGTACTATTTGGTGTGCAGTATATAGGTGTGTAATACATATATATAAAATACTTGCACATATAGAAAGCATAGTATAGTGCATTTCCACTGTGCAGCATTGTGACTGCTGAGTGGTTCTACTGCTGAGCAGTGATACTACAAGGAGCGACAAACGCAATAAAAAAAAAAGTATTATAACTGGTGTGATAGACCAGTGGCCCCCAAAAACAACAGATTGAAGCGGGGTGTTATATACCTTCTTCCACATACATACTGCACTTCTCTAGAGACTTTTGTCACAGGGTCATTTAAAAAATGACAGGCAGAGGAAGAGGCAGGCCCTTCCGCAGGGGTGGTAGAGGTAGGGCATGAGCAGACTTGAGCCAAAGTGGCAAATTGCAGAAGGTGCGTGCGATTACGTCAAAGGACGCACCAGACTTGGTTGAGTGGCTCACTCAGCCTTACTCTTCTGCACCCTCCTCATCCTCTCGATCTGCACCCTCTTCCTCACTCTCTGCTGTGTGCACCCCCAAAGACACTACCACCACCACCACCACCATATACCTTCCGCTTGAATCACAGGAATTATTTTCTGATCCATATCAAGACATTTCCGATGCGCAGCCACTCTTGGCATTGGATCAGGAAGAGGAGGTAGCAACAACCGCTGCTCAGCAGTCTGACGACAGTACCCAGATCACCCCAAGGAGGAGGTTTGTCCCAGCTGTTGCTGCCTACTCCGAGATCTCTAATTATAGCGGTGGGGAAGGTGACGCTGATGATGACGTGTGTAGTGATGCCACCTTGGGTGCCCACAAGAGAGGAAGAGGAGGGGAGTTCAGAGGGAGATATGGACCAGCAGATAGGAAGGAGAAGCAGGAAGAACTTAGATTGCACAGGAGGGACAAAGCAGAATGCAAATGTATCAGGAGCAAGGCATCAACCATGTACAGTCACATCTGGCGCTCCCAGGGCTCCGCAGTGTGGGCTTTTTTTTTAACGTGTCCGCTGCTGACAATAGTGTTGCCATCTGCAATCTTTGCAGTCAACGCATAAATCGCGGTAAGCCCAACACTCACCTAGGGATGACCGCCTTAAGAAGGCACATGAGCTGCCATCACCGAGCCCAGTGGGAGCAACGGAACACACAAAGCCACACTCCAGGCTCTCACCGTCCAGCCTCGTCTTCTACCTCTCCTTCTCCGCTCTCCTCACAATTGTCCTCCACTCCACCTTCCATCACGGCAAGCTCACGTTTTTCTGCAAAAAGGCAGGCTTCCGTGGGCCAAATGTTTGAGCGTAAAAAAAATTATGACGCCGGATAACCCTCTTGCCCAACGGTTGACGGCTGGCTTGTCAGAACTCATAGCCTGCCAACTACTGCCATATAAACTGGTGGACTCGGAGGCCTTTCAAAAATTTGTGGCCATTGGAACACCACAATGGAAGGTCCCAGGAAGGAAGTATTTCTCACAGAAGGGCATCCCAGAGCTATATGGCCATGTTCAGCGGCAAGTGAATGTATTTCTGGCACACAGTGTTGGTGCCACGATACATCTGACCACAGACACGTGGTCTAGCAAACACGGGCAGGGAAGGTATATAACTTTTAGTGCCCACTGGGTGAACCTTCTGACGGCCGTCAAGCATGTAACCCGTGGCACCCATGTAGATTTGGTTTTACCGCCATGGATTGCATGCAGGCCTGGCTCTTCTTCTTCTCCTCCTTCTACTCCATCCTCCTCCCTCTCCTCCTTGGCTGACTCCTCCTTTTCCGCTGCTAGCATCTCTTCCGCTGCGCCGCCCAAGCTCCCCAGAACCTATTCGACATGCCAGGTGAGACGGTGCCATGCGAGCTGCGTCTGTTGTGCCTGGAAGCCAAAAGCCACACTGGCCCGGCACTCCTTTCAGCTTTGCGTTCACAGGCAGATCAGAGGCTAACACCGCTCAATTTGACAGTTGGTAAAGTGGTGTGTGACAACGGAGCCAATCTGCTTAGCGCATTGAAAACAGGGCAAAATTCCGCACGTGCCATGCATGGCACACGTCTTAAACTTGGTTGTGCAGCGATTCGTTGTCAAATACCCTGGGGTCCAGGACATCTTGCGGCAGGTAAGGAAAAAGGCTGCTCCAGCAGAAACGTGCAGTTAACGTCTACCTGTATGAAGTGTGCGGCAGAACAGGTTCTGGTGAGCTGGGTTTTTTTTCACAGCGCCAGTGGCTGCTCATTCGTAACGCATGCAGACTTCTGCGGCCATTTGATGAGATCACCAAACTGGTCAGTCGCAGCCATGGCGCCATCAGTGACGTGGTATCTTAAGCCTTCTTTATGGAACATGCATTGCGTCGTGTCATTGATCAAGCCGTGGAGGAGCAGGAGCGGGAAGATGAGGAAGTCGCAGTGCTGGATGAATTCCCAGGGGGGTCTACTCTATCTGAGACAAGTGAACAACAGGAGTCTGAAGAGGAATCAGAGGAGGATGGTGTCGGGACGGATGAGGAGGAGCAAGAAGAGCATGCTTTAAATCTTTCTGGGATCCCTGTAGTTGTGCGTGGATGGGGAGAGGAGAACGAGGAGGACGACATTATCCTGGATGATGAGCAGGAGCCTGGCCACCACACCGCTTCCAGTTTAGTGCAAATAGGGGCCTTCATGCTCCAGTGTTTTAACAGGGACCCCCGTAAAAAAAGCATAAGGGTCAAGGACCAGTACTGGGTGGCAACGTACTTAGACCCCCGGTACAAACACAAAATGGCGGAAATGTTACCACCGTCACAGAGAGCTGTCAGAATGGAGCACTTCCAGGCCTTGCTTCGAGAAATGCTGCATTCTGCTTTTGCGTGCGCTGGCAGAGGAGGAATTCCAACTCCCAGAGAAAGAGTTGCGGGTACCAATCAAACAGCACCTGCAAGAAGAGGGTGGTTTGAAGATGTGTTAGTGACTTCTGATATGAGGTCATTCTTTCAGCCGACCCATCGACAGGTGTCATCCGGATCCAGCATCAGGGAACGCCTAGACCGACAGGTGTCCAACTACATCGGGTTAACGGCCGATGTGGACACTCTGAGGAGTGATGAACCCATGGACTACTGGGTGGGCAGGCTTGACATCTGGTCAGAGCTTGCCCAATTTGCAATGAAACTGTTGGCTTGCCCCTCGTCCAGTGTCCTGTCCGAAAGGACGTTCAGCGCAGCAGGGGGGATCGTGACCGATAAGCGCACTCGCCTAGCTCACGACAGTGTTGACTACCTCACATTTCTAAAAATGAATGAGGCATGGATCTCGGAGGAATTCAACACATGTGACCAGTAGACCATGTATATCTCTATAAACAATTTATTTAATCGAGCACACAGACCTTTTTTCTACATTTGGCTCACTTCCTTGTCCAAAAAAAGAACACCGTACTATATGCCCGTACCCTCCTGTTTGAAGAGGTTGAGCAGTGTCATATTTTTGGGGCCCAGCAGCAAGTTGCTGGTATCAGTGCTGCTGTCAGTGCTCTCTATCTCGGTGCTGGTGTCAGTGCTCCATATCACAGTGCTGGTGTCATTGATCTACAGTGCCTTGCGAAAGTATTCGGCCCCCTTGAACTTTTCAACCTTTTGCCACATTTCAGGCTTCAAACATAAAGATATAAAATTTTAATTTTTTGTTAAGAATCACCAACAAGTGGGACACAATTGTGAAGTGGAACGAAATCTATTGGATAATTTAAACTTTTTTAGCAAATAAAAAACTGAAAAGTGGTGCGTGCAAAATTATTCGGCCCCTTTACTTTCAGTGCAGCAAACTCACTCCAGAAGTTCAGCAAGGATCTCTGAATGATCCAATGTTGTCCTAAATGACTGATGGTGATAAATAGAATCCACCTGTGTGTAATCAAGTCTCTGTATAAATGCACCTGCTCTGTGATAGTCTCAGGGTTCTGTTGAAAGCGCAGAGAGCATCATGAAGACCAAGGAACACACCAGGCAGGTCCGTAATACTGTTGTGGTGAAGTTTAAAGCCGGATTTGGATACAAAAAGATTTCCCAAGCTTTAAACATCCCAAGGAGCACTGTGCAAGCGATCATTTTGAAATGGAAGGAGTATCAGACCACTGCAAATCTACCAAGACCTGGCCGTCCCTCTAAACTTTCAGCTCAGACAAGGAGAAGACTGATTAGAGATGCAGCCAAGAGGCCCATGATCACTCTGGATGAACTGCAGAGAACTACAGCTGAGGTGGGAAAGTCTGTCCATAGGACAACAATCAGTCGTACACTGCACAAATCTGGCCTTTATGGAAGAGTGGCAAGAAGAAAGCCATTTCTCAAAGATATCCATAAAAAGTCTAGTCTAAAAGTTTGCCACAAGCCACCTGGGAGACACACCAAACATGTGGAAGAAGGTGCTCTGGTCAGATGAAACCAAAATCGAACTTTTTGCCCACAATGCAAAACGATATGTTTGGCGTAAAAGCAACACAGCTCATCACCCTCCACACACCATCCCCACTGTCAAACATGGTGGTGGCAGCATCATGGTTTGGGCCTGCTTTTCTTCAGCAGGGACAGGGAAGATGGTTAAAATTGAGGGGAAGATGGATGCAGCCAAATACAGGACCATTCTGGATGAAAACCGTTTGGAGTCTGCAAAAGACCTGAAACTTTGACTGAGATTTATCTTCCAACAGGACAATGATCCCAAACATACAGCAAAAGCTACAAAGGAATGGTTCACAAATAAACGTATCCAGGTGTTAGAATGGCCAAGTCAAAGTCCAGACCTGAATGCAATTGAGAATCTGTGGGAAAAGCTGAAAACTGCTGTTCACAAACGCTCTCCATCCAACCTCACTGAGCTCGAGCTGTTTTGCAAGGAAGAATGGGCAAGAATTTCAGTCTCTCGATGTGCAAAACTGATAGAGACATACCCCAAGCGACTTGCAGCTGTAATCGCAGCAAAAGGTGGCTCTACAAAGTATTAACGCAAGGGGGCCGAATAATTTTGCACGCCCCACTTTTCATTTTTTTATTAGTTAAAAAAGTTTCAAAAATCCAATAGATTTCGTTCCACTTCACAATTGTGTCCCACTTGTTGGTGATTCTTCACAAAAATAAAAATTTTATATCTTTATGTTTGAAGCCTGAAATGTGGCAAAAGGTTGAAAAGTTCAAGGGGGCCGAATACTTTCGCAAGGCACTGTATATCACGGTGCTGGTATCAGTGCTCTATATCTCGGTGCTGGTGTCAGTGCTCTATATCACGGTGCTGGTGTCAGTGCACTCTATCACGGTGCTGGTGTCAGTGCTCTCTATCACGGTGCTAGTGATCATCTCCTGCACAGTCTTCATAGCCTACCCTGACCTTTCCTCTCCTCCATTGCCTTCATGCGCTCCGGAGTCCTGAATTGTCAAAATTTCACATATAAAAAAAGAATGCTTGTAGTTGTCGATCCCAGATTCACAGTGTCAGTGGCCATGTGGTGGGACTATGTGTGCACAGCTAGTAATTATTTTGTGGCTGGAAATATGACCTGTAGGTTTTTAAAGTTCGCCTGCCATTGAAGTCAATGGGGCCCGCCGCGAACTTTGCGGTTCGCGAACTTTCGGCCACGTTCGCGAAACGTCCCGTCGGAAGTTTGCCCATCTCTACTGAACAAGGCAGATGTCCATTCTGATGGGGAATTGCACAGGGATATTCTGTTCCTTGTAAGCAGGAACATGGATCTCTGTTTTTTTTCCTGTCAGTCCATCCCACACACAGTTTGAAATCACTCACAGGGAACACACTTAATCTTTTGATCGGCCCTGATGTTAACCCCTTCTCTGCTGTGTCATTTATGCAGTAACAGTGTATTATTTTTTAGCACTGATCACTGTATTGGTGACACTGGTACCCAAAAAGTTTCACTTAGTGTCAGATTGGTCCACTGCAATGTTGCAGTCCCGCTAAAATTCACTTATCGCCGCCATTACCAGTAAAAACTATTTTAAAAAAAATCCATAAATCTATCCTGTAATTTTTAGATGCTATAATTTTCGTGCAAATCAATCAATATACGCTTAGTGGAATTTTTTAAGCAAAAATATGTAGAAGAATCCATATTGGCCTAAATTGATGAAGAACATTTTTTTTTGGATATGTATTATAGCAGAAAGTATAAAATATTGTTTTTTTTTCAACATTTTTGGCCTTTTTTTGTTGATAGCGTAAATAATAAAAACAGTAGAGGTGATCAAATACAACCAAAAGAAAGCCCTATTTCTGGGAAAAAAAAGGACATCATATTTTTTGGGTACAATGTCGCACGACCGTGCAATTGTCAGTTAAAGTAACGCAGTGCTGTATCGCAAAAAATGCCCTGGTCAGTTAGGAGGTAAAATCTTACATGGGTAACAATATCAGGGGTGATTAACCACTTCCTGCCTGGCCTATAGCAGAATGTTGGCCAGGGGGGAGCTTCATTCATATGATGTCCCTCAGAACCAGCCACTCATGGGCACACTGCGGTGATCAGTGGTGCGGTGTGTCCCTCGGACGCACTGCATCTCTGATCTCGGTAGAGACCCTATGACGTAAAGGCTCTTTACCACTTGATCAGCTGTGCCCAATCACAAGCTAACATTGCCTATCAGTGCTGCATATTAGTGCCTCCTCATCAGTGCTGCCTCATCAGTGCAGCACTGCATCAGTACCCATCAGTAAAGGAGAAAAATTATTATTTACAAAATTTTTATAACAGAAACTACGGGAAAAAAATGTCACCAAAATGTTCAGTTTTTTTTCCATTGGTTCAGCAAAAAAAAAAAAAAAAAAAACACCGTGGTTATTAAATACCACCAAAAGAAATCTCTGTCTCAAAAAAATGATAACAATTTTGTCTGGGTACAGCATTGCATGACCGCGCAATTGTCATTCAAAGTGCGACAGCCCAAAAGCTGAAAATTGGCATGGCAGGAAGGGGGTGAAAGTGCCTGGTATTAAAGTGGGTTAAAATGATCAGATTTTATGTATTCATGCAAAACCGTTATCCCAAAATAAAAAAAAATAAAAAAACAGTTTGCTGTAACAGATAATAAAGTGTGAGCTGGAGTTTGGCTTCAATTTGTTAGTGGTTCCAAATCTGCTAATACATCTAATGCCGCGTACACACGATCAAACTATCTGGTTGTGTGTGGGCAGGTCCGCTCGTTTGGAAAGTCCGGCAGACCTCCGCTTCAAAGTCCGGGGGTTTGTCCGCCAGGCTATGTCTGCTGGACAGTCTGATCGTGTGTACGCGGCATAACACTACCCTCGCACCCAGACTGACAATGTTGCTGTTTGCTGTGCCTCCTGTGTTCATTCCACCAGAGCTGTGTCTCACACAACTCTGGTCAGTAACACACAAAGGTGGTGTGTTACTGGTTAGACCACCAGGTGAAAACAGAGGAGAGAAAAAAAAAAGGGAGTAAAAAAGAAAAAACTGATTTAATGATTGGTAAGCTGCAATATATTACATTTTTAGTTTTGGGTTTAATACCATTTCAAAGAGGAATTACAAAACAAACCCACCAGCTGCTGACAAAACATGTACAGATGCTGTGCAACTAAACAGTACACTTTCAAGGT
Organism: Lithobates pipiens; assembly: GCF_037356315.1. NCBI lineage: Eukaryota > Metazoa > Chordata > Amphibia > Anura > Ranidae > Lithobates > Lithobates pipiens. The sequence continues at coordinate 296,902,619 of NW_027507764.1, forward strand.
TCAATAGAACATATGGAAGCTATAAAAGACTAGTTGGTACAGTCTTTAGCAAGAGACACCTCCTGCCTCTCTCTGCTACTCATCTATTATTACTTTCCAGAGACAGAGCCTAGGAGACTTTGTTGTCTTTGTACACTTTGGCTGCATTTACATCTGAGCTTCTTGTAGCTTGAAGCCATAAGACACTTATCATTCATTTCAATGGCCCTTATTAAAGACTGTAAAATACAGTATCATTTTGTACTGCATTGATCTGAAGTAAACATTTGGATTCAACTTCTATGTCTTAATGAAGAAATAAGCTGCCCAAAGTTTGTGCCAACTCAGAAAGTGGCCATACTGTCCTCATAGACCGTGCCTAGGAAGTATGCCAATGAAACGGAGACAGGGAATACAGTGGAGGGTGCTGTGGGGAATGTGAGCTGGAAAAATTCCAATGAGTAGTTGCAGTTTTCGCATACCACTGTATGTCCAGTTACAAAATTTACTATTTGACTGTGAAGCCTCTCTACCCATAATCAGCAAAGTGAGTTTTCACCTTTGAGGAAGAGACAGGTCATTCATATAGCTCCCACTTAAAGTGATACTAAACAGAGAAGCGTTAACAGCCGTAATTCATTCACATAAATCATATACAGCGGGTAAAATAAGTATTGCGCACATTACTTTTTTTCTAGGTAGATATATTTCTAAAGGTGTGTCAGGTCACCTGAGAGCAGGTGACAGATGCACTCCGTAGGAGTCGGAAGTGCACCGCTAAGATAGTGGACCCTAGGACTGACTGCTGCGGATTGTACCCAGGGAGATTCAGGAAGCAGGACTACTGTATCATTAACACAGATCCCAATGGGAGCTGGAGCATAGATTCCCCAGGGCGTGGAGTCTAAAGCCCCATACACACTATCAGTTTTTCTGCTGAGTTTTTCCTTCAGATTTACCAAAGCCATATAATATGAGCTCAAACCTTAGGAGTTTCAATTTGTATGCAATCAGGCAGGCCCTTCTACTACATGGTTTTGGTAAACCTGAAGGAAAAAATTAGCAGAAAATCTGATAGTGTGTATGGGGCTTTAGAGCCAGGAGGTGTTCACCAGAGCCTCTAGTGGTGAGGATGGACTGTGCTGCAGTCTGGCTCCAGGTTGCGGCCCCTAGGGTCTCACAGCTCACGCTCACGGTAGACTACAGGAGAAGGAAACAGCAGGCTGGAACAACAAGGATAGCAAAGGGATAAGGCAGAGGTCAGGGTCAGGGCAACTAGCAGACAGGAAAAACAAAGTACATGCCAAAGGTTCAGGGTTCAGCACCGCTGGCTTGCAATGCACTGGTTAATATAGGGTTCCCTGATAGGGCCTGGGGTGGAGCCATGCTTATAGGAGAGGTTTTAAAAAACACCAGGTGGAAGTGGCTGGCCTCTTAGTCTGAACACATGAGGAGAGGTAAGCAGACACAGGAAGATTACTGCATAACCATGACAAGGTGCTATTGACATGCAATTTTCACCACATTTCGATAACAACCCAAGGCAATGTATACAAAGAAACCAAAACAAATACATTTATAAAGTAAGTTATGTGTAATAAAATGGAATGGCACAGGGAAAAAGTATTGAACACATGGGAGTAAGGGAGGTGCAAAAAGGCATGGAAAGGCACCAGCTGAAATCTATCATTAATTAGAAAGCAATCCTGCCCCTTGTCAGTGCAAATTAATATCATCTGATTCAGTTTCAACTGATGGCCTATGAACAGGTGTCTCATTGCCAAGGTGTCACACAAGAAACATCTCATGATGGGTAAAAGCAAAGAGCTCTCTCAAGACCTTTGCAACTTTATTGCTGCAAAACACACTGATGGCATTGGTTATAGAAGGATTTCTAAACTTCTGAATGTTCCTGTGAGCACTGATGGGGTCATAATCTGGAAGTGGAAAGAACATCTTTTCACCACAAACACAAAGCCAAGGAAACTCAATTGGTTGCAAAGAAAGAAAATAAAGCTCATAGAATGGCCCAGCCAATCACCTGACTTAAATACAATAAAAATTCTATGCAAGGAACTAAAGATCAGAGTTCATAGAAGGGGCCCACGGAACATTCAAGATTTGGAGACTGTGTGGAAGAATGGGCCAAAACCACACCTGAGCAATGCACGTGACTAGTTTCTCCATACAGGAGGTATCTGAAGCTATCATTACCAAAAAAGGATTTTTATAACATTTCAGTTAGCGTGGTCAATGCTTTTTCCCTGTGTCATTCCATTTTTATTACACATAAATAGTTAAGGACCGAGCCTATTTTTTAGATTTGGTGTTTAAAATCTTTTTTTTTTTTTGCTAGAAAATTACTTAGAACCCCCAAATATTATATATATTTTTTTCAGACACCCTAGAGAATAAAATTGCGCTTGTTGCAATACTTTATGTCACACCGTATTTGCGCAGCGGTCTTACAATCGCATTTTTTTGGGGAAAAAATACACCTTTTCAAATTAAAATATAAGACCAGTAAAGTTAGCCCAATTTTTTTTTATATTGTGAAAAATACTGTTATGTTGAGTAAATTGATAGGCTTCAAAATTTTGCCCGCTCGTGGAATAGCGACAGACTTTGACCCATAAAATCTCCACAGGCGATGTTTAAAAATTTCAACCTCACATGTGTGGTTTGAACACCGTTTTCATATACGGACGAGACTTACGTATGCGCTTGCTTCTGCGTGCGAGCTCGGCGGGATGAGGCACTTCAAAAAGAAAATGTATTATTTATTTTACTTCTTTTTTTTTTTATACTGTCCTTTTAAATAATTTTTTTGGGGTCACTTGTATTCCTATTACAAGGAGTATAAACATCTCTTGTAATAGAAAAAAAAAACCATGACAGGAATGATCTATTAAATGTGAGATCTGGGGTCAAAAAGACTTTACATTTATACTTAAATGCAATTTAAAAAATAAACAAATGTCTTTTTAAAAAGATACATTGGGCAGAAGTGACGTTGATGTTGCTTCCTTCATCCAATGGTATGGAACCAAGCAGGGGCCATCTTTGCCTCACTCAGTGAGCGGGGTCCATCTTTCCCTCACTCGGCATCCAGCCTCACAGGGGAAAGGACGCGACATCTCTGGTAAGTGGCGGGAGTCCCGCCTCTCCCACCCCCGAAAAAAAGTGATATCGCTGCGAATCTGCCACAGAGAACACTTTTATCTGAAAGAGGACTGTTGAAGAGGATACCGGGGTTATGGCAGCTATCTGCTGCCATAACAACAGTATTCCACTTCAAACAGCTGCCATATAATGACGGCGGGTGGTCCGCAAGTAGTTACATATTACATAGTTACATAGTAGGTGAGGTCGAAAAAAGTCTGTCAAGTCCAACCTATGTGTGTGATTATAGGGAGACATGAAGGAAGCCATTTGCAGTTAATGTCTGAACTTATTTGTTTTGGTTTTTATGTATCTATGGATTGCATTGGTTGTTAAAAATGTGGTGAAAATTTTATGTCAATAGCACCATTTTGAAAAATATTAACCTAGAAAAATGGTGATGTGCTCAAAACTTATTTTACCTGTTGTATATCATGCCACTGTATTTTTTTTTAAATCCTCTAAATCCTCTAATTACTTTATTCCTGTAGCACTGGTGTGTGGTCACATGATCTTTCCCTGTTCTTTGGCATCTGCTGGGAAAGATTTTTTAGAAGAGGCTTCTATTACTTGGTAAGAGCTGGTGTGTGCTCTCTACAGTATAGATATAAATGAATAAAACAATTTTACGATCACTTAAAAGCAATTAAAATTCAATAATCAAAGCAGCGCTCCAGTCAACACATACTATTGACATAAATGTACATAATTAATATATACACAAACTGACTCAAAATAGTGCTGATAATCACAGTCATAAATACAGTGATAGATGTGCAGGAAATAAAACAAGTCCGCGAGAGAGCTGAAATGGGTGAGTTTTGTAGATAGATCAATCGGTAAGTGCACTCAACACCGTTATCCTCCACACGAGCACACTTCCCTAAGCCCTTGTACACACGGTTGGACATTCCGACCACAAAATCTGTCTGATTTTTTCCGACGGATTTTGGCCGAAACTGGTGTTGCATACACGTGGTCGGACAAAGTTGACTGAAAATCCGATCGTTCGGAACGTGATGACGTTCGTTAGTTACGACGGGACTACGTTCAAGCTAGTAGCCAATAGCTTTGGTCTCGTAATTTGATCTGAGCATGCGTGGCACTTTGTCCAATCGGAATTCTCTACAAACGATTAGATCATGTTGTCGTAAAATTTTATATCTAGCTCTCAAACTTAGTTGGTCGGACATTCTGACGGAAAAAGTCAGATGGAGCCCACACACGGTCGGATTATCCGACAACACGGTCCGATTGGACATTTTCCGTCTGAATTTCCGACCTTGTGTACAAGGGCTTAGGGTTTAAACTCACCAAATGGAAGAATTCAACGAGCCTTACTCCACCAACCAAATCACAGCCTCCACCTCTGGTTCAAACTCCAGACATCCAAAATAGCAGCAGTACATGAAAAAAAGCAAGCAGACTCCACATCAAGCAGATCCATTTGATTCATTTTATTTGAGTCTAAAAGTCTCATAAAAAGTATTTTCCACAAATGCCAATGCTGGTCCCAAATCGATCACACAGCCCGATATTAATTTCAATGTGAAACCCAGCAGCTCCTGTTAAACTATCCGTGCTGCAGGGATACAGCTCAATCAGCTCACCGTCTTGTGCTATCCCCTTCTGGTTTTACAGCCGTGTGTTTGGAACGCAGCGCACACTACGTCACTTCCGGTCGCTGCAAAGCCACTCCCTCAAACAGTATGCATCTGGTCAGCCCTGATTGCTGCTGTTCTGGTCAAATGACTAAAAAAAGAACAGTTCCCGAAAGACCAATTTAAATTAGGTTATACATGTCTAATAACTGTTGTACAGCTCCCAATAAATCTTTATTAAACATTAAATTGGTATTTTTTGTACATTATTAGTATAAGCAGTTAGAGATGATTGACACTAGCTTTAATTTTTCTCAGATGGCATCTGCATCCAAGGCCTTTTTTTTTTACATAGGTATTAGCAATTACATTAGATATAGTTAATACTGATTTATATTAAAACTAAGCTTTTTTTGGTGAGTTTAGTGAATGTAATCAATCAGTGTACTTTATCCTGCCCCCATAGTGTTTAGCAATAGGAGGTTATGCAGAAGGAGGATGCAGGGGGGGGATTGTCATTTATCACTGTGTAAATGCCCACATGTCTGACTCTATAGTCTTGTAGGCTGCACAGATAGGAAAAATAAGGAAATGAAGAACTTAGAAGCAAACTGAAATTGAGCATGCTCCATAGAGGACACCAGCTGGTTTACACAATCATAGGCTGCAGTGGGGACAGAGAACATGAGAAGGACAGCTGAAGGCAGAATCGACAGGTATATTTCACTCTACACAAAACAAAGAGTTTTTCATAGTCTGGATTTAATGACAGTTTAATACACCAGAGATCCATACAGGGTGCCAAAAACAACCTATATTTACCCTTCCCTCCTGTTCCCTTCCGGAAAAAAATACACAGTATTTACAGTTATGGGGTGCATGGGACTCAATTCCCTTCTTCCCAAGTAAGAGTAATGGTGCTTGGTGACTGACTTCAGGCACTTAGTGGTGTGACATAGTGTGGGAAGAGGGTCCTTACTCCAAAGTAAGCTCTATGCTGATACTTGGACATTACACAAGGCTTACTCTTTTATCTTCTGCTGGCTAAAGCTGCTGATGGGGTTGCCACTAACGTGAAGCAGTTGCCTTGCCTTGTAGGTCTAGTCTAAAAATAACTTGATCTCAAGTGCCTGAAGGTACCAACAGTGCTGATGTATAGACTTTTGATGCCTACTAGTTCCCTGTCTCCTGGAGCTAATCCCAACCAATTGTCATTCAGATCCCAAATGCCAGATGCGCATTGGGCTATGGGGGCCCTGGTATTTTACAGCATGCTTGGTTTTTAGCTAGGAAGAGCTGGAGATAAATCAAAGCTCTACATACAACCATGTTCTAGAATTCAAGAGACTTCACAGGGAAACATGAAGGAAGCCATTTGCAGTTACTTGACTATCTATCAGGTCCCTCCCGCACCAACTCACTCCAACACAATATTTATATATTCATAAAATATAAAACATACTTCTATCAAAATCTCTTGATTGCAGCTTCTTTCGTGGATATGATCCAATTCACTGCTTAGCAAGGAAGATAGGGAAACAATGCATGCACCCATGGGAAGTCAAGTTCCTTAAAAGACCAATACAAAAGAGGTAAATCTACTTTTGCAACTTCCTGTGTCATCTGTCTTTCCTGCAGTTCCCTCCTCCTGTACCTTAACACTTTCCCTTCCAGCATCTAATACCTGAAAACATTTTGCTCAACATTAACAGCTTAGGAGGAAGCATGTTTGCTAAGTAAATTATAACTCTTGGATTCAACACTACATACCAGTACTTTGCAGTTTTCTGGCTCTATTTTTGTCTAACTGTTCAATGACTATATAAAACATAGTACTAAAAAAAATTCTAATAACTATTTTAAAATACCTTTAAAGAGAAGGAAAAACTGAGATCCTTTTTGTTGTGGATAGAGTGTGGAAACTTTGTTCAGTTGTGTTTACTGCCATCTGTGGCCCCATTAGGGGGATTTCCCTTACATTATTTATATTGGAATCCATTGTCTAAGGCAAAAAAATTGATAGGAAATCCAAAATTTGAGTTGTCATAGGAATAAAAGTGAAGTAGAATGGGAACACGTGTTCAGGATACAATTTTCCAAAAAGGACAGTTTATCCTTGCTTTGGAGAAATCACCTCTGAATTGAAGAGAAATCTTCTCAATAGAACAAGACTAATACATTCTAAACAATGATCAGTAGGTGGCTGTAAAAACCTGATTTAAATCTAATTTAAACAAGGAAAATAAAAATTATATATATATATATATATATATATATATATATATAGATACTGTAGATAGATAGATATAATATGTATGTCACCCTCCTGATTAAGTCACTATGTTGTAAAATTATTTTTTAGCACATCCATCATTTTTTCCTATTAAGCCTTATAATGGCCAGCTCTGAGACTTTGGGGCTCATTTGTACAAACTGGAGCAAATACAAAATAGGCCTGTTACACATGTCAACTAGTTAGGTATTAGGATTCGCCTTCTACACAGAGCCGATACATGACAGCTGAAATTCCACTGGTTACTGTGGGAAACATCTCTGCTGTTTTTGCTCTATTTTTATACTGTACATGAGCTCCTGTGTGTAAATGAGAGTGACTTCGGTAGCTGTTCTGAATATACAGACTGAGCAGTGGAAGCAAAGCTGTTATGCTGCATGACAAAAGAAAGCTTACACTGAGCAGATACTGCAGTGCTGTGTATTGGCCTATGTCCTGGTGCTGGATGCCATCACAAATCAGACTATCACTTTTCCCGACAAGAGCAAGTTGAATGCGAAGGTAGCAGTGCTTCCTGAATACAAAGGGTGTCCCCAGGACAAAGGTAAAGGTAACTTTTTTTTTTTTTACTTTTGAAAAGTGTACTACTGTGTGTTTGTGCTTGGGACGTGGATTTATTATCATTTTGAAAAATAGTGATCCACTGTAAAAAAAAAAATTCTTCTACAATAGAATTAATGAGTTACTAAAAGTCCTAGAACTTGGAATGCCGCGTACAAACAATCGGATTTTCCTACGGGAAATGTTGGATGTAAGCGTGTTGATGGAAAGTCCGACTGTATGTATGCTCTATAGGACATTTGTTGTCAGACTTTCCGCCAACAAATGTTGGCTAGCAGGTTCTCAAATTTTCCGCCAACAAATGTTTGTTGTCAGACTTTCCGATCATGTGTACACAAGTCAGTTGGAAAAAAGTCCATGCATGCTCGGAATCTAGTACGAGGTGGAAGTGCTCGGTCTAGTAAAATTGGCGTTCGTAATGGAGATATCACGTATGTCTTGTACGTCACTACGTTTGTAATTGTTGGCTAGCATTTGTGTGACCGTGTGTATGCAAGACAAGTTGGAACCAACATCCTTCAAACAAAAATCCACGGTTTTGTTGTCCAATCATGTGTATGGGGCATTAGAAGCATATGCTATAGAAACAACCTCAAGCTATTTTATTTCCAGAATTGAAGAATTGTATCGGTAAAGGTTTATAGATGTCATGGGATCCCTAATAGTAGTTAGTCACATTCAACTGGACTTGTTCTGTAATGTTAAAGATGTTGCGCATCTCATTTTTGCCGCTTCCTAAACTGATCAAGTACCTTGAATAAGCTACAAAACATCTTCAAGTTTACAGAACAAGTTCAGTTGTTGACTTATATAATTATTTAAAATCCCAAAGGCTATATAGTGCTTTGATCTTTTGATGGAATGTGAATGTAAAATATCAAAAGAAAATGCTTACACACTTCAACAGCAAAATGTATTAAAATCATTCTTTCTTTGCTTTTTTTATACATATGAGTAAATTGATTACTGCAAGTCACAGTCCAATAATTCCATTTTGCATTGGTGCTTGTGACTAATGAGTGATGTCCAAGCAACTCAAGCTATTTTTGAAGCATCTGAATTTATCATCCCTAGCATCTGTTCTGAGAAAAGCTTTCCTGCAAGAGTGATGTGTTTGGGCTGTCCCTTTACATAAAAGAAGAAACATTATATTCATACTGGTAGATAGAGTGAGGCAGTGGCAGATTACAAGCACATAAGTGTGTTCAGTCACTCTGTCAGGCTCACTGAACCTGTCATTATTGTTTGAGAAAGTCTTTTCCAAAATGCCATTGTTTTCCTAACAAGAGAAGCTTGTGAACAAAGTGGATTGGAACAAAGAGGGAGTTAAAATGATAGGAGCATTGCTTTGCTACTTGAGCAAATTTTTCTGCTGTGTGATTGTTTGGGATAAACATACCTTCCCTCTTGGTTTTGCCAATTCTTAAACTTTTTAACACTTCTCTGTAACTTTTTAACCACTTCAGCCCCGGAGGATTTTACCCCCTTCCTTACCAGAGCATTTTTTGCGATTTGGCACTGCGTCGCTTTAACTGACAATTGCGCGGTCATGCGACCTTGCACCCAAACAAAATTGATGTCCTTTTTTTCCCACAAATAGAGCTTTATTTTGGTGGTATTTCATCACCTCTGCAGTTTTAATTTTTTGCGCTATAAACAAAAAAAGCGTACATTTTTACTTTTTGCTATAATAAATATCCAATTAAAAAAAAAAAAACATTTTTTTTCTTCAGTTTAGGCTGATATGTATTCTTCTACATGAAAAAAATGGCAATTAGCGATTATTGATTGGTTTGCGCAAAAGTTATAGCATCTACAAAGTAGAGGATAGATTTATGGCTTTTTTTGTTTGTTTGTTTTTTACTAGTAATGGCAGCGATCTGCGATTTTTTTTCATGACTGTGACATTATGGCGGACACATCGGACACTTTTGACACATTTTTGGGACCATTCACATTTACACAGCGATCGTGCTATAAAATTGCACTGATTACTGTGTAAATGTGACTGGCAGGGAAGGGGTTAACACCAGGGGGCGCTGCAGGGGTTAATATGTTCCCTATGGGAGAGATTCTAACTGTGGGGGGAGGGGACTCACAAGGGGAGGAGACCGATCGGTGTTCCTCTGTACTGGGAACACACCATCGGTCTCCTCTCCACTGACAGCACGTGGATCTGTGTGTTTACATACACAGATCAACGGTCCTGCTGTGTTCCTGGGCAATCGCGGGTGCCCAGTGGACATCGCGGCCGCCAGGCACACGCACCGGGTCCTGAGCGATGCCGCGCGCCCCCTAGATGGCCGGGAATCAGAGGACGTCATATGATGCCCCCACCCAGGATGGGAGATCCCATCTGTGGGCGTCATATTACTATAGGCCGGGGCTGAAGTGGTTAAAGTACTCTTTCCCTGCATTGTTTCTTGGTGCACTGAATTATATATAGGTGTTTTTAATTTGACAGCAGGACTTCCAGTGAGCTTGTGTAGCGCTACTCCTGTAGGAGCCACTGATATTTTGCCCAGGTCTTATCAAATGTCAGTCTTGCAGCCAGGCAAACAGTATTTCCCACAGCCAAGTGCACACACACTTTTGCTCCTTTCTTCTATTACCAGTCTAGGGGATTTATTTTTTATTTTTGTAGAACTTGGATAGGGTTAGGGTATAGGTGGGATAGTCTAAGAATAAGAACACTAAGGACTTGGTTTCTTTCTCAAGCAAACTTTAAATGAAGTCCAAACAATAGACTTCAGCTGTTAGCAGAACTTTTGAGTCATAGAGCAAGGTTCTTTTAAGTAGAAGCTATTTTTGGACAGAGCTCTTGAGGATCACCAGCCTGTGTGTCCCGTTCAATAGACCCAGACCTGACTATTATGTACCAGAGGGGTAGCTAGAGCAACAAGGTCCCCAAGATCTCACACAGTCTATACTCACAAGGGCTAAGGACAGAATGGGGCCTCCTTCCAATCTTCCAAGGGTCACCTTCCTGGAGTCCCAGACAGTTCTTTGATAGACAGGTCCCCTTAGCATGTTCCTAGCACCAGGGTCTCAGCATTCCTTATTCTTCAGCGCAGGGTGTCAGGTGGAGAGCAGCGTGCCCTCCCCAGACTGGACTCCTCCACTCTTGGACAAGACCCAGGACTCAGTGTGTTCCCTTAATAAATACACTCTCCCAGCATGCCATCAGAGCCTGCCTCTCAGGGATAGGCTGGGGCTAGGGATGACCCGAACACCCCGAACTTTAGAACCCCATTGACGTCTATGGGACTCGAACGTTCGAAATAAAAAGTGCTAAATTTAATGCCTAATATGCAAGATGTTGTCCTAAAAAGGGTTTTGGGACCTGGCTCCTGCCCCAGGGGACATGGTTCAATTCCTAAAATGTTTTGATGTTTTCGGGAGCACTGATTTTAATGACGATAAAAGTGAAAAAAAAGTTAAATATTCCTTTAAATATCATACCTGGGGGGTGTCTATAGTATGCCTGTGAAGTGCCACATGTTTCCCGTGTTTAGAACAGTCCCTGCACAAAATGATATTTAACGGAAAAAAAGTCATTTAAAACTGCTTGCGGTTTTAATGTAATATCTGGTTCCAGCAATAAGGATGAAAATCATTGAGAAAAATGGCATGGGTAGCCCCCCCTGCCCATTACCAGCCCCTTTGGATCTTGTACAAATATTAAGGGGAACCCCGTACCCATATTAAAAAAAGGAAAGACGTGGGGCCCCCAGGCCCTATATACTCAGAACAGCATACAGGCGGTGCAAACAAGACAGGGACTGTGTAGATTTGTTGTGTTAAGTAGAATCTGTTCGTAATTTTGAACTGGTACATTTTTAAAGTGTAGCTCCAGTCAAAAAATCTATTTTTAAGCTTTTTGGAAAACATAGGGAAGGGTTATCACCCCTATATAATTTTTTTTGCCGTACGTCTTTTTTCATCTCACTTCCTGTTGTCTCCTTCCGTTTGCAAGTAGGAGACGTTTGTAAGTTGGATGTTTGAAAGTAGGGGCCAGCCCTATATGGTCTGCAGAAATGGCAGAACAAGGTGTTGGTGTTGCCACAACACTGTAAGCCCTCAAATGGACTCTTGGTGGGTGCTGGAGCGCCCTGCTGTGAACGATTATATCAAGAATTGTAATTACATGCCATTGTTGAACAGTTGTTTGAAAAATTGGGCCTTTGGTGGTTGTGGTGGTGGTGCTGGTGCCACAACACTGTAAGTCCTCACAGTTACCCTCGGTGGGCACAGGAATAGGCCCTGCTGTGAAATATTATATCAAGAATTGTAATTACATGCCCCTGTTAAATAGGGGCTTAAAAATTGGGCCTTAGGCACTGCAACCTCTCCCATATACTCTAGTTGTAGTGCAGGAATGAGCCCTGCTGCAAAGCATTGCATCAAAAATTGTAATTAAACGCCCCTGTTAAACAGGGCAGAAAAATTGGGCTGGTGGCATCACCCAGAACCAAAAATTTTCTTCCAAGATATCAGCGGAGGAGGAAGAGGATAGACAGTCAACATAACAGGACAGTCACTCAGCATCAGCATAGGCAGTCATGAAGGGATGTAATATTTTTTAAAAAAAATATTCGGTTACATCAGCTTCAGGTGCTTGGTAGCTGTGGGTGATCCAAGACTGATTCGTCTTCATGAAGGTCAGTCGATCAACCGAATCGGTGGACAGGCGCACCCTGTGATCGGTAACAAAGCCACCAACAGCACTGAAGGTGCGTTCCGAAAGAACGCTGGATGCAGGACAGGCCAGTAGCTCAGTTGCATACTGTGCAAGCTCTGGCCAGTGATCCATCCTCAAGACCCAGTAAGTCAGAGGATTTTCGGTGGGAAAGGTGTCCAAGTCTGACCTTGCCCCTAGGTATTCCTGCACATGTAAATCAGACGCTGGCGATGGTTGCTGGAACCGATCATACCTTGGGGCTGCGAACTAAAAAATTGTCTGAACGCATCGGTCAGACGGCCACCTTCTCCACCGCTCCTTCTGACCCATGCCTCAGCAACACGTTGTCCGGGACCAGGAGTTTGTAACCTCCCAGTCTCTGGGAACACGTTGCACAGACCTTTTTGCAAGGCTTCCTGGAGATGTCTCATCCTCTGCTCCCTCTGCGACGGCAAGATAAGGTCGGCAACCTTACCCTTGTACCGTGGATCTAGGAGAGTGGCCAGCCATTAATGGTCCCTCTCCTTGATCCGAAGAAAACAAGTATCCTTCCGCAGGCTTTGCAGGATCAGGGAGGCCATGCAGCATAGGTTAGCTGAGGATTCGGTCCGGAGTCCTCTGGGTCACTAAGGACAACATGATCCGCAGCTACCTCCTCCCAGCCACGTACAAGTCCACAGGTTTCTTGGGACTGTAAATCATCCCTACAAGACTGCTGCTGCTGATGCTGAGTGCCAGCATCCACCTCCATGCTGACACAATCACCCTCCTCCTCCTCCTCCTCGTCCTCTTCCTGTGTGATGGGTGGGACAGCAGGAACACTGTCTGGATAAAGGGGGCCTTGAGTGGCAAGGAAGTCCTCCTCTTCCGGCCTCTGTTCTGCCTCAAGTGCCCTGTCCATTATTCAATGCAGCGTATGCTCCAAGAGGTGGACAAGAGGTACAGTGTCACTGATGCATGCACTGTCACTGCTCACCATCCTTGTGGCCTCCTCAAACGGTGACAGAACAGTGCATCCCTGATCATGCCCCACTGGCATGGTGAGAAAAAACCAAGCTCCCCTGACCCTGTCCTGGTGCCGTAGTCGCACAGGTACTCATTGATGGCCCTCTGCTGCATGTGCAGCCACTGCAGCATGGCCAACGTTGAGTTCCACCTGGTGGGCATGTCACATATAAGGCGGTTCTTGGGCAGGTTCAACTCCTTTTGGAGCTCAGCTAGCCGAGCACAGGCATTAAATGGACGGTGAAAATGCACACAGACTTTCCTGACCTGCTTCAGGACATCCTGTAAGCCCGGGTACCTGCCCAAGAACCACTGCACCACCAGGTTAAGGATGTGAGAAACATAGGGCACATGGGTCAGTTGTCCCTGTCAGAGGGTGGAGAAGAGGTTGGTGCCATTGTCGCAAACCACCAATCCTGGCTTAAGCTGGCGTGGCGTCAACCACCTCTCGGCCTGCCCCTGCAGAGCTGACAAAATATCTGCCCTAATGTGGCTCCTGTCCCCCAAACAAACCAGCGCAAGCACGGCATCGTTTTGCCTGTGTACTTGCGTAGCCCCTTGAACGCCTACGGAGCACCGCTGGTTCCGAGGACAGAGCACTGAAAGAGGCCATGGAGGAAGAAGAAGAGGAGAGGGTGGAGGAGAGAGGTGTGTCACAACCCGTAGTAGCATTTTGGAGGCGTGGTGGCGGAACAACCTCCAACACTACTGCACCTTGTCCTGCATCCGTCCCAGCTGCCAGAAGAGTGACCCAATGGGCCGTGAAAGACAGGTAATGTCCCTGTCCATGCCTGCTGGACCATGAGTCAGCGGTAATATGCACCTTACCGCTGACCGCCTTGTCAGTGAGGCAAGGACATTGCCTTCCACATGCCGGTAGAGAGCCGGAATCGCCTTCCATGAGAAAAAGTGGCATTTGGGGACCTGCCACTGAGGAACCGCACATTGCACAAACTCACGGAAGGGGGCCGAGTCTACCAACTGAAAAGGTAGCAGTTGAAGTGCTAGCAATTTAGCCAAGCTAGCATTCAACCGCTGGGCATGTGGATGGCTGGGAGTGAACTTCTTTCTACGGTCCAGCAGCTGGGGCAGGGAAATTTGCCTGCTACAATCGGACGTGGCTGTACTGCTAGCAGAGTGCCTGCAAGTACTTGGCTGTGACACACCTAATTCTACACCTTCATTCCTCTCAGCGCAGGTTTCAGAGAGGAATGAAGGTCTAGTGGGGTTGGAGATCCCAGCTGATGAGGAGCAAGGAGAGGTCCTCTTTGGTGTGGGTCTTTGAGGTACGCTTGCCAACATGCTGCATGGCAGGTCAACATATGGCTGGTCAAGCATGTGGTGCCCAAGCGGCTGATGTTTTGGCCACATGAGATACGCTTGAGACATATGTTGCAAATAGCAGTGGTGGGATCTGATGCACTCGTCTCAAAAAAGGCCCACACCAAAGAACTTTTAGCCCTTGTACACACGGTCGGAGATTCCGACGGAATGTGTCCTATCGGACCATTTGGTCGGATAATCCGACTGTGTGTGGTATGCATCGGACTGTTTCCGTCGGAATATCCGTCGGACCCAATTTTCCAACTTGTTGGAAATATTTTCCGACAAACTGGTCCGATCAGACATACTCTGATCATGTGTAGAGAATTTTGATCGGACAAAGTGCCATGGCTACTAGCGTGAACGTAGTCCCGTCATAACGAAATAACGTCATCACTTTCTGAACGATCGGATTTTCCGACAACTTGGTCCGACCGTGTGTATGCAACAGTTTCGGACACAATCCGTCGGACAAAATTCAACGGATTTGGTTGGCAGAATGTCTGACCGTATGTACAAGGGCTTAGAATAACGCACAGAGGCAGCACCCTGCACAGGCGGAGCTCTGCGGTGTGATTCAGTCGGTGTGCTGCCCCTAAGCTGGCCCCCGGAGGGCATCCTGCCTCGTTGGAGATGTGCCTCTTCCTCCTCCTCCTCTCTCCTACCAGGCACCCACGTGGAGTCAGTGCCCTCATCATCCCCTCCCTCTTCATCGCTGGAGCAAACCTGGCAATATGCTGCAGCTGATGGAACATGACTGCCAGATTGCTGTCCTTCTTGAGCATCTCCTCTCTCTGCACTCACGCTACTGCCTTCCTCTAGCTGAGTATCATCATCAGAGCCTACAAAACACTGGGCATCTTTCTGGAGCATGTACCCAACACTGTGCTCAAAGAGTTCAGGGGACTCCTCAGGAGGATGTGGTGGGTCTAGGGAAGGAGTCATTGATGATGACATTGAGACGAGGGAAGACGATGCATTGGCAGCTGCTTTGCTAGTACCCTGAGCCTGGGTGAGAGAAGATGAGGAGGATGAAGAGGGCTTGGTCATCCACTCTACCAAGTCTTCTGCATGATGCGGCTCAACACGTCCAGCTGCCGAAAATAAGGACAAGCGTGTCCCATAGCCACGTGCTGATGACGATGCACCGCGTCCACGATAAGCACTGTTGTCTCTAGACACAGAGCCTGCTTGCCTTCTTTTATCAGCTCGTGCCTGTCTGCCTCTCCTTGTTGGCCTTCCAGACATGGTAATTGTTATATCCTCTGAGTTGTGAGAGACACAAGACTCTGTTCTGGAACAATGGATGTTTATTTCAGTACTCACTGTACACTGCAACACGCATCTCAGGACAGTACATCTTATTAGGCTGCTTACATGTGTTCCAAGATGGCTACTATGCCCTTAAAGTGGCAGTACATGTGGAACCCTTCAGGTTTAACACCTTCCACCCATCCCTAAAAAAAGAACAAAAAACAAACAAACAACAAAACGAGAAAAGGCACAAAACATTAACTAATAACTGTCCAATAACAGTCCTACAAACACAGGCGATGCACAGGACTTTTCCTGCATCCAGATGTGAGAGCTAGAATCCAGGGACAGTTGCGGCGATACAATGTCATTGGATCACTGTCGGCGGCCCCATCGAAAGTCTCGTAACCGGTCTTGAAGCCGGTCAGGAGGGCGACAGTGTCATTGAGGGCGGGCACCCATCGACTCGGGATCGGAGGAAACAGGGTCGGCCGGAATGGGCACCGGCGGTGCCAAGAAGGGATCCCCCAGCTCAGTGGTTGAACCAACCTCCGGACCAGGGCTGGAGGGCTCTGTTGGAGCTGAGTTCAAAAGTTCAGAGTCCCCCCAATCATCAGTTCCCATGCATTATGATCCGCTGGGAGCAGTTCCTTTCAACACTGGTGGTTCAGCCGGCATCAGGGATTCATGCAGTTGAAAATGAGGACGCAGTTGGTCCGCATGCCTTCTGCAAATGGAACCATCTTCCAGGCAGACCCTATACATCTTGGGTCCCAAAGTCTCTGCAATGACAGCAGGAAGCCAACGGGTGTTGGAAGCCCCATAAGATCGGGCCCATACCTTTTGTTGGGCTGTGAATCGGGGGATCTCATGGTGTTTTGATTGCAGTACATGTTCCTGGACTGCAGTACATGTTCCTGGACTGTTTGAGGGTGGAGGTTGTCCAAAACAGTCCATGGTTGCCGACCCAGAAGGAGTTCTGCTGGAGTTTTCCAGGTGGTTGCATGTGGTGTGTTTCTGTAAGCAGAAAGGAAGGAGTCCAGCTGCTGGGGTGACAGGGACTGTTGTTTACTTGTAGCCACTGTAGCTTTGAAATAGTGTTTAAAAGTCTGCACAAATCGCTCTGCTTGAACATTTGTAGCTGGGTGGTAAGGTGCGGCCAACTTGTGCTTGATGTTGTGGGCAGTGAAGAAACGCTGAAACTCATGACTGGTGAATTTTGCTCCATTGTCTGTGACAATTTCTCTGGGGTATCCAAATGTAGCAGCGAGATGTAACAGTATGGAAACTGTTGCCTTAGTTGTTGGCTGAGTAACAGGAATTACCTCAGGCCACTTTGAATGGGCGTCCACTATGATCAAGAAGGTGTGTCCTCTGATCGGACCTGCAAAGTCCAAGTGTAGGTGAAACCAAGGAACCGTGGGCCAAGTCCAGGGCTGGGCGCACCCTCCAGGAGGGTCTCTTGCAGTTTGTGCACATCCAGCACAAGCATTCACATATGTTGTGATATCTGAGTCTAAGTTTGGCCACCACACATAGCCTCGGGCCTTTTGTTTCATACGTGTGCCCCCGGGATGACCAGTATGCAGCAAGTCCAGAATGTGTCTCCGGAGGGTCTGTGGAATGATCACTCGGTCTCCCCATAAAACACAGTTGCCAGCCACAGTTAATTCCATACGCCTATGGAAATAAGGTTCATAATCCTGTGTGACGGTTGCAGGCCAACCGGACCGTACCCAGGAGAGTATTGTTTTCAGAAAGGTATCCTTGGCTGTATGGGCTGCTATCTCCCCAGAAGACAAGAAGGACAGGCTGGTGTAACGACAACTCTTGACCAGTGGAGAGGAGTCCATTGACCTCCCCGGCCGTCGGGACATTGCGTCCGCATTAGCATTGGCATCATGACCGCGATACTGGATTTTATAACTGTATGCTCCCAAGAACAGGGCATAGCGTTGGAGGCGGGCCGTAGCAGTCTGAGAGATGCCTTTGTCAGGGCTAAAGATCTGAAGGAATGGTTTATGGTCTGTCAGTATGGTGAATTCCCTACCATACAGGTAAAGATGAAACTTCTTAATTGCCCATATCAGCGTAAGAGCCTCTTTGTCAATGTGTGAGTAATTGCTTTCTGCTGTTGTCAACGACCTGGAGGCAAATGCCACTGGTTTTTCTGACCCATCTGGTAAGACGCGAGACAGTACAGCCCCCAGACCATAGGGTGAGGCATCACAAGCCAAGGTCAGAGGCTTCTGTGTGATAGTGAACAAGCATGCATGGCGCCAACAGCTTCCGCTTAGAGACTTCAAAAGCACGTTGGCATGCAGCCGACCAGTCCCATCTGGAGTGTTTCTCCAAAAGCTTGTTCAACGGAAACAAGGTGTGTGCCAGATCTGGCAGAAATTTGTGGTAATAGTTCAGCAAGCCAAGGTATGATCGCAGCTGCTGGACATTGGTTGGGGCAGGAGCTTTGACTAAAGCATCAACCTTGGCTTCTGTGGTGTGTATAAAGTCTGCATCCACAAGGTGGCCACAAAACTCCAATTTAGGCACCATGAATTGGCATTTTGCTAAGTTCACTTTCAGACCCTGCTCTTGGAGTCTTTCCAACACAAGCTCCATGTTTCGCTTGTGTTCCTGTTCTGTCCGTCCCGTGATGAGCATGTCATCTAACAACCACTGCGTGAAAGGAATGTCTGCCAAAATCTCATCCATCTTTCGTTGCCAAATGGCTGGGGCAGAGGCTACACCAAACACCATCCGATTGTACTCATACAGTCCCTTGTGGGTGTTGATGGTCAGAAACTTGCGGGAAGAAGAATGGACCTCAAACTGTAAATATGCTTGTTTGAGATCAAGCTTGGTGAACTTTTGACCCCCTGCAAGAGAGGCAAAAATGTCATCTACTCTGGGTAGAGGATACTGGTCTATTTCCAGTTGGGAGTTCAGTGCCATGCGGAAATCGCCACAAATGCGTAAGTCCCCATTCGCTTTCTTCACTGGTACAACAGGTGATGCCCACTCGCTGTGCTCTACCTTTGAGATGACACCTTGTTCCTCCAGCCGACTTAGTTCTGCTTCCACTGCTGCTCGGAGTGCGAAAGGTACTGTGCGAGCTTTGAACAACTTAGGCTGGACGTTGGGTTTCAGCTTGAGTCTCACACTGTCATGCTTTATTTTCCCCAACTGGTCATCAAAGATCTTTGGGAACCGCTGCTTCAGGGACACCACCCATCCCTCATTATCTCCTAATGGAATAGTCACAGTGTTACAGGGATTTATGGCGATGTCTGGCATACCAAAGTGAGCAATCCAGTCTCTCCCAAAGAGAGGGGGTCCCCCATTTTCTAGTATATATAATGGCAGTCTCTTTGTCTGACCCTTGTACAATACCTGCACTTTTGCATAACCCAGTGGGTGGAGTATCTGCTTTGAGTATGTCTGCAGTTTGATTGGCGTTGGGCGGACAGTTGTTCGGGTCTGAAGTTGTCTCCATTGTTTCTGAGTGATAACTGAAACTGCTGATCCTGTGTCTACATCCATCTTTAGTTTCTTTCCCTCAATGGTTACCTCTACAGTCATTGCAGAGGGTGCTGAATGCATATGATGTATGTCTAATCTGTGGAGCACTTCCTCATCCTCTGACTCAGATGATGATGTATATCTTCCCACCCTATATGTCTTTGGGTTCAGAGGTTGTTTATCTCGCACCTTCTTGCTCCGGCAAACTTGTTTCAGATGGCCTGTTTTACCACAATTATGACAGGTCTGATCCTTAAACCGGCAGACTTTGTGATCATGGTCTGTATTCCCACAACGGTAGCAAGCTGACCCCTGGCTTGGTGGGGGTCTGTGTTTCCGGTTTGTGACTGTGGACTTGACTGCTGTTCTGAAAACTTCCTGTTTCACCTCTTCCCTTCTGCCATGGGGGTTCAATTCCTCTGTATCTTTCACAGCCATTTCCATCATTGAAGCTATCTAAATTGCCTTTGCAAGGGTAAGGTCTTTCTCTGTTAACAGTCTCTTTTGGCTAGAGTCACAACTCAGTCCCATGACAAACTTATCTCTCAGTGCAGTAGGTAGGTACTCCCCAAAAGAACAGGTAGAGGCTAGTCTGCGAAGGGCGAGCATATAAGCTTTAATTTCTTCACCTGGCTGCTGCTGCCTCTGATAAAAACAAAATCTTTCTGCAATCTCTAGTGGTTTAGGCTGGAAGTGATCCTCTAACAGTGTCAGGAGCTCTGCCAATGTCTTAGTTGCTGGTTTTACAGGGGAAAGGAGATCCCTGAGAGTGTCATATGTCTGAGCACCAACCACTGTCAGAAATACTGCTACTTACCTTTCACCTGGAATGGCATTTGCACTGAAATACTGTTCCAGTCTCTCAACCCAGGAACTCCAGGATGTCTGTTCTCCATCAAATTCACTTAATGTCCCGATCAATGACATTTTCCTGCTGGGATCTGTGATTGCTTTAATCCAGGTGACAATCCACAATGTCTTTGTCTCTCTCTCAGACTGATAGACACTTTGTAAATCCCATCCTCGTCGCCACTGTTATATCCTCTGAGTTGTGAGACACAAGACTCTGGTCTGGAACAATGGATGTTTATTTCAGTACTCACTGTACACTGCAACATGCATCTCAGGACAGTACATCTTATTAGGCTGCTTACATGTGTTCCAAGATGGCTACTATGCCCCTTGACTCTTGTCATCACTCCTGGGTGGAGCCAGCCTTAAAGTGGCAGTACATGTGGAACCCTTCAGGTATAACAGTAATGGCCTGAAGGGAGATGGGAAAACCAGCAATTGGGTAGTGTATATTGTGCTGGAGGCACACAACACCCACTAACTCCTGCAGATGCCTTTTTTATAGAACAACAGGAGTTAAAGGGTAGATACCGGTCAGGGGCGTAACTAGAAATCACAGGGCCCCATAGCAAAATGTTGTATGGGCCCCCCCCCCCCCCCCCCCATCAAAAAAAAAAAAAAAAATGAACTAATGCCATTGAACAACAGACTACCACACCCATGTGGCACAGTACCCAGGCAACAGCTTATATTAATTTTGAACAACAAAGTATGCAGTATACTGTATGCAGCCCCTGAAGGGAACACATTGCTGATCTCCAGGCCTTCTAACCAATTTCTGTTCTGTTATATAAAATGAAATAGTTCAACTCACCATAATGCAAAATCAGTGGGATCCCTGAGCGTGTCACTTGCCATCATCGCCTGCCACCAGATGCAGATTGTAACTTGTCACAGGTTGCGGAATGTCACCTACCACATGTTGCAGATTGTCCACTTGCCACATCCCAGATTGTCACTTGCCAAGATAGATAAGTCACACATTATGCCACACATTATGGATTGTCACTTGCCACGTCCTGGATTGTCACTTGCCACGTCACTTGCTAAACATTATGGATTGTCACTTGCCACGTCCTGGATTGTCACTTGCCACATCACTTGCCACACATTATGGATTGTCACTTGCCACGTCCTGGATTGTCACTTGCCACACATTAAGGATTGTCACTTGTCACATCACCTGCTACATGTTGCGGATTGTCCACTTGCCACATCGCCTGCCACCAGATGCAGATTGTCACTTGTCACACGTTGCAGAATGTCACCTGCCACATGTTGTGGATTGTCCACTTGCCACATCCCGGATTGTCACTTGCCACGTTACCTGCCACACATTACGGATTGTCACTTGCCACGTCCTAGATTGTCACTTGCCACGTCCCGGGTTGTCACTTGCCACGTCACCTGCCACACATTACGGATTGTCACTTGCCACGTCATTACAGATTGTCACTTGCCACATCCTAGATTGTCACTTGCCATACATTATGGATTGTCACTTGCACGTCCCGGGTTGTCACTTGCCACGTCACCTGCCACACATTACGGATTGACACTTGTCACGTCACGGATTTTCACTTGCCACGTCACCTGCCACATGTTATGGATTGTCACTTGCCACATCCAGGTTGTCACTTGCCATGTCACCTGCCACACGTTATGGATTGTCACTTGCCACGTCCCGGGTTGTCACTTGCCACGTCGCCTGCCACACATTATGGATTGTCATTTGCCACGTCATGGATTTTCACTTGCCACGTCACCTGCCACACGTTACGGATTGTCACTTGCCACGTCGCCTGCCACACATTATGGATTGTCACTTGCTCTGCCACTTTCCTGCTGTGTCACTGAGTCAGGCAGCAGATTATCAGTCAGACAGCAGAGAGATAATGTCAGCTCTCTGCTTCCTGGCTGCCTGCCCAGTGAGGGGGGAACTGCACTGCAGGGATGCAGGGCGGCCAGAGATGATGTCATCTCTATGCTCCCCGCCTGTCAGCTCCCTGATTGGCCAGCCCACTCTCTCACCAGCGAACTGGCCACTCTCATCCGCCTCCCACGGATCCTCTGACCGCCCGCTCTCACTCACTGAGCCGCCTGTGGACCACCCGCGGAGCCGCGGACTACCCGCGGAGCCGCCCGCGGACCACCCGCGGAGCCGCGGACTACCCGCGGAGCTGCCCGCGGACCACCCGCGGAGCCACGGACTACCCGCGGACCTCCCGCGGAGCCGCCGGCTATCTCCCGCGGAGCCGTGGCGTCTGTCCTCACCGGGCCCCACTTGACTGCGGGCCCCATAGCGCCCGCATGTGTTGCTATGGCGGTAGTTCCGCCACTGATACCGGTGTATACTGTGCTGTGCTGGAGGCATACAACACCAACTAACTCCTGCAGATGGCTCAATTAGAGAAAAGCAAAAGCTCAGGGCACACAGACAACACCCAGAAACTCCTGCAGATGGCTGATAGCTCAATTACAGAAGAGCAATATAGCTATACAGGTGGATAATGGTGTATACTGCGCTCAGGGCACACAGACAACACCCAGAAACCCATGCAGATGGCTGAAAGCTCAATTACAGAAGAGCAATATAGCTATATAGGTGGATAATGGTGTATACTGAGCTCAGGGCACACAGACAACACCCAGAAACTCCTGAAGATGACTGATAGCTCAATTACAGAAGAGCAATATAGCTATATAGGTGGATAATGGTGTATACTGCACTCAGGGCACACAGACAACACCCCCAAAATCCTGCAGATGGCTGATAGCTCAATTACAGCAGAGCAAGAATGCTAAATAGGTGGATAATGGACGGTGTATACTGTGTTGAAGGTACACAGAGAAAACCCACTAACTCCTGCAGACGCCAAAACACTACACAAGGCCGTCGCGCTGGCGGCCTTATATAGTATGGGGTGTGTACTACACAGCCTGAGCTATGATTGGCCACAGGCATCCTGCCTATGGCCAATCATGGCTCTCCTCGCTGCCGGCGCTGTGATTGGCCATGCATGCGAGGTCACAGTGCATGCTTGGCCAATCATGAGCGCAGTGCATTGTGGGCTGTGAGTGCCACACGAATTTGGCGTGAACGGCCCACAGAGTTCTGGCTTCGCCTAAGGGGCGAACAGCTGGTGTTCGAGTCGAACATGCATTCGACTCGAACACCAAGCTCATCCCTAGCTGGGACTGTATGATTATTCATGCTGCTATCTGCATAGCCCCAAACCTATGATCCAGATTGTTCTTCAAACTTCTGGAAAGCAGAGGGAGCTGTAGGCAGCATATCAGCAGCAGAATACACCAGCAGATTGTGGCTGTACTGATTGTAGTGAGCCAGAATATATTTTTGCAGAAATTATCCACACTGCCTACAGCATGGCAAATAAATTTACCTATCAAAACAAAACTAAAGCTAACCTATCTATTACCTAGGACCTATCTATGCGGGGGGTGCTACACTTGCTTAGAGAGTGGCTGGAGAACAAATACTTTATACTAAGTTGTAGCATGGAGAAATTGTTGCGTACGAGATGTATGGGGTGAACTGTAGAAGTGCTATCCCTATTTAATGCCTCCCCAACACCCAGAAGAGGAATGTAATGCAGAAAGGCCTGAACAGTTGGTAGTAATAGGGATTTTTTTTAATCACAAAGACAAATAGAATAATTGGTTGCCACTGCCAGGTTAAGAGAATTGTTTGCTGTCTCCCTGCTTTGGCATGTGGTAGATTGAGTAGACAAATTACTATTACATGCTGCCAATGATTCAGCTGTCCATGTAGAAATATAGAGATAGAGGATTCCTAAAAATCTATTTACTATGGAATATTGCCTACACTGTATTCTGCAAAGGAAAGACAGTGGGAGCCTACAGAGATGATCTTGTCGTAAAAGGGAAGGATTTTGATTTCTTAAGCACTGAGTTGATTTTGTATTGGAGTACAACCTGTATGCTAAGGACAGTTTACACCTGAATAAAGGGGGTCTGGTGCACTAGGGGAGAGTGGTTTGAGATGACCTATAGAGTATTTAAAGCTGAAAATGTAAGGTCTTTTTTCAATAAGGTGTTCAGGATATCCCCTTATCCTGTTGGGAATGAAGAAGGTCTTCCCATTACAGATGCAGTGGCTGGGGGTCCTGCCAGTCCCTCTGCTTTCCTGTTAAAATCTGACTGCACTAAGCAGGAGAGCACACTGTGGTCAGTTCTCTAGCAATGCTGAGAGCTCAGTGTGCTCTTCTGCAATGATCAGACTTGTCCTGACATGCCCCCGCTGCACAGCCATTCACTGGCAAGCTCAGTGTGCTGCTGCTTCTCCTCCCCCAGCTTTTATATAGCTGAGAATAGAGGCATTGTGATAATTTATAAAAAAGGGAAAAAGGTATTTATAATTTTTTTTATATCTATACAAACATGTTTTCCCTTTCATTTCTATTTTAAACTGAAGGGGATGTTTTACAAGGTGATCCTTTACAATCAAAAACCCAGTTGAAATCTGAAACATTCAATAAAAATCTGACTCTGTGAATGGAAAAAAGCGGCTTTTCATTCAGCCCTGCATTATCCATCCTTTATCCATAAAGATCTTTTCACTGCAGGACACAATAATACAGCTTAGAATGGTGTGGGATGGGGGGGGGGGGGGGGGTTTGAAAGGTGGCTATAGTTGTCACTATACAGTGCATCCAGAAAGTATTCACAGTGCTTCACTTTTTCTACATTTTGTTATGTTACAGGCTTATTCCGAAATGGATTAAATTGATTATTTTCCTCAAAATTCTACAAACAATACCCCATAATGACAACATGAAAGAAGTTTGAAATCTTTGCAAATCTTTTTGAGTATGATGCTACAAGCTTGGCACACCTATTTTTTGGCAGTTTCTACCATTCTTCTTTGCAGGACCTCTCAAGCTCTATCAAGTTGGATGGGGAGCGTTGGTGCACAGCCATTTTTCAGATCTCTCCAGAGATGTTCAATTGGGTTCAAGTCTGGGCTCTGGCTGGGCCACTTGAGGGACACTCACAAAGTTGTTCAGTAGCCACTCCTTTATTATCTTGGTTGTGTGCTTAGGGTTGTTGTCCTGTTGGAAGATGAACCTTCGCCCCAGTCTGGAGGTCCAGAGTGTTCTAAAGTAGGTTTTCATTAAGTATGTCTCTGTACATTGTTGTATTCATCTTTCCCTTGATCCAGATGAGTCTCCCAGTTCCTGCCACTGAAAAACATCCCCACAGCATGATGGTATTACCAGGTGATGAGCGGGCCTGATGCTTGCCATTCAGGCCAAAGAGTTTAATTTGTTTCATTAGACCAGAGAATTTTGTTTCTCATGAGCTGAGGGTCCTTCAGGTGCCTTTTGGAAAACTCCAGACCGGCTATCATGTGCCTGTTACTGAGGAGTGGCTTCTGTCTGGCCATTCTACTATACAGGCCTGATTGCTGAAGGTCTACAGGAAATTCCTTGGACTCCATGGCTTGGTTTGTGCTCTGACATGCACTGTTAACTGTGAGACCTTATATAGACAGGTGTATGCCTTTCCAAATCATGTCCAATCAGCTAAATTTATCACAGGTGGACTCCAATCAAGTTGTAGAAACATCTAAAAGGATGATCAGTGGAAACAGGTTGCACCTGAGCTTAATTTATGTACGTGTGATTCTTTCGTTTTTTATTTTTAATAAATTTGCAAAGATTTCAAACTTCTTTCACATTGTCATTATGGGGTATTGTTTGTAGAATTTTGAGTAAAATAATAAATTTAATCCATTTTGAAATAAGGCTGTAACATAACAAAATATGGAAAAAGTGAAGCGTTATAAATACTTTCCAGGTGCACTGTACCTAATACAACAGCTACTAGCACATGGGGCACTTTTCATTTATAGTCTTTGATGCTGTTTTATTTCATTTTTTTTTTTAATTCACCAAACTAGATAGGGAACATAGGTCAAATAAGAACAGGAAACTGAGGCTATAATTTGCACAGGATTACCAAAAAAAGTGGCCTGGTCTGATGAGTCTTGCTTTCAGCTGCGACTTGAGTCCTGCTTGGCACGCTTTGGGCCCCTTACTACCAGCTGACGCCACAGCCTACCTGAGTATTGTTGATGACCATGTCTATCCCTATATGACTACAGTGACAAAGCTCAAATCATTTCAAACTTGTTTCTTGAACATGTAAATGGGTTCACTGTACACCAATGGCCTCCACAGTCACCAGATCTCAATCCAATAAAGCACCTTTGGGATGTGGTGGAACTGGATATTTGCATAATTGATGTGCAGCCAACAAATCTGCAGCAACTGTGTGATGCTATCATATTAATATGGATCAAAATCCCTGAGGAATGTTTCCAACACCTTGTTGAATCTATGCACAAAGAATTAAGGCAGTTCTGAAGGCAAAAAGGGGTCCAACACGGTACTAGCAAGGTGTACCTAATAAAATGGCAGGTGAGTGTATATGTATTGCAGAACAGTTTTCTGGGACAGTTTATTGAAGTTCTAAGAGGAAATAAAGCTCTGCTGGACCGGTAACCCCAAACAATGTGAAGCGTATTACAACTGTTCATATAAAAGAAAATTCGGGCAGCAGTACCTGCAATATAACTTTGTTTAGCCTAAACAATAAACAACAAGTACATATTAGATAGACAAATTCACATCATTTTAAGAGAGTCAGGTTATCAAAGCTGAGGTCTGCAGACCAAAATAACACACAAAACACGCAAAAACATATTTGGCTTAAGCCAAATACATGGATACCATGGATCAAAATTTGGTTGGTTCATCAGCAACCAGTCAAACTTCGATCCATGTATGGGCAGGCTGCTTGTACACATGTTGATCTATTAAAGTGGTTGTAAACTCTCTCTCTAAATAAAAATAAATAAATAAATAAAAAAGACAACCTGCAAGACAAAGGCATAATGAGCTAATATGCATCGCATACTAGCTCATTATGAATTACCTTTAGAATGAAGCTGTTGCAGCGGTCCCCGTACACTGCTGTGACCAGCAACATGTCTCCTGGAGTTATTTCTGGGTTTGCGGGTATCGGCGCTGTGTTTGGCTGGAGCCTCAATGACGTCACTCCCACGCACGCGTGCGGGTGCCGCCAGTCACAGCACAGCTACTGAAGAAACGGCACGAGCGAGCTGTTTCCTCAGTGCGCATGTGCTGATGATGTTGGCACATGCGAATATAGTGAATATCTCTTAAACGGTGCAAGTTTAGGAGATATTCACGGTACCTAGAGATAAGCCTTATTATAGGCTTACCTGTAGGTAAAAATGTAGTAAAGGGTTAAAAGGGTGCAGCTCATAGCTTCAGTGGTAACACGCCGCAATTTTTAGCAGTGTTTTACAGTCGGATTGAGGCACATTTCAGCAATTAGCGGGGCGCTTTTAACCCCCGCCAGCAGCTGAGAAAGGGTTAAAACTGCCAACAATGTGCTGCAATATCTGCGTTTTGCCTGCGGTATAGCCGCGGTGCCCCATTGATTTCAATGGGGAACAGTGGCGGAGGAGCAGTACTGCTCCTTCACGGCTCCAAAGAAGCTGCTGGCAGAACTTTTCCTGACGCCCTGCCAGCGCACCGCTCCAGTGTGAAAGCCCTCGGGATTTCACACTGGAGACAATGGAGCAGTTGTTTGAGGGTGGATTGCAGGCACTATTTTTAACTCTATAGCGCCTACAAAACGCCCTCTGTGTGAAAGGGGTCTAAGACAAAATAAATGTGAATAAAGCACCTAAACCAAATAGGGTACATTGGTTACATTTTTGGAGACTTTTTATTGATTGACTTTGTACCAATATAACGGAACAAAGTAAATGGGGTACCTATATGTAAATTGAATAACCCTTAAGGAGCATGTAACCTTTGCAGTACCCCCTCAACTGCAAGGGTTAAATGCTCATTAAGTGTAGGGGTGCAATTGGTTTTCTGTCTCTAAAAAACTCCACTGGTGGTCAAATAGTGACATGAAGTAGAATATAAGGCCAATAGCCCTGTATTGTACATGAGGGCAGTGAGGGCCCACCCTCAGCCTGGAGCATAACTGCTGTGTAATTCCTGGAGTTGGGCTTGGCAGCAGTCAGACAGAAAGTGAGAAGGGATCTCCCAAAGCAAAGTTAAAAGTGGCTCCCATTTTTAGAATTCTATCTATAACTAGAAAAATATTTTAAAAATAAAAATGTTGACAGTTCTTTAATGTTTAGTAATATCATGGACCTGAGAGCTAAAGTCATACATGTGTAAAGCAACGTTTTATTTCCAAAAGCAAACATTTATTATATCGCAGCTTACCAATTCTTAGATGTGATATCTGCATTTGTTTTCTTTTTTTAGGCTTTATTTTATTTTCACCTGAGGATCAAGCCAGTAAGTCTGTTGTTTTTCAAAAGAACAAGCTCAGATTATTAGTATTAGTAATTGAATTAGTTACAGGGATAAAAAGAAACATTTACCATTGACAGGGGTGCTTACAATGATCAGCTTTTATTTAAAACCTTTATCCCCAAAGGAAAAAAAATGTTTCCTGTAAATGATTATGAAGTATTAGCTGGAGTTTGGCTTTAATTAGTCAGCATACTTAAAACTGCTAGCACGTCTAACACTCCCCAGACTGAAAATGCTGCTATCCAAATGTGCCCTCTGTGCCCATTCATTCAGAGTGGGGGCATTTCTAATACAGGAGGTGTGTTACTGGCCAGATCACCAGGGGAAAACATAGAGAAAAAGGAAAGCAAATACAGCCACCACATCTAATGGGGCGTACACATGACCGGACTTTCTGTCAGACTAGGTGAGTTACGACGGACTTTCCAAACACATGGACTTGGCCGCACACAATCACACTGGAGTCCGACAGAATAAAATGTGATGATGTATGACCAGACTAGAATAAGGAAGTTCATAGCCAGTAGCCAATAGCTGCCCTAGCGTCGGTTTTTGTCCGTCGGACTAGCATACAGACGAGCGGATTTCTCCATATGATCTGGGTCCGGCAGAGTTCCAGCGGAAAAATTTGAAACATGTTCTATTTCTAAAGTCCATCAGATTTTGGAACAGCAAAGGTCCGATGGAGCCCACACACCATCAAATTGTCCGATGGATTAGTTCTGTCAAAAAGTCCGGTCGTGTGTATGTGGCATAATTATTGCAAAGCTGCAATAATTTACAATTTTGTTTTGGGGTTTAATACTGCTTTTCTTACAATCTAGGGGGAGTAAAATTAATCAATACGGAGGAAGGATGCAGTGTTCAGGTCATAGACATGCAATGCTAATCTGCAGCTTCAATGCAAGGGAGATATTTTCTTGTATTAAAATAAGAATAGACTCTAGAAAAAGAGAGACATAATCATCCAGCCATAGAAAACATTGGTAAGACCTCATCTTGAATGTGTGTTTTGAGAACCAGAGCACAGGCATTTTATAGTAGAACTGAAAAATGTGCAGAAAAGAGAAATCTTTTAAGCAATCTTTGTTTAAGGCTAAGTTTAGATAGATTGGTGCTAATAATAGAATTAAAAATACAATAGAATAGACTAGCAATAATATAACAATTTTCCAAAATGTAAATAGAATCAATTCGAATTTGAATAGAATAGAAAAGAATAGAGTAGAATAGAATAGAAAAGAACACAATAGTATACAAAAAAATAATAGAAGAGAATGAATATAACCATCTTCCTATTCTAATCTATTCTTTTCTATTGTATTCAAATTTGAATTGATTCTATGTGAATTTTGGGAAATGGTTATATTTTTTATATTCTAATCTATTGTATTCTATTGTTTTTTTTTTAATTATACTCTTTTTTTTGTTCTATTCTATTTTCTATTCTATTATTTTATTTTCTATTATGTTCAAATTTATTAAGTGTTCTTGCATAGCAAGACCACTTAGTGTTATCTCACATATATATTATTATTATTATAACCAAATTTACCACCCTAACTCCTCCCACAGCTTTTACACTACATAGACAGTAATATACCAAAATGTGCGGATTGTTCCCGATTGGTGTGCTATTACTTTGTGGAACGCTTCGCCAAATGGTTCACGAAATATCATTGTTTTTGCAGTGAAATTTGTCCCAAAATGTTCAAAACTAGAGTGGGAGGTGACAAAAGCTGATAACCCCATGATCAGCCAAAACATTATGACCACCCATGATCAGCCAAATAATTTACGGCCACCCCATGATCAGCCAAAATATTATGACCACCCCATGAAAAAAAAAATCATTTTTGAAAAAAAAAAAAATCATTTCAGGTAGAGAAAGAGAGATAAGAGAAAGAAAGTGTATTTTTGAAAGAAGGGGTGAGAAAAGGGAAGTGGGCTTATAAAAAGTGGGGGCTGGACAGGGGTGATTTTGGAGGAGCTAGGTGTGGAGGAGGGCTAGAGGAGAGTGACCCTTGCTTCAAAAGTCTACAGCACCTGGTATTCCCTCCCAGGTGGTCTCCCATCCAAGCCCTAACCAGGCCTGACCCTGCTTAGCTTCCGAGATTAGACCAGAGCGGGCGCATTCAGGGTGGTTTGGCCATAGGCAATACTATGGCTCTCTTTTAAGCCTCTTGTACTTGTCACCAGCAGCCTGGCTTCGTCTTTTATTATTAAGTGTTCTTGCATAGCAAGACCACTTATTGTTATTAGTGGGAATGCTTTAGCAGTCCAACTATTGTTATTTGTTTTTTTATTTATTAATCATCATCTTTTTATTATTATTCTGTGCATTTTTTGGCTCTGCGTAACTTCTGCATACTTTCAGCTATTAAAGCCATTCAACTTTTAAAATGTTTAGCTCTTTCAGCTGATGATGGGACTTCTTCAACTTTTTTTCTACTATTTATACTTCTTAAAATATTAAGCTTTTTAACACTTTTTTTTAACATTGAGAGCATGCTTAAAATTCGTAAAATCTTCTGCCAAAAGTTTCAGCTCCTTTATACTTTAACCTACAAACGCCAAACAAACTTTAAGAAACAAACTTTAAGAAACAAACTTTTAGATGTTCACAAAATATTAGTTTGCCCCCCCCCCCCCCCCCCGCCGCAGCCCGCATTGATGCCGGTGTGATCGTTTGAGCCCTATGGCACTAGTGCATTTTTGCAGAGGTCCATAGCTGAGATATTGGTCAGCCGAAGCACCAGGTGAAAACCCTTAGCCAGTCTGTGTCCCTTCCTGGGGTACAACTATTTAGAGTGGATAAGTACATCCAAAAGGGGTAAAGCTCTCTTTACCAATAAAGCAGGTTCAAACTGTTCTCCTTTAATCATGCAGCCTCTCCTAATGCCTGGGGTATCTGCCTTTAGGCAGTCTCGACAGCACCAGGATCTTGGGGCAGAAAGCCCATGAAGCAGAATGCTAAGGCCTTCTCATGAAGGAGCACTCCCACTCGTTTGAGTGAGGGGAAAGGTCCTGCGATGTTAAGAGCAGAGTGATTTCTGAGATTTTTTTCTCTAGGTTACATCTAGAGTTTCAAGAGCCCGGATGGCCCAGTCGGCTTTCGATCTGAGGGTCCGGGGTTCAGGTCCTGTTTGGGTGCTGCCTTGGGGCTGCTGATGAGGCAGTCTTTATGCAAGAGTGTCCGTCTCCTCAAAGAATGCTCCTAAGGTTCCAGAGAGAAAAAAAAAAAGAAAAAAGAGAAAGAAAGAAAGAAGAGAAGTGTCTCTGGTCTCTGGATCAGCTGTTATCCCAGTTGGTGATATCAGAGATTCCCTTAGTGGAGCAGGGTTTTTTGGCTCAAAACTTTTAAGGTCCCAGAGCCAAGCAGAGAGGTAAGACCCACTCTAGATCTCGGAGATCTGAATCAGCACTTAAACATCAGATCCTTTCATAATTCGATCGGCTGTGTCCATCCTGCAAGGAGGGGAGTTGCATATCTCCATGTGCCAAAGTTTCCCGCTTACCAGAAATCTCTGCGGTTTGAAATATAAAATTATTTTTATCAATCGTGGCACTGCCATTCGCATACCCATTTTGGCACCTCCTTTAGCCAGGTTAAAGGCGCAAGGTATAGCGGTCCTAGCCTATTAGAAGATGTACTTTGAATAGATCATTCAGTCTCAGGTCTAAAACCAGAGTCAGATCTAGACATGTGCATTCCTTTTCGTCCGTGCAGAATCCGAAAAACGAAAGATCCGACATAAATAAATGCTTTATTTACATTTTCGTGGTTACAACAGTTCAATAAAGAATAGGAGAATCGATGTGACTCTGACAATAACGATCTGTGTCGATTGAACCTGTGATCAAATGTGCCTAACCTTACCTCTATTAGTCCAAGATTATATAGAGAAAGTATTCGACAGAGAGAAAAGATCTGACAGAGAGAGAAGATTCTAAAGTGCTAATTTTAAAAGCTAATATGCAAGTTACTGTCCTAAAAAGTGTTTGGGGACCTGGGTCCTACCCCAGGGAACAAGGATCAATGCAAAAAAAAGTTTTAAAAACTGCAGTTTTTTCGGGAGCAGTGATTTTAATAATGATTAAAGTGAAACAATAAAAGTATAATATTCCTTTAGATTTCGTACCTGGGGGGTGTCTATAGTATGCCTGTGAAGGGGCGCATGTTCCCGTGCTTAGGACTGTCCCTGCACAAAGTGTCATTTCTGCAGGAAAAAAAGTCATTTAAAATCACTCTCGGCTACAATGAATTGTCGGCTCCCGTAATACAGAGAACACTCATAGAAAGTCAGACCCTTCAGGTCTGGTATGAATATTAAGGGGAACCCTGTGTCAAATTTTTTTAACCACTACAGCCCCGGACCAATAAACACCTTAAGGACCAGAGGTCTTTTTCCAATTTCGCACTGCGCTGCTTTAACTGGTAATTGCGCGGTCATAGAATATTGCACCCAAACAAAATTTGCGTCCTTTTCTTTCCACAAATAGAGCTTTCTTTTGATGGTATTTGATTGCCTCTGCGATTTTTTTTTTTTGCAATATAAATGGAAAAAGAGCAAAAATTTTGAAAAAAAAAGATATTTTCTTCTTTTTGTTATAAGAAAAATCGAATAAACTAAATTTTAGTCATACATGGAGGGCAAAATTTATTCAGCCACATGTCTTTAGTAAAAAAAATGTCAATAAGCGTATATTTTTTGGTTTGCGCAAAAGTTATAGCGTCTACAAACTAGAGTACATTTTCTGGAATTTACACAGCTTTTAATTTATGACTGCCTATCTCATTTCTTGAGGTGCTAAAATGGCAGGGCAGTACAAACCCCCCCCCAAATGACCCCATTTTGGAAAGTAGACACCCCAAGGAAATTGCTGATGGGTATGTTGAGCCCATTGAATATTTATTTTTTTTGTCCTAAGGGATTGAATAATGAAAAAAAAAAAGTTGTCACTAAATGATATATTGCTCACACATGCCATGGTTATAAGTGGAATTGCACCCCAAAATATATTCCGCTACTTATCCCGAGTATGGGGATACCACTTGTGTGGGGCTTTTTGGGAGTCTAGTTGCGCACGGCACCCCGAAAACCAATCACCACCTTCAGGATTTCTAAGGGTGCAAATTTTTGATTTCACTCCTCACTACCTATCACAGTTTCGAAGGCCATAAAATGCCAAAATAGCACAAAACCCCCCAAAATGACCCCATTTTGGAAAGAAGACACCCCAAGCTATTTACTGAGAGGCATGTTGAGTCCATGGAATATTTTATATTTTGCCACAAGTTGCGGGAATATTACAAACTTTTTTTTTTTTGCACAAAGTTGTCACTAAATGATATATTGCTCACACATGCTATGGGTATATGTGAAATGACACCCCAAAATACATTCTGCTGCTTCTCCTGAGTACGGGGATACCACATGTGTGGGACTTTTTGGGAGCCTAGCCGTGTACGGGACCCCGAAATCCAAGCACCGCCTTCAGGATTTCTAAGGGCATACATTTTTTATTTTACTCCACACTACCTATCACAGTTTTGAAGGCCATAAAATGCCAAGATGGCACAAAACCCCCCCAAATGACCCCATTTTGGAAAGTAGACACCCCAAGCTATTTGCTGAGGGCCATGTTGAGACCATTGAATATTTTTTTTTTGTCCCAAGGGATTGAATAATGACAAAAAAAAAAAAAAATTTTTTTACAAAAAGTTGTCACTAAATGATATATTGCTCACACATGCCATGGTTATATGTGGAATTGCACCCCAAAATATATTCCGCTACTTCTCCCGAGTATGGGGATACCACATGTGTAAGCTATTTACTGAGAGGCATGTTGAGTCCATGGAATATTTTATATTTTGCCAAAAGTTGCGGGAATATTACAAACTTTTTTTTTTTGCACAAAGTTGTCACTAAATGATATATTGCTCACACATGCTATGGGCATAAGTCAAATTACACCCCAAAATAAATTCTGCTGCTCCCGAGTACGGGGATACCACATGTGGGGGACTTTTTGGGAGCCTAGCCACGTACGGGACCCCGAAAACCAAGCACTGCCTTCCGGATTTAAATATAAAATGCTACCAAAAAAACTGTTAGCGATCGCAGGGATCAGGCCTGACTCTGCGATCGGTGCAGTTATGTGTTTAGTGTTTTGTAAGTGACAGTGATCGATCGATACTGCACTTGGGTGGGCTGGGCAGAGGGGCAAAATGCAGGTGCTAGCAGGTATCTGGGCTGATCCCGCTAACAATGCGTTTTTTTGGAACCCTGAACTGCTGGGGACGCTAGTATAGATCTGATCAGATCAGATATTGATCTGTTCAGATTCTATACCACTACGGGAGGTGTATGCTTTGCGCGTGGGTGTTAGCGGTACTGGCACTAACCTAGCGCTGCCTGGGGCGACGCAGACCCTGACCCTAAAACCTAATTGATATCACCCGCCGGGTGATCAGGAGGTTAAACCTTTATTGGGTAATAAATGGTGGGTGCCCTGATGCTATAAAAAGCAAACTAACCAGAGTCACCCGTAACACTTATACGGTGATCAGTGGTGAAAGGGTTAACTAGGGGCAATCAGGGGGTTCAAATCTTTATTAAGTAGTATATGGGGGTCCCTGGCGCTATATAAAAACCTGACGGGGAACCTAAATAACTAACTGGCTAACCAGCGTCACCAGTGACACTTATACTGTGATCGCTGGTGAAAGGGTTAACTAGGGGCAATCAGGGGGTTAAAACCATTATTGGGTAGTATATCGGGGTACCTAGCGCTATAAAAACCTGGCGGTGAACCTAAAAAAATAACTAGCTACCTAGCGACAGTAGCGACACTGATGCAGCGATCAGAAAAATTATCGCTTAGTGACACTGGCAAAAGGGGGTGAAAGGGTTAGCTAGGGGCAATCAGGATGTTAAAACCATTATTGGGTAGTATATCGGGGTACCTAGCGATATAAAAACCTGGCGGTGAACCTAAAAAAATAACTAGCTACCTAGCGACAGTAGCGACACTAATTCAGCGATCAGAAAAATGATCGCTTAGTGACAGTGGCAAAAGGGGGTGAAAGGGTTAACTAGGGGCAATCAGGGGGTTAAAACCATTATTGGGTAGTATATCGGGGTACCTAGCGCTATAAAAACCTGGCGGTGAACCTAAAAAAATAACTAGCTACCTAGCGACAGTAGCGACACTGATGCAGCGATCAGAAAAATGATCGCTTAGTGACACTGGCAAAAGGGGGTGAAAGGGTTAACTAGGGGCAATCAGGATGTTAAAACCATTATTGGGTAGTATATCGGGGTACCTAGCGCTATAAAAACCTGGCGGTGAACCTAAAAAAATAACTAGCTACCTAGCGACAGTAGCGACACTGATGCAGCGATCAGAAAAATGATCGCTTAGTGACAGTGGCAAAAGGGGGTGAAAGGGTTAACTAGGGGCAATCAGGATGTTAAAACCATTATTGGGTAGTATATCGGGGTACCTAGCGCTATAAAAACCTGGCGGTGAACCTAAAAAAATAACTAGCTACCTAGCGACACTAGCGACACTGATGCAGCGATCAGAAAAATTATCGCTTAGTGACACTGGCAAAAGGGGGTGAAAGGGTTAACTCTAGGGGCAATCAGGGGGTTAAATCTTTATTGGGGGGTGATAGGGGGCTACCCTGGACCTAACACTAACTGCCCTGACAGTTTTTACTTTTACAACTGACACTGAATGCATTGATCAGTAAAGAAATTATCAATGCAATCAGTGACACTGTGACTGGGGGGGAGGGGGGCGATCGGGGGGGGTTTGTGTACCTATGTGTCAGTGTAGTGTTTTGGTGCACTTACTTTTAGTCTTCTCCTCGTAGTCCGGTCAAAAAGACCGCCCGAGGAGAATGACATCACGTCCTCCTTCCTGTGTAAACAATACACAGTGGGAGGAAGTACGTCATTGGCCAGGAGCGATCCAGAGGGGGTGGCCAGAAACCAACGGCCATCCCCTCATCACAGATCGCTCCTGGAGGGAAACGGACCGCCGTATCCAGTGGGAGGGGGTTCGATCGGACCCCCCACCCGCTGGAAGGCAGGCACGTACATGTACGTGCTTGTGCCTGCCTGTGCCATTGTAATGACGTACATTGGCAATACGGCGGTCCTTAAGTGGTTAAAAATCAACGTGGGGGTCCCCCTAAAAATCCATACCAGACCCTTTATCCGAGCACGCAACCTGGCAAGCTGCAGGAAAAGAGGGGGGATGAGAGAGCAGCCCCCCTCCTGAACCGTACCAGGCCACATGCCCTCAACATTGGGAGGATGCTTTGGGGTCCCCCCCAAAGCACCATGTTGATGGGGACAAGGGCCTTATCCCCACAACCCTGGCCGGTGGGGGTCTACGGGCAGGGGACTTATCAGAATCTGAAAGCCACCTTTAACAAGGGGACCACCAGATCCCGCCCCCCCTGTTTGAAATGGTAAGGGGGTACAAAAGTGCCCCTACCATTTCACAAAGAAAGTGTAAAAAATTGTTAAACAAGACAAACACTTTTGAAAAAGTCCTTTATTAAAAATAAAAAATAAATAAAAAAAGATTCCAGCAGTGGTAATCCACTCTTGCTATCCAGCGACGGATGATCATCTCTCCGGGGTCCAGCGATGGCTGATCTGATCCAGCACAGCGAATCCATCCATCTTCTGTCTCCACGGAGGAGACACTGCGGGATCCCATAATCAGCCAAAACATTATGGCCCCCCCATAGTTACTCCGCCCACTTCAGTAGGTGGAGGCAAGAACACTTCACACAATTTCCCCAGAAATTGTATCTTTTTCTAGTTGCTGTTATCTCACATTATTATTATAGCCAAATTTACCACCCTAACTCCTCCCACAGCTTTTACACTACATACACAGTAATATACCGAACCCTGCGGATTGTTCCCGATTGGTGTGCTATTACTTTGTGGAACGTTTCGCCGAATGGTTCGCGAAATATCATAGTTTTTGCAGCGAAATTTGTCCCATAGGAATGAATGGCGAAATGTTCAAAACTAGAGTGGGAGGTGACAAAAGCTGACAACCCCATGATAAGCCAAAACATTATGTCCACCCCATAATTAGCCAAAATACTATGACCACCACATGATCTACCAAAACATTATAACCACCCCATGATCAGCCAAAACATCATGACTACCCCATGATCAGCCAAAACATTATGACCACCCATAATCAGCTAAATAATTTAGACCACAACATGATCAGCCAAAATATTATGACCACACTATAAAAAATAATAATTAAAAATTTTTTTTGAAAAAAAAAATGTTTCAAAAATGATTTTATTTTCAAAAATGATTTTATTTTCAAAAATGATTTTATTTTCAAAAATGATTTTATTTTTTTTTCTAAAATTATTTTATTTTTCCAAAAAAAAATTCTTCAAAAATAATTTTTATTTTTCAAAAATGTTTTTTTGGAAAAATAAAAATAATTTTTGAAAAAAAAAAATTGAAAAATAAAAAAAATCATTTGAAAAAAAAAAAATTTTTTGAAAAAATGTTCAGCTCTTTCAGCTAACGATGGCACTTATTCAACTTTTTTACTACTATTTATACTTTTTAAAATATTAAGCTTTTTAACACTTTTCACAGTTACTCCAGCCACTCCAACCACACAACGGTTACTCAAGCCACTCCACCCAGTTACTCCACCCACTCCAGTAGGTAGAAGCAAGAACACTTCACACAATTTCCACAGAAATTGTAGCCTTTTCTAGTTCTATTTGAAGTTTGAATTTTGGAAGATCGTTATATTCTTTCTATTCTATTGTATTCTGTTCTTTTTTTTCTCTACTATTTTGTTTTC
This sequence comes from Lithobates pipiens, assembly GCF_037356315.1. Taxonomy (NCBI): domain Eukaryota; kingdom Metazoa; phylum Chordata; class Amphibia; order Anura; family Ranidae; genus Lithobates; species Lithobates pipiens. Next base: position 296,941,142 of record NW_027507764.1, read on the forward strand.
TATTCAATTTTTTTCTTTTCTATGCTATTAAAATTTGAATAGATTTTAATTAGAATTTTGGGAAATGGCTATATTCTATTTTTTAAAATTATTTTCTTTTCTATTCTGTTATAGTCTTTTCTATTCCTTTTTTTCTATTCTATTCTATTATTTTCTTTTCTTTTCTATTCTTTTCCTATGTATTCAAATTCAAGTTTATTATAGTTGTAATTAGAATTTCAGAAGATGGTTATATTCTATGTTATTCTATTCTATTTGTTTCTGTTATATTCTAGTCTTTTCTGTTCTTTTATTTTCTATTCTATTTTGTTCTGTTTTATTCTATTCTTTTATTTTCTGTTATATATGTTTTTCTATTCAATTCCTTTATTTTCTATTCTATTTTATTCTCTTTGAAAATTGGAAAACTATTCAAATTTAAAAATGATTTAGCATTCGAATTTGAAAACTATTCGAATTTGAAAATGATTTGAAAACGGTTTGAATTCGAATTTCATTCAGTTTTTTTTCCCACTGTTTCAGATGTGTTTAAATTCTGCTATTGTAATTCGAAAAACGAAAATTCGTCTGAATTTTAACTCGGAACAAAACGAACCGCACATTGTCTAAACCGGCAGTGATAAGGTGTCACATCGCTTTCTCACCGCCTACGATCCATATTCAGATCTGGCTTCAGAGGAGAGATAGATTTAGATACGCATCTACATCTACCTGAACAAGTGAAAAAATACATGACAAATGATTCCTAGAGTGTCAAGGGTTAGCTTGAGAGTACACAGCGTAAAAGCAGCAAGCCTTGAGGAAGGCTTTATCTGCTTAAAAACATGAAATGAGCTATCTATTTAGATCTTAGTGTGCTGGCTAAAAAGAACAAAGTATTCTTATGCAATATTTTAATTATACCTGAAAAAAAAGGAAGCAATTGTTTCATAAAGTATAAATAAAGGCAAAATTGTATCACATAAATATATATTTTGGTACTGTCACCACAGAGTGGCACTGTGGACAGTACAATTAATGGTATACCATGCCACTTCCTAATTGGTTATACAGAAATAGAGAGTAGAAAAAATTGACTTTGCAGGCATTTTATATGGTTGGCCACTGAGACATGTTTTAAACCCACCTTCACTTTGTATATGTTTTTATATCTTTGTCTTAGTCTTTTTTCATTGATGTTTTGTCAACCAATAACATTTTGATATCTTTTTATATAATGAAAAATATGCACAGTCCATTTTTTCTACTCTCTATTTCTGTCAGTTTTTATTGCTGTCTGTGCCCTCGTTAGGAAGATTCAACCTCTCCATTTGTTCATCAATGACAGGAGAGACTCCGGCAGAAATGTTTCACAAGTCTTATTGATAGGAACAGTCTTTCAGATTAAGCATTATCACTAAATTGCCAATAAGAAAAAAGTATTAATCTGAATCTTTTCGTCTGTCCCTTCTCTCCTGAATGAATGAATGAATGAATGAAATACTTGTATAGCGCACAATGCGAAATGCGTTGTGTTATGGCACAGACAAACTGCCAACCAGATGAATATCTGTTATCCATGTTCCAGAGACCTCTCCAATCTTGCTCCACCAGGACTCTCGAAGTGAAAACAAGAGCAGAATCAAATTATTATCCATAATATCTGCTCATTTACTATGTTTACTCCTTGGAACCCAGGAACCTAATATTCCTGGCTTCTGCAACTCTAAACAAATTATTAAAACAACTATGATTTCTTTAGGCTGAACCCACTCTATAATGATAATGATCCCCATGGCAGGAACAAAAAAGAAAAAATGAATGTGAATGTTGCTTCTCAAAAAAGTCAAATTTAAACACAAAAAAAAATGCATTTATCTGTACTTTAAGACATATGCACTAACTCCCCTTTCAGGTGGGCAAAGCCTAAACCTTTTGGAACTTTTTCCACCTGAATGAAAATAAAAACAAAAGAGAAAAAAAAATGAACCCAGCAGCTAGAATGGCTTTCCACCAAATCTTGTCTTAAACCAAACGTATTTAGCTGCTAATCTATTCAGTAGCTAATTGAGGGCATAGCCAATTACCCACCTTTCAGGTAGAATAAACCTAACAAATTTTCCACCTGAACAAAACAAAAATAATATAAATGAATAGACAAATAAAACAAAACATGTATTAAAAAAATAAATAAATAATTTTTTTAAATTTAAACATTAAAAAAATTCAAAAACAAAAATTCAAAAAAATTCAAAAACAAAAATGTAATAAAAAAAATTAAAAATAAGATAAGAGGAAATAATAATAATAATAACAGAAAAGCTACCTCAATTGCCGGTGTTCTGCTGATCCTATACTGCAGGTAGCTCCAGTAATTAGAGTTGGTTGGTTTTGTGTGGTGGCACCAGCAGCAGTGCCTAAGGCCAAATTTTTCTGCCCCTGTTTAACAGGGACATGTAATTACAATTCTTGATATAATATTTCACAGGAGGGCCCCTTCCTGTGCCCACCCAGAGTAACGGTGAGGACTTATAGTGTTGTGGCACCAGCACCACAACCACCAAAGGTCAATTTTTCTACCACTGTTCAACAATGGCATGTAATTACAATTCTTGATATAATCGTTCACAGCAGGGCGCTCCAGTGCCCACCAAGAGTCACTTTGAGGGGCTTACAATGTTGTGGCAACACCAACACCTTAGGCCCAAATTTCTGCAGAGCATATAGGGCAGGCCCCTACTTTCAAACATCCAGCTTACAAACGTCTCCTACTTGCAAACAGAAGGAGACAACAGGAAATGAGATGAAAAAAGACGGATGGCAAAAAAAATTATACAGGGGTGATAACCCTTCCCTATGTTTTCCAAAAAGCTTAAAAATTGATTTTTTTGACTGGAACTACACTTTAAAAATGTACCAGTTCAAAGTTACAAACAGATTCTACTTAACACAACAAACCTACACCGTCCTTGTCTTGTTTGCACCGCCTGTATACTGCTGTTCTGAGTATATAGGGCCTGGGGGCCCCACGCCTTTCCTTTTTTTAATTTGGGTACGGGGTTCCCCTTAATATCTGTACAAGACCCAAAGGGGCTGGTAATGGGCAGGGGGGGGGGGGGGGCTATGCATGCCATTTTTCTCAATGATTTTCATCCATATTGCTGGAACCAGACATTACATTAAAACCGCAAGCAGTTTTAAATTACTTTTTTTCCGTTAGACATGTCATTTTGTGCAGGGACTGTTCTAAACATGGGAAACACGTGCCACTTCACAGGCATACTATAGACACCCCCAGGCATGATATTTAAAGGAATATTTCACTTTTTTTTCACTTTAAGCGTCATTAAAATCAGTGCTCCCAAAAAATGTCAGTTTTTAAACCTTTTGTTTGCATTGATACATGTCCCCTGGGGCAGGAGCCGGGTCCCCAAACCCTTTTTAGGACAATAACTTGCATATTAGCCTTTAAAATTAGCACTTTTGATTTTGAACGTTCGAGTCCCATAGACTTTAGTGTGGTTCTAAAGTTTGCACAAATTTTCGGTCCATTCAAAGGTTCTGGTACGAACCGAACCTGGGGTGTTCAGCTCATCCCTAATCTACAGGGAACAATCTTTGAGAGGAGTATCTATTACTCTGCTGATGTATGCTTCCCACAGCATGAGTCTGTGTCTGGCCAGCCCTGATTGGTGCTGTATTGGTCACATGACTTAACCGCTGCAGCCCCGTAAGATTTGGCTGCTCAATGACCAGGCCATTTTTTGCGATACGGCACTGCGCCACTTTAACTGACAACTGCATGGTCATGTGAAGCTGTACCCAAACAAAATAGATGTACTTTTTTCCCCACAAATAGAGCTTTCTTTTGGTGATATTTGATCACCTCTGCGGTTTTAAGGTTATTTTTTAAGGCCGAAAATGATATGAAAAACACCAGAGCAAAATGTAATAATGCATTAAAGTGTTTGTTCACCAATGCCAGAACTCTGCAAAACAAAATAGGTGAGTTGGAAGCTCTGGTGCATGAGGAGAGCTATGATTTAATCGGTATTGCTGAAACTTGGCTTCAATCCTCACATGACTGGGCTATTAATATTCCTGGCTATGCAATCTTTCGGAGAGACAGGGTAAAAAGGAAAGGTGGCAGGGTCTGTCTCTATGTGACAAGTGACCTCAAAGCAAGTGTGAAAGAGGACCTGGTTGATGGAGAGTGTGATGAGTCTGAAACATTATGGGTGGAACTGCATATAGATGTGCGTAGTTCAAAGTTAATCATTGGAGTTTGTTATAGACCACCCAATGTTAACGAGGAGGTGGGGACCCAGCTCCTTGTACAGATTGAAAGGACTGCAAGGGCTGGGACGGTGATAATTATGGGGGATTTTAACTACCCAGAAATTGACTGGAGTAATGGCACTGCTGGGACAGTTAAAGGGCAAAATGGATAAACCTGTTACAGGACAATTTTATGGTCCAATTTATTGAGGCCCCAACTACGAATGAAGCTCGGCTGGACCTGGTAATCTCAAACCATGTAGAGCTTATTACTAATGTTCAGGTAAAGGAACATCTGGGTAGCAGTGATCATAACATGACTTCATTTGATGTTAGCTGTAAGCAAGAAATACATACATGAAAGATAAAAACACTTAACTTCAAGAGAGAAAATTTTCCAAGGATGAGGGCTGCTCTCCAGACTGGGAGGGAATGTTGGCAGTGATAAACACAGAAGAGAAATGGGAATTCTTCAAAAAGTCTGTTTGGGACCTCACTGCAAAGTATATTCCCATGGGCAATAAGTTTAAAAGGCTAAAAATAAAACCTATGTGGCTTATGGTCAAAGTTAAAGCCATAAACAACAAGAAAAGAGCTTTTAAAAAATATAAAAATAAAGGAACACTAATGCCGTTCAAATGTTACAAAGAATTTAACAGAATATGTCAAAAGGAAATCAAGGATGAAAAAATTCAAAACGAACGACAGATTGCAAAAGATAGTAGGATAAACCCCCAAAAATTCTAGTAAAAAAGTCAGGTCTGAGCATGTAGGCCCTTTACAAAATAATCTAGAGTGGGTGACGGAGCAAAGAGAAGGCTAATTTATTAAATACTTTCTTCAGCTCTTTGTATACAAAAGAGCATGGGGGAGCTCATGTCCATAATGGGGGTGGTATTGACACAGCCCCAAATGATCCATAATGGCTCAAAAGTGATATGGTCCAGAAATATTTAGACAGAATAAAGGTGGATAAAGCACCTGGACCAGATGTCATCCACCCACAAATCCTAAAAGAATTAAGCTCTGTAATTTCAAAGCCATTGTATCAAATTTTTAGGGACTCATTAATGACGGGAATAGTACCACTGGACTGGTGCAGAGCGAACGTGATGTACTCTCAAACCTGTAAATGCCGTTAAGCGTCGTAGTACCACATGTAGGTTATGCAAAGAAGTGACTGGGGAAGAGAGGAGCAGCAAAATATCATCTGCGAACAATGCGCACTTATGTTCGCGACCTCCGCAGTTGATACCCAATATGTCTGGATGTTTGCAAATTTTGATGGCCAGTGGCTCCAAAGCCAAAATGAACAATAAGGGGGACAGGGGACTACCATGACGGGTCCATCTGCGTATGTTTATGTTTTGTGACTGGTAGTCCTTAACTACGTGGTTTGCCGTGGGAGCGCTATATATTATTTTAAGTGTGGTCAGGAAGTTCGATCCAAACCCATACCTTTTTAGGATGAAGAAAAGATAGTCCCAGGATAGGGAGTCAAACGCTTAGTGTAGGTCTAATGAGACCAGCAATGCACCTCTCTGACCTCCACCACCCCAGCCTGAATTTAAAGCAGATATAATGTTAAATTATTATTTAATTTATTAAGGAAAAAAAGCTGTTTAGACCTGCCTGGCCTTATGTGAAAAAGTAATTGCCCCCTCCCATGCTGAATCATGAATGAACTGTGATTAAGCACAATTTTTTGGAAAGCTGAGTTAAATTTCACTTGTCACACTCAGGCCTGATTACTGCTAGACCTGTTAAATCAAGAAATCACATCAATAGAAGCTGCCTGACAAAGTGAAGCATGCTAACAGATCACAAAAAGCCACACATCATGCCACAATGTAAAAGAATTAAAGAACAGATTAGAAACAAAGTAATGTACATGTATCGGTCTAGGAAGGGTTTCAAAGCCATTTCTAAGGCTTTGGAACTCCAATGAATCACAGGGAAAAACATTATCTACAAATGGAGATAACTTGGCACAGTGTTGAACCTTCCCAGGAGTAGCTGGTCTACAAAAATTACTCCAAGACCATGACGACAACTCATCCAGGAGGTCATAAAAGAACCCAGAACAACATCTAAAGAACTGCAGGCCTTACTTGCCCTCAGGTAAGATCAGTGTTCATGATTCAACGATAAGAAAGAAACTGGGCAAAAATGTCCTCCATGGGAGTGTTCCAAGGCCAAAGCCACTGCTTACCAGAAAGAACACAAAGGCTCATCTCACATTTACCAAAAAACATCTTGATTATCCCCAAGACTTATCCCCAAGGCAAATATTATGTGGATTGATGAGTCAAAAATTTTACTTTTTGGAAGGCATGCATCCCGTTACATCTGGCATAAAACTAATACAGCATTTCATAACAAGAACATCATACCAATAGCCAGGCATGGTGGTGGTAGCATGATGGTCTGGGGCTGCATTGCAGCTTCAGGACCTGGACAACTTACCATAATTGTTGGAACCATAAATTCCGAGAGAGAAACAAATCTCAAAATATTGGAAAAAATGGGAGGAATTGAGTACCTTGGGGAAATTGTGGGAATTCATGTAAGAGAGGGGAAGGGGGGATGAATGGGGTGGATCGGATATTTGATGTGTGTTTTTTTTTTGTTGCGGTTGTTGTGTATGGGGAAATGTTGTAATGAGGTAAATGTTGAATGTATGTTTTAAAATATAAAATAAAGAGAAATTTGAAACAAATGGTTCAAACAAAGCAAAATTTAGGTTTTGGAGTGGCTTATTCAAAGCCCGGACTTAAATCCAATTGAGATGCTGTATCATGACCTTACACAGGCCGTTATGCTTGAAAACCCTCCAATGTGGCTGAATTAAAACAATTCTGCAAAGAAGAGTGGGCCAAAATTGCTCCAAAGCAACGTGAAAGAGACTCATTGGCAGTTATCGCAAACGCTTGATTGCAGTTGTTGTCGCCAAGGTTGGCACAACCAGTTATTAGGTTTAAGGGGCAATTACTTTTTCACATAAAGCCAGGCATTTTTTTTGCTTTAATAAATGAAATTATCATTTAAATACTGCATTTTGTATTTACTTGGGTTATTTTTGTGTAATAATACATTTTTTTGATGATCTGAGTCATTTAAGTGTGACAAATATGCAAAAAAAAATTAAAAAATCAGAAAGGGGGCAAATATTTTATCACACAACTGTAGCTGTGTATTTCCAAACCTGCCTGCTTGTTTCAAGGCTAGGAGCTGACTTTAAGGATTCACGCCAAGCTACGGAGGCGTTGGCGGTAAAGGTTTACCGTCATTTTAGCAGCGCTATTCGGCCGCTAGTGGGGTGGTACTAACCCCCTGCTAGCAGCCGAAAAGGGGTTAAATCCGCTTGCAAAATGCTAATGGAGCTGCGGTTTGCTGGCGGTATCACAGCGCTGCCCCATTGATTTCAATGGGGAGCAGCGGTGGAGGAGCGGTGAGTTCACCACTCCAAAGAAGCACCTGGCGGGACTTTTAGTGACGCCTGCCAGCGCACCACTCCAGTGCGAAAGCCCTAAGGCTTTCACACTAGAGCGAAAGGAGCCGATTTGTTCAGGTGTTATTTTTAGCACCTGAAAATGCTGGCAGTGTGTAAGGGGTCTTAGGCTCGGTTCACACCTAATGCCAGTGCGGCTCAGAGCAGGGGTCCTGTGCGTCCTTGTTCACCATTTCAGGTCTGATATCAGGCTGAATTTTGTGCTAAATTCGGACCTGAAAAGGACCAAAAGACATGCAGGACTACTGTGCCAATTTGCATCAGAGCCACATCCGAGATGTGTGTGTCGAATCCATAGAGAGCCGGTGACAATCTCCTGCTATTGCGAACTGGATGCGGGGATCCCACATCCAAGTCGCAATAGTGTGAACCCAACCTAAATCTCCTTAACAGAGCCACAGGTGGCTATAAAATCCAAAGTGAATCTTAAACTTTTATCATTGTAACATAAAGCTTTTTTTCAAAACAAAAGAAGCTTTGGTTGGAGATGTGCTTTAAAGCCTTGCTTCTTTTTCTGCAAAAGACCTTGCAGTTTTGCGTCCAGTAGCTGGCTACTATATGATATTTGCAGTTAGTACTATAAGTTCTATTTTTTTTTAGAACAAATGAAGGTTCATATTAATACCTGAACTTTTGCAAAAGAGTCTTGTGTTTGTTTTCTGAGATACTTTGCCTGCTTGGTTTGAAACATTTGACAATCTGTTTCCCCAGTCTGTGCTAAAATGAAACATATTTGTTTTGACAGATATTCTTGTTATTTTACTTTCCTGTCTGATTTCATTTAAAATGAGTCTAAGAATGCCAAAATCTCTATAAAGAGGTGACCCATTTATATGCAATTACAACCCTATAATCAAGCTTTTGCCACAAATCCATCTCCCATATCACTATAACTCATTTCTAGGCCTGTAGTGTAGTACACAACCTAAGTGGTGCAGAAACATGTAAGCCAAGCTTTGCCAGATAACACGGTCTTCCACCACATCTGTTGTGTAATATTTTGCCATGCTTTGTACTACTGCACCCATCATTTTTGGCTATCCCTGTCCTTATATTATGCCACTTAAAGAGGAACTGCAGTCTGCTCGCATAATTTGTAATAAAAACATCATTGCCATTCTAAAAGCTTCCCTCCAACCACTTTGCATAATTTATATATACAATAATACCTTGGATTACGAACATATTTAGTTCCAGAAACATGCTTGTAATCCAAAGCACTCGTATATCAAAGCAAGTTTCCCCAAGGAAATAAGAGAAACTCAGATAATCTGTTCCACAGACACTGCTGGTGTATGCAGTACTGTATGTGGCCAGAGGTGCGGGAGTTCCCGGAGACATTCGGAGATGCTCGGAGACACCCAGGAACCGAGTGTCCCGAGTGTCTCCTTGTATCTTAGTAGGCCACCGGCGCCCCCACACCTGTGGCCAAATGTGTTTCTGCCCCCCCCCAGCTGCTTGAATCCTGCTCGTCTTGCGGGAAAACGCTCGCTAAACGAGTCAGATTTTCTTTTTAAGTAGCTCATATTGTGAAACACTCGGAAAACACATTACTCTTAATCCGAGGTTCCACTGTATTGCGATTCTGTACTTGCCAAATTTGCTGCAGAAATCTCCCTTCACTGAGTTTAGCTGCATCTATCTTAACTGTGGGAAGCTGAAGCTGCTACCTGTTCACTTCCTGGATTTACACAGACACACAGATGCACACCTCCAGCTCTGCAGCCCTGCCGTTCTCATTGGCCCTCTTATGACTCATCCCCCCTCCCCTCCTGGCAAACTCTCACGAGAGTGAGAGAAAGAGCTGTGCATGATGTCATAAGCCCAGGCTAATGACCAGACAAGAAATAGAAAGGGGGCTGTATAAGGTATTTACTGGCAGAAAAAAAAAATGTTTTACTATCCAAAGTTAAAACAACAAGGGAAGACGTTTTATTAGATGGAAAGATTAAAAAATTACCAAAGGTCCGTGTTACTAAACCCAGAACCTACATTCACGATATCTGGTCTCCCACAGTACATAGCACATGGAAATGTAATTAGAAATGTAATTATTTTAGTAAATATAAACTGATAAATACCTTTTTTCATCAGCAGTATATAGCAGTCTTGTGACTTCTATTAGTTCCTGGTAAAGCTTGTAGGAGGAGTTTTCATTCTCCCCTGATCCTCTGACTGGCCATGTCTGGACAGTGCTGATTGGCCCTGTGCTGATCACATGCACTCTCCTAAGAAAAAAACAAACTCTCTAACAATACACACCAAACTAAGCACGTGTAGCTGATCCCCTGGCTCTGTAAATATCAGGTTATTTTTTTTGGAGACAGTGGAAGAAGGGGAGGATCTGTGCATACAGGATCAAACAGCCTTTATACACAATGCAAAGGATTAACCCCTTAGGCTCCACAGTGAATATTACAAGCATGCTTTACTGCATATACAGACTGATTTTGCTGTTGCCGGATGATTTTAATCATCATCTTCTTCTATATAGTATTCAATGTAGGGTCTTCACATACTGATAGCCAATCACCAAAACAGAAATTTAACATATTGCAGTTTACCAATACCTAGATGTAGTGGCTGCATTAGTGTGCTTTATTTTATTTTTTATTTTTTTTTTAGGCCTTTTTTCCCTTTATTTGTACCTGGTGATCCAGTCATTAACACACTTCTTGTCTTAGGGTGCCTCCACTCTAAACGGAAGAATAATAGAGACAATTTTGGACAGCAGCATTGTCAATATGGGAACAGGGTAATGTTAGATATACTAGCAGATTTAGATGGACTTGACTAACACATTAAAGTGGAACTCTAGCTAACACTTTTTAAGCAGCTTCAAAAACTATTAATTGTTTTCCCTTTTGGGAAAATGGTTTTATTTAAAGGAATACAAGCTGATCATTGTAAGCACCCCTGTCAATGTTAAATGGTTTGTCTCCTCCCTCACATCAACACTTTTTCATAACAGGTTAGCTTGTTCAAAAAAAGTTTTAAAACAGACTTGTAGGTAGGACGAGCAGGTAAAAATAAATGAAAAAAGCCTAAAATGATAAAACAAATGCAGCCACCACAGCTAAGAATTGGTAAGCTGCAAAATAATATTTTTTTGTTTTTGGGTTTAATACTAATTTAATGCATTGGTCAATTTTGTTACTGTTGTGTGGTGATCAGCCCTGGCAATCCCAAACAAGCACAATGCCCCCATTCTGTCACCTTGTATTGTCGGCTGCAGTTGCATAGGGCTATGACTGCTTAGTGAGCAGTATTCTATTATTGTAACATTCAAATGTGTTATGCAAGTATAAAAGCCAAAGAGTTGACATTACTGTGTAAAGCCTGTTAAATCCAAGCATCCCTCCCATGTTTCTTAGCCTGAATCAAGATATGCAAGAAACCAATGTCTTCGTATAATGACTTTTAATAATTTAAAAACAATTGTTTGTATTCTTTGTGAATGGGAAAACATAACAAACCTATAGAGGGGTTTTCTCAAATTTGACTGCAAAAGCGGAAATACCCAACTTTTGAACCATGTTACACCAGTATTTTATTATTATTTTTTTTTTCCTAAAAGATTGGCTTTGCCTTTATAAAGTTTTAACCAAAGATTAAAATGTGTAGTACCTAATGTGACCACAAGGTGTCACTTGTGATGTTTCTGTCTGGAGTGGACAGTATAATTATAAATTCCTCTCCGCAGCAACATTGCGATAGTGACATCTAGAGGCCATTTGAAATATTAGGCACAAATAAGACTACATAAATAACCTATCCTGAAATATATGGCACACAGTGTTAATTAAAATACTGTCCTAAGATTGGTATAAAAATCATTCAGCAATGCCTAATATTATACATGATAACATTTTCAACAATAGAGTAAAGCATATTTTTTTTTATATATTTATATATATATATATATATATATATATATATATATATATATATATATATATTTGTCAAAACTATTCTTGCAATCAGTTAACAGGTATTAAGAATAATGAACTGAACTTTTTCAGCATCTCTGTTTTTGTCAGACTGCATAATCTGGAGGGTCATAGGATGTTAATATATAGTGGAGCTAGAGAGTCATTGAAAGGATGAGCAGATGAGGGAGGGCTATTGCCTATTATTGTCTAGCTGCTTATCATTGGCACCTGCCTACAGTACAAGTTCACAGGGAGCAGTGGATGCTCATTCCATCTTCTCTGCTCTGACCTCTTGCACATCTTAAATCCCAAGGACCAGCAGGGAAATGCCAGGACCAGAAATATAGGAAAACCAGATTATGTTCTTTATATCTTAGTGACTTTCAAGAACACTTTTACTATCTGATGAAACTCTTCCTTCTGTACAGCCTTCACTGTTATAGTTTAAAAAGAGTAAGTAAGACTTGTTCTTGATGTTTTTACTTGATAGTCTACAAACAGCATATAGCTGTTAAATAATTGTAATGTGTCATTGATTACTCATTTATTGTCATGTTAGTGAGATATCTATCTATCTATCTATCCTTTGAGGATTTTTTTTTTTTTTTTTTTTTTTTTTTTTAGGAAAAGCTAAAATTTTGAATTAGGGATACAGAATAAATGCAAAACGTTCATTGCCTTTTTATTCTGAATACCAAAATATATATTTTTTCAATTGTTAAAGTAAAATCTGAACTTATCTTGTATTGTCTTTATTTTTTATCATGCTAAAAATATATTGGTAGAGTAATAATATTATTTGCCCTCACTTAATTCAACTTTTATTTCAGCAATTTTATGAAAAAGTATGTTTGTGCATTCTGCATAATGTATATTTTAATTTGCGTTGGATTTGTTTGTTGTGACTGTGCATACTTCAATGTAGAATAAATACAGTGTGGAACCCAGTAAGCGCTGCATGGGGTAGTGTTGGGGTCACTGGAATTGACAAATTCAGTCCCGCTTTATCACACTGAGCATCCTGCCTCTGTAACACTAACAGAAATAGACTTCTAAATTGCTGATTGATTTGCAAAATGTCAGCCTAGCATTTACCATTTTCTATATATATATATATATATATATATATTTTTTTTTTTTTTTTTAGATTTGCAATTCTATTGATACAAATATTTTAAGAGCTTTAGCAAGCTTATGTAAAAGCAGGTTCTTATCCTTCCAGCAGTGCTCAGAAGTCGCTGTCCATTTCTGGATGGTACTGAAACTTTTATTCAGCCTGTTCTAGGTGTTAAGCTTTAGATTCCCGAATGACTTTGCAAACTGTATCACGAGATCCTGATTTTATGTCTGCTATTATTACAAGAGAAGATCAGATTATTTTACAATTAATCTTGGCAGGACTTTAGAGTAAATTCTTCCCAGTACCTGCTGAAGTGGAGACCACTTTTCTTTTTATATATATAAAAAAATGCTTACAGGGTAGACATTTTGGTATTGTTTCTTTCTCACATATCTAGGTTCTTATGTCAGTGCTCTTGGTGTGCAGGTAGGCAACTGTTTAACCCTAACATACATAGTAATTGTTTACATAGAATTCATATTTACAGTTTTAGAGTTGTAAATTTAATTTGTGGAATTTGATAATAAACAGTAGTTATACTACAAAATAGTTGATCAGTGCAAAACTTGTAATTTTCCTCAGTTAAAAAAAAAATCAGTACACCACTGTTAATGTCTGATCATTCAGGAAAGAGAATACTCAGTTATCTCAAAGATTAAATACAATTTTGCTAGTCCCTCTTTTTTTTTCTTCTTTTTTTTTTTTTAGATGTTTTATTTATTATTTAGATTTTTTTAGATGTTATATTTATTATGAATTATTTTCATTTCATAACTATGTAGACATAATACAGTTTTAATGTTGCAGTTATATATCATACTCTTTTTTTGTACCTTCAGTCATGCAATGCCTAAAGCCTAAATTTATTTATTTTTAAATGCCAAACTGAAATATTTCACTCATGATGACCAGTGTATTAAAAGAGACTCCAGAGAAAGGCAGAGTAAACGGAACATTATTTTGCCCCTGTACAAATCATTAGTCAGACCTCATCTGGAATATGTAGTTCAGTTTTGGGCACCAGTTCTCAAAAAGCAATGAACTGGAGAAAGTGCAGAGAAGGGCAACCAAACTGATAAGAGGCATGAGGTAGATCAGATATGACAAAAGAGTAGATTTAGAACTTAATTTATAGAGAAGAGGTAATTAAGGGGGATATAATCAACATATATAAACAAATAAATGTTCTATATAGTGAACTCGGTTTAGAGTTTTTCACTTTTAGATCATTACAAAGGACAAGGGACACTTTTTACCTCTGGAGGAAAAGAGATTTATCTTCCACATACAGAAAGGCTTCTTCACAGTAAGAGCTGTAAAAACGTGAAACAGACTCCCTCAAAAACTAGTCCTGGTCAATTTAGTAGGTTGTTTTAAACATAGATGGATTAATTCCTAAATGCACAAAATATAATTGGATACTAACATTTATAGGTATTAGCACAAAGGATAGTTGATCCTGAGAATATTTTATTGCCCCCAGAGGATCAGGCAGAATTCTTTTCCCTACTGGATCACATTGGATCATACTTTATTGTTTTTCTTTTTTGTCTTCCTCTGGATCAACTGTGGGTATAGAATTGTGTATATGCATGTGTTATTTTTTCCTATTAGTTGTGCTAGATGGACTTTTTGTCTTTTTTCAATTATGTATAAAACACGTGTTATTTTTACATTTAATTACATCTTGCTTTCAGATATAGGCTGTCAGTGTGGCATACATGTAATTTGCTAGAACGGCTGGCATGTGTGTTGTGGTGCTAAGTCCTCTGGGCAATACAGCTCAAATTGCAAAATTCACAGCAGCATTGCTAGTGTAAAAGTGGTACCAAGTGAGCTTAAGTAATGGTATAATGGTATATACAAATGACACCTCAAGCTTAGCATATGCCAAAACTGTTGTCTGACCTCTTACTCAAAAAGCATATTTATAAAATGCACAGTCTACAATATGCAGGCTAACATTTCAGGGGTAATATAGGCTTTCTACTTTTTTGCATTTTTGAATATATATATATATATATATATATATATATATATATAAATATAAATAATATTCATTAACGGTGAGCCGCATGTAATGCAATTGTTTAGTGTCCGTGTTTCATCATTCACCAGACTCCACATACTGCTCTCTGTATATCCTACAGATAAAGAGGATGGAGTACCTTTTTTATGCTTCTTTTTATTGAAAATTCCATGTTACACAGAACTGAGAACAACAGTTTTGGGCAACATTGCATTTCATCAATTTCACAAGTAATCAAAAATACTAAAAACACATTTTATATCTATTCACACCAGAGCTGAAAGAACTCCCACAGCCTTGACTCATTACAGTGTTATATTATGGCTGTGGGTGTTCTTCCGGTGCTTCAGTAGTTCTTTATAGTGGCAAAATCCAAGCAATATTAGGTTGAAAATGGAATCTGTAACCGCTTTATAGAAAATGGAGAAAATCTTAGATTTTTGCTCTTGATGGCTTTCTGCTGGACTGTGGTAATCTAATGCATTTTTTATTGAAAAATGTCTACTCTAATGCCCTGTACACATAGTCGGACATTCCGACCACAAAATCCATTGGATTTTGGTCGAAACTTGTGTTGCATACACACGGTCAGACAAAGTTGTCGGAAAATCCGATCGTTCAGGTGACGTTCGTTGCATATGATGGGACTACGTAGAGGCTAGTAGCCAATAGCTTTGGTCTCGTAATTTAATCTGAACATGCGTGGCACTTTGTCCGTCGGAATTCTCTACAAACGATCGGAAAAAGTCTGATCGGAAAGTCCAATAGAGCCCACACACGATCGGATTTTCCGACACCATAATCCGATCGGACCTTTAACGTTGGAATTTCCAAACGTGTGTACAGGGCATAAGTGTTTGACTACTTTAGGGCAGCACAGTGGTGTAGTGGGTAGCGCTCTCACCTAGTAGTAAAAAGGGTCGCTGGTTTGAATCCTAACTACGACACTACCTGCCTGGAGTTTGCATGTTCTTCCTGTGCCTGTGTGGGTTTCCTCTGGGTACTCCAGTTTCCTCCCACACTCCAAAGACATACTGATAGGTTAATTGGCTTCTGTCCAAAATTGGCCCTAGTATATTAATGTGAGTTGGAGGACCTTGGATTGTGGGCTTCTTGGGTGTGGGGACCAATGTGTGTGTGGTGTGCTGTGTAAATTGACAGCAATATATGGGGACCTTAAATTCTATATATTATATATATTGGAGGAGCATCTTGATGAGACGCAATGTGCAGGGAGAGGGACAATTGTGGACACTCACTTAGGTTGAACTGGATGGACTGGTGTCTTTATTCAATATGTAAATATGCTGTGCAATGTTTTTAAACTATGCAAGCTTGGTCCGATGTGGAAACATATATAGGGAATGCAGTTCAAAAATACCATTTACTATAAGCCATCTATCTATGTATGACAGGTTATCATGAGATTTGGTAATGACAAATGAGCGAGTGGGTATGCAGACCTGAGGTTTACCAGATATCTAGTTGAACAGATACAGTTACAGGATAAATATATCTAATGATACATGCAAAACTAATCAAGAAATACATTGACATGCAAATGAAAGGAGTTACTGGGATGATGCTAAAATTATAAGGGTACATGCTTTACAACTTTACTGTCTAATCCTATATATAGTTTTAAAAATAGGTTAGTGGATTAAAAAATGCATTTTATTTTAATTAATTGGAATTATTCAATGTGACAGATGAGTAACTAAAAGAGTAATGCCACTGAATATCCAAAAATCATAAGCATGTATGATGATTTTTTTTTTTTTAGATCTAAAGATCAATGGCCCTTCAAGTTCATGGCTAGTGCAAACCATTGCTTTTTGTGTCTTGTTTTTATTTTTTGTAATATTATTGTATTTCCTTTCTCTGTAAAATTTGTGACATTTTTTTATGTTATTCCAAGCTAAACTGTTAATTTGTATTGTATGTATTGCATTTTCCTTTTTCGTAGTCTTCAATTTGTGGACTCTTCCAACACCACTGGATAACTGCAACAGAATCTCATGATTAAAGCTAGACCACCAGTGGGACAAATGTCTTCAGTGGTTGCACCAGCTAAAGAAACCAATGCAATGGGACCTAAAGATGTTGAACTTATACTTGTAAAGGAACAAAATGGAGTCCAGTTCACTAACTCGACACTGGTTAATCCATCCCAGACCAATACTGAAAATGAAGAAAGAGAGACCTGGAGTAAGAAGATTGATTTCCTTCTTTCTGTTATTGGGTTTGCAGTGGACTTAGCTAATGTTTGGAGGTTTCCATACCTGTGTTACAAAAATGGAGGAGGTAAGTTATTATTATTAATACAACAGATGAAGACATAGATAAAACTAACTGTGAATAAATGTATCTGCAAAAAAAGTTGAAGTTCTATTGCTCCATTAGCCAACCATTATAGGTTGTTCTTTTGAGCTATGCAGTGTGACACAAATTAAAGTCTGCAAACTCTTGTGTCACCTTCTAACCTTCTCTTTTAAGAGAAAGGGGAAAGGGTTATAACCCCTTTAAGGGTTTTTATTCTGGCTGTGTTCTTTTCAGTTATGGCACAGATAAATAAAGAAGGAATTTGGGACTTTAAATGAGACTAATTGAGATTGTGGAGATGGATTGGTAAAAGGACATATTTAATAACATGAAAAGATGCATATCAATAATACAAAACAAGTAAAAATTATTGATCATAAATGTATAAAGAATAAATATAATTAATCTAATATGGCACTAAACATGACAGGAAGAGGCAAATATGCCAGTCCTGGATACTTACCTATGATGAAATATAGTGGAGTATAGTGAGTGTGGGGTCAGGGCCAGAAGGGTAGTCTGTTCCGGGAGCTGAGGTAATTGGAGCCACGTGCTCATCGGGGCAGATCTATAGAGAATACATATAAATAATCTAATATGGCTCTAAACATGACAGGAAGA
The DNA here is from genome assembly GCF_037356315.1 of Lithobates pipiens. Lineage (NCBI taxonomy): Eukaryota > Metazoa > Chordata > Amphibia > Anura > Ranidae > Lithobates > Lithobates pipiens. Next base: position 296,958,934 of record NW_027507764.1, read on the forward strand.
GGCAAATATGCCAGTCCTGGATACTTACATATGATGAAATATAGTGGAGTATAGTGAGTGTGGGGCCAGGGCCAAAAGGGTAGTCTGTCCCGGGAGCTGAGGTAATTGGAGCCACGTGCCAGCAGGGCGCACAAACAGAGCTTACCCAGAACACAGACAGCCAGTCTTCACAGTGGGTTTAAATGATGGACACGTGGTGACTGTCAGAGAGCCTAAGATAAATGAATAGGGTTTCAATGAACTACATGATGTTCATGAGAAAATCCAGTGATCCAAGATAAAAGATGACCAGTTGAAATGGTGAAGATAGTGATAAGTCAGTGAACGTAATGATATACCAAAAACACAGTTTAGCAAGAATAGGAATATAAAGAGAAATGTGTAGAGACATCAGGGATAGTCCCACATCACCAAGACCAGTTGGAGAGAGAAAAAAGTGACTGGCTAACCAAGAAATATGAGGGGTGATTATGGCACAGACAGCAATAAAAGCCCTTTCTGAGTAGAGCACCAAAGGGTTAGAAATTGGTCTGCCATGTTTTGCTGCTCATGTCCACATTGGGGAAATATTTGTATCTATGCCATAGTGGTCACTAGTCATCATGAAGGTAGCAAAAAAAAAAACCTGACAGAAGACCTTGTACTAAGATGGGAGTTCTGACAAGATGTCATTCACGTCAATGTTTTTTTCTTTTACCACTGAAGGCCAGCACTGAGAGTCTTGCTTCCTACAATGCATCACACACTTAGTTTTTGGTAGATGTTAGCACCCAGTCATTATGTTCTACAAAGGATTTTATTTCTCTATTTTATTTTAAACAAACAATACCATGGCAGAATCAATACTGTTTTTGAGTAGAGATATTTGTCTCTGTCTGTGAACAATTAACTATGCTGAGATACTGGGAGTATAAGCTGCCAATCCTTCAATCCTTACTTAACATTTTTTACTTGTGATTATTATATAACACTTGAGCAAATGCATGTATGTATTTGTATTATTTCATGTAATCTTTAAAACAAACATGCAACCTTATACCTTAACTGAAGGTATGTCTCATGTCTTATATTTTTAGGCGCTTTCTTGGTACCATATTTGTTTTTCATGATTATTGCTGGCATGCCTCTTTTCTATATGGAGTTGGCTATTGGACAGTTTAATCGAGAGGGAGCTGCTGGAGTGTGGAAGATATGCCCTATATTTAAAGGTAAATATTTTTAAAAACTTCACATTGCATTACATGCAATAGGTAATCCAACTATTTAAATATCACTGCCAATCCAAGTATTAAATATAATATATTACAGTCCAGAATTTCTGCTTTTATCCTCATGGTTGTACACCTTTATAATAAATATATTTTATATTTGGTTCTTACAAAATAAAAAGGAGAATTGTTAAGGAAAAGGTGCTTATTGGTGTCCTGAATTATAGCATGTTATAAGCATCCTCCTACTGGAAACCATTGAAGTTCAACAAGGTGGATATTCCCCCACCCTGCTTTGTAAATGATATTGAATGAATGAGAAAAAGTTTGAAAGTACATCTCCCAATATAAACATCCTCTGGGAGTAAACAGATAACATTTACAACCAATGGTTTTTGACATGGGTTGGTATAAATACCAGGAAGCATTTGGCGAGTTTATTTGTTTCACACATTATGGAGTGCTCTATACTTTTTTGTTTTTGCACTTTTTTATTGGTCACTACTGATGAAGCCACTGTAGTGGTGAAACATGTTGAGTTATGGCAGAAGCACACACAAATCCATAACTTCCCTTCAAAACTAGCCTCTCTTGTACATGTTCAACCCGGTTGCTGGCCATAGTAGTCCGCCCCCACGCTCCATTGAGAACATAGAAGAATGTCAGCTGCACTCCACTTAGCAGTATTTTTAATAGTCAATAAATTGACTGCATACAGTGAATTCTCCACCCAAAACCAGCCTTCCTTGACGCGTTTCACCGCTCCTGGCTTGCTCACTAAGATAGAGGAAGTCCTACCAATTTATTGAATAGTAAACAAAAATACCTCAAGAAGAGCTAAGTGGAGGGTGATGGACATTCTTTTATGTTGAGTTATGGGTCATGTTTGTCCATGTAATAAAGGAAGAAATAGTACTATAAAAGGGTAAGTAACCAGTGTGTTTAGAGTCCTCCAATATCCTCTACTCACTCCCTTGTGAAGGATTAAAGAAAAAGAGTAAAGTGCTATAATAAAATTACATCTAATTACACAAGTACTCCCTCCCACTTGGAGACTTGACTCACAACCACCTTTAGAACACCTTATTACACGACACGATGTATGTCACGCAAGCCATAGCATTTATTTTTAAATCTAATTCCACAATGGAGTGATTAAATGTTGGCACTGGCGAATCCACTGCCACATACACACCACCCAATCACCGCACAGCTGACTGCACATTCTATATAAGAAAAGGTAATGCATGAGGAGAGAGTAGCTTGTGTCCCTTTTCCATCCTTTGTACAATAATAAATATCAGTGAGCAAATCTTCAGAATTTGTATGATGGCTGCCAATTAGGTGTTTTTTAAGAAAAATTTACAATTCAAAGGTTATCAAAATTTAGGTATGGGGAATGGTTAGAACCCTGTCAGGTTTTTATTGCTGTGTCCCTACTGAAGAGATTCTCTCTCTCTATTTGTTCTGATCACCATTGTCACTGAGACTGAATGCAAGGGAAAATGTTTAATTCAAAACCTGAATAGGATAGAAATCTTCTAATAGAAACAATACCTCTAAGAGGAGATGTCCCTCTCTTTGGAGAGATTTCCTCTCACATTCTGTTATGGCTAAAAGACAGGAAGCATAGAGAAATCTCTCAAAGGCAGGGGTTTTCATTTTTCCCCAGTCTATCTAACACAAGGAAAAAATATTGGCTTAGATATACTGTAGGTTTTAGGCAGACCAGGGGTAGTTATGTAGTCTGCATGTCCGATTTTGACCCCAAGAAAAGCCAATTAACCTCTTTTTAAAAAAGCAGTATACATACATACACACAGTAGCAAGGCGGTTGGGCCTTAATGCCCCGCCACCTCATATATGTGTTGCTGCCTTGTTCTGTTGTACCATTGGTGTGTCCAGGACTTTGACTGAGCTGTTACCGACAGCTCACTGTCAACTATCAACAATTGTCTCTTACATTTCTAAACATTACCAGACTTTAGGAATTAACCACTTTCAGACCGGACCATTTTGTTGGCTTAAGACCAGACCACTTTTTGCGATTTGGCACTTCGTCGCTTTAACTGACAATTGCGTTGTCATCCAACGTGGCTCCCAAACAAAATTGACATCCTTTTTAGAGCTTTCTTTTGGTGGTATTTGATCACCCCTGCAGTTTTTATTTTTTGCGCTATAAACAAAAAAGAGTGACAATTTTGAAAAAAAATGATTATTTTTTACATTTTGCTATAATAAATATCCCCCAAAAATATATAAAAAAAAGTTTTTCCTCAGTTTGGGTCGATACGTATTCTTCTACATATTTTTGGTAAAAACAAAACACAATAAGCGATTATTGATTGGTTTGCGCAAAATTCATAGCGTTTACAAACTAGGGGATAGTTTTATGGCATTTTTATTAATAATTTTTTTTTTACTAGTAGTGGCGGTGATCAGCTATTTTTATTGTGACTGCGACATTATGGCGGACACATCGGACATTTTTGACATATTTTTGGGACCATTGTCATTTATACAGCAATCAGTTCTATACAAATGCACTGATTCCTGTGTAAATGACACTGGCAGTGAAGGGGTTAACCGGGGGGTGGCAGTGTAGGGGTTAAGTGTGTCCTAGGGGCATGTTACTAACTCTGGGGGGCTGGGCTGTGTGTTAGTGAACACTGATCCCTGTTTTAATAACAGGGAGTAGAGATTAGTGTCACTTATTGCTAAGCAGAATGGGGATGCTGTTTACTTTCGCATCTCCCCGTTTAGCCTCCCCGTGAGACAATCGCAGGTATCCCGCGGCGATCGAGTCCGCGGGACATGCGACTGGACTCACGGGGTCCCGATGGCACGGTGGAATTCTTAAAGGGGCGTACCTGTATGCCCATATGCCTGTCCGTGCCATTTTGCCGACGTACATCATTCGGGAAGTGGTTCTAAAGACTAAACATTTGTTACCTTAAAGAGAAAGTAGACCTTCCTGCATTCTTTGTATCTATAAGTAAGGCTAGAATAAGGCTTACCTATAGGTATTATAAATATCTCCTAAACGTGCGCTATTAAGGAGATATTCACTGTATACTGTGACAATGATGTCATCGGCGCATGAGCTCTGAAGGAACAGCTGCCCATGCCATTTCTTCAAAAGCCTGTGCTGTGATCAGTGGCTCCTGTGTGCATGCGCAGGAGTGACGTCACGTGTCTCCGGCCAGTCACGCAGCCGGAGTCCGCAGACCCGGAAGAGGCTTCCAATGGGGGTACTGGACAGAGAGGATAGGCCAGGAGTGCAAGCAGGGAACCTAAGAAGAGGAATTTTTGGGCAGCTCTGTGCAATTTCATTGAACAGAGCAGGTAAGTATAGATATGTTATTTTTTTTCCCTTTACAATCACTTTAACTTTATGTTTATGATACTATCAGTATACGGTACATCACTAGAGGGATCTAAGGAGTTTTCGTAAAACTCTCATTAAAAGTTAACTGTCCGAAGATGTTGCAGTAGTGTAAAAATTGCCAACAGCAAGACAATTTTATATGGAAATTTTGGGGCCAAATTGGCTAAATACAAAAAACACAGGTAGGGTTTTACTACAAGAAATAAGGTACTGCAGAGGATAAAGCAGTGTACAATTTTCCAGCAGCAGGATAATTTTACAAAGAAATTTTAGGGCCAAATTTGTTAGAGCCACGGGTAGTGTTTTGCTACAAGAAATAATATACTGCAGAGGATACAGCAGTGAAAAATTGTCCAGATATGGGACATTTTTATTCAGGGATAATAGACCCAACTGATGTATACCTAACTTTTATTTTATTTCTGGTGATAGGGAAGAGCTTTGAATGTAAGTGATCTAATGTAATGAGATTTAGGTGCACACTGTTCTTGTCCTTTTGTTATGGACAGTACAGCAGCTAAAAGTCACCAATGACTTTAATTCAACCACAAAATACAATTAAAGACAAACAACTCAACAATATTAATAGCAAAAAAGGAGCAAAAGTGTTGATTATCAAAAGAGCTAGCAATGAGAATTAAAGTACAGTTTTTAACTGACTCTTATGTTTTTATAAGCAATTTATCAGCTTTGCCCTTTTCATACAGCAGCCTCCCATACAATATATAATTCCAATTGGCTACTTTGTCCCCCCCCCCCCCCACCCTATAGTGAGAGGGCTAGCACATGAAAAAGCCTCCATTGTTAGCCCTTCTACATCAGCTGACCTAAGTTCAAAGGATCTTGCAGTGCAATCATGTTACAGTGAATTAGGACAGCCACATTCCTGCATTAGTTCACTGGGACTAATAATCTCAAACAGAATGGGTTTGCCTGAAACCCATGGTAGACCTGAACATAAAATTCATCCCTACTCACCCCTAAGACTATCAATATTTCTGTATTTTTAATTGTAATGAAATCTAAACCCAAATTCATTGTGAACATTGTGTAAAATTGGGAAACCTTCAAAATTGAAAACTGAGGATGCAGTCCTGCCAAATGCAATTTGAAAAGTCTGGTGACTCTAGAGGCAATGGATTATAAAAAAAGAAAAACACACTTTATTTTCTCTAAATTTGTTGGTTTACAATTGTAGGGTTCCGAATTTTCATTTTCCAAATAAAGCTGTGCTTAACCTAACAAAATTAAACATTAATAAATGTAAAATTTTTTAGAGCCAGCCGGCTCAAACACAGCAGCCTGTCCTTCAGGGAAGTACACGGTGGCGTCAGCACATCGCTCCGCATGATTTAGTACTGTGTGTATCTCATAAAATCTGTTTTATGGTTTAGATGAACAGTGCAGTTTTTCCATTTTTTATGAATTCGAATTTTTCATACTTGTTGCCTGATTTTTTTTCCCCCCCAAAAAATACCTTTTGTCTTTGTTTTGCAGGTGTTGGCTTTACAGTCATTCTGATATCATTATATGTGGGATTTTTTTACAACGTGATCATTGCTTGGGCATTGTATTATCTTTTTTCCTCATTTACATCAGAGCTTCCATGGATTCACTGCAACAATTCATGGAATAGTCCCAACTGTTCTGAGACAAAATATGATTTCAATGGCTCAGGCTACTCTTCTTTCAATGACACTTCCAAGGTCACTCCAGCTGCAGAATACTTTGAGTAAGTACTGAACAGTTACTCATCAAGGCATTGATGGTCTGTGAGTAAATAACAGCACTGGAAAATTTGTGTTTTCTAACCAGATTTGGTTTATTATCTAATGCAAAAAAAGGGTAGGGCAGCACTATAAAATGTAAACTAGTTCAAATACAATATGTATGAGTCCATATGAAATTGGGAACAACTACGAAAATATAATATTCAAAATTAATACCACAGTCCTTCACCCGAGGTGCGCTCTATGTGAATTATTCTTTCAAATTCTTCTTGTGACTAGTGCTCATCTGCCACCAGGTGAAAAACATGCTCACCTCTAATAAAAATAGGCTCATCTGGATCCTCCAATGGCTATTAATCTCCCAGGATAATAGACCTCCAGGCTGATCCCCTCAGACTTTGGATGGTAACACCTTCTCCTTCAACTTGTCTGGCATCCACCATATATTAAATAGGACAAAAGGGCAACAACATAGTGCTCTCTATATAAAACCTCTTAATTTATCCCCCACTTATTAAAACACAAGAAAGACAATCAAAAATCACTTTAAAACAAATCAGTCAGTCAGCTTACAACTACCCTCATTTATCCTGGGAGATTAATAGCCAGTGGAGGACACAGATGAGCCCATTTTTAATGTATTGGAGGTGTGCAGATTTTTTACCTGGTGGCAGATGAGCACAATTCACAAGAATAATTTGAAAGAATGAACCACATATAGAGCACTATCGGGACTGTGTTATTCATTTTGAAAATTGTATTTTTGTAGTTGTTCACATATTGTATATGAGCGTTTAATTGTTTTAGTTTTGGCTGCATGGATTGAATTAGTATTGATTTTATTCGATTTGGTTATTGCCGATATAAAATCCAACGCATAACTGCTGTTCCTTTGTATAATCAAATCGTAGTTTTATATTTAGGTCCTAAACACAGGCTTTATTTAAAGGGCCAGTCCACCCAAAATGGAGAATTTTGGTTTTGGTAGACGGTGGAGAGTTAACCAACTAGACAGTGTTCTTCATATATCGTAAATCTTGGGGTCTCAGTTAGTGAGACACCTTTACTTTGGTTCCTAAATCTGCACACCTTCTTTGGCCATTATTAGAGGTTCCCAGTTTTCGTTTTGGATTTTTACCATTTAGGTAAAATTATTGAGGATACAAGAAGAGATCTTGTAACAGTGATAAATGGGGACACTCAAAACTTCATGATGGGCATGAAAGAAGTCAGAAATTGTAGTAGGAAGATATTGCAGTTTGAGAATGCAAAACATAATAGAAACTGGGGCTGACTCAGCCATGCATACTTCGACTAAAATATTATAAACCCTTTACTGACTAACCCTTTACCATGTAAATTTTATTCTGCAGATTACCTGACCCTATATACATGAAAATGTTATGCTATAGAACAGGGATATGCAATTAGCGGACCTCCAGCTGTTGTAGAACTACAAGTCCCATGAGGCATTGCAAGACTCAGACAGCCACAAGCATGACACCCAGAGTCAGAGGCATGATGGGACTTGTAGTTTTGAAACAGCTGAAGGTCCGCTAATTGCATAGCCATGCTATAGAATGTCATATTCAGCAATCAATCACAAAGCCCTTACTAACCTTCGAAATGCCTGATCCCTAACCATTACATCACCCACACCTGTATATTCCTAATGGACCAGAGCAATTTGATCATCTCAGCTACGGGACTATTGATTTGGCAAGTACTTTGTCTTACTTATGGAAAAAAAGTAAAATATATTTTTTTCTTTCAGGATCATTAAGTCTTTCTTTTGGCAGTGCTGTCTTATAAAAACGATTTTATTTCTTGTGCAATGTAGAGCCAAAAAGACATAACAGAATGAAATGTCCTTTTTATTGTTTCACCAGTGATAGTTTTAAAACAACTTGTGTTACTATAGATAAAAATTGCACATTATTCAAAAATTTCTCCCATTTATAGTGACTACTATGTTATAATGTTTTTGGTCCATAGCAAAGTTTACTTATTTAAAAATGAAATATAGGCAAAAAGTTTTTTTTTTTTAATATAGAAACTTTACTTGTAAGGTTGCTTCAACCAATATTATGTGCAAATGTAAAGATACTCCTTTGATTTGCACCTCAAAGAAATAGCATAAATACAGTGTAAAAATAATATTGAATTTCGATGCTGCCTGGCTGGGAACATTGGGGGGATTTACTAAAGCTTGTGCACACAGAATCTGGTGACGCTGTACAGAGTAACCAATCAGCTTTTATTGTCAAAGCTTAATTGAACAGGCTGAAGTTAGAAGCTGATTGGTTACTATGCACATCTGTACCAAATTTTGTGTGCATCAGTTTTAGTAAATTTCCCTCATAGTTTACATAATTTAGATATTTTTCACAGTAACCGCTGCTGTGACTCCTGAAACACAAAGGGGGTTATTTACTAAAGGAAAACCCACTTTGCACTGCAAGTGCACTTGAAAGTACAGTCACTGAGAGGGACATGCAAGGAAAATAAAAAACAGCATTTTAGCTTGCACATGATTGGATGATAAAATCAGCAGAGCTTCCCCTCATTTCAGATCTTCCCTTTAGATCTACAGTGACTGCACTTCCAAGCGCACTTGGTAAATCAACCCCAAAGTTTCATTTTGACAGCTGGCATCTCAATAATAGCAGTAGAATGGCTGCTTTTAGTGAATAGGAACGTGTGGGGCTTAATCACTTTTGTGTTGCACTGCAAAGTAATGCATAAAGCAAGCATTAGCATGTTGCAGTGCTATTCATTTTCAATGTCACACCAATGTACTAAGGCAATGCAGTTGCAACTACAATGCATATTTGTTGTAGTGCACTACTGGATGATGGTGCACTGCGTCAAAAGGAAATTCTGCATGTACTTTTTCTGTCCATTCTGGTGCATTGGCAGCCCAATCTAAATGACTAAACAAGAAAGACTCGCCGCACCAAGTGAGATATAGTAGCCTACTGGAAGTGGTGGGTGCCTACCCCGGCTTGTCTTCTTAGACAATGAATAAAAATAAATGGTTGCACACCACAGTGATAATCCACAATCCTTTATTGGACATCCCAAGTAACACCACAGGACCAGAATGCCCGGTAGATGCATCTACCAGGCATTCTAGTCCTGTGTTGTTACTTGGGATGTCCAATAAAGGATCTTGGATCATTACTGTGGTGTGCAGCCATTTCTTTATTTCCAATCCAATCTAAATGACTGGGCTGCCTTAGCACAACACGTGGTAATGTAGGACACAACACACAAGAAGGCAAAAGTATAAATGGACCCTTACTCCCAAAGTCACCAACAGGTACCTCTTAGTTCTAGTCTGGGAGTGTGGAGTTAAGATCCTTAGGCCGCGTACACACGCGGGGACTGTTCGCTCAACTTTGTCCGCTGAACAGTGTTTCGGCGGACAGTCCGCTCGTGTGTGGGCTTTCAGCGGACAGTTTCAGCGGACAGTCTGCTGAACAAAGTTTTTCGGAAATTCCGAAAAACTGTCCGCTGAAACTCTGTTTCAGCGAACAGTCCCCTCGTGTGTAGGCTTGTTCGTCAAACTAAGTTCCGCGCATGCTCAGAAAGGATTTACACGCCAAAGTTTGCATTGCAGTGTATAGGACGTCGTATTTTTCGTCCCGTCGTACGTGCCGTTCACGTCATCGCGCACGGTTTCAGCGGACTGTTCGTTCGTCGTGTGTGGGCAAGTCCGTCCATGCTAATTTTGAGCGGACTGTCCGCTGAAACTGTTTGACAGACAAAGTTGAACGAACAGTCCCCGCGTGTGTACGCGGCCTAACTGTATTGCTAGTTGTAAATGGGTATTATCAGGCTTCAGCAAGCTTATTAGTATGATTGATAAAGTCCGCTAAAGCCTGTCAATGGACTGTTTAAATCTACAGCCATTATTCCCATTGTCATCTGTACACAGCTGAAGTAGAACTAAAAGGTGCTTCAAAACATCGAGAAAGCTTTAAAAATGCTGTCTGAGGTATTCAAAACCTTTTAAAGTTTTATTTTTTTAAGATAAGGTTAACACGTGGCTAAACACACACGTGTTTGAGGCCTAATGTTATTTTGTGTTATTGAAATTATTATTTATGCAGTTAATATGGATCAGTGGTTTATAAAGCATGGAAACGACTTTAGTAAAGATAAGTAGAACCCTATAAGAAGCTTTTGAAAATTACAATATGATGTTCTGTATGGTAGCCAGTTGCCCTTTCAAAGCTGAATATGCAGACAAAAAAATTCTCTCTGAGAGATGTTATGTGTATAGTAAAAATCATTAGGAAAATGAGGCAAAAGATATGATATTTATTCTCTGTATTTTGAAATTCTCCAAATAGTTTCCTGTCATGTAAAAATGTTCATTAATGTTGCTGGTACAACTGAGAATTTGCAGTGCACTAGTTTTGTGACAACTACAGTAAATGTCTCAGACCAATAATCAGCCAGTCAGCATGGTTCCCAACCAAATGAACACTGTGACAAATTAGCATGGTGACCACAGAAATTGTGTTACCAAATTAGCTGCATACAAACTTCTCTCTCATAAAATGTTAGTATCCCTCTTTGCCCATAGCAGAGCCTTTTCCTTTACGTTATGTCAATTTGCTTATTTATGACCTGAAACTGCAAACTTCTCCATTCTGGGCAACATAAGATTCCTGCTTTCCATTGACTTCTGTTTATCTTGTTCACCTTCAGCTGTTGACATTTAATATCTGCCTTGACTGTATTCCTATTTCTTTGTAAAGGTGATGAGAAAATAATAACAATACCCTTTCAAGATATACTAAAGCTTTTATTTATTCAAAAATATAAGGCAGTTACTCCATGTTTTTAACACCAAAGCTAGTTTGCCTATGTTAATCACACATGGGGTCTGTTTAAAAATAATAATAATAATAAAAAAAAAAAAAAAAAAAAAAATATATATATATATATATATATATATATATATATATATATATATATATATATATATATATACAGTATCTGACAAAAGTGAGTACACCCCTCACATTTTTGTAAATATTTTATTATATCTTTTCATGTGACAACACTGAAGAAATGAGCCTTTGCTACAATGTAAAGTAGTGAGTGTACAGCTTGGATAACAGTGTAAATTTGCTGTTCCCTCCCCACTGGGGAGGGAAAATAGCTAATTGGGCCCAATCTGGACATTTTCACTTAGGGGTGTACTCACTTTTGTTGCCAGCAGTTTAGACATTAATGGCTGTGTGTTGAGTTTTTTTGAGGGTTCAGCAAATTCACACTGTTATACAAGCTGTACACTCACTACTTTACATTGTAGCAAAGTGTCATTTTTTTCAGTGTTGTCACATGAAGAGATATAATAAAATATTTATGATAATGTGAGGGGTGTACACACTTTGTGAAATAATGTGCACACACACATATATATATATATATATATATATATATATATATATATAATATATACACAGCTATTTGTCCATTGAATCTGCTTGTACATTTGTTCTGTGTAAATTGTTCAAAAATAAATGTTTTTGAAGGCAGTTTTCTCCTCTGAGAGTGTCCTTTGATTATGGCCATTAGTCAAACACCACATCACAGCCACTAGATGGAGCAGAGGAGCAACGAATGTACTGTATATACATCTTTTTAACAAGAGATACAATGTAACAATACTAGGGAACGCTAGAGGGAATTATCAAATAAATACTGCCCATGATAAAATAATGATCATTTAAAGATGAAAACAACCTAACCATACATTTTTTCCCTATTTGAACACAAGTACATGCATAAAATAAGTATGTATCTGGATGTTTAATATAGACATTTTACCAGTGTTATTTTTGAAAAAATTACATGCGTGGATTTTTAGGAACTGGAATCGTGGGCCTTATATCTAAGCTATAGTAGTTGCGTTTGACATCTGGTCTTTCATGCTGAGACGATATCCTTTTGTTGTGCTAATCCTCTCTTGCAGCAGATGTTGCAGCTGTCGGGTTTTGATGTGTAGCTGCCACTTGTTTACCATCATGTCTGAGTTAGAAAGGTGGAGAAAGTCTTTTGAGGTATTAATGTTTTTTTCTCATTTTTGGCTGAAAGGTGTTTTGGCTTGATAGCCACTAAATATGTTGGTTTTGTGGCTGTATCTGCCAAAGTGAAAGAGCAATTAAGAGAACCTCTTTTAGTGAACTGAAAACAGTGCTGGAAAATGCGACACAGGTCAAAAACACACACACACACACACACACATATATATATATATATATATATATATATATATATATATATATATAAGTTTATTGGTCAAAACCCTTTTTCAGACTCAAGCTAACAGGGTATTAGGCAGTAGTCTCAAATTAATATTGTTTTAACTCTGTTATAAAGATAACCTCCACATAAACCCTTGTAATATGTACTTATAATCTGATATTTACAATACATGTACAATGACCAATTAAAGAGGAACTACAGTCGGCTCACATAATGAAAACATCTTTGCCATTCTGAAGCTTCCCTCCCATTACTTTGCATATTATTTTATATATACTGTGATTCTGTACTTGCCAAGTATGCTGCAGAAATCTCCCTCCACTAAGTCTGGCTGCAACTATTTTAACTGTGGGCAGCTGAATCTGCTGCCTGTTCACTTTCTGGATTTACACAGACACAAGTCCAGCTCTGCAGCCCTGCAGCTCTCATTGGCCCTCGTATGACTCATCACCCCTCTCTTCCTGGTAAACTCTCACGAGAAAGGCATTTTACCAGAAAAAGAAACAGGAAGTGGGATGTATAAGGTATTTACTGGCAGAATTTTTTTTTTACTATCCAAAGTTAAAACAACAAGGGCAGATTTAATAGATGGAAAGATGAAAAAATGACTAAAGTTCCGCTTTAAATATGCATTGCTAGTAGAATGTCGACGAAGCTTATTAGAACGTATAATAAACAACACTGGGAAGGAATTTAGGTCCCTGGTGTGAGAAGTAATGGTCTCATATGTTGCTATAATCTATATCTTTGAAATTCAGAGCTTAACCAAGGCTTAAAGCAGTGTTAAACTCAAAGACAAAAATTTAATATATTGCAGCTTTCTAGTCATTAGATGTGGTAGCTGCATTTGTTTTCTTTTGTTTTAGGCTGTTCTCCTTTGTTTTCACTTGGTAATCTAGCCAGTAATATGCCTTCTTTATTAGGATGCCTGCAATCTGGATGGAGGAGCAACAGAGACAAAAAAGGAAGGCGCACTGACCTAGTGCATTACCATAAAAAGAGCTTTATTGAAAACAGAACAAATAGCAAAATGGCTACTCACAAACGAGTATTGATCAAAGGCAAAATCAATACAATTGGATCCATCCCACCGAACATCGACATATCAACATGTCGATGTTCGGTGCGATGGATCCAATTTTATTGATTTTGTCTTTGATCAATACTCGTTTGTGAGTAGCCATTTTGCTATTTGTTCTGTTTTTAATAAAGCTCTTTTTATGGTAATGCACTAGGTCAGTGCGCCTTCCTTTTTTTGTTTTGTTTTTCTCCAGTATTTGAACACCCAATGTTCTAAAGGAGGGCTGCAAGACCTTGTTGACACTATCATCTTATACTGTCGGTATCACACTTCAAAGACCAAGACACCTGAGCACAGGAGAAGTTGTTGTTTTTTTTGAAGCAACAGAGACACCTTTGGGCAGCAGCATTGTCAGGCTAGCGGGAGGGGAGTGTTAGATGTACTAGAAAATAAACACATTAACAAGTTGAACCTGAACTCCAGCTAAGACTTTTTTAAGCAGTTATAGAAATAGTTTTGTTCCTTTTGGTATGAAGGTTTTACATATATAAATAAAAGCTGATTATTGTAAGCATACCGTAAATGGTTTGTTTCAACCCTCCAACTGCTAAATCTGCAGGACAGTTTTTTTTTTTTTTAAACATACCAGACTTACTGGCCAGATCACCAGGTGAAAGTAAAAGAAAGAGAGCCTAAAAATAAAATCAATGCAGCCATCACATCTAAGGTGTGATGAGCTACAATATAATAAATGTTTGCTTTGGGGTTTAATACCACTTTAACTGTGCCTACTAGAGGGGGTTTTGGAAACCCAACATTATTGATACTGATTTCTGATCATCATTCAAGTGTAAATTATGTACCGTCTTTGCATAGTAACGCTTCCTAGGTTTTTGTAAAATCCAATTATACCTACTTAGGTGCTCAAAGCTCAATTAAAGCCTAACATCTTCTACTTGTCAGGTTTCATACCAAGCCAAAGAGCTCAGTGGTCCGGTGCTCCAGCAGTCTGGATATTCAGCAGTCTGACACTCCCCATACATGGTGCTCCATTCAAAAATGCTGCCCAATGAGCATGGATGTTGTTGATTGGACCCTAAAAGTGATTTACTCAGATATTGTTTTGGCAGCATTTATTTTTGTATTTTTTACATACCTGCCATACTCCACTAGGTGGAATTGCTAAAGTTATGTCCTGTCCAGCTATATATTTTTCCAGCTATATTTCATGAAATAGACAAAGGGCAATGATCTTACCCTCCTCTAGATGCATATCCATATATTTTTCAATATTAAAGAAGTGCTAAATTCCCCTGTATTGGGGTGAGCTATCACCATAGTGTGCAAGGATGCACAGCATCATGGCACACTTCCATTTGATTCCACCACCATATTGCCCTATGCTTTTTCCGGGTCCTGCATCGGTTCTCTCCAGTCATTGGATGGTTGCTGTTAATGTAACTTCTGTTCATGGACACAGGAGAAACAGTGCAGTAAAACTTTGAGCCTGGTATTTATGATGCAGCTGCCCCAAGTAGCATGTTCATGACATTCTGGGCCCAGAAAAAATGAGTTTAGTGATACTAGCTGTCATTCAAATTGGAAGACCTAGGACACCTAGTGGCCAAAAAGAAGTACAGCAGAGGGGCAGCTCCAGACTGAAGGTGAGTATTAAAGCAAAATCTGCTTTAAAATACCACTTTTCTTTTATCTGCACTTTACCTATAGACAAACGATCTCCCTTAATTGTTGTATACACAACTTATGTACTAGATATTTAATTATTAAATACAGAGATTTTATAGATTAGCCACTAAAGAAAGTTCTCTTTGGTACATAGATTGTACCTTTTCTTAAAGTGGACCTGATATCAAAAAGTCAAAATATGCTTTAGGGAACATCTAGAACTATTACTTGTGCCTAAGTAGTAGCCTGAAAAGATTTAGTTTTAGTCTTAAATTCCTCCTGGAATTGATTGGCTGCCTCCACACAGGCACAGTGTGGAAAAAGGTATGGCTATTAAGTATTGGGGGAAAGATCAGCTGCAGGGGGCCTATAGGCAACACTGGTTACTAGTAGGGATGAGCTTCGTGTTCGAGTTGAATGTAAGTTTGACCTGAACAACGGCTGTTCGATTGTTTGCCGAAGATCGAATATTATGAGCCTTCGCGCCAAATTTGAGTGGCGCATCACAGCCCATAATGCACTGCGTCATCACAGTGGTGCGCTGGCTGATGATTGGCCAAGCATGCCCTAAGACCTGCATGCTTTGGCCAATCACAGCGCCGTAAGCAAACAGAGCCATAATTGGCCAAAGGCAGGGTGACTTTGGCCAATTATGGCTCAGGGGGTTAAGTACATACCCCACACTATATAAGGCCGCCTGCATGTTGACCCTGTGTAGTGTCTTGCTGGCGTTATAGAGCGATAGATAGAGAAAGAGAGTGTGTCATTTCATTTACTTTGAGCAGGCAGTTTATTCAGTTAGGTAGATCTCACTGTAGACTTTTCATGCTGCACTGTTTCTAATCTACTTCAGGCAGGCAGTTGATCCAGTTTAGCTAGATTTCACTGCAGACCGTTCCTATTGTTCTGTTCCTAATATACTACAGGCAGGCAGTTCATTCAGTTAGCTGCAGTATATTCAGTACTGCATTCTGTGCAGCTAGATCTCGCTGCAGACCGTTCCTATTGTTCTGTTCCTCATATACTACAGGTAGGCAGTTCTTCAGTTAGCTGCAGTATATATTGAGTACTGTATCCTGTGCAGCTAGATCTCACTGCAGACCATTCCTGTTGTTCTGTTCCTAATAAACTACAGGCAGGCAGTTCATTCAGTTAGCTGCAGTATAATCAGTATATTGTATCCAGTTTAGCTAGATCTTGCTGCAGACCCCTCCTGTTATTCTGTTCCTAATATACTACAGGCAGGCAGTTCATTCAGTTAGCTGCAGTATATTCAGTACTGTATCCTGTGCAGCTAGATCTTACTGCAGACCTTCCTGTTGTTATTCTCCTAATATACTACAGGCAGGCAGTTCTTCAGTTAGCTGCAGTATATATTGAGTACTGTATCCTGTGCAGCTAGATCTCACTGCAGACCATTCCTGTTGTTCTGTCCCTAATATACTACAGGCAGGCAGTTGATTCAGTTAGCTGCAGTATATTCAATACTGTACCCCTGTGCAGCTAGATTTCACTGCAGACTGTTCCTGTTGTTCTCTTCCTAATATACTACAGGCAGGCAGTTGATTCTGTTAGCTGCAGTATATTCAGTACTGTATGCTGTGCAGCTAGATCTCACTGCAGACCGTTCATGTTGTTCTGTGGATAATGACGACCGCACTCCGATGCTAAAACGATGCTTTATTCAAATAATATTTAGGACACAGCAAATGACATCACGAAAGATGCTAACAGCTGACACGTTTCGCACTAAGGCTAGTGCTTACTCATAGCTGGAACCAGAGTTCTGTCATTATCCACATTATCTGCATGCTGTGGCTCGTGCCCGGATCCCTTCACCTGGAGCAATTATCTCTGAGTTCCCAGGACCTGCCTTCGAGCGGTGGTGTATATCGTTCCTGTTGTTCTGTTCTGTATATTCAGTATTGTATCCTGTGCAGCTAGATCTCACTGCAGACCGTTCTTGTTGTTCTCCTCTTAATATAGTACAGGCAGGCAGTTGATTCAGTTATCTGAATTGATGATTGTCGTTGATGGCTCCAATATAAGCCCTATGCCCCAAATAAGCCCTAGTTAAAGTCATTGTAGGTCTTATTTTCAGGGTAGGGCTTATTTTCGGGGAAACAGGGTAGGGCTTATATGGGGGGTAGGGCTTATATTGCAGCCATCACGACATTCACGATAGGTCTTATTTTCGGGGAAACAGGGTGTATAGCAGCTACATCTCACTGCAGGCCATTCCTGTACCTATTCAAATACGTTACAAATAAATCAAATACAGTATGTTTGGAAGGCCAACAAGGAGAGACAGATGCTCACAGGCACCTAAAGAGGGGCAAGCAGTCTCTGTGTCTACAGCCAACATTGCTGGTCGTGGACACCGTGCATCCTCAGCATGTGGCTGTGGGGCATGATTGTCCTTTTTTTCGGCAGCTGGCCGTCTTGAGCCACAACATGCAGAAGAGTTGGTAGAGTGGATGACCAAGCCGTCCTCATCCTCCCCATCCTCTGTCACCCAAGCTCAGAGTATTTAACTGCCAAAGCAGCTGCCAAAGTGGCCTCTTCCCTCGTCTCAGTCACTCCTTCCCTAGCCCCACCATGTCCTGAAGAGTCCCCCGAACTGTTTGACCACAGTGTTGGGTCCATGCTGCAGGAGGATGTGCAGCGTTTTGAAGGCTCCGATGATGGTACCCAGATTGAGGAAGGCAGTAACGTGAAACCAGAGAGAGGGGGTGCCCAAGAAGCACAGCAAACTGGCAGTTCCCCCAGCTGCAGTATACTGTCAGGTTTGCTCCAGTGACAAGGAGGGAGGGCATGATGAGGTCACTGACTCTACGTGGGTGCCTGATAGGAGGAGGAGAAACATCTCCAATGAGGCAGGATGCCCTCCAGAGGCCAGCTTAAGGGCAGCCAACCGACTGCATCACAACGCAGAGCTCTGCATGTGCAGGGCGCTGCTGACGCCGCACGTTTTACCAAAAGTTCTTTGTTGTGGGCATTTTTTGATACGTGTGCAGCAGATCGCACCATTGCTGTTTGCAACATATGTCTGAAGCGTATCAAGCGTGGCCAAAACAACAGCCGCTTGGGCACCACATGCTTGACCAGACATATGTTGAACTCCCATGCAGTCTGTTGAAAAGCATACTTAAAAACCTACACCAAAGAACAATGTGGACTTCTCCTTGCTCCTCATCAGCTGGGATCTCCAACCCTACTATACCTTCAGTTCTCTCAGAAACCTGCACTGAGAGGAATAAAGGTGTAGAATTAGGTGTGCCAAGTACTTGTGGGCAATCTGCTATTGCTACACCTACATCCGATTGTATCAGGCACATTTCCCTACCCCAGTTGCTAAACCAGCAAAAGAAATTTGGTCCCAGCCATTCACATGCCCAGCGGCTGAATGCTAGCTTGGCTAAATTGCTAGCGGTAAGTTGCATATAACCGCTGGCTCATGGTCCAGCAAGCATGGACAGGGATGTTACCTATCTTTCATGGCGAACTAGGTGACCCTGCTGGCAGCTGGGAAGGATGCAGGACAGGGTGTAGTATTGTTGGAGCTTGTACCACACCTCCAAAATGCTACTAGTGGTGATTCTGACACACCTCTCTCCTCCACCCCCTCCTCTTCTTCCTCCATGGCCTCTTCCTCTATAGATTTGTCCTCGAAACAAGCAATGTTCCGTAGGCGTTCAAGGGGCTACGCAAACACTCAGGCAAAAAGATGCCAATGCGGTGCTTAGGCTGGTGTGCTTAGGAGACAGGAGCCACACTGGGGCAGAGATTCTGTCAGCTTTGAAGGGGCAGGCACACCAGCTTCAGGCAGGAATGGTGGTTTTTCGACAATGGCACCAACCTCCTCTCCACCCTCCGACAGGGACACTTCATCCATGTTCCCTGTTTGGCTCACATCCTTAATTTGGTGGTGCAGTGGTCCTTGTGCAGGTACCTGGGCTTACAGGATCTCCTGATGCAGGCCAGGAAAGTCTGTATGCATTTCCGCAGGTCATATAATGCCAGTGCTTGGCTGGCTTACCTCCAAAAGAAATTCAACCTGCCCAAGAACCGCCTAATCTGTGTCATGCCCACCAGATGGAGCTTAATGTTGGCCATGCTTCAGCGGCTGCACACGCAACAGAGGGCCATTAATGAGTACCTGTGCGACTATGGCACCAGGACAGGGTCAGGGGAGCTTGGCTTTTTATCGCCATGCCAGTGGCTCATGAGCAAGGATGCATGCACTGTCCTGTCACCATTTGAGGAGGACACGAGGATGGTGAGCAGTGACAGTGCATGCATCAGTGATACTGTACCTCTTGTCTACCTGTTGGAGCACACGCTGCGTGGAATAATGGACAGGGCACTTGAGGCAGAACTGAGGGAGGAAGAGGAGGACTTCCTCACCTCTCAAGGCCCCCTTTATCCAGACAGTGTTCCTGCGGACCCGCCGATCACACAGGAAGAAGAGGAGGAGGCGGAGGATTGTGTCAGCATGGAGGTGGAGCCTAGCACTCAGCATCAGCAGCAGTCTTCAAGGGATCGTTTACAGTCCCCAGAAACCCATGGACTTGTATGTGGTTGGTTTGGATGTGGCTGTGGATCAGGTCGTCCTTAGAGACCCAGAGGACTCTGGACCGAATGCCTCAGCAAACCTACGCTGCATGGCCTCCCTGATCCTGCAAAGCCTGCAAAAGGACCCTCGGATTCGTGGTATCAAGGAGAGGGATCAGTACTGGCTGGCAACCCTCCTTGATCCAAGTTACAAGGGTAAGGTTGCAGAACTTATCCAGCCGTCGCAGAGGGAGCAGAGGATGAAACATCTTCGGGAGGCCTTGCAGAAAGGTTTGTGCAATGCGTTTCCAGAGCCCGGGAGGTTACAAATTCCAGGTCTTGAATAACGTCTTGCTGAGGCTTCGGTCAGTCACAGAAGGAGCCGCCTGACAGATGCATTCAGACAATTTTTTAGTCCGCAGCCCCAAGATCTGATCGGTTCCAGCAACCATTGCCAGCGTCTGATTTACATGGTGCAGCAATATCTAGGGGCAAGATAAGACTTGAAGACCTTTCCAACTGAAAATCCTCTGGGTTACTGGGTCTTGAGGATGGATCACTGGCCAGAGCTTGCACAGTATGCAATTGAGCTACTGGCCTGTCCTGCATTAAGCATTCGTTTGGAATGCACATTCAGTGCTGCTGGAGGCTTTGTAACCGATCACAGAGTGCGCCTGTCCACCGACTCGGTTGATCGGCTGACCTTCATAAAAATGAATCAATCTTAGATCACCAGCTACCAAGCACCTGATGCTGATGTAACTGAATAATTTTTTTTTATGAATGTGAGATCCCTTCAAGACTGCCTATGCTGATGCTGAGTGACTATCCTATTCCTCCTCAATGTTCATGTTGATAGCTTGTAAGAAATTTTTTGGTTCTGGGCACCACCACCAGTGGCTAAGGATTATTTTTCTACCCCTGTTTAACAGGGACGTGTAATTACAATTTTTACTGTAATATTTTACAGCAGGGCCCATTCCTGCTTCCACCATGAGTAACTGTGAGGGCTTACAGTGTTCTGGCAACATCACTACACCACCACCAAGGGCCCAATTTTTCTGACCCTCTTCAACAGGGGCAGGTAATTACAATTCTTGATATAATATTTCATAGCAAGGCCTGTTCCACTGCCCACCAAGAGTAACTGTGAGGGCTTACAGTGTTCTGGTACCACCAACACCTAAGGCTCAAATTTCTGCAAAGTATATAGGGCAGGACCCTACTTTCAAACATCCGCCTTACAAATGACTCCTACTTACAAACGGAGGGAGACAACAGGAAGGGAGAGGAAATCTACCTCCTTTAAGAGTTAATATGGGAAAAAGGTGTCTTCTCCACTGATGCTTTATCACCAATCCTTGTTTCCCTAAAAACCCCAAATTTTCTAAATCCAATTGTCATTGGGACAGAAAGTGAGATGAAATCTTCTGAATAGGGGCACAGACAGCAAAACAAATGTTACAGGGGTGATGATAACCCTTCCCTATGTTTTCCAAAAAAATAGATTTTTTGGCTGGAGCTACACTTACAAAATGTACCTGTTCCAAAATACAAACAGATTAAACTTAAGAACAAACCTACAGTCCTTGCCTTTCTTGGGACCGCCTGTATACTGATGTTCAGAGTATATAGGGCCTGGGGGGCCCATGCCTTTTCTTTTTTTAATTTGGGTGTGGGGTTCCCCTTAATATCCATACAAGACCCAAAGGGCCTGGTAATGGGCTGAGGGGCTACCCATGCTATTTTTCTCAATAATTTTCATCAATATTGCCGGGACCCAATATTACACTACAGCCGCAAGCAGTTTTAAATTACTTTTATTCCTTTAGGAATGTCATTTTGTGCAGGGACTGTTCTAAACACGGGAAACAAGCGCCACTTTACAGGCATACTATAGACACTCCTCAGGTACGATATTTAAAGGAATATTTCACATTTATTTTTACCACTTTAAGCATCATTAAAATCCCTGCTCCTGAAAAAACGTCAGTTTTTAAAACTTTTTTTGCATTGATGCATGTCCCCAGGGGAAGGACCCGGGTCCCCAAACCCTTTTTAGAGCAATAACTTGCATATTAGCCTTTAAAATTCGCACTTTTGATTTCTCACGTTCGAGTCCCATAGACTTTAATGGTGTTCGAGAGTTTGCACAAACTTTTGCTCTGTTTACATGTTCTGTATGCGAACCGAACCGGGGGTGTTCGGCTCATCCCTAGTTACTAGTTCTTTGCTGGGTGCTTTTTTTTTTTCTTTTTGTGCTAAACTTCTACAGTACAGGTCCACTTTAATAACTGTTGAATTAGAATTTTACCCATACAGGGAACTGTTTTCAGTGAGTCAAAAAAACATAGCATTTTAGTGTGGGAATAGTATATATACAACTAATGTATAGCACTGTAAAGAAGAAAGAGGAGTCTGAGTATGTAATTAGAAGATAATGCAGCACCTGTTATATAAAGGAACTAGTATTTAAACACAATAACACACAGTGCTGAGACTATTAAAACTGAACTTTAAACATAAATAAAAGGCAAAAAATGCAGCTGTGTATTCATTAACCAATTCCAGACTGGCAGCCGCAGTTATACTGTGGCAGAATGGCTCCCATGGACGGGTCATCATAGCTGTACATTGGCCATGTAAGACGCTGTAGGAGGTGTGCGTGCATCCGCAGCATGTACACAGGGCTGATGTGAGTGCTCGGTGGGAACGATGACCGCCGGGGACCTGCAATCACTCATGACAGAGAACCGGTATTTGTGTTTGTGTAAACACACAAATCCTGGTTCTCTCAGGGGAGAGGAGAGAGATTGTGTGTTCATACTAAGTACGAACTCCGATCTCTCTCCTCCCCTAGTCAGTCCCACCCCCAGCAGTTAGAACACACCTAGGGAACACAGTTAACCCCATGATTGTCCCCTAGTGTTAATCCCTTCCCTGCCAGTGACATTTATACAGTAATCAGTGCATTTTTATAGCACTGATCGCTTTATAATTGTCAATGGTCCCAAGAATGTGTCAAAAGTGTCCAGTTTGTCCGCCGAAATATCGCAGTCCCAATAAAAATCACCATCATAACAAGTAAAAATAATAATAAAAAATGCCATAAATCTATCCCCTATTTTGTATAACTTTTGCGCAAACCAATCAATATACGCTTATTGCATTTTTCTTTACCAAAAATATGTAGAAGAATATATATCGACCTAAACTGAGGAAAAACATTTTTTTTTTGGTAATGATTATAGCAAAAAATAAAAGATATTGGGGGTTATTTACGAAAGGCAAATCCATTTTGCACTACAAGTGTACTGAAAGTGCAGTAGCTGTAAATCTGAGGTGAAGATCTGAAATGAGGGAAGGTCCTTGCTCTATATTCGTCCCCAACAGCAAAAATCAGTCAATGGTCTCCTGTCGGGTGCTTTCTCCATATCGAACAGCACACGCCAGGGATGCCCCCTATCCCCACTCATATTTGTGTTCACCCTAGAACCTCTACTCCGCAGACTTAGGGCCAACTCAGACATTAAAGGGGTTGAAATAAGGGGCTGGGAATACAAACTAGCGGCATATGCTGATGATACCTTACTATTCCTTACAGACCCCATCACCACAATACCCAACATACTGAAAGATTTCTCGCTTTTCAAATGGTTTTCCAATCTTCAAATCAACTTTCAAAATTCAGGGCATTAAACATATCCCTTCCCGCAGCCATTGTGACACTATGTCAGGCTAATTTTCCCTTTGGATGGGATCTCCACGCTATTACCTTTCTTGGTATCCAGCTCCCTGTAAAACTTACGGAACTGTACTCCCCGAATTGATCCCCAAATTGAAAGGCGTTATTGGACTTCCAGATGTTTACAAGTACTACTGGTCTTGCCACTTGACTAGAATAGTTGATTGGCATGTCCATGCAAACACTAAAGATTGGATTAGACTGGAAGAATCATTCTCCCACCTGACAATCTGCTACCTACCCTGGATAAGACCTAACATGTTGCCTAATGAAAGTGTGGTACACCCCCTATTAGTCCAACCTTACAGAACTTTCAGGCTGCATAAAAAAAGGGATGAATCTTGCCTCTTCACCAGGTCCCTTGAACCCTATTGGCTGAAACCCAGACTTTCCTCCAGGGCTAATGAAGCCCACCCCCCTTAGCCCACACACCAGAAAATCGCTAAGGGCAGAAACCTTCTTTGATAAAGAAAGCTCTTAAATTTCCAAAACCTCTCCTCCCAATATCCTGATCAAACCATCCCTTTTTTGCTAAGATCAGACACTTTCTAAATAGTTCCAAACCACTCTCCAAGTGGTATAGAGACCGTACTCCCTTTAAAATGATCTGCACATGCTCGGGGCCCCAGAGACACTTGATTTTGGACATATATTCTCTACTGTTCTCCGATAGCAATCCCAAAGAAAATGCAACTTTCCAGCAATGGGAAAAAGAACTCGCAATAGACCTGTCAAAGGAAGAGTGTGAGCAAATCCACACTCACATCCACAAAGAGTCAATCAACATTAACGCACAGGAAAATCTATACAAAATATACTCCAGGTGGTACAGGACCCCAGAATACACAAATATCATCCCAGTGTCTCCCCACATTGTTGGAGATGCAACACGGCTCGAGGTTCCCTTCTCAACATATGGAGGGATTGTGTAGAGAAACCTCCTTGTGAAAAGGCCTATTACCAGATAACCACTTTTATTCTTGCATATCTGTCTCACTATAATGGGAAAGTCCTCTCTTCCTCATTCCTGTATAATCGCTCCAAACCACAGTGAGATCGAGTAAAAACAGGAAGGGGTGGACATAGTGTAATCCCATTTAAAAAAAAACAACTTTAAAAACTGTTTCATATTACAATATCCCCTCAAGGATGTACACTTACAAAGTTAAAATTATGTAACAGCAATATTCGCTAATAAGCCAGCGTCTTGTCCACAGAACTAATGACGTCTCCTACTGCTCTCAATGGTGTCTGCAGCAGAGGTGTCGGCTGTGTACTCTGTGTCTGCTGGCATCACTACATCTGTATGGCTCCATGCGATGCATACTAGCTCATTATGCGTTTGCTTTACAGGTTTTTTTTGTTTGTGGGGGGTTTCTAAAGGCATATAACCGCTTTAAGGGGTCACTAGTAGGGATGAGACCACGGTTCATGGGAACATAAGTTCGACTCGAACATCGGGAGTTTGTTTGTTCTAAAACAAACCGACCATATGGGGCATTCGCGGGACCATATGGGGCATTCGAGCACTACGAAACGACCCATAATGCACTGCGAGATCACAGTGCGTTGCTGTATGATGATTGGGCAAAGCATGCACCTGACTTGCTGCTGACAGAGCCATAATTGGCCAAAGGCAGGGTGCCTTTGGCCAATCATGGCTCAGGGGGACTAAGTCCACACCTCACACTATATAAGGCTACTTACATAGCGGCTGTGTATAGTGTGTGGACGTAGATAGATTGAGCTAGATTATGCAGGCAGATTAGTTAGTGGCAGTGTATTTAATATATATATATATATATATATATATATATATTTTTTTTTTTTTTTTTTTTTTCTGCATACAGTGTAGCCTATATATTCAGTGTATACTCTATATTCAGTCAATGCAGGCAGTATAGTTTATATAGCACAGTATTGAAGTGGTTAAGGGGAACCCTGCGCCAAAATAAATAACAAATGGCATGGGGGTCCACTTCAAAATCCATACCAGGCCCTTCAGGTCTGGTATCGATTTTAAGGGGAACCCTGTGCCAAAATGTAAAAAAAAAAGTGGCGTGGGGGTCCCCCAAAATCCATACCAGACCCTTATCCGAGCATACAACCTGGCATACCAGGTATCCCCAATCACGTGCAAGGAAAATAATAAAAAAAAATCAGCATTTTTGCTTGCACATGATTGGATGATAGAAGTCAGTAGAGCTTCTGCTCATTTTATGGTGCAATTGCAAAGTGTATAGTCTATTTGCCTTTAGTAAATCAACCCCACTTTATCTTGTTTGTCAGTACTTGTTTAGTAACCATGCTCTTATTCCCAGTGATACTATAAGGTTGGTGTTTTTCTTCATATTTGTTGCAATGGTTTTTTCCACTGGATTTTTTCCACCTTTAATGTAACCTTTAAACGGTACAACTGTATAATTGAAAAACAAACTGAAATCTTTTAGGGGGGGGGGGGGGGTAAAATAATAATAATAATAATGTGGTTGCATAAGTGTGCACACCCTCTTATAACTGGGGATGTAGTGGTGTTTAAAATTAACTAATCACATTCAAACTCATATTAAATAGGAGTCAGTACACACCTGCCATAATTTAAAGTGCCTTTGATTAACCCCAAATAAAGTTCAGCTGTTCTACTAGGTCTTTCTTGACATTTTCTTAGTCACATCCAACCGCGAAAGCCATGGTCCGCAGAGAGCTTCCAAAGCATCAGAGGGACCTCATTGTTAAAAGGTATCAGTCAGGAGAAGGGTACAAAGAATTTCCAAGGCATTAGATATACAGGCGTACCCCACTTTTAAGTACACAATGGGGTTTATTTACTAAAGCTGGAAACTGCAAAATCAGGCTCACTTCTGCATAGAAACCAATGAGCTTCTAACCCCAGCTTGTTCAATTAAGCTTTGGTAATAAAACCTAAAAGCTCATTGGTAACTGTTGTCCCCATAACCTCCCACTGTATACTGTTCTTCCTTCCAATACTGATTGCTGGTTGACAGAATGACAATGTGATAATCTCTGTAAACCAATCAATCACTTCTCTGACTCATCATAGGGGTCATATTATCTGCATAAGGCATAGTGCTCCAATTTTTCTACATTATGAATGCTAAGTTGCAATGATTAGCTGCCCATGCACTCTTTATTATTTGCACCAGAGTGCCTTATTTACTAAAAATAACCAATCCACAGTCACACCTCTGCAATTTTGTGCATGTTGGTCGACGTGTGCCATTACATGACAAAAGGATTGCCATTGTTTTCTATGGGGTCTGTTCACATCTGTGAGCTTCTCTTCTGTGCATCGTTTTTGGTGCAAAAATGTGCATATTTGGCCCCATAGACATTAGTAAAAATGCATGAAAAGTCATAATATGCATGAAAACGAACAATGCATGGTAATGATGTAAGTGGGTATACACTCATTTACAGACACAAACAAATTTTCCCAAACAAGCAAGCTTTGTGTTTTGGAAAATACACCCGTACACTAGAGCTGCACAATTAATCGTCAAGAATCGTTATCGCGATCTTGACTAAAGTGTTTCACAATTCTTTCTATGCAAAGAATTCTCTCTGCTTTTCTGAAGCCACAGCCATCAAAAAAAAAAGAAGATAAAAACTGGGTAGGCTGCCAAGAATCAAAACATTCTTTATCATTGTAACAATTTGTCAATTGAATAGACTTTGTGTGTAAGTGAAAAAAGTTTAACCACTTAAACACTAAACCTTTTTCTGACATTTGTAGGTTTCACGTTAAAATTATTATTTTTTGCTAAAAAATTACTTAGAACCCCCATATATTATATATAATTTTTAGTAGACACCATAGAGAATAAAATGGTGGTTGTTGCAATACTTTGTCACACTGTATTTGTGCAGCGGCATTTCAAATGCAATTTTTTTTAATTACTTTAATAGATTAAAAAAACAAAACTAACCAGTAAAGTTAGCCCATTTTTTTTGTATAATGTGAAAGATTTTACGTTGCAAGAATCGTGATCTTTTTATTCTAAGCTAAAAAATCGTGATTCTCATTTTGGCCAGAATCATGCAGCTCTACCATACACTTGTGTCTGTAAATGCCAGTACTGTTGCACGTGCATACCGACGTAAAGCGTATTCTGCAGTTCAGACCATTTGGCAGAATTACAGAGTAGCTGGGGCTCCCTGGCACCACATATATGGGGGTATGTTATGCTGTAAGGCCATAGGCCTGTAAAAATGTCTAGGTGCACAAGACCTTTAAACACATCAACAAAAAATGCGTGAAAATGCAGGTGCACAAGTGCACAAGGGGCTGTAATGAGACCATAAATGTGTTAATGTTTCAAGACCACTGTTTCTATGTACAACCTGTGATTATATATTACTGGGAGCACTTGGGAAGCATTAGCAGTCTGTAACGACAGCTTTACAGTGTTTTAAACAGTACTTGAAATAGTTATAGTGTAGCGTAGAAGCATTACAAAACCATTAATAATTTACTTCTGAATGACTATTTAGCTACCATGCTTTATGATTACCATACTGGACGATGTGCCATGTTCTGTGCAAAGATAAATAATAATCCACTGCTCTATCACTCCTCTGAAAATAAGCATTGAATACATTATATATCTAGCACTAATTCACATCTCAGTAATAAATAACTTTGCACTGCATTAAATAACTGCAGAGTACTGTATATGGGTTACAATGTATACTTTTGAAAGAAAAACAATTTTTTTTCCTCTTTCTGTTTTTAAGACGAGGTGTTCTGCATCTTCATGAAAGCCAAGGAATCCATGATTTAGGACTTCCACGCTGGAAGCTGACATCCTGCCTGATTATTGTCATTGTATTCCTTTATTTCAGTCTATGGAAAGGGGTGAAAACTTCGGGGAAGGTATACTCATTCTTTCAATGTTTTTAATACCTTAACAAATTTTTTTATATCTTCGGGATATCACATGGAAGGTTGTTTGAAGATGAAAGCAAATAAAATGGAATAATAAAATAATAGTCTTTTAGTCTACATAGAGTTGTGTGAATTGCTGTATCCAAAGGTATAACTATAGTCCTACCAGTCCACATATCTGCTGTGGGACTAGTATACGGGGGGGGGGGGGGGGGGGTTGGGGGGCTCAGCAGGGCTGGGTGTGCAGGGTGAGCAGTTTGCCGGTACATTAAGTAACACTAAACTCTGGTTTTAAAAAAATTGGGCAGAAACTACTTTTTATCTTTTCTGCCCCATCATAAGCTTAGTTCTCCAACCCTTCCATCTTTCTTTCTTGTATGTGCTACTTATTACATAGTTACATAATTAGTCAGGTTGAAAAAAGACACATGTCCATCTAGTTCAACCAATAATTATTGATGATTAGCTTTTTGCCAAAGATGTGGCAATCACATTAAAACATGCCGAATATTGGGTTGTATCGGCTGGTTCAATAAAAAACAGGGCTCATGTCTATTGTAGCCAGGCAGAGCTTCTGTTGTAGGGACAAGACCGAAAAAGGCCTGTCGATCAGCATCCAATCGACGCTCTCGTACAATGGCTGCAAAGACTGACTGGTGTACCCCTGTCAGATCACAATATCTCAGCAGAGGAGATCACTGTACTAACTGATAGTTAGTACAGGATCTCCTGCTAGGCACTTCCATTTTCTTTCCTTTAACCCACTGGGTTAAAGCGAATAGTGTGTACTAGGCTTTTGGCTTCATTCACACTGGCACTGTCAAACCTGCATTTATATGCATTTAAGGGACATTTCTAAACACCTAAAAAATCCAGGTATAGATTGCTTAACCCCTTGGCGCCAACCGTAAACAAATTTGCGGCCTCTCGGTGCCTGGTCCTTAGCCCAGAGGGGCCACATATTTGTATGAATTGGTCCCAATACACCTGTGCTGAGAGTGCGCACGCTATGTGCGCCTGGCACAGTTACCATCACCTAACCAAAAGCTCCCACTCACTCCTTGTGTGAAAGCCAATCACGGCGGTCAACTGATCTTAAGCCACGTCCTGCCTCTCGGTGTCAAAAACCTCTTAAAGGGCCGGGAGATACCGGTGTTAAGAGGTTAATAGTGTCATTCAAAGTCAGCCTTTTACCTGTGCTTAGGTGCTGTCAGGTTAAGTTTCTTTAGAGGAAATGGAATTCTGTGCATCCAGAGCCCATTAGAAGCTTTAAATGTGGCTAAATGTCATTTCTTGCTCGCTCTCTCTCCCTCTCTCTCTCTACACATGGCAAACTCTCCAGGAAAGTCCTTTTCTCTGTAGCACTGACCCCCGAAGGAGCGGCTGATTTGATTTGGGCCTGCACTCTAGTAACAAAACCCCACTA
The DNA here is from genome assembly GCF_037356315.1 of Lithobates pipiens. NCBI lineage: Eukaryota > Metazoa > Chordata > Amphibia > Anura > Ranidae > Lithobates > Lithobates pipiens. The sequence goes on from NW_027507764.1 coordinate 296,988,883, forward strand.
ACTTGCCTCAGTCCCCTTGACACAGCTGTGGTGCAATACAATACAGTACAATATAATATATCACAATATACCTGTATTGTCCTCTCGGGATCCACTGGCTCCACCTGCTGGGGGAAAACAATACTCCACACAATGAGGTACTTAACCAAAGTATATTTTACTATATATATTTGTAAATAGGTGATTACAGCAAATGTACTGTCATCCAACATAGATTGACAGGACAATGAACTTTGATAAAACCGTTACAAACAATAGATATATATATGGGAGATCCCCCTACTTTTATAGCTATGTGTGAGATCTCACTTAAAGTACTCAGTCTTTATCTTCTGATCTTCGCTAGCAATGATAACTCCTTATAAATTTGTAATCCAAGGTTAAAGCAGTTAAAGTTGAATTAAGGATGATCCTAGTGTTGCTTCTGCAAATATAATACAATGCTTGAAGTGTGACAGTAAGTAGGCCTTATGCCTGCCTAGTGTCAGTTGCTATATTCCTCCTCCGTGGGACTAAGTATCCCAGCGAGGCCTGTATATAAGTCTGACTAGGTGCACTGGTTTAGAAAATGGTGGTTAGCAACCCGCTCACCAACTGGATCTGAAACTTGGTATGGTGACTTTGGTCCGGTGGTTGCAGCTTGCTTCTGCATCAGCCAGCTCCGTCACTCCGTCCCGTTCCATCAGGTGGACCTGGTCTTCCGATGCTCAAACGAGTGTCTCTGGATCCTCTCAATCCGATCACTGTGTCTCTGGCACTTCAGATCACTCACATAACCGAGCAGGGTTGCGTTCCGCAGGGGCAGTAGGCCGCTTTCTCCGGGAGGCCTCCGCATAGGTGCGTTCCCTCTGAGACCCAAGATTGCCGCTTAGAGTCCTTTTATATCCTACCCAGCATGCAGTGCAAGAGGGGGTGTCCATGGGTAGGTCACCCGGAATCCTGGGTAAAAGGGTCAACTCCCCAATGTAAATAACAGTCACTTCCTGTCAATATTTCAATGCTTGAAAGCCAAAAATCATTTACGTTCACATTCAGTATTTGGCCACTAGATGGCGCCAAACACTAAGCTATAGAACCGTCCATAGACTTTCATTATAATTGCTAATACACATCAGAAGACAAGGATACCAGTGCTACATCTCTATAACCAGAACAGGCTCTCTTTGAACTGCACCTTACTGTATCTGAGCACCACAAACCAAAAACACTATTTCATTTATTTATAATATTCAAAGCAAATGCTCATCTATTCTTGTCTCTATGGTTTATTTTGTCACTTTGAAAAACAACACCCAAGAATTTCTAGCCGTGGCCATCTTCAGTAAAGGCAAATAATTCATGTAGTATTTAGTTCCTTGAATCCATTTGCCCTTAGCTCAGGTTGGAAAGAGTGCTTAGCTAAGTTGAAAGAAAAAAAATGCCCATGAAGACTCCTGGGATGTATGGCATAATTTCGACCTGTAAAAAAAAAAAAAAAGGTTAAAAACCATAAAATATAATATACAGTACCTTCCTATCTGTTTACTAACAGAAGCAGCATAATGATTAAAAATAATGTTGATTGAGAAAGTAAAGTTCCACTTTGAATCCCTCTTGCTCTCTCCTACACACAAACACATACACACACACCCAAAACACACTAGTGCAGCCTACTTTCTCTCTCTCATAAGCAGTCTCTGTACATGGCAAATGCTCCATGGCAGCCCTTCTTTCTCAAACCCGAAGCATGCTGTCCCTTTTACCAGGGCAATCCCTATCTCACACCAGTTCAATTTTCTCTCTACTGTCTCTCTCTTTTACTCTGCCTCTCAGACAGTCTTTTTACATATGGCAGTACTTCTTTCACTGTCCAAAGCATGATCTCTCTTTCTCGCCAAGACAGTTTAGTAATAGTATTGCATTGTCATTTTATGAAATGTACCAATTGTATTGTCATTTAATTTTTTTTCCAGGTAGTATGGATTACAGCGACGATGCCTTATGTTGTCCTGACCGCATTGCTGCTTCGTGGTATAACACTTCCCGGTGCCATTGATGGCATCAAAGCCTACTTAAGTGTTGATTTTCTCCGTCTTTGTGAGGCATCGGTAAGTTTAAATATACCCTACAATTAAATTAATCTGGCTGTAGTTGACTCTGGTTCTTTCCACTGGGTTGTCAACAAGCTCAACATTTACATTTTCCCTGTTAAATACTAGCCTTGGTCTCTCTAACATTTAGTGACTTCACCTCCTTCTGACATGTGTGTTGTTTGAGCAGCACCTGAGGGTACTTAAAGACACCTTACTTCTTACAAAGCTGTTTATTGTGTGGATGTTTCTGCATCCCACCCTGTACATCTTGCAGCTACTACATCTGGATTAGGGGAAAGCTGAAAGGTGAGCAGAAGAGGAGTCTGCCTTGGGTGCATCAATGGAGGCAAGCATCAACAGGACCGGGTTCCTGCGTCATCATTTTGCCCAACTGGCAGCTGCTAAGTCCTTCTCTGGCTATCATTCCTGATCCCCTGTGCCAATCTACTTTTTATAGTTTCTGTCCCATCATGGGCTTATTTCTCCTACCCTTCCATCTTCCTTTCCTGTATGTGCTACTTATTACATAGTTAGTCAAGTTGAAAAAAGACACATGTCCATCTAGTTCAACCAATAATTATTGATGGTTTGCTTTTGCCAAAGATGTGGCAATCACATAAAAAATTCTCCAGTGGTGTAAGGGGGTAGGTGAGCTTCTTTGTCTTTGTGTTTCCTATTTTAATACAGTCTGTGATTGATTCCTAATTTTGGATGACTACTTGCTTTGGCACTTGACACATGGTTCTCTAGCCCTCTCAATATTTTCCTGCATATGGTTATTCTAACGTCTGTTTAAAGAGTTTGAAACTCCAAAATCTCTGGCCTGTATCCACTTGCAATAGCATGTGAATGTGAAGGAAAGTCTTTATAATATTATTTCCTAATAGATGGAAAATATTTTCTGGATGCCAAAGTTTCACTGACTATGGTCTTGTATCGAGCTACAGTAGCAGTTAAGGCACATGTGCCTAAGGGCTACTAAAATGGGCTCTCAGTATCATGTATCAGTTTAGTTTTCCTGAAGTGTTTATTAGCAAACCTCTAGCATCTTGATGAATTAGAGTCCAAGTGTGTCCATAAGATCAAAGAAACTTTATATCTGAACTAAATACACAACAACCATCATGTAGCTGAGAGCACAGACACTAACATCCATGCCCCCAGCTACTTCATAACGCTATGCAAATATTGCTCTTGTTCCTCTCTATACCTCAGTGCACAGACAGACATCACTTTTGTTTGTGACACTGCTCAATAGCTCAAGTTCAAATCGACACAAGCAATTAAATGAATCAGAGGAGTGACTCATTCAATTTTCAGGTGGCTCTGGTTTAATTTTTTAGTCAAAGCCGGCCGTAAGACAGGCTTTCTCTGCTGTGTTATCCCTTTAGAGAACCCATAGTGCTTTGGGAATTCTTTGTCATGTATTAAATGTTTATTTTTAAAACGAAGACTGTACACATATAGCTATAAAAAGTAAATGTTTCCATTGCTATGTAGTACACTTTCCTTTTAACTGAAGATGATTAGATCCAAATCTTGATTAGACTTCTGTCTGCTGGTAGGTTCCACTCAAATGATATACAGAGCCTACTTTGACAATCCCCTTTTTTGGTAATTTCTCCCTAAGTTGTTTTCTTCTGTCTGATTAAACTTATTTAATGTCTGCAGTAGCTGATAGGCCTATATTTGTGTAAATTTGCATAGGATTGTACCTCGAATCAGAGCTTTTTTTTTTATTACAGAGTCAAAAGCTAGGTTCAACACCTCAATACCGGGCCATAGTAAAAATACATCCTGATTTTTGGGGGGGGGGGGGGGGATATCTGAATGATGCCTGCAGCTAGAGGCATCATTCAGATATCATTCTTTGCAGCCAGCGATTCTGTGCACAATACAAATGATCATAGTGGCAGTTCCGCCACTTGATCGTTCTTATAGGCCACGGGAGGGGACACCCCCCTCCCGCCGCCATCTGGTGCTTCTCCCATGCCATCAGGGGCCCAGAAAAAGAATTGGCCGGTGCCGGATGAGGACGATAGGCACTGTCTGAGGCCCGGGCGTGACATCATAACCCGGAAATAAACAAAGCCACAATCGCGGCTGTCAGCATGAGATTGGTGATTTTTTTTCCTGATCTCATGCTTTCCAGCCTGGAGGAGAAATGTGAGGTCTTATTGATCCCGCATCTCTCTATAAAGAGGACCTGTCACATAGATTGCTATTACAAGGGATGTTTACATTCCTTGTAATAGGAATAAAAGTGATAAAAAAATGTAAAAAAAAGTGTAAAAATAAAAAAATTAAGTAAAAAAAAATTAAATAACATTTTTTTTTTAAAACACCCGGTCCCCGGTAGCTCGTGCACAGAAGCAAACGCACACGTAAGTCCCACCCACATATGTAAACGCCGTTCAAACCACACATGTGAGGTATCACCGCATGTGTTAGAGCATGTGCAATAATTCTAGCACTATACCTCCTCTGTAACTATGAACTTGCAATCTGTAAACATTTTTAAAGTGTCGCCTATGGAGATTTTTAAGTAAGGAAGTTTGGTGCCATTCCACGATTGTGCACAATTTTCAAGCGTGACATGTTAGGTATCTATTTAACAACATATTTCACATTATACAAAAAAAATTGAGCTAACTTTACTGTTTTGTTAATCTCTAATTCATGAAACAATTTTTTTCCCCAAAAAAGTGTTAAAAAAATTATCACGCAAATACTGTGTGAGATAAAACGTTGCAATGACCGCCATTTTATTCCCTAGGGTGTCTGCTAAAAAAAAATCATATATATATATATATATATATATATATATATATATATATATATATATATATATATATATATAATGTTTGGGGGTTCTGAGTAATATTCTAGCAAAAAATTATGGTTTTTACATGAAGGAGAGAAGTGCCAGAATAGGCCCAGTGATTACATTTCCGTATCCTGATTCAGCATTGACTGTTCTCCTTGTGAATGGCCGCAATAAATGTACACAGATCAACCATATCATTGTGACCACTAACAGGTAAAGGAATAAAATGGATTATTTTGTTACAATGACGCCTAAAAGTTGATGGGATATAATAGGCAGTAAGTGAACATGTTGTCTCTGATATGTTGAAAGCAGAAGAAAATGGGCAAGTGTAATGATTTAAGCTACTTTGACAAGGACCAAATTGTAATGGCCAGGGCAACTCCAAATCTGCAGCTGTTGTTGTTGATCAGGACCTGCCAAAAGTGGTTCAAGGAGGGAAACCTGTGAACCAGCGACAGGTACACGGGAGGCCAAGACTCACTAATGCAAGTGGGGAATGAAGGCTGGCCTGTGTACTCTGTTCCAGAAGAAGAGCTACTGTAGTTTAAATTGTTGAAAAGGTTTATTCTGGTTCCAATAGTAAGATGTCAGGGCACACAGTGCATCAGTTTGTTGCGTACAGGGCAGGTTGTCCATGTTGACCCGTGTGCACAGCCAAAAATGCCTACAATTGGCACGTAAACATCAGAACTGGAGTACAGAGCAATGGAAGAAGGTGGCCTAGTCTGATGAATCCTGTTTCTTTTACATCATAGGGGCATGTGCTTTGCTTACCTAGGGAGGAGATGGCACCAGGATACAGTATGGGAAGAAGACAAACCAGTAGAGGCAGCCTGATGCTTTGGGCAATGTTCTGTTGGTAAACCTTGGGTTCTGCCATGTGAATGTTACTTTGGAGTCCTTACCTTGAAAAGTCAAGGCATGAACCTACTTAATATTAGGTCAAGGGGGACCTACTCAGTATTAGGTGGGTGGTCATATTGTTATGGCTGATCGATGTAGATTTCTAAAGGATGTTTCATTTAGGCAGATTGACAAGAATACCATATTCTTTTTAATGTGTTGGTCTTCATATACCCACATTTGGGAAAGTCTGTGTTACCTTGCACATAATTCACTTACGATTTATAGAATAGAAATTTATATATATTTGGATTAATGGAACAATCATTTATTTAACAAACGCACCATCACAGGTTCCTGACATAAATTTAATGAAAGAAACAATGCAGCTACTGAGTTCATTTTTTTAATTTGCGATCAATCTGAGCTAATATTTTATTTTCCATAATAAAGAGCAACGGTGGGGCATAATTTCCCTCTTTGCTAGCTCACGACTTGACAACTCAAAGCAATAATCTGAGAAATTGGAATTGGGCTCAGTAATTGGTGAAATTACCTTGTATTCAACACTATCTTTCATCTTTATGCTGAATGAGTTTCCTGCAATTATCTCTAATAACAGCTCTCCCTCTCTCCCTCCTCCTTCCACCATTCTTTGTCTGCCTGTTTCTGGGGACTGTTTAAAGGTTTGGATTGATGCTGCCACTCAGATCTGCTTCTCACTCGGTGTTGGGTTTGGTGTGCTAATTGCTTTCTCCAGTTACAATAAGTTTACAAACAACTGCTATAGGTAAGTAATAAAAGCAATGTTATGATACACTACAGTATAGTAATGCTATCTAATATGTTAAATAAATTAAATCCATAATTAAAATAAAGTTAATCAAAATGCTGACATTATTTGCAATCTATATATCGCTTTTTATATTAAAATGCAGATACCATACTAGTATATCTAAAGCCACAACTGTTTTACGTAATGTACATTGTATTTTAAACAACCAATGTGACAATGCATTATTTTTTATAATGGTGCACAATGTCCATTCTGCCCTTTCATTAGTTGACAGGTGGATCTATAATGAAAACTAGGTTTATCATTATGGTAATATCCAGCCTGATAAAATTAAAATCCAACTAAATACGCTTAAGCGTGACTATTTTGCTATAGTAATGGCAAAATCTGCATTCTTCTGGTGCCTGCTCATATGACTATTTCAAAAGCATCTGTCATGAGGTCTCTTCTGTTGAATGGACCACTCTGCCTTAATTGACTCACGATGTCTGTTCTGTAGGGAGTCCCCAAATAAAGAGACTGTACTGGGCCCAGATGTATGCACAGTTCCCATTCTTCAAAAAAAAAAAATGTTTTTAGTTTACTTATAGCCTACATGCTTAATATCAAAATAACTATGGGTTTATTTTTATTTTTACTACAGGTCTGTTTAAGCCAACCCTTACCACTTTAGCAAATCCCAGTTTTGTTAAAAAAAAAAAAAAAGGAATCCTGGGTAAACAATATCCATAGATTTTAAAAGATTTTTCAGATGGTATGGACAATCTTTACCTACTGTACTCTATTTCTATAGATGCTAAGTTAGACTATGAAGTATGTTAACAGAAATATTTTGAAAGTTAGAGGGAAGTACATTTGATCAGTACAGTGCTGTGTTGTAATAAGAAACAATGCACTATCATTCCATAAGTGTGGTCATTTATGAGAAAGGAAAGTCCCAATGCATTAAACCAAAAGATTTTTCCTGGCATGGCACATTTGACGTTTTTAAGTAACTAGTAATTTAACCTCAAGTTTTGAGTACATATCATGAAAGTGAATCTATTACAGAAGCAGGAAGGTGAGAATATCTTTCTACAGACTAATTACCATACTTCTCAACTTTTGAACTTGACAAAGGAGGACAATTTTTAAAAGGGGAAGAATGTGGTGCAAAAAGTGGGCATGGGTGCATGGGTGTGGTTTACACATATTCCTGCAGCAGCTTTGATAAAAATCCCACCTGGCAGTGGAAGATTTATCATAATAAGGAAAGAGACACATCCCACCAAGAAGGTGGTGTTCATTAATAAAATATTTTTATTAGCTAGCACAGGAGCGCATCATGCACAGAGAACAACTAATAAATTACCCCTTCCTGTCAGTAAAAATCCCCTTAAGATCATATCCTACCCGGTACAGCCCTAACTTCCCCTCAGCTCAGACCCCCTTACAGACCATTTATGTACAGACCCCTCCAGTACAGACCACCCCCACAGCACAGACGCCCCCTCCCAACCCCTTCTCAGTAAAAACCCACCAGTACAGACCTCCCCCACAGCACATACCCCCTCCAAGCCCCTAATCAGTACAAACTGCTCTACAGTACAGATCCCCTTACACCCCACCAGTACAGACCCCTCTTTAGTTCAAAAGCCCTCCATCCACACCAGTACAGACTCATCCTCCATTAAAGACCTCCTCCCACCCCACCAGTACAGACACCCTCTAGTACAGATCTCCTCCCTCCCCACCAATACAAACCCCCTTCAGTGTAGAAGCCCTCTCCAGAACTAAACCACTTTCTCCCCACCAGTACCAAATCCCACTCTAATACAGGATCCCTCTAGTACTGACCTCCCGCCTTTCATTAGAGAGCCCCCCCTTCAGTACAGGCCCCCTCCCTCTCCAGCAGTACTGACCTCCCTTCTTTCAGGGCAGTGCCAAAATACAGGATGGTCCTGCATTATGCACTGTGCTGTACTGCCTCCTGTCAATAGCCTCTTGGATCAACTTTCGCACTAGGTGCCAGTCCCAGAAAAGAACACATTCCATTCCATATAGATCCTGTAGTACAAAAGAAACTTGAGGCAACACTTAGTTCACTCTTTGGTTTATTCCAAATCACTGGCTTTTGCGCAGGTCCCCTCCCTTAGTCACGCAAAACAGAATAAAAATAAAATGGTGACAATTTAAAATTGTGTGCTTTGGGAGCCTTTATAGCTCCAATTATTGTTTGTATCATATAGTTACATGCAGCACTCCTCCTGCATTTGAGGAGAGAGAGTGGACTCACATCCTAGCAATTACCTCAGGGTAGATCTACGGTCACACTAGAGAACATTACATGGTGAGGAAGGGCACCAGTCACTTTAGGATTTTGAGGTTTTATTGCTCTGGCTCACAGGAAGAGAGGGTTAGGGTTAGGTCTACAATATAAACCAGGCTTCCAGACTCTATTAATCCAAAGTAGTGCCAGGATTCTCAGGGAGCAGACATTCCAGTCCCCCTTCAGCAGACATACATCAGGTAAAATAAGGTACAGAACTCTCTGAGAGCAAAGGCCAGGAAAACGGGAGAGCTCGCCAAGCCACTCCCTGAGCTTTTATAAGCTCCCTCAGCACGCACCACTATAGGAAGACTACTAGTGGGAGCCAGAAGTGACATAAAAGCTTAAAAGTAAAAGACTTGCCAAGTCCCATAACTATTGCCCTAGGTGTCTGTGACACTTGCTGATGACAATAGGGTACCACAGCAACTCTAAAATGTAAGCGAGAGATCAAATGAGCAGCTAACATTTGTTCAAGGCTAGTTACCACCCAGAAAAGATACTTTTAGACACCCAACAAAGTACAGGGTGGCTTCATACATATCTGTGGGACTGATGTAGAAGAGGAGAATCACAGTAGTAGTTGCCGATACTACAGTGATTTCTGTGGTCTTCCAGGTCCTGTTTCAGGAGGAAATTATTTGACATGGCTGCCATTCAGTGAATGCCATGCATTTTTATCAATGAATGCAAAGAATTCTCTGATTGGACGAGATGGTGAATGGAGATCATGATGACACCAACCCTCCTCTCCACCTTGTCCAATCTGAGAACACTTTGCATAACTTGAGGAAAATGCAGGGAGTTCTTTGAATTTCAGCATGGAATCTGGAAAGCTGCAGTGATCACTGCAGCAGCGGTTACTACTCCACTTCCACAGCAGTTCAACAGGTATGAAATACGTATGCTTACTGTGTAATATAAACCATATCACAAAAAGGATATTAAGGAACTGAAGAAAGTGCAGAGAAGGGCAACAAAACTGATAAAAGGCATGGAGGAGCTCAGCTATGAGGAAATTAGATGAACTGAATTTATTCTATCTTGAGAAGAGAAGATTAAGGGGGGGTATGATCACTGTGTATAAATACATAAATACATACATGTAAATGGTCCATATAGTGAACTTGGTGTTGAGTTATTCACTTTAAAAAAGCATTTGTTAACCCCCCCCCCCCCAAAAAAAAAAACTGATAATTTTCCCTTAAAGCATGTTATACATGTTATACAGCACAGTGCTTGTGCTGTGTCATTTGGCCCCCTGTAACACCTAAAAAACCTGAAAGGTATATAAAGTGGTGTTGCGCTCCTATTGTAATGGTATTAATAAATACTGTAATAGAATAAAAATTAGTTTTAAATCCAAAAGAAGAGGGTTCTACAGTATAAAGTGAATAGTGCTACTACATAAAGTGCTAATGTGCTAATAAATAACCACAATATTCACAGTGACTGTGTAAAAATAAGAATAAAAAATTGTGAAATCAATAATCAAACAAATACATAGAGATATCAGCATTAATAAAAATAAATAAAACCTGTAAATAAACATGCGTGGCACACTAATATAAATAGAGTCCGTGGCGCATTAAAATACATATAGCAAAATCCAAAGTGCAAAATGCTACTAAAGTGAAAGTTTTTATATAGTGAAAAAGTCTTCAAAAAGTGAAACCAGTGAAAAATCACAAACAGGTGGCAAATGGTGTTCAAAAACACTGGTGATTCTTTGGTGTCCACAGAGCCTGTAGGTGTGCTAAATAATTACCTTACTGTTGTAAGGTGAACAGCATAAAGCAATTAAATCCTCAAGATAGGCTGGCTCCTACATTTACTTCTCCTGTCCAGACCACCTTCTTTTTGCCCAAGGTAAGTATCGAGGATAACTTGAAAATACTCGTAAAACAAAATATGGGGCCTGCTATGGTGTAGTATTTTCCATATTCCAAAGTTCATTAAAAAGATAAAAATTCTTCTCACATTTAATAGGATGAAATCGCACAATACATAAATACGAGCGGCGCGCTTGTGTGAGAACGTCACTTCCGGTGTCCGTCTGCTTTTCTTTTGAAAATAAAAAAAGTTTGCCTATTGCTCTTCTTTAACATATTAAATGCAGTTATCAATAGTATAGGTGCCACCCAACCATAATTGTGGAGGGATGGTTAGTGTGGGTTAATTTTGCAAAAATTACACTAGATTGACTCAGCTCAGAGTAATCATTTTAGTTTCAGGATTTGACTGTTCTCTCTTGTGGTTTCCGAATGTATTTATTAGGCTGTCTCTACCCTGCTCTTTTGTTTTGTTTTCACAGAGATGCAATTATTACAACCTCAGTCAATTCCCTGACAAGCTTTTTTTCTGGATTTGTCATCTTCTCCTTCCTTGGATACATGTCTCAAAAGCATAATGTACCTATTGGTGATGTTGCCAAGGATGGTAAGTATACTGATTGATACAATGTTCAAAAAAAAATGAAAGCAACACTTTAAAAACACATCAGATATTAAAGGGAAAAAATATCATGCTGGATATCTATACTGATATGGACTGGGTAATGTGTTAGGAATGAAAGGATGCCACATCGTTTGATGGAAATTACAATTTTTCAACCTACAGAGGGCTGAATTCAAAGACACCCCAAAAATCAAAGAGAAAAAGTGATGCAGCAGACTAGTCCATTTTGCTGAAAATTCATTCAAAATGGTACTCAGCAGTTTGTATGGCCCCCATGTGCTTGTATGCATGCCTGACAATGTCGGGGCATACTTCTAATGAGATGGATGGTGTCCTGGGGTATTTCCTCCCTCATTTGGACCAGGGAATCACTGAGCTCCTGAACAGAGTGAGGTGCAACCTGGCAACGTCTGATGGACGGAAACATAAGATCCCATTGAATTTAGGTAAGGCGAACTTGGGGGTCATTCAATTGTATCAATTCCTTCATCTCCGGGAACTGGCTGCATACTCTCGTCACATGAGGCCAGGCATTGTCATGCACCAGGAGGAACCCAGGACCCACTGCACCTGCGTAGGGTCCAATAATGGGTCCAAGGATTTCATCCCGATACCTAATGGCAGTCGGGGTGCCATTGTCTAGCCTGTAGAGGTCTCTAGACCCTTTCACATCTGTCACATGTGCTCAGGGTGAACCTGCTGTTATCTGTGAAAAGCACAGGGTCCCAGTGATGGACCTGGCAATTCTGGTGTTCAATGGCAAATGTCAATTGGGCTCCATGGTACTGGACAGTGAGCACAGGGCTCACTAGAGGATGTCAGGCCCTCAGGCTACCCTCATGAAGTTTGTTTCTGATTGTTTGGTCAGAGACATTGACACCAGCGGCCTGCTGGAGGTCATTTTGTTGGGCTCTGGCAGTGCTCATCCTGTTCCTCCTTGCACAAAGAAGCAGATATAGGTCCTGCTGATGGTTTAATGACCTTCTATGGCCCTGTCAGCTCTCCTAGAGTAACTGCCTATCTCCTGGAATCTCCTCCATGCTTTTGAGACCTTCTTGCAATGGCACATATTGATGTGCCATCCTGGAGGTGTTGGACTGCCTGTGCAACCTCTATAGGGTCCAGGTATTGCCTCATGCTACCAGTAGTGACACTGACCCTACCCAAATGAAAAACTCGTGAAAAACAGTCAGAAAATTGGTGTAGGGAAAAAAATGTCAGTGGCCTCCACCTGTAAAACCATTCCTGTTTTGGAGGTCATCTGATTGTTGCCCATCTAGTGCACCTGTTAATCAGTTTCAGCTGCTTTGGTGTTAATGAAATTAACAACCCGCTCTGCTACTTAACCACTTAAGCCCCGGACCATTTTGCTGGCCAAAGACCAGAGTACTTTTTTACTTTTTTAACCCCCCAAGAAAATTGATTTCCTGGTCCCTTAAAGCAGATTAAACAGCACAGTGCTTGTGCTGTGTAATCTGCCCCCTCTAAAACCTGCCTGAACACTCCACTTCCTGTATGTCCTCTCTATAAAGACCACAAAAATCAGGGCTACAGAGCTATGACCACCGTGGTCTGAGTGTGTCTCTTCGTCATAGGATGCTGTCCTCTCCCCCCCTCACCCCCTTCTTCCTGTCTGTCAGCTTGTATCTATGTGTCTCCATCTCCGCCCCCCCCAGACAGGCCAGGGCTACTGCAGGAAAGGCTTAGCGGCCACGTGATCTCCCCAGCTGACGTTAGAGGGAGATCATGGCCCCTCCCGCAGAAGTCATCCATTGGATGTATACATCTGCCACGAGTCATGTGACTGGCCTGAAAATCATTGTAAATCAGTATTTACAGCACTCATTTTTATAAAAGACTAATGTAGTGTGCTCTGCCAGGCTCTAATAGAGGATCTGGCAGTGTTTCTCTTATATGGCCTAACAAACACTTTAACTGACCAGATAAACATCCCAGGAGTTTAATTGACTTCATGCTGTACTATGATTAAAAAGTGTTTTGAGCAGTTTATATAGATTTATGACCCTTAACCTCTTGTATACTTTGGGTGACCTGAAAAACGTCAACAATGTGCATAGGGTATACGCCTTACACCCTGTCCTTCTCTCCCACTACTGCTGCTCCCTACACAACTATTGTCAGCAGATCCAAGCCAACAAAATGGCAGAAGAGACTTGCTCTCTATCACAGCATGGCTGCAGCCACTGGTGTGTATAATGGATTTTCTGAATTGTGTGAACATAACTTGATTTGAAAGTTTACCATGACCTTTTATCTTGACATAAGGTTTTCTGTTAATATGACTGTGTGTATATTATATTTTGTGTAACTTTCTCATTCCAAACAGCAACATGAATGAATATCATTTATCTTTAGAGGAATGATTGAATGTATGATCTAACCTTAAAACCAAAATTCAGTATAACTTTATATTATTTATTATGCAGTACAGTTTATATTTACTTTAATATGTAACTTCCTAGATTTCTTCAACTCTTTCCTTTCCCTTGCCACCCATTCCTTCCTGTAATTGGTAGTTGAAAGTTTTAATATTAATGGATTATTTTCTTTATTCCCACCAGGGCCTGGGCTGATATTTATCATATATCCAGAGGCTATTGCTACCCTTCCACTTTCTTCAGTGTGGGCTGTTATTTTCTTTATCATGCTTCTCACTCTGGGAATTGACAGTGCAGTAAGTAAAACCATCTCGGTGCTGCTGATTGCCAGCATCCTTTTTACAGCCACTTCACATCTACATGCATGAACTACAGAAAGGAGAAATCACAAGGCACATTACATCACAAGTGGACCATGCTTCAATAATTTTTGTTGAAATAATCATTTATCGTTTCCATCAGAAGCCTGTGTGACATTGTAACAACACAGGAGTATAATGGGGAGACAGAACAGGGAGTAAGGCCCCTTTCACATGGGACGGATCCGTGATGATCCGCCCCGTGAACATCCGCTTGCTCAGAGGAGATCGCTACGTTTATCCCCGCTGAGCCGGCGGATGACAGGGTGGTCCCTGCGCACTGTGCAGGGTCCGCCCTGTCAGATCTCCGCTCTCCTCTATGAGGGATCGGATGAACAGGGACTGTCTGTCCGTGTTCATCTGATCCGCTCTGCAGATGGATAGAAAAATAGGATTTTCCTCCGTCTGCAGAATCAGACCATAGCGGAGACAGATGATATCGGGTGTCAGCGATGTTCATCCGCTGACACCCGCTATCCCATAGGGATGCATGTATGTCCGTATTTCATCTGAAAACGGATGGATGATATACGGACATACAGTCTGCACGTGTAAAAGGGGCCTAACAGGAAGTGTCTGGCCAAGGACCTACATGGCATAATCACTCAGAATCAGAATGTTTACATTGGCTGGTCGGTGCTGCTGCCAGCATTGAGTTTAAGGGAACCTGGCAGTGTAGCCTTTCGGTTTCACGGCTGGGTCCCGACTGTGCATGCGCTCTCACGCTGGCCTGGCAGAAGGGGAGGGAGGAGGAAGGGGGCTGAGCTACTGAAGTAATTCGCAGCAGCCCGGCCTTCCGGAAGTGGGGACAGGGTACCTGTAAAAAACAGGTACTCGCTTCCTCCTTCCCCACAAAAAGTGCCAAACCAGATAAGCGGGAGTTCCGCTTTTGGGTGGAACTCCACTTTAAGCAGTAATACAAATGGCTGATCATTGAGGACAAAAAAGAGAATACCGCCTTGGGGGAAGTGACTTACTTACATTGTATAACCGCTCCTGTAATTGGGCAGAGGGCATTCGTGTATGCTGTCATGCTCGTGTTAGGAAAAGCACATTGGGCATGCAAGTGTCAAACACCAATGTTTTTTTTTGTATAAAAATGTCAGCAAAAAAGATAAAAATAACATATTGTCTATACGGATGAGCCATTTTTTCCCCTTTATGCTTGTAATCTCTGTAGTTATATAATAAGGTTGTTCAGCTTTGGTCATTCATGCCAATTTCCTAGTATTAAACATATTTCTTTATCATACATCACGGTACACAGATCCATAGTAATAACTATGTGGGTTATATGGGCCACCTATAGGTGATGGACACTGGCACACCCTAAGACAGGAAGTTTACTCCCTATATAACCCCTCCCATTACCAGGAGTACCTCTGTTTTTTTGCCAGTGTCTTAGGTGTTGGTCAAGAGTAAAGATGTGCTATGCTAAAGCTCCGCTGGGGTAATCCTTGCTGGGGCAAGCTATGCAGCCAGATCCATTCAAAGTGCCATTAAGGCCAAATTGGATGGTACCCGGGCCTCGTGGCGGAAGAAACAAGGTTTAGCCCGTACTGTTTCTCTTTGAGAGCTGGACCCTGGCATCTAGTGCTTTGGTTTTTTTAGCCATAAAGCTTCCTGGCAGGGTGCTATAAGGGTTCAAGGAAGTGGAACCCCGATAAAAAAACTTTAAGGACCAGGTCCCTTTTTAACGGCGGCAGCTGTGAGGGGTGAAAATTGGGTCTGTTTGGTTTTACCACAGAATTCTGCGGCAGGATAAGGTAAGTGGAGATTCCTAAGGAATTTTAAATTTTCTTATGGATTTTCTCCTTTAAAGTAAATGTTGTCATGCCTAAAAGTCGCCACCGTGGGCTGTAAAGAGCACATACCTGGTTTGCTCTGTGTCAGCAGCAGCTGCAGACTTCCTCCAGCTAAGCAGTCCTAAGCCTCTGGTAAGATGTTGAAGGGGGATTTTCTTACAGGATCGGAGGCCAGCACGCGTGCAAGCACGAAACTGAGAGTCAAACCTTTTCATGGTTACCAAATCAAATGGAGATGTTAGACCCATTCTAGAGCTCAAAGATCTAAACCGATTCCTGAATCAATCTGATCAGTTGTCTCCATCCTACAAGGAGGAGAACTTCTGGTGTCAACTGACATCAAGGATGCATCCCTGCATGTGCCTATTTTCCCTGCTCGTCATAAATATCTACGCTTTGAGGTATAAAAGCTCAATTTTCAGTTTGTAGCCTTGCCTTTCGGTCTAGCTACTGCACCCGACTGTTTACAAAAGTTCTGGCCCCTCCTCTGACCAAATTAAGGGCTCAAGGTATAACAATTATAGCATACCTAGATGACCTGCTCTTGATAGACCGGACGATAGCCCACTTAGACCAAAGCATGGTCACCACAGTCAACTAGCTGGAATACCTAGGTTGGTTCCTCAACCCACAGAAATCTTCTTTAAAACCATTAAGAAGACTAGAGTACTTGGGTCTGGTCATAGATACAGCCCAGGAAAGGGTGTTTTTGCCCCAGGCAAAGATCAGTGCCCTAAAAGAGCTGGTTCAGGTGGTCGAGACTGCTGCGAAACAGTATCCTATCTGCTTGGAACAAGAAGTTCCAAGCTCTAAATTTGCCAATGAGTCTGTCTCCAAAGGTGTGCCAGAGCCTCAAGGAAAATCCTTCATACCAGGCACCTGGAAGGTGGTAAAAACAGATACCAGCCTTTCAGGTTGGGGAGCCATACGAAAGGCTGTGAGGGGACTGTCCAAGGGAAATGGTCCAGAACTGAAAGGACCTTGCCTATCAACATTCTAGAGAGCCTGGACATTCAGGTTGCGGAATTGTCCTGTCAGGATCCAATCCGACAGTGCTACAGCAGTGGCCTATATCAATCACAAAGGGGGCACCAAAAGTCATGCAGCCCAGGGACAGGTGACTCATATCCTAGCCTGGGCAGAAAAGCATGTGCCATGCATATCGGCAATCTTCATTCCAGGGATAGAGAATTGGCAGGCAGACTACTTGAGTTGCCAGCAGTTGTTCCCGGAGGAATGGTCCCTTCACCCTGACATCTTCCTGGCTATATGCCAAAGATGGGGGGGGGGGGGTCCCGGATGTATATCTGTCTGCGTCCAGGTTCAACAGCAAAGTCAACAACTTTGTGTCAAGAATGAGGGATCCACTTGCATACGGAATGGATGCCTTAGTAATCCTGTGGGATCGGTTTTCACTAATTTATGCATTCCCTCCTAGTCTGCTGCTACCATGACTTCTGTGCAGAGATCGTAAAGTTGGCGGCAGGGGACCCATGGACCCTACCACAACTTCCATATTCTGAAGAATCATGGGCTTTCAGGGTCAGTAATATCTACCTTGGTTAATGCAAGGAAGCCAGCTTCCAGAGTCATTTATTTTAGAGTCTGGAGTGAATCCAGGGGTTGGCATCCCCAAAGGCAATATCAGCTTTTCATATAAACCAGGATATTGTTCTACCTTAATTTTTTCCAGAACCTTGTTCTACGGAAGAAAAGTCGCTACATTCTCTGGATGTAGTGAGAGCTGTCAAAGTCTACTTGAAGGCGACTGCTCAGATTCGAAAAATGGATGTTCTGTTGCCAGAAGGTCCTAGAAAAGGACAGGCAGCATCGAAATCTACTATTTCAAAGTGGATTTGGCAAGTAATTGTTCAAGCTTATGTTTGAGGCGAAGATTCCACCTTTTCAAATCAAAGCACACTCCACCAGGGCTGTTAGTGCTTCATGGGCAGTGCATCACCAAGCCTCCATGGCTCAAATCTGCAAGGCCACAACTTGGTCTTCAGCCCATACATTCACCAGATTCTATCAGGTGGATGTAAAAAGGCATACGGATATCGCATTTGGGCGCAGTGTGCTGTAGGCAGCAGTATAGGTTTTCAGGTTTGATAGTGCCCTACATTTGTTTGAGTCTCCCTCCCCTCAGATAGCATTGCTCTGGAACATCCCACATAGTTATTACTATGGTTCTGTGTCCTGTGATGTACGATAAAGAAGATACGATTTTTATAACAGCTTACCTCTAAAATCCTTTTCTTGGAGTACATCACAGAACATAGAGGTCCCTCCCCTCTTTGGAAACACGTATATTGCGTTGATACAAAAACTAAGGTACTCCCAGTAATGGGAGGAGTTATATAGGGGGTATAAACAAAAAATAAACAAAAATATTGTGCTTGGGGCAAAACCTAAAAGCTGCAACTAAAAACCATCAAATTATGGATCAAATCAGAAAAAATTATACATAAAGTTGCGCTGAATATACGTGAAATCTATAGTGTAAAAAGTAATAAAACTCAATATAGATTAAATATAAAAAACATGAATCGAAAAAAAAACACCATATAAGAAATTCAATCAAAAAAAGTCCTTATACAAAAGAAATCCTGGTTCTAACTAAAGTCCCCAAAAAATTGTGAACAGGGAAATCAGTCCTTCCTGGGTTTGCCAATATCACTTCCAGACCGGAAAAAAATTGGACTCTTACCGCAATGGATGGACTCCAAACCAACGGAGTCGTTAGCGCTGGCAGACAACCCTCTGCAGGGATCACAGATGCGTACTCCGTTCTCACACGCCACTGAGGGCGTGAGTACGTACGAATCCTCCGAAGATTACCGACACGAGCCAAAGAATTCCGGAACCAGCCGATCGTCCTGCTTTTCCTCTTGGTCGACACGAAGCAAATAGGCAAGGTGGCCGTCCAATCACTGTGAGTTTCTGGAGTTATACAAAGCTCTCCAATAGGCTTTCATATACAAAGGTTTTTCAGTGAACAAACCTGTAGTAAGACATAAAACACTCGGCCACTCGGCCACGAGCGAAGGGAAGGGGAAAACAAAAGTGGACTCTGATCGTGAACAGAGGCGTAAGGGGGGCGTAAGGTACTACGAAACATGTCGGGCTGTTTGTGCTGATACCACCACGCTAACGACTCCGTTGGTTTGGAGTCCATCCATTGCGGTAAGAGTCCAACTTTTTTCCGGTCTGGAAGTGATATTGGCAAACCCAGGAAGGTCTCATCAAACTTTTGAGAAGGACTGATTTCCCTGTTCACAATTTTTTGGGGACTTTAGTTAGAACCAGGATTTCTTTTGTATAAGGACTTTTTTTGATTGAATTTCTTATATGGTGTTTTTTTTCGATTCATGTTTTTTATATATAATCTATATTGAGTTTTATTACTTTTTACACTATAGATTTCACGTATATTCAGTGCACCTTAATGTATTTTTTTTATATATAGGGAGTAAACTTCCTGTCTTAGGGTGTGCCAGTGTCCATCACCTAAAGGTGGCCTATATAACTCACATAGTTATTACTATGGCTCTGTGTCTCGTGATGTACTCCTAGAAAAGGATTTTACAGGTAAGCTGCAAAATCCTATTTTGTATGTCTTCCATTAAGATGTCTTCAAATAATTTACACACCACAGAAGTCAGGCTTACTGGTCTGGTTCTAGCTTTTCTATCTTTTAAAATAATGGTACGAAATATGCTGTATCCCATTTTTATGATACTACTTTAGTTAAAAAGGGAGTCTAAAAAATAGGGTATTGCGTTTTGTCAGTTACTGAGTGTAATTCTTTCAGTATACAGGTAAAGATGCTATCTGGGCCAAGTGTATCTTAATTTAATCTGGGCATAAGCACACCCTTTCTTAAATTAAAGAGTTTAAAAAAAAATTAAAAATTAAAAGTCAGCAGCTGCAAACACTGCTGCTGCTGACTTAATAAGCACACTTACCTGTCCAGGGCGCCCGCGATGTCGGCCGCCTGAGGCCGACCCGTCCCTCAGCTCTCGGGTCCCGGCGCCGCCATTCCTTCTAAGAGAAACAGACAGTGGAGCCTTACGGCTTCACTGCCCGCTTCCTACTGCGCATGCGCGAGTCGCGCATCGCTTTCTGAATGGGACGCGCTGTGTTCTGCGACACACAGTTCCCAGAACACAGCGCGACCCATTACCCAGAAGACAATGCGACGAGGAGAGAAGAAAGAAGATCTCAGCGGAGGAGGAAGAGGAAGATTAGGATTATGTGCCTAGCAACAGGCATTTCTGGTAAGTAAAAAAAAAATTTTTTTTTCATTTTTTTTAGATTTTTTTTGTCATTTTTAATATTTTTTTTTTCAGGGTGGCCCTCCACTTTAAGATGACCATACGCAAATAATAAGACTGAGATGCATACATTTTTGTCAGTTTTATACCACCAACCCAGAGGTGGTTTGAAAATGATAGGTTGCGTGAATTTAGGACATGAAAGAAGGATCAATATTTTTTTATATATAAATTGTTAGCTTCTTTGTTTGAATACTTCTTAAGCTGATGAGCAGCAATGTAAAATATCTTAGTTAATTTAATTTAAAAAATAGTTTTTCAATGGAGTAGACTAAGGTTATTTTTTTTTTTTATTACAGATGGGAGGAATGGAGTCTGTAATCACTGGCCTGATTGATGAATTTAAGTTTCTGCATAAACATCGGGAGCTCTTTACACTCTTCATTGTGCTGTGTACTTTCTTCATATCTCTCTCCTGTGTAACCAACGTATGTTATTTGTGTGTCCTTAGAAACATAGAATAGTGATGGCAGAAAAAAGACCATCAAGTCTGCCCTATTTATTTCTTGTCTGAGTATAGATCAAAAGTAAAAAAAAAAAAATATATATATATATTACAATACATTGGTAATAATTAGAAATGGCAATACTCAAGATAACTTGTAGAGTTTTTTAAAACTTTAAAGATTATAGTTATAGACATTTTATAAAAAGAAACTTGAAGCAGATGTATTCCATTTGCTCCATTAAAACAAATAAAATATATGACCCTATTTGTAACAATATATATTGCATTCCTAAAGTAGACCCCCTTCACATTTTTCAATTTTGTTATGTCATAGCGTGATACTACAGTTTACATTAAAAAAAAAATCTCATTAATCTGCACACTGTATCCCATAAAGACAAAGTGAAAACATAATTTTAGAAATATCTGTGAAATTATTAAAAAGAAAAACTGAACTATTACACATACTTAACCACTACAATACAGGGCACTTTCACCCCCTTCCTTCCCAGCCCAATTTTCAGCTTTCAGCGCTCTAGCGCTTTCAGTGACAATTGCGCGGTCATGCTACACTGTTCCCAAATGAAATTGTTATCATTTTGTTCGCACAAATAGAGCTTTATTTTGGTGTTATTTATTCACGACTCCGTTTTTTTTTTTTGCGATATAAGCGCAAAAATAGCGGAAATTTGGAAAAAAAACAATATTTTCTTTTTTCTATTTGAAAAGAAATCCAATAAAATCAAATTTTGTCATAAATTTAAGCCAAAATGTATTCTGCTACATGTTTTTGGTAAAAAAAATTCCGTTAAGTGTATAATAATTGGTTTGTGTGATCACGGACATATGTACGCAAATGATCATGTACATATGTGTGCAGGTGATCACGTACATATGTGTGCAGATAATCATTGGGACATGTGATTTTAGTGGGACATATGTGGGGGACATGCTTTTATTATTAGGGACATGTGTTTTTATTATTTGGGGACATGTATGTTTTGGGGACATGTGTGTTTTGGGGACATATGTGGGGACTGTGTTTGTACTGTGTGGTGTGTTGTGTGTTTACACTACACTGATGATCAGTGAGTAAAAAGCTGTAAAAAGCAGCCCATACTCACTGATCATCAGCCGGCTGCAGCGTTCTGCTCTCCTCTCCTCAGCGGTGACTTCCGTGTGAGGAGAGGAGAGCCGATTGCCTAGCAACCGGCTGTTTGTTTACATCACATGACGGCCATGATTGGACACGGCCGTCATGTGATCAGGAGGGCCAATCACAGAGCCCTCCTGCCGATCTGAGATGTGCCGTGTCCGGGTGACACGAGCACATCGGGATCGCGCCGCTGCGCGGGCGCGCGCGCGCGATCCCGCTACTCCTGAAGGACGTTCCTGAACGTCCTACCAGGAGTAGACAGCTCCCACCCGGCCGTATATATGCATTGGCCGGGTGGGAAGTGGTTAAGCATTCAGACCCTTTACTCAGTATTTTGTTGAAGCACCTATGACAGCAGTTACAGCCTTGTGTCTTTTTGGGTATGACACTTTGCACACCTGGATTGGAGGATTTTCTGCCATTCTTCTTTGCAAATCCTTTCAAGCTCAGTCAGGTTGGATGGGGAGTTTTTCAGGTCTCTCCAGAGATGTTCAATAGGGTTCAAGTCAGATCTTTGGCTGGGCCACTTTAGGACATTCACAGAGTTGTCCCTGAGCCACTCCTGTGCTGTCTTGGCTGTGTGCTGAGGATCGTTGTCATATTGAAAGGTGAACCTCTGGCCAAGTCTGAGGTCCTGAATGCTGTGGAACTGGTTTTTATGGAAGATAACTGTACTTTACTCCATTCAGCTTTCCCTCAATCCTGAATAGTCAACCAGTCTGCTGAAAAACACCCCCACAGCATGATACTGCCACCTCCATGTTTCACTGGGATGGTATTGGGAAGGTGATGAGTGGTGCCTGGTTGCCTCCAAACATAATGTTTGAAATTGAAGCCAACCAGTTCAATCTTGGCTCCATTAGACCCGAGAATATTGTTCCTCACAGTCTGAGACTTTTTTTCAAACTCCAAGCAGGCGTTGAGGAGAGGCTTAGCCCTAGCCACTTTGCCATACAGCCCAGATCTTTGGAGGGCTGCAGTGATGGTTGTACTTCTAGAACTCTGTCCCATTTCCACACGGGATCTCTGGAGCTCAGTCAGAGTGACCATCAGGTTCTTGGTCACCTCTCTTACCAAGGCTCTTCTCCCCCAATTGCTCAGTTTGGCTGGGGCAACCAGGTCTTGAAGGTGTCCTGGTTATGCCAAACTTCGTCCATTTGAGAATTATGGAGGCCAGTGTTCTCCTGGTAACCTTCAATACAGCATTAAAAAACTTTTGTAGCTTTCTCCAGATCTGTGCCTTGCAATATTTCTGCCTCTAAACTCTGCTGGGAGTTCCTTTTGACCTCATGGTTTTTGCTCTAATACAGTATGCATGGTCAACTGTGAGTCCTTTTATAGAGAGGTGTGTGCCTTTCCAAATCATGTTCAATCAATTTACGTAATTTACGACAGGTGGACTCCAATCAAGGTGTAGAAACATCTCAGCAATGATCAAGAAAATGAGAGTGAGCTAAATTTCAAGTGTTGCTACAAAGGGTCTGAATACTTATGCCAGTTTTTGACAGGATACTTATGCCAGTATTTCAGGTTTTCCTTTTTCATACATTTTTAAACATTTCTAAAATTCTATTTTCACTTTGTCAAGTGGTGGAAGTAAATCCTCCTATAATTTTCAGCCAAGGAAGCTGCCATATAGGCCTATGTTTATTTTATTCTTTTGCCATGATGCTGCACATGTGATTAGTAATAACACCAGTAATTGGATGGTTTGACAGTTTGGTTGAGAGCACAACCAACGTGACAGTAACATTCCCAGCACTTGCTGGAAATGTAGGATACTGAGTATAGATTAATGAGAAAAAAAATTATTTAAACCGCTGTGGTATCAGGCTGCAATATAACTAAATTGAAAAAATTGTAACAATGATTAGACACCTTTTAAAAACACTTTGACAATATTTATAGGTTTTGCTCTTTTCATTTCTCCTCATGTAATAAAATAAAAAACAATCAGCAACATTGTTAGAGGCTATACAATACAGGATGTGGAACTGATTTATGAAAAACTGAGGTATTGCCTATAGGGTCTAATAAGAAAAAAGAGACCACTGGAATATACTTTTTTTTCACTAAAATCTTGTAAAAAAAACCTTGTGAAGTTGTTTAGATAGCCGAGTTCCAAGCACTCAGTATATGTGACAGTATATGCGCTTTGGGTCCCCATCAGTAAATAATTCTCCACTTCTTTTCTTTGTTTAGCAAATAAGGTATATACATTTGCGTGGTTAAAATGTATTTAAATGTTTCTGAACTTTGACAAAACATTTTACATATTAATAATACGTATTAATTGTACGTTTCAGTGTAACATACTCTAAACTAGCTAATGCAGTTTGTCCTGTTTGTATTTTCCAGAAAATATTTAAAAATAACACAAAATATACAGTTTGTTTCTAAAAATATTTAAAAATATAATAAAAAACACTGATAAAGATACCTCTTGCCCAATGCAAATGTGGCAAGTTGTAATTCTGGGTTTATCTTAAAGCTAAAATCTGGATAAAATCATGTTGGCCACTTTGGTCTAGACAATTTTACTTACCACATCCTTTGTCCCCCTGGCAGCCAGTGTCCTCATTTTTTCTCTGACACTTTGGGTTGTGGGCGGGCCCTCAGGGTTCTGGACTGTTGGTCTAGCATTGTATGTGATTACATAAGAATGTCTGTGCCTGATGGACCTTCTTTGGGGACTGATTGTACAGCTGGGAGGAAGTCTGCTGTAGCAACCAGTAGAGTTTGCAAAACTGATTTTTATGTTCTCCTGGGACAAAAACAAGTATTTTACCCTTTTACGCTTTTATTGTTGGGGAAGCCCTACTGAAAAGGTAAGTGATTTTACCCATAGTTCAGCTTTAAGTTAAAGCTGTAAAGCACATTAACAGTAAAAGTTTTGATATAAAACTTTGTCAGTTAAACTGAGAAAGCATTTTAACTTTGGCATAGTTTATAATATATAATAATGTATAATATAAAGAGAAATGGTTATCTTTTCTGCCAGGAGTACTGGGTGTCGGTGATTTCTGCTCTATATACTCAGGAAACATGCACCATCTTTCTCTCTGCTCTCCTCTTCCCTACTTTCCCTACTTTCCCCCACCTTTTCATCCTTAGTATTACACTCCCTTTCAGTGTGGCCTCTCAACCTTAGCTATCATCTCCTGCCTGTTTGAATGTCTGTGATTCCCTGCTTACGTATGTTCCCATAGCTATTTTTTTTTTTTCTCTGTCTGCTCTCGCCCTTCTCCTAAGTGTTTTCTTGCAGCTTGCCATAAAATGGCGGTGATTGTTATAGATAACAGTCTCGGGGTTCAGAATAATATTTATCCATTGCACATCCAAGGGTATATAAAAGTCACCCCACCTGCATTGCATGCACCATGAAGATCCCATTTTAAGGCTCGGTTCACACTGATACCACAATCACTCTGACTTTGGAGCACTTGTCGCATCAGAAGTCGGACCCCATTCTTTGCAATGGATCCATTCTAATCGGGGCGACTTGAGTTGCGAAAAAGGTTCCTGCACTAATTTTAGTCTGACACTGTTAAAGAAGTCGCATTCAAGTCATGGCAAATTCGCACTGGGGTCTGACTTTGAAGTCGTGGGCAGTGTGAATCTACGGGACTTATACCAACTTCTCAGAGTATCATAGCTCACGCTGTCTAAAACATTATTCATCGCCTGTAACAGAACCTTGAAGCAATGGGCTCTTTGCCCAGTAACTATTTGTGCCATGTAGAAATGTCCTATTGAAAACTTTTACTTCAGACACTTTTGGTTCACACACAAGGTTCCAACTCCTCCTGGTACTGCCTTGGATGAAGGAAGGAGGGCTTTAAGACCTCCCTTCACCACCTACAAAGAAAGTGCATGTAAATTCTGAGAAGTCCAGAAGTGCTGCAAAAGGTCACTGCAACCCTCTTCAGCTGTTCCTCTACAATTCATAGTTACATAGTTACATAGTTAGTAAGGTTGAATAAAGACACCAGTCCATCCAGCTCAACCTGAGTGAGTGTCTACAATTGTCCCTATCCCTGTACATGGCACACTCACATCAGTCCCTACCCTCAAGGAGCCCCCCTTCCAAGGTCCCCATTCATATACCAGGGCCAATTTTGGACAGAAGCCAATTAACCTACCTGCATGTCTTTGGATTGTGGGAGGAAACCGGAGTACCCGGAGGAAACCCACGCAGGCACAGGGAGAACATGCAAACTCCAAGCAGGTAGTGTCGTGGTTGGGATTTGAACCAGCGACCCTTCTTACTGCTAGGTGAGAGTGCTAACCACTACACCACTGTGCCGCCCTCAATGTACACCATCCTGAACACCCGCAGAGGTGCCCGCTATACAAAGAGGACAGCCCTGCACTCATGTTCCTAGTTCTCAAAGTTCTCAGTGCCCTTAGTCCAGTTTTTTTAGGAGCATTGCTCTCTCAATATCCACTATAACTGCTCTCATCTTTCATTTGATCTATAATGGTTCTGAGTCTTTTGAATCAAACTTTTAGTACATGATGATTCTGCATGCCCAAGTACATGTATGAAGTGCCTTAAGCCACTGCACATCTGCGTGTGGGCAGCTCCTGGATGTCACATGGGAAACAAACTCCTTACTACAAGTAAAATATAATGGTGTCCAGCTAGCACTAAGTTCTTCTCCTTGTCCTTCAGTCACAACCCATATATAATAATGCGCTGGCTGGTGCAGAAAACTATCCCTCAATTTCACATAAGTGGAAAAGGCAATGAACTGTTGTTTCTGCCCACTGAGGACAGGAACTGGAGTTCCTGCATGCATCCAAAGAGCTTATTTTGGCAATTATTCTCTTGCCTCCTCTTCCCCCCTTATGTCTAAAATCTATGCCTGTTGCTTCTACTTTCCATCTTCTCAGCCATGATCTGTTCCCAAAGATGGCTCCTTTCCCACTGTCTATGATCTGTTATATTCTCTCTCCTTCCTTAAAGCCACTATATGGTCCCCTATACTACACTCTTGTCCCAACTGATATGTTTGCTCATATCATAACATTTTGTAACTGCCTGGAGATAAGCTTTTATTCCTATTTCCTACCTCCCATCATCATTAGCCTCCATCAGCTCCCATCGCCCACTCCTCCACTATCAGCTACCACTCCTTTCTCCACCACCAGCTTTTTCTACCGAAACACTGTACGCATTCATAATAATGAGAATAAAACACAATTTTGGAGAAACTCTATATGAGTAACAGCACTTGACATACATGTTAAAATACAGTTGTAGCACTAAAAAATTGAATTATATGATTTGATAAGTTTAAATGTTTTTCAGATGTTATATTGCAAAGGAAGCATTCGGACAGGCTGGGAAGTTTCAGATTGCTTTGTATAATTTGAATTTTTTCTATCCAGTCATTTATAATATGCAAATAAATCAAACAAATGAAAATCATTCACAATTATGATTGGTATTTGAAAGAGTTAGCAAACATAGTTGGAGCATATTAAGGAAAAATCTTCCAAATGATAGGAACATTTTATCCCCCTAAAAATTTGATGCAAAATAAAGTGGTATGAAACCCAAAAGTAAACAAATAATCTATTGCAGCTTACCAATGCGTAAATGTGGTGGTACGTTTTCTTTTTTTTTTTTTTACTCTTTTTTTTCCCCCTTATCTTGGCCTATTGATCCAGCCAGTAACACACTTCCTGTCTTAGGGTGGCTCCTCAATTTATGGTATGGGGGAGCAATTGTGCCACCCTTGCACAGCAGCACTGTTTGGAGAGGGTAGTATTAGACGGACTTGTAGAACTAAATGAGCTATACATAAGTGAATAGAAAATTAAAGCCTAACTCCAGATAACACTATTTAAGCACTTACAGTAATAGTTATGTTTCCTTTTTGAATAAAGGTTGTAACTCAATGAAAGAGGCTGACCGTTGTAAACACCCCTGTTAGTTTTAAATGGTTTGTCTCAACCATTTGTTGCACAGCTTGGTGTGTTAAAGGAAGTTAAAAAAAACAGCAGGATCAACACGTAAAAACAAAATTACGGGGGGGAGAACAAGACTGATTTCTTAATGCTAGTGACAGACTGCATCATATATGTCATTTTTATTGCACCAATTTAAGCTTAAGGCAGGTATTTTTCACTAGTAGGAAAATAAACCTGCACCCAAATATTTGGAGAGGTAATTATGCCGTACATTTTTTTAAAGTTTGGAATAGGTGGAGCCAATGACCATTCCACCTGATAAAGTAAACCATGAGAGAAATCTAAATAACCTAACCACTGGTAATTAGTTCCTTTACTAATGTTCTAGAGAGTGAGACAGCATAAATAACCAAAGAAAACATGTAATAACTTCTGTCCAACTTCAGATTTGGCTTTCCATGTTTGACGCACATGTTTTATGCTGTCCATTAAAATAGCTTTAATTTTTTTCTTCTTTCTTGTAATATTTTCTAGGGTGGAATCTATGTTTTTACACTACTTGACCATTTTGCTGCAGGTACATCAATTCTTTTTGGGGTTCTCTTTGAAGCTATTGGAATTGCATGGTTTTATGGTAAGAAATATAAGTATTGACAGAATATTCTGTTGTACCCTTTTTTAGGTAAATGTTGTTATTCAGAATAATATTTTCAAAATACATATATATGTATATGTTAGAAAACAGCAGGTAAAAAAAATTAAAGTTCTCCTCAGTAAGTTTACAAAAAACATAAACCAACTTTTTAAACATTTTTTACATTTAGTACAAGATGTATTCCTCTCTTCTGTCCCAGGAATGCTATTGTATCGTAATTAATATAAGGCATGCCCTGTAAGTGGTATGATGGATGTGAAATGCTTGATTCCCAGTATGGGATGCTACAAGACATATGACTTTACTACTTTATTACCTGTAAGAATTAAAAGACAAGTATATTTTTTATGTAGATATATAATTTCAGAACTTTTTCCACCTTTAACCTCCCTGGTGGTATTCCCGAGTCTGACTCAGGCTGGGATTTCAGTGCCACGAGCGGTAACCCCGAGCCAGACTCGGGATCGCATTGCTGGATATAGGGAGACTTACTTACCTTGTCCCCTGGATCCAGCGATGTCCCCCCACTGTGTGTGCGAGCTCCTCCGCTCGATTCACACAGTGCACGAGTGCCGCCGAGCTCCATTCCCTGTAACATTCTGACGCACGGGAGCGGAGATCGGCGCCAAATTCAAAAAAGTAAAATTACACAATACACATACAGTACTGTAATCTTACAGATTAAAGTACTGTATAAAAAAATACACATCCCCTTTGACCCTAGTGGTCTGTCCAGTGCCCTGCATGCACTTTTATATTATAAATACAGTTTTTTTCTGCCTGGAATTTGGAGATTGTCCATAGCAACCAAAAAGTGTCCCTTTATGTCAAAAGTGATTTTAGACCAGCTAGAAAACAGCGATAATAAATTAGAATCACTTGCACAATTGAGCGATAGCGACTTGTGGGGAGATCCGTCATCAAACACTAAATCTAATGACAGCGACAATTCTGCAAATGAGCAAATTTCAGTGTTTTTGGATTTGATTACATTATTGAATCATTTTTATTATTATATGTTATCATTATTTATAGTTATTTATTATATTATAAACTTTATCATACCCGGGATGTCTACTAGACTCTGGTTTGAACAGATTTAAGAGAGTTATTCCTAAGAATTGCAGGCCTACAATATAAAACGCCAAATTTCCATGCAAAATAATTGTACCGCTTTCAGCACCTAAAATCAGAAATAATCATACCGCCAGGGTGGTTAATGTGATGTATTTACCTCTTATTTTTACTTTTGGTTTGTGTATTTGGAGATAACATTGTCATTACCTACAATAACAACCTAATACATATATTGTTTTTTTCTATGCAATTTATGGACAAAAAAATGTAAAGAACGGAAAAAAAGAACACTTTCTCTTACTTTGATGAGTGTCAGTTTTAAAAGAAAATAGTACTACAGTAGATAAAAAGTATACATTTTATTTTACAGTTTGTCCTGTGTATAATAACATTAAATGTATTTTCTGGTATAAAGCATTTCAAAATTGTTTAATAGTGAAGCAAAGGCTTTTTTTAAGTCTTGCAAAACTCTTTACAAGTAAAAACGGAATAATAAAAAAAAAAAATTAAGTGGTTCAATCAATATCAGCCTGTATCAGCATTGCAGGTATTGAAAACATCACTTCCGTGGTAGGGAAGTGGTTGAAAAATTAAAATAGAGAAAGTAAGCAGAAAAATAATGATTAATAGTAGAAGTGGGTAAGTGAGGGTTAAAAAACTGACATAATATGCTTATCAAAGCAGTTTATTCAATTTGCATATGTATAAAGCATATAAATACAATGTAACAACAAAGTGACACTTTATTTCTGATTATTGTACCTAAACAGTTTACAAAAAAATGTTTAAAAGTTCAGTTATTCATTACAGATGCTGCTACTGAAATACTTAGCACGTCCTGCCCTTTGACAACCATTAATTGTTGGCAAGAATGGCAGGGGGAGCAGCAACAGGGGCAGAGGGACAGGATTTGTTATGCATGCCCTGTATAAGTTTTGTGGGTGTATATGCCCAGGGTATGTTAACTAATATATAATTATAATCATTGAAGCAAAATAGACAAAGGATTTTCGGGACTTTGAATGAGGCTGGCACTAAAGAAATGCCTGCCTCCATCCCTATCAATAGTATATGAGAGGAGAGAACAGAATTGGGACTTTAAATGAAGCACACATCAGTAAGAGAATAAGTCAAGTGACTATAATAAATATTTATTTTGTATAGTCCATGATATGTCATACAAACATTTTGGGCGTCAACCTCTAAAATGCTCTGGGCATACAGCCTCCACACAATGAATCATGGACTAATATTTCATAATAATTTACAATTCAAAAAACATTCACATAAGACACAAAGAACAGTATGCATGTATATACGTTGCTTGCTATGGTTGAACCCAAAATGGCCAAGATAACCATGGTAACTAAATAATAAATAAAAAATCGATTAAAAATGCCTAAATGATCATTTATAAATCAGAAAGGATCATATGAATCTTGATTTTCCATGATTGAGATAGATGATAATGGCTAAAAGCTAAACTACACAGCCAAGTAGTCATTTACTAAGAGGTAGCAAAATATCACAACTTCCTACTGATTATTAAATAATTCGGGCTAGTAGTGCTAAGGAAAATGCATTGGTGTCAGTTGGACTTTAAATGGCTCCTGAGGGCTGTGTAAGCGCCTTTCAAACTTGATTCCCAACCTGCCCATGTGCCAGAATTCTCCCCTCATTAATTTCGTACATGATAGTAGGTATCGAGGAACAAAGAAATCTAAAACCATGTTTTTTATTTTATTCTTTAAACTGTTATTTTTTACTGAGTGTCAACTTATTTAAGAAAAGTATTCTTTTCTGGGTGGACAGGAAAAGTAAGGTAATTAGTATTTTTTTTTAAAAATACGTCAGCAGTGGTGGCCCTTCCTATCTCACCCATCAAGGGTTGTTGGTGAAAATGAGACTTGGCACCAATGTTGTTGAATACAAAAGTGATCCATAAGTCTGGTATATTTCTTTGATGTTTTGCAAACAATTTTGTTTTAAAAATATGTACAATTACTTATAGCTTTCTTTACTTTCATCCAGGTGTAGATCGATTCAGTGATGACATAGAGGAGATGATTGGAAAACGACCAGGATTATACTGGAGACTTTGCTGGAAGTTTGTCAGTCCCTGTTTTCTCCTGGTAAGTTGAATAACACAATTATAGTTGAAAAACCCTAGGCTAGATTGTTCTTACTATTGAACCTCCTTGACATTTTTCCTTGCAGTGATTTAAAGTGGCCCTCTGTCACAATTACTTAGGGCCCATGGTCCACTGAAGGTACCTCCTCACTATTGATCTGACTCTGAATATGTACTATAAACTATGTGTGCTTTATTAACTTACTTACTTGGTGCTATATTACAAACTGTATTTCAAACTAAATTGTTGTCTGTATCTAGGGCCACCTAAATGTTGTCTTTAGTGGGGACTCTCTATCTTCAGGCATTATACAACAGCTTGCACTTAGTTTTTACATGATGGCATTTGACTACTTGATGCCATGGTCTAAATATTATCAGATTAACCTCTCTAACTCAGTCTAGTTATATAAATCATACACATGGAGGTGGAATTAATCAATTGGTCATATAATATTTCTTCTAAGATGTTACATATGGATAAACACACAGCTTTGGTATATTGTAAGTAGTCTTCAGCACTGCTGAAACACTAACCCCTGCAATAACTGGAATATCAAATGCTGGCAGGATTTCTGCAGTGTAGACTCCCAATATGATGCATGGGTCAAGCCCTTCATTCATTGTGTATTGTCAGATATAATTATACAAATAAGGCTATTTGTTGAGCAATCTCCTTTAACCGCTTCCTGACCGCCTTGTGCCGATATACGTCGGCAGAAGGGCACGTACAGGCAAAATCACGTACCTGTACATTGCCCTTTAAGAGGCGGGAGCGCGCACCCGCGGGAAGCTCCGTGAGTCCGGTCGCGGGTCCCGTGGAGTCGATCGCCACGGGGATACCCGTGATCGCCTCATGGAGAGGAAGAATGGGGAGATGCCGTTGTAAACAGCATCTCCCCGTTCTGCCTAGCAACAAGTGACACTGATCTCTGCTCCCTGTGATTGGAGCAGAGATCAGTGATCTGTAAAACATAGCCACGCCCCTAATACACACTTAACCCCTACACTGCCACCTAGTGGTTAACCACTTCACTGCCAGGAATCGCTGTGGATTGCTGTATAAATGACAATGGTCCCAAAAATGTGTCAACAATGAGCGATGTGTCCACCATAATTTCGCAGTCATGATAAAAATCGCTGATCGCCGCTATATAAAAAAAAATTACTAAAAATTCCATAAAACTATCCCCTATTTTGTAAACGCTATAACTTTTGCGAAAACCAATCAATAATCGCTTGTCAGTTAAAGCGACGCAGTGCCGAACCGCAAAAAGTGCTCTGGTCAGGAACGGAGTAAATTCTTCTTGGGCTGAAGTGGTTAATGTCTCCTTTTTTTGGTGGTCCTGGGGAGAGCACCTTACAAGGTATTATGATGTCAGTTTGCTAACAAATCTGAAGGATGCAGTGAATACATATTTAGCTGTAGCTCAGCATAAAGAGGGAGGAAAACTACTCAGCCTGGAAGAAGGAAGGGGGTGTAGGAAAACACATGGGGAAGGCATATGTTTCAGAAGAGAGAGAATAGACACAATTGTTGCTTAGGGAAGAGGAAGAGTGAGCACATAGGTTGTCTAGTGGGAAAGGACAGAGGACAGTCACAAAGATTGCCAGAATGAAGGGAGGACCGAAGCATAGTTAAAGGGGAGTGAAGGGAGGCGAACGCATGGCATAGCCAGCTTGACAATGGATGTTTCCATTTTTAGGGTAAAGTTTATAGGAAACACAAAGAATGGCATTAGAGTCAAGAAGTTTCAGTATGAATTCCTTTGACAGAGGATGCACTGGATAGTAGGGATGGAAGCTGTATGCAATGGACTGGAGGTATCAGTTATGCCGCATACACACGACTGGACTTTCCATCAGAATAAACTCTGAAGGTCTTTCCGACGGAGTTCCGACCGAATGGACTTGCCTACACACGATCACACCAAAGTCTATTTGTTTCAAACGTGATGACGTACAACAGGACAAGAATAAGAAGTTTAATAGCCAGTAGCCAGTACCTGCCCTTGCATCGTATTTGGTCCATCGGACTAGCATACAAACAAATGTTTTTTCCGATAGGAATTGATTCCATTGGAAAGATTTAAAACATGTTCTATTTCTAGGTTCGTCAACGTTTTGAAAAAAAGTCAGCTGAAGCCCACACACGATCGGAATATCCGATGAAATTATTCCATCTGACCTTTTCTGCTGGAAAGTCCGGTTGTGTGCACGTGGCATAACAGTAGTAAATGGAATATAGTGTTTTGAATAATGCAAATGTATTGCAGATTTAAACAAAAGGCCCCCCAAACCTTTTATTTTCTACCCCTAGTTAGGCAGCTTTGCAGCACAAACCCAAAAGTCATTTACATCTGAGCCACATCTTCATGATTTTACATGACAACTTCCCTTTTACCTTGTTACAGCCTATAGCATATCTCAATGTTTTGATCTAATATTACCTGTACACACTTTTTGCTAATAGCTTTTTGCTGTTATATAGTATAGTATATATAGTATTTAATGCAGCAAACATGCACAATCATTTTCTTGCATGATTATGGGGATCTTTTCTGCAGCATGTTTTAAATGATATGCATACATACAGATTTTTTTCACAAATCTTTTTAACAACAGGTTATGGTATTCATATAATGTTCTAGATCAATTTTTGTTTAAGTGTGTAAAAATGTGTATAGAAAATGTTGTTTTGATTTTTTTCCTTTCCATATTCTAATTCATGATTGGTTTCACAATTTGTAGGGGATTTAGAAAGACAAACAGCAATGTACACTAGCCCATAGTAGCCAACTATAGTTTACATTGTGCTGATGATGTTATTGTATCAAATTTGATTGGTTGCCATTGGTTACTTTTTTTTAAGATATTATATTAAAAATGAATGTCTACAGATATACTGAAACAAGTTAATATGATATATTTTTTTCTAGTTTGTGGTCGTTGTCAGTATTGTTACATATAGATCGCCAAAATATGGAAACTACACATTCCCGGAATGGGCAAATGTTATTGGCTGGTTAGTTGCCCTATCATCCATGGCCTTGGTTCCCATTTATGCCATATATAAATTTTGTAGAATTCCTGGATCCTTTCGTAAGGTGTGTATAACATCATTTATTACACTAAAACTGTTTATGACTATAGATTTATAGATTTTACATGAATATTTATGAATTTTTTATTTCAGAAAATTGCATATTCAATAACCCCTGAAAAAGATTATGAGCTGATAGAAAGTGGAGAAGTACGCCAGTTTACTGTAAGTCTTTTACCGCACATCATATTACCAGTAAAATGTTCTTCTAAATGTATGCATTGACTTGTTTTCTTAAATTTAAGCAGTAAAAATGGAAAGATTAGGAAATGGAATTTAAACTTTTAGATTTACTAAAATGGACCAAGATTAGACCTTGATTATCTTGATTCACTTCATGCTGATAGCTCAAATGACTGTTCAATGCTTTCCCACATTGCTTGCTTACATTGATTTTTGCTACAGCTTCACAACTTCCTAACTGGACAGTGAAACTCCAATGTGATTATGTTTGACAACTTTTTTTTAAATGTAAAGTAAATGTTGCAACTATAACCCTGTTTTTTGGTGGGGGTGGAGATTACCAATTCTGGCAATTTACTTTCTCTCTGTACCTGGGTAAGCTCTTAGCCTCTGCATAAGTGGAAGATCGATTTCCTGAATTATCTTTAGTATAGATCCTCCACTCAGAAGGTCCTTGATTTTTCAAATGTGATCTTCTTCTGAAAATACCTTGTCTCATAGCATTTCACTCTTTTTTTTTGCTGCAATGCACATCCATTGCTTAGGTAACCTTTCAAATGCTTAATTAAAGCTTGAAATGGAGGAATGAGAAGGTGTAACATGAAAAATCGATTTACTTACTAACATGGCTATTCAGTGCTGACAGTCTCTAGACAGGTTTCAACTACAGGGGCACACAGCTACCACAAACAAAACTTTTCACACATCTTGAGGTAGTCTGACATAGCTCCAGCTCACTTAGCCCCTATACACACTATTCGATTTTCTGCAGATTTTTGTCTTCAGATTTACTAAAGCCATATAATATGAGGTCAAACTTTAAGAGTTTCAATTTGTATACAATTAGGCAGGCCCTTGCAGTACATGGTTTTGGTAAATACGAAGACTAAACTCTGCAGAAAATTGAATAATGTGTATGGGGCCTTACTTTTGATCAGAGCACAGCTTTTCCAAAAAGAGAGGTCATCTAATTCCAAGTCACATAGCCTGTCTTTTTTTAGGAACACAGACCAATTTTTTCAAGCAGAAGCTTACAAACAGAAAAGGACCCTAGTTAGGAAAAGGACCCCGTTAGAATTGTTCCAAACTCCATATTACAAACACATCAAGAATTGGCCAGCCAACAAACCAGGCAGAGTTCTCCACATCATACCTGTGTCAGAGCACTCCGCAGCCTACTAAATTATGTAGCACAAAGAACTGACTCTTGGACACTGCAATCTGAAATAGACCTTTGAAAACCAGCAAAAGGTAATGGGGTTTTGAAAAAAAAAAACATTCCTACATATATCAAAGTCAAAGTTTGTAATTTTGGGGAAATTTTTGGAGGGATTTTAAGGTCTATCCATAACCCAAGCAGCACTGGAGAATCTGTGTAGGGAATATGGTTGAGAAGGATGTACTAACAGTATGAGTCAAATACCTCAAGCCTGCTTCAAAAGTACAGTGTTAGCAAGGCCAAGGTGTTTGCATCCTGTCAAGTGATAAATTTTTTCTGTATCATACTTCTTTGAGTGTCAATCATCTGGGCTCATCCAGTTCTCACTGGTTCTTCTCACCTACCTTCACACCATTACTGTGTCCTACTGTGTCCTACAGTGATATTGAAAACTAAGGTAGTGAACAGGGAACCCCTTCCAATATTTGTTTCCTTGAGGACTTTGGAGAAAAGGGTGAACTGGCAAAGATTAGTATTTACGGTCTTTTTTTTTTTTTTTTTTAACAGGTAAAGAGGTCTGTTTTTTTCACTGCAGGGTAGTTTTTTTTTCTTAACACCTAGTAATGATTTTTACATAGATTTTATTATGGCAGTAGACTTTGCCCATGAGGTCACAGTAATGTGAATCATTTTTGAACTGTATATTATACTGCCAAATTGTCTTCTCACAAAGTAACTTTTTTGTTTACGTTAGCTCTCCGTTTAGCACGTAATTATGCCATTTATGTTTTGTTAACACTGATATTACAAAATGTTTTCAAGGACAACAATTAATAGAACACATGATAAGTTAAAAAAGAAAGAATACATTAAAGCATAGTTTTGTTTGGTTTTTCATTAGACTTACATTGTCATTCAATGACCCAGTGGAGCATGCTAATGATAGTTCTAACAATATAATTAAGAAAGCATGCTACTGCCGGCCACATGCCTAATCAGGACATTCACCCTGTTATTGCCTTCATTGTAATGCCACATTTAATAGCCCAAATAACATTGCACATGGGGAGCTGCTCAGCGTGCATTCAGTATATTGAGAAACATTGTGAAAGTTTTGAAAAAATAAATTTGATGCAATTTTGTGTGTTCGCGAGCCACTGTAAATACAATGACCTCAAACATTAGGACATTATTAGGACATTTATTAGGTAGAAGTATTTATAAAACATAAATACATTTACATAATCAATAGACAGTAGATATGATAGTTATGAATCCCAAAAATAAAGTACAGTATGTACACATAGGGTTTAACATTTTTGTATATACAGTTTGCAAATGGTACCTATTGTATGTGAGAATAATTTTTTAATCAATGTTTAAGTAGATATATTTGTTCACTATTTATAGATACATAGGCGCAGATGAAGAGTACCCTTTGTGATGCCCTGAACTCTATCATAGTTCATAATATACAACTGAGGTCAGACAGAGGACACAAAAAAAAATCCCAATAAGCGTATTATGATTGGTTTGTGCAAAAAAGTTATAGCGTCTACAAACTATGGGATATTTTTATTTATCTATTTTTTACTAGTAATGGTGGCGATCAGCGACTTATAGCAGGACTGCGATATTGCAGCGGACAAATCAGACACCTAACTGACACTTTTGACACTTTTTGGGGACCAGTGACACTAATACAGTAATCAGTGCTAAAAACGTATGCACTGTCACTGTACTAATGACGCTGACAGGGAAGGGATTAACATCAGGGGCTACAAAAGGGTTAAATGTATGCCTAGGTTGTGCTCACTCACTGTGAGGGAGGTGCTTTGACTAGGGGAAGGCATATATCCGTGTTACTGCTGTGCAGAAACACAGGATCAAAGCCTTCCCCGACAGTGAAAAATTATTTAAAACCATGCGCCAAAATGCCTAATGTGTGATACAATCAAGTGGTATTAATAATTACCTTAGTGCTAATATAAACCATTAAGCAAAAAGATAGTGACAGCTGCTGACCCTCGTGCTAGACAAACCTTCTAGATAAATGTGAAAAAAATGTGTAATAAAGGGCACTGAATATTGAATAGGGATGAGCCGAACACCCCCCGGTTCGGTTCGCACC
The DNA here is from genome assembly GCF_037356315.1 of Lithobates pipiens. NCBI lineage: Eukaryota > Metazoa > Chordata > Amphibia > Anura > Ranidae > Lithobates > Lithobates pipiens. The sequence goes on from NW_027507764.1 coordinate 297,027,048, forward strand.
AGAACTTTCGAACGGACCGAAAATTCGTACGAACTTTAGAAATCCATTAAAGTCTATGGGACTCGAACGTTCAAAATCAAAAGTGATAATTTTAATGGCTAATATGCAAGATATTGTCCTAAAAAGGGTTTGGGGACCTGGCTCCTGCCCCAGGGGACATCGCTCAATCCCCAATTTTTTTTTAAAACTGTTTTTTCGGGAGCACTGATTTTAATGATGATTAAAGTGGAAAAAAAGTGAAATATTCCTTTAAATATCGTGCCTGGGAGGTGTCTATAGTATGCCTGTGAAGTGGCACGTGTTTCCTGTGTTTAGAACAGTCCCTGCACAAAATGACATTTAATGGAAACAAAGTCATTTAAAACTGCTTGCGGTTTTAATGTCATGTCTGGTTCCGGCAATACAGATGAAAATCATTGAGAAAAATGGCATGGGTAGCCCCCCTGCCCAGTACCAGCCCCTTTGGGTCTTGTATGGATAATAATGGGAACCCTGTAGCCAAATTAAAAAAAGGAAAGGCGTGGGGCCCCCAGGCCCTATATACTCAGAACAGCAGTATACAGGTTGTGCAAACAAGACAGGAACTGTGTACGTTTGTTGTGTTAAGTAGAATCTGTTTGTAATTTTGAACTGGTACATTTTTAAAGTGTAGCTCCAGTCAAAGAATCAATTTTTAAGCTTTTTGGAAAACATAGGGAAGGGTTATCACCCCTGCTTTTTCATCTCTCTTCCTGTTGTCTCCTTCCGTTTGCAAGTAGGAGACGTTTGTAAGTTGGATGTTTGAAAGTAGGGGCCTGCACTATATGCTATGCAGAAATGTGGGCCTAAGGTGTTGGTGTTGCCACAACACTGTAAGCCCCCAAAGTGACTCTTGGTGGGTGCTGGAGCATTAACTGCTGTTAACGATTATATCAAGAATTGTAATTACATGCCATTGTTGAACAGTGGTAGAAAGATTGGGCGGTTGTGGTTGTGGTGGTGCCACAACACTATAAGTCCTCACAGTTATTTTCGGTGGGTGCAGGAACGGGCCCTGCTGTGAAATATTATATCAAGAATTGTAATTACATGCCCCAACAGGGGCTGAAAAATTGGGCCTTAGGCACTGGTGCTGGTGCCATGACACCGCAACCTCTCCCAGATACTCTAGTTGGAATGCAGGAATGAGCCCTGCTGCAAAGCATTACATCAAAAATTGTAATTACATGCCCCTGTTAAACAGGGGCTGAAAAATTGGGCCTTAACCACTGGTGGCATCACCCAGAACCAAAAATGTTCTTTTAAGCTATCAGCAGGATCATTGAGGAGGAAGAGGATAGTCAGTTAACATAACAGGACAATCACTCAGCATCAGCATAGGCAGTCTTTAAGGGATGTGACATTTAAAAAAAAATTATTCGGTTACATCAGCTTCAGGTGCTTGGTAGCTGGTGGTTGTCCAAGACTGATTCATCTTTATGAAGGTCAGTCGATCAACCGAGTCGGTGGACAGGCACAACCTGTGATCGGTGACAAAGCCACCAGCAGCACTGAAGGTGCGTTCCAAAAGAACACTGGATGCAGGACAGGCCAGTAGCTCAATTGCATACTGTGCAAGCTCTGGCCAGTGATCCATCCTCAAGACTCAGTAAGCCAGAGGATTTTTGGTGGAAAAGGTGTCCAAGTCTGACCTTGCCCCTAGGTATTCCTGCACCATGTAAATCAGACGCTGGTGATGGTTGCTGGAACCAATCATACCTTGGGGCTGCGGACTAAAAAATTGTCTGAATGTATCGGTCAAACGGCCACCTTCTCCACCGCTCTTTCTGTGACTGACCAAAGCCTCAGCAACACGTTGTCCAGGACCAGGAGTTTGTAACCTCCCAGTCTCTGGGAACGCGTTGCACAGACCTTTCTGCAAGCCCTCCCAGAGATATCTCATCCTCTGCTCCCTCTGCGATAGCAAGATAAGGTCCGCAACCTTACTCTTGTACCGTGGATCAAGGAGAGTGGCCAGCCAGTAATGGTCCCTCTCCTTGATCTGAAGAATATGAGGATCCTTCCGCGGGCTTTGCAGGATCAGGGAGGCCATGCAGCGTAGGTTAGCTGAGGCATTCGGTCCGGAGTCCTCTGGGTCACAAAGGAGAACATGATCCGCAGCCACCTTCTCCCAGCCACGTACAAGTCCACGGGTTTCTTAGGTCTGTAAATCATCCCTAAAAGACTGCTGATGCTGAGTGCCAGGCTCCATCTCCATGCTGACACAATCCTCCTCATCCTCTTCCTGTGTGATGGGTGGGACAGCAGGAACACTGTCTGGATAAAGGGGGCCTTGAGAGGCAAGGAAGTCCTCCTCTTCCTGTCTCTGTTCTGCCTCAAGAGCCCTGTCCATTATTCCACTCAGCGTATGCTCCAACAGGTGGACAAGAGGTACAGTGTCACTGATGCATGCACTGTCACAGCTCACCATCCTCGTGGCCTTCTCAAATGGTGACAGGACAGTGCATGCATCCCTGATCATGCCCCACTGGTGTGGTGAAAAAAACCGAGCTCCCCTGACCCTGTCCTGGTGCCATAGTCACGCAGGTACTCATTGATGGCCCTCTGCTGCGTGTGCAGCTGCTGCAGCATGGCCAACGTTGAGTTCCACCTAGTGGGCATGTCACATATAAGGCGGTTCTTGGGCAGGTTCAACTCCGTTTGGAGCTCAGCCAGCTGAGCACTGGCATTATATGATTGGCAGAAATGCACACAGACTTTCCTGGCCTGCTTCAGGACATCCTGTAAGCCCGGGTACATTCCCAAGAACCGCTGCACCACCAGGTTAAGGACGTGAGCCACACAGGGCACATGGGTCAGTTGTCCCTGCCGGAGGGCAGAGAGGAGGTTGGTGCCATTGTCGCAAACCCCTATTCCTGGCTTAAGCTGGCGTGGTATCAACCACCTCTCGGCATGCCCCTGCAGAGCTGACAAAATATCTGACAAAATATCTGACCCAGCGTGGCTCCTGTCCCCCAAACAAGCATCTTTTTTGCCTGCGTACTTGCATAGCCCCTTGAATGGCTATGGAGCACTGCTGGTTCCAAGGACAAAGCACTGGAAGAGGCCATGGAGGAAGAAGAAGAGGAGGGGGTGGAGGAGAGAGGTGTGTCACAACCAGTAGTAGCATTTTGGAGGCGTGGTGGCGAAACAACTTCAACACTACTGCACCTTGTCCTGAATCCTTCCCAGCTGGCAGAAGATAGACCAAATGGGCCGTGAAAGATAGGTAACATCCTTGTCCATGCCTGCTGGAACATAAGTCAGTAATATGCACCTTACCGCTGACTGCTCTGTCCAGCGAGGCATGGACATTGCCTTCCACGAGATGGAATCGCCTTCCGTGAGAAAAAGTGGCGTTTGGGAACCTGCCACTGAGGAACCGCACATTGCCGAGTCTACCAACTGAAAAGGCAGCAGTTGAAGTGCTAGCAATTTAGCCAAGCTAGTATTCAACAGCTGGGCATGTGGATGGCTGGGAGTGAACTTCTTTCTACGGTCCAGCAGCTGGGGCAGGGAAATTTTCCTGCTACAATCGGACGGCGGTGTACTGTTAGCAGAGTGCCCGCAAGTACTTGGCTGTGACACATCTAATTCTATACCTTCATTCTTCTCAGTGCAGGTTTCTGAGAGGACTGAAGGTCTAGTGGGGTTGAAGATCCCAGCTGATGAGGAGCAAGGAGAGGTCCGCTTTGTTCTTTGGTGTGGGTCTTTAAGGTATGCTTGCCAACAAGCTGCATGGCAGGTCAACATATGTCTGGTCAAGCATGTGGTGCCCAAGCGGCTGATATTTTGGCCACACGAGATACGCTTGAGACATATTTTGCAAATAGCAGCGGTGTGATCTGATGCACTCGTCTCAAAAAAGGCCCACACCAAAGAACTTTTGGAATAACGCGCAGAGGCAGCGCCCTGCACAGGAGGAGCTTTGCGGTTTGATTCAGTCGGAGTGCTGCCCCTAAGCTGGCCCCAGGAGGGCATCCTGCCTCATTGGAGATGTACCTCCTCCTCCTCTCTCCTATCAGGCCCCACGTGGAGTCAGTGACCTCATCATCCCCTTCCTCTTGATCACTGGAGCAAACCTTGCAGTATGCTGCCGCTGATGGAACATGACTGCCAGATTGCTCTCCTTCTTGAGCATCCCCTCTCTCTGCGCTCACGCTACTGCCTTCCTCTAGCTGGGTATCGTCATCAGAGCCTTCGAAACGCTGGGCATTCTCCTGGAGCATGTACCCAACACTGTGCTCAAACAGTTCGGGGGGACATGGTGGGTCTAGGGAAGAAGTGACTGATGACATTGAAATGAGGGAAGAGGACGCGTTGGCAGCTGCTTTGCTAGTACCCTGAGCCTGGGTGAGAGAGGATGAGGAGGATGAGGAGGGCTTGGTCATCCACTCTACCAAGTCTTCGGCATTATGCGGCTCAACACGTCCAGCTGCCAAAAATAAGGGCAAGCGTGTCCAATGGCCACGTGCTGATGACGATACACCGCGTCCACGACAGCACTGTTGTCTCTAGACACAGAGCCTGTTTGCCCTCTTTTATTGGCTCGTGACTGTCTGCCTCTCCTTGTTGGCCTTCCAGACATAGTAATGGCCTGCAGGGAGATGGGAAAACCAGCAACTGGGTAGCTTTAGGTGCACACTGAGCAGATGACACAGTACAACGACTAATTACTGCAGCTGCCTGCCTGTGTTACGGAAACAGAACAACACCAGCAATAAGGGGTAGCTTCAGGTGTATACTCTGCAGGAGGCACACAACACCCACTTTAACTGCTGCAGATGCCTGTATTACAGAAACAGAACACCAGCAATAAGGGGTATCTTCATTTGTATACTGTGCAGGAGGAACACAACACCCACTCTAACTTCTGCAGATGCCTGTATTACGGAAACAGAACACTAGCAATAAAGGGTAGCTTCAGGTGTATACTCTGCAGGAGGCACACAACACCCACTTTAACTGTTGCAGATGCCTGTATTACAGAAACAGAACACCAGCAATAAGGGGTATCTTCAGGTGTATACTGTGCAGGAGGCACACAACACCCACTCAAACTGATGCAGATGCCTGTATTACAGAAACAGAACACCAGTAATAAAGGGTAGCTTCAGGTGTATACTGTGCAGGAGGCACACAACACCCACTCTAACTTCTGCACTGCAGATGCCTGTATTGCAGAAATAGAACACCAGTAATAAAGGGTAGCTTCAGGTGTATACTGTGCAGGAGGCACACAACACCCACTGTAACAGCGCTAGGTTCCCAAGCAGTAAAGACACTGTCCCTGCCTATCGCCCTCTTTCCCTGACCGCCACAACACACTACACAAGGCCGCCGTGCTGGCGACCTTATATAGTGTGGGGCGTGTACTAAACCCTCCTGAGCTATAATTGACCACAAGCATCCTGCCTGTGGCCAATTATGGCTCTCCCCGCTGCCGGCGCTGTGATTGGCCAAGCATGCAGGGTCACAGTGCATGCTTGACCAATCATGAGCCAGCAATCTACTGCAATGGCGCAGTGCATTGTGGGCCATGAGCACCACACGAATATAGCGTGAATGACCCAGAGAGTTCTGGCTTCACCGAACTCGAACAGCCGGTGTTCGAGTCGAACATGCTTTCGACTTGAACACCGAGCTCATCCCTAATATTGAACACTAATAATACCTAGCCGTTGGAACTATGGCTAAGTATGCGTGCAAAATTTTTTTTTAAAAACAAAATACAATATGAAAAAATTTACCTATAATCACCAATCACATCTACACAAAAAATCCCAACGTGAAAATAGTGCCATTAAACATAAAAGTCCAATCATAAATAAAGTCCGAAAAAATGCAATAAGGTACATAAAATCTGTGCAATCCTAAAAAGAGATATACAGTGGTGTGAAAAAGTGTTTGCCCCCTTCCTCATTTCCTGTTCCTTTGCATGTTTGTCACACTTAAGTGTTTCGGAACATCAAACCAATTTAAACAATAGTCAAGGACAACACAAGTAAACACAAAATGCAATTTGTAAATGAAGGTGTTTATTATTAAAGGTGAAAAAAAATCCAAACCATCATGGCCCTGTGTGAAAAAGTAATTTGCCCCCTAAACCTAATAACTGGTTGGGCCACCCTTAGCAGCAACAACTGCAACCAAGCGTTTGCGATAACGTGCAATGAGGCTTTTACAGCGTCCTGGAGGAATTTTGGCCCACTCATCTTTGCAGAATTGTCCTAATTCAGTTACATTAGAGGGTTTTCGAGCATGAACGGCCTTTTTAAGGTCATACCACAACATCTCAATAGGATTCAGGTCAGGACTTTGGCTAGGCCACTCCAAAGTCTTCATTTTGTTTTTCTTCAGCCATTCGGTGGTGGACTTGCTGGTGTGTTTAGGATCATTGTCCTGCTGCAGAACCCAAGTTCGTTTCAGCTTGAGTACACGAACAGATGGTCGGACATTCTCCTTCAGGATCTCTTGGTAGACAGCAGAATTCATAGTTCCTTTTATCACGGCAAGTCTTCCAGGTCCTGAAGCAGCAAAACAGCCCCAGACCATCACACTACCACCACCATATTTTACTGTTGGTATAATGTTCTTTTTATGAAATGCAGTGTTCCTTCTACGCCAGATATACTTGGACACACACCTTCCAAAGAGTTCCACTTTTGTCTCATCGGTCCACAGAATGTTGTTCCAAAAGTCTTGGGGATCATCAAGATGTGTTGTGGAGAAATTGAGACGAGCTTTGATGTTCTTTTTGCTCAGCAGTGGTTTTCTTCTTGGAACTCTGCCATGCAGGCCATTTTTGCCCAGTATTTTCCTGATGGTGGAGGCATGAACGCTGACCTTAACTGAGGCAAGTGAGGCCTGCAGTTCCTTGGACGTTGTTGTGGGGTCTTTTGTGACCTCTTGGATGAGTCGTCGCTGCGCTCTTGGGGTAATTTTGGGCGGCCGGCCACTCCTGGGAAGGTTCACCACTGTTCCATGTCTTCGCCATTTGTGGATAATGGCTCTCACTGTGGTTCACTGGATTCCCAAAGCTTTGGAAATGGCTTTATAACCCTTTCCAGACTGATAGATCTCAATTACTTTCTTTCTCAATTGTTCCTGAATTTCTTTGGGTCTCGGCATGATGTGTAGCTTTTAAGGATCTTCTGGTGGACCTTACTGTGTCAAGCAGCTCCTATTTAAGTGATGCCTTGATTGTGAACAGGTGTGGCAATAATCAGGCCTGGGTGTGGCTAGAGAAATTGAACTCAGGTGTGGACAACCACAGTTATAGTATGTTTTAACAAGGGGGGCAATCACTTTTTCACACAGGGCCATGATGGTTTGGATTTTTTTTCACCTTTAATAATAAACACCTTCATTTACAAATTGCATTTTGTGTTTACTTGAGTTGTCCTTGACTATTGTTTAAATTGGTTTGATGTTCCGAAACACTTAAGTGTGACAAACATGCAAAGGAACAGGAAATGAGGAACGGGGCAAACACTTTTTCACACCACTGTATATATATAAATGTCCTCTGTGCTGATTCCAATCCAATCTGTTTGTGATCATGCATAGAAATTACTTCCACTGTGCAGATGAAACCACCTTCATCAACTGTAACTCACACCCAAATATGCTCAAAGTATGGATGTCTCCTTACCAGCAGATGTTGACCTTAATGGTTAGAAAAAGGTCAAATCTGCTTTCTGCAAGTGTTACTTGCTGTCTCAACCTATCATTGTCCCATGCAGAGTTTATGCACCTCCTCTCCACCAGTATTTGCCAGCCGGGGTGTTTATGCAAAGAAATCAGGCAGCAACATAGTGTAATCCCATTTTAATAAAACATATGATAAAAACTAGATGCCAAATGGCCACTTACTTTTGATGGTGCCAGCACCCGGCACTGGAGCTAACGAGCGTGTACAATAATGGAGAAACCGATCTGTATCTGTATTCTGCTACAACGTCCGTTCCAGCGCTGACAGCCAGAGGGGCCGGAAGAAGAAAGATAGACTTGCTTAACCAGGCACGCCTTGACGTACGTTTCGATGCGTTTAGATGCGTTTGGTGATTATAGGTAAATTTTTCCATATCGTATTTTGTTTTTTAAAAAAAAATTTTGAACGCATACTTAGCCATAGTTCCAACGGCTAGGTATTATTAGTGTTCAATTTTCAGCGCCCCTCATTACACATTTTTCTCAAAGCCTTCCCCGCTGACAGAAGAACAATCTGCCTTGTTTACATAGGCAGACTGCTGTTCTGCTTGTGTCCTGAACGATCGGTGGGTCACGGCAGACACAGAGCGCCCCTGACCCAGAACTTTCAGGTGATGTACTAGGTATGTGATCTGGTGCAGAGCGGCCACCCTGCCACAGTAAATGTAGGTGGGGTGGTTGCTAAGTGGTTAAAGTGGTTGTAAACCTCAGTCATGGAATCTGAGCAAAGCACATACACGTGTCATATTTACTTATCTCTCGCCAAAGCTCTAAGTGTAGTTTCTCCCTGGTGCTTCATTCTTCTGTTATCAGCATGAGTCACTTTCCTGACACATGAGATTCATTTGTGTTAGGAGGGAGGGGGGAGGGGGAGCTCAGCAGACAGCTTGTCTATTCAGAACTGATTGGAGTGGAGGGTGGGGGATGCCTTTAAGTGAAGAGTGCCTTCTGTTTCTCACCTTTCATAGCAGTACTTAAGCAGTGCTTAGGTCTTCATGACAGCAAGAGGAGGTCCCAACATCCATCCTGCCCACACAGAGTATAAACAGGATCCTAACTTCTAGAGGGCCCTTGTGCAGCTGTGTAGTCTGCAAAAATAGTGTGTCTACACTTATATATATTGTATATAGTAAATTATTGAGCAGAGGTACATATTACTACATACCAGTCTTTAGAAGGGTAGCTAGTTTAATACATGATTAGAGAGTGCCACATCACATCTCCACAGAAGGGAGGTGGCTAGTGGCTAGAGGGGAAAGTAGGCATACTAGACATTGCAAATTCTACAATTACTCACAGGTTTTTAATATTTCTCAGGGCTCTGGGGGTAAAATTTCTGCAACAGAATTTACAGCTCCACTCATATATCTTGCAAGGTTTGACAGTAGTTACAGTCCATGGCACGAATTAGCCAATATAGTGGCAGTAAGATCTTACGAATAGAAATCCAGAGAGATGCATCGCCTGCCTTTCTTTGTGGGGTAGCTCTGTTCAGTTTGCATCCAATGTCATTATATAAACCTAAATTTTAAGTAAACCCCCCTACCGTTTTCAAGGAAGCTGCCATTGTTGCCTCTGTTTAATCTACAACTGCCATGATGCTGCACATCAGTTATGACACCAGCCATTGGATGGTTTGACAGTTTGGTTGAGAGCACAACCAATGGGAGTGTTACATTTCCGGCACGTGCCAGAAATGAAACTTCTATGGGTGGGTTTACTTCTGCTTTCAAGATGTTCTTACTCTCTTTAGTGTCATCAAATGTATACATTTCATTATATGCCAAGGGACAATGTAAAAATGTGACTGAAGCAATGCTGAAATTCTTAACCTGCTTATATAACATTATCTCAATGTTTGCTTTACTGTGTCAATGTTATTGGCATGATTCAATTATTTTTTATTTTCAGCTCCATCATTGGCTTAGTGTATAGGAACACTGGACAAGTTAATGGAAGACATACAAGACAAATAGGAAGAAAAAAATAATCGTTAATATATTCAGTTCTTGAGTGGTGGATTTGTTTAACACACATTGAGAAAGATTTTCCCATTCCAAATACCTTCTGAGTATACTTGGGAATACAAGTGTCATGACTGCCTTGTATGGTGTTATTCTGTTTTTCCTCTATTTTTCATTTCTTTGTTAAGTTGTTGATGGAAGCAATCGTGTTTCCTATTGTACATCCTAGCACCTTATGCCATGGAAAAGTATAAATAGAACTTTTCAGTAAAATCAACTTTGAATGATGCCATTGATAAAAACAAATGAGCATATTATCAGAGGCAGAGGTTATTGCTAGCCAGCTATTAATCCATTTTTAATGTGCATTATTATGTAATTTCAATGTGCTAATGACTGTTCAAAGATATAGATATAAAATGGAGATATATTTTATTTTATCAAGGGTATGTGATATTGTTTGAATGTAAGGGTTAGTATGCCCTATATACATTTCCAATAGCAGTGCTAAAAAATTGCAGTGGTGAAAAAATATTGGACTAAAGAGGTGCTGTCAAATCCAAACTTGTGTTACAGTGTCTTACATCCACATTCTTGAAAAGCTTAAGGCATAGCAATGTTCTTGATAAAGGAGGCTGCAGAGTCTTTATTCTATCCATTGTCTCCCTACTCCTTCTGCAGGTTTTCCACTAGTGAATTATATTGGTCGGATAACAGTGACAAGGATAGTTAGAATTATGCTAGTGTACAATGATTTTAGCATTATACATGCAGCATTTTTTATGACTGAGCACACCACAAGGTACTGTATTGCTATACTCTGTGTTGTGGTGTGTTGCAATGCATATGCATTAGTGCTGGGTTGCCTTATTGCATTGGGATGCATCACAACTCAAAATAATGATTCAGGCCTGACAGGGGTGATTACAATGGTCAGTTTTTATTAGAAACATTTAAACTATAAAAAAAAAAAAAAAAAAAAAAAAGTTGCTGTAACTGCTTAAATTGTGTTAACCGCGGTTGAGCTTAATTTTCTTGTTTCTTACTTAAAGGCCATTTAAAACTATGTCCATCCAATACTACTCTGTAAGCAGTGTGACAATGCTGTAGCAATTTAACTGCAGAAGAAACTGTGTTCTCAAACCTATTAAATTAAGTAAAAATTGAATGGCTCCACTGGCAGGATCAACCAGAGAATGTTACAAAGAGATTGAGAAAAATGACTGATTTAATGCCCCTGACAGCAATTTTAGAAATTGGGAAAATGATCCTACTGAGATGCCCCTTCACTGAGGATTTTATGTTAAATTATAATGTGATTTCCTTGTGTTTGTAATCCATCATCAAAATAAGCATAACAGATACTAAGATATGAACAGACCTTTTGGCAGAGGTTGTAATTATATATAGTCTGTTTGATAATACGACAAAGATTGTCACACATTTCCTGCTTTACCTCGCATAAAGGACTTATACAGGCAGCATGCTGCGTTTAGACATGTATTTTATGCATGAAAGAAAAGTACAGACACAGCTGTGTGTATGGCTCATTAATTTCCATAATGCTGCTTTTAGATACATACAAAACTATCCACTGTATGCATCTAAACGATGAAATGAGTGCAAATGAGTTCAAATGTGACAATACTGTATAAGCTTGTTTTTACACCTGACCAGAGTGTATTCCTGGTGATTTTGAAGCTTTTCTTTTCAGGCATTTTCAGGCAGATTGCAGGTGTTTTACAAGCATTTTTACCCATGTATTATAGTGGTTGTTAAGCCCCAAGTTTTTTTTACCATAACGCATTCTATGGTGACAAACCTTCTGTGCTACAGCTTCCCCCAGGCCACCATTTTTCTTGAAAAGATAGAGCCACCCACTGCATAACAGTGATGAATCTGCACAGTTGATTAAAATTAATGATTGTAATAGTCCTTGTTGTAGGTAATGTTGTTCATGACAACTAGGGGCAAATTAATAGTTAGTTCAAGTGCCAGCCATCCCAAGAGCATATCCAGAAACTCTGCAGGAAATATGAAGGGAGGAAAAGAGGGAGGCGCACCTAAGTGTAGTATTTAAAACATAGTTTAATGCACAAGAAATTTCACTTACAGGATAGAAGAATTCATAGGTATATCTGTAATAAATGCATCTTCCTCAAGGGGTGCCTGCTATCTGGTGTGTCCTGGCATACAGATGGTTTAAGGAGGCTGAGCAGAACCCTGAACCCAAACAGAAGTGCAGGGGATCTCAAGCTGGCAGGCGTGGACCGCACGGAGGGAAATTATGTTACCCATTGGGCAGGCCTCGATGGAGGGAAAGACAGGAAACTAGACTAAGCGCTCGAAGCACACAGCTCCTTCTACTGGCCTAACACATTGCAAGCAATAGCAGCTTAAATAGATGCCCAGGACCTGACTGTGGTCGTGGAACTAGAAGGACCAGCGGACCAGGAACATGTAGAAATAAGTTGAATATATATTAAATACACATATACCTATATAAAATGTACAGGTATACGATATAGATATAAAAAACCAACGAATTACCGGCGCAAAAGGTTTCAACAGATTATATGTTAGTTTGCTGCAATAAGGTATAAATGTCACTATATAAGTAGACACATTTAATGTAAAATGTGCATATAATATGGATTGCGCTAACTACCACCACAACTATTTAGTGTCATATATCACTTCCACAATATTTTGTACAAAACCACATAAAGTGCCGTGCCTTAATTAAGTTCCTCACTTTGCTCTCATCCCCCTATATAAAGTGCAATTAATATAGACAATGTGTATAAAAAATCCAAGCATAAAAAATATGTATCCAATATATAAAGATAGAAAAAATAAAAACAATTTCAGTGCCACATGAATATCCTAAGTTAGTGATCACTCCAGTGTCACTAAATTCCTCCTATTTAAAGTGATTCTTCTATAAAGTGCTTCTTCTATTGATTGGTAAATAGAAGAAGCACTTTATAGAAGAAGCACTTTAAATGCTTGGATTTTTTTATGCACATTGTCTATATTAATTGCACTTTATATAGGGGGATGAGAGCAAAGTGAGGAACTTAATTAAGACACGGCACTTTATGTGGTTTTGTACAAAATATTGTGGAAGTGATATATGACACTAAATAGTTGTGGTGGTAGTTAGCGCAATCCATATTATATGCACATTATACGATATAGATACAAGTTTTATATATGTGTACATCTTATATATATATATATATATATATATATATATATATATCTATATATATATATATATATATATATATATATATATATATATATATGTGTATGTACATATATATACAGGCATATCCCACTTTTAAGTACACAATGGGGTTTATTTACTAAAGCTGGAAACTCATTGGCTTCTATGCAGAAGTGAGCCTTATTTTGCACTTTCCAGCTTTAGTAAATAAACCCTATTGCGTACTTAAAAGTGGGGTATGTCTGTATATATATATCTATATATATATATATATATATATATATATATATATATATATATACACACATATATATATATTTTTTTTCTCCTCTCCCACTTCTTCTCCTCCCTTTTTCCCCTCTCCCCAATCCCCCCCCCCCCCCCAGTTTTTTTCACCCTCCTTTTTTTTCTCACCACGTATCAATATTCCACATATATATATATATATATATATATATATATATATATATATATATATATATATATATATATATATATTATTCATGAATGATTTTTTCTATTCATTTTTATTAGTGCTTTTATATATATATATATATATATATATATATATATATATATATATATATATATATATATATATATATATATATTCAATAATTTATACTTAATGAATTTAATTTATAGCCATTCATCAGCTATGATTTATTGCTATTATTATCATATTATTATCATATATCATATCATATATCATAATGTCAACATTATGTTTTTTGATAATTTAATATGTTTGCGACATATTCCTGGTCTGCTGGGCCTTCTAGTTCTACAGCCGCGGCCAGGTCCTGGCATGTATTTAAGCTGCTATTGCTTGCTGTTAGGCCAGTAGAAGGAGCTGTGTGCACGAGCGCGTAGCCTAATTTCCTGTCTTTCCCTTCATCGAGGCCCACCCACGGAGTGACGTCATTTCCTTCCGTGTGGTCCACGCCTGGCAGCTTGAGATCCCCTGCACTTCCTGTTTGGGTTCAGCATTCTGCTCAGCCCCCTGACATCATCTGGACGCCAGGACACTCCGGATAGCAGGCACCCCTCGAGGAGGACATATTTATTACAGATATGCCTATGAATTCTTCTATCCTGTAAGTGCAATTCCTTGTGCATTAAGCTATGTTTTAAATACTGCACTTAGGTGCACCTCCCTCCCCCCCTTTTTCTTACCTGAGCCCAATCCAATCCAGCTACAGCAGCTGTCTCTCTCCTCATTGGACAGATTAATAGCAGCAGGAACCAGTGTCAATCAAATCCAGTGACGTGGGTGGGAGGGGCAGGGCTGAGTTCCGCCGTGTGTGTCATTGGATGCAGATGAAGAGGAGGGGCCTAGAGCACCAGTGGGGCACCCCAGAAGAAGAAGATCGGGGCTGCTCTATGTAAAACGATTGCACAGAACAGGTAAGTATAGGCATGTTTGTTATTTTTATTTTAAAAAAAATGAGGGTTTACAACCCCTTTGAAATTCAGGAGTTTGGAGTCTGGGCAGGGCAAGGAGAAGAGAGCAAAGCTATTGTATATAAATAGAGGAACTCTTTAGGTGTAAAAATGCACGCAAAAATGAACATACCATGCATTTGCAGGGGCTCCCATTGAAGTCTATGGGACCAAACATGCCTGAATACTCTACAAAAAGAGGTAATGTACTTTTTTGAGCGTAGTATGTAGGGTGACTGAGTGAACAGGGGCAATTAGAAAGAATGGTATTCTGCGTAGCCAGGCATAGGGAAACAGAAAAATGCTCAAGTGTGAATAGGGGCTAAAATCCAGGGAATACCGAAACACAACACTTACTGCATGGAATATACAAATCTGATGCAAAGCAGGAAAAGTAGCATTTTCCTTTGACTGTATATTCCTTATACATTTTATTATCTGGTGTTTGAGTTTGTAGTGGGCTTAAAATGAAAATTTGTTTAATGAAGACAACATGAAACGTGAATATCTTAAATAAATTTACTGTATTTTTTCTAAAAATGTTAGCTAATATTCCTCAACAACAACCTCAATGTATTTTTTAAAGCAGTTGCAAAGAGTTTGCAAATTGTTTACAACCAGGATCACTGCCAATCTTAGAAAATGTTCTAACTTTGCTGTTCTATGGGAAACATTATTCCCTTCAATTGCAAAGTGGAAGATCTACAGCTAACAAATGTTAATGGAATAAGATGAGTGTAAACAAGGATATTTAGCCTGGGAGAGACGGGGGACACTGCAGTCATCAGGATCAAGAGGCACAGACATGGAATAAGTATGCAAGTCAAAAAAGTCAGAAAGCTTACTTGTTCTGGGTCATTGATAAAAAAAAAAAAAAAGTAATAGCAGCCTCTGTCACGTAACAAAAAGAACAAGCCTTTCGTATGGTCGCTCTCAACTAGTGATACGCTGGATGTGCTCGAGTTTGGTTTAATGGAAGTTTGCTGAACAGTTAAAAATAGTTCAGAAATTCCGAACGTTTCCCAAATACAATTAAAGTCTATGGGGGACGAAAACCATTTGGTTTGTTTTGGTTTGATCTCATACAAATAACATGCTTGAAGATGCGCTATAGCTGCCTGTGGGTGGTGCACCTGTATGATGTGCTAAAGCAAAAAATATATTTCCAAAAATGTAATAAATGAAACTTAAATTGAAGAGAAAAAAAAAAATTTCCCGGCAACTTCTTTCTATTTGGCTGGGGATTCCCTTCAACATTCTAGATACCCTAACCAAAAAACTGTGCAAGTGTCCCCCCCCCCCCCCCCCCAATGCATACACGACCCTTATCTAAGCATGAAAAAAGGGGGAGGGGTGTATCGAGTGTGCACCTCCTGAACCATACTAGGCCACATGCCCTCAACACAGAGAGGATTTGTTTCTGGGGGGGGGTAAACTCTGGTAAAGCACCCTTTTCCCACGTTGAAGAGGACAAATGCCTCTTCCCCACATCTTACCTTGTGAGTCAGCACCTGTTCCCAGCTAGTCCTGTCCTCTCTCTTATGGGTTGATAGCATTGCTTCTGATGCTGAAATTCTCTCACTATGAGCTGCAGTGAGCTGCAGTGTCTGGGACAGTTACAGACAGACACAGATAAGAATTGGGTTAGATGGGGAAAGTAAATTAATTTTTTTGTTTACTTTTTGAGGCTCACGCATCACATAGCAACTTGATTTGGTATTTGTTTGGACAAGTATACAGGAGCATTTGGTTGTACTGAAGTATTCAAATATCTTTATTTGTATTTTTTGTAAGTACCTGAATTTGTTATGGCATCAGCCCTCTGTTTTCCCCTGCATAGCAGCACTTGGAATGTGAGAGGAAGGTGCAGCACTTAGAGCCATTTAGGGGTACAGGTCATGTGTGCTGACAAAAAATATATTGACAATAGGAGAGAGAAAAGAGCTCACCTTATCAGTCTTCTGCTACCTCTTCACAGATTGGAACCAGGGAGGTGTCCAAGCTGTCTGTATTTGAGAAAGTGTGGGCCATTCCCTGACTATACTATCTGGTAGAGTTATGTAAATTTCAATACTGGTTTTGCAGAATTACATATCCCTTGGTGGGTAAAATAGATTACATACATGTGTTTCAACTGTGTGCCTGTAGTTCAGCTTTATTAATTTTGCAAATAGCAGAACCTGTTTCAAAAAATATATAATTATGCTTGTTTATCAAACTTCAGCAGTAACCATGTAGGTGCTTCCATTTTCTAAATGTGACTGTTATTAAACCTGGGATAAAAGGGGCTATGTAGGGACCACCTGCCAATGTGTGTAATAGAGAAACTGTAGTGGTGCTTGGTCAGTTTTATTATTTTTTTCTTTTACATTTGTACTTTTATAAACTATTATTTTATACCTTTATATTTATAATTTAAATACAATACTTATTTTGCAAAATAAAACATTTAACACCAGGTGCTGCCACCTCAGATCAGCTCTACACACAGACCCACTATGCCTATTTGTCCATAGTGGCCCTAGCTGTATTATCATAAATTCTACAGGTACTGAACTGTAGTGAGCAGACTTTGCAACTCATCCTCTAGGGTTTTTGGTTGTCCATGCAAGGTCATCAATTTTATTTCAAGAGTTATGTGATTCATCTGGCATTGTGTGCGTTAACTAGTTATGTAGGCTATAACAACCAAGCATGAGTGCATGTCTTCAGACTGCCTATAAAAAGTATGTATTTATATTTTAATTAAGAGGAGCAGGAGACAGTGAGTAGGAGACCAGGACCTGCTTGGGGGAGGTCAATGTACATATTTACCAGCACACACCGTGGACCTTCAAATACCATCCAAGGTTTTTATTCATAGTGATCACAATACAGTGTGCAACATTTCGGGACCGCACAGGACCCCTTCAATCAGGGGTCCTTCAAAGGGATCCTGTGGACCAGCAGTGTTGCACTCTTCCTCTGTGATGTGATCACTTTGAATAGAACCGTTGAACGTTATTTGAAGATCAGTGATGTTCTGGCAGATATGTTTATTGAGCTGTGAAGTTTCAAGTCTCCAGCTGGCTCTTGCTGTAGCACTGGCTATTCTTAAACCTACTCAAGGAACATGTGCAATGGGAATATTTACATAGCTTGAGGGTAGGAGGACAGAACAATGATCAACTAATCTGTCCAATAATTACTTTCCTATCAGAGTGGCTGATCAGAAGAGTAAAGGAGTCACCCATAAACATAACATGTCTCCCACTGTTCTCCCAATAACTGTCATCTTATGTCTAAGGCTGCCTTTTGAAGCCAGTATTATCACTTGCTACCATCATTTTGGAAACATCTCTGCAACAGACTCTTAATTTTTTTACAGTTTCATATAAAAAGGTATATTTGTTTTACTAGAACCCCCCCAAAAAAAAAAATGCCAGGAGAGGAACATTTTCAGAAGAAGGTCAGCAATTGCAGCCCCCATATTTTGGGAAGTTCACTTGATGACCAAGACAGGGAGAAAACTGTGGCAAAGTAGAGGCTTTCAGAGATTTTCAGTGCGGCTGCAGTTGTTATGTCAGTTACCTGGTTTTACGCAAAAGGGTTAATTTACTAAAGACAAAAGGCACTTGACAAGGGAATTTACTCCAAAGTAATAAGGTAAAGCATCACTTTGCAAGGAGTACCCAATTACATGCCAGAAAAATTATAACAAGCTTGCACATGATTGGATGATGGAAGTTAGTAGAGCTTGCTAAGTTCTGGAACAATAGCCCTTACAGAGTGCAACTGCACTTGCAAAGAGCACAGTCTATTTGTCTTTAGTAAATCAACCCCAATGTGTTCATAGGACATATTTCATCATAGTAATGCAGATGAACATATGAACCTGATGAGAGGGGGTTATGGATGGCCTCTATGATGGGCCCATGACAAGCAGGCCAAAGAAACATGAATAGTTGACCACACTCCAAGGTATATAGAGAAATGCAATGCAGTTTTATTTTAAATTAAAATCCATGTGAATAACATCAAATATAGACACAGGAGAGGTTGATCTGTTTCACAAATCATATTTGCTTAATCATAATCATAAATAAGACTAGGTTTATACAAATTTGATTAGTGAAACATGTCAATCTCGGCTGTGTCTGTATTGATGTTATCCATTTTAATTTAAAAAAGGCTTCATATTATTTCTCTATACAGTCTATATTGTCTCTATGTGGTCAACTCTTCATGATTCTTTGGCTAAACAGAACGTGGACTAGACCGGCACCTGATGGTTTGAGGAAGGATTGCTCTCACAGCCCTGCTCTCTTGTTGGATACCATGCAGGCACCTGTTTTTGCTGCTGGTAACTCATTGTTAAGGGGTTTGGTTCTACAACTATCAATTTAAACTAATGCAAGACTTAATCATTTTAATTAGGCAGATGTGGCACACACATGCTTTTCCACCAGTAAGCTAGGTGTGGGGTTGTAGCTATATACAGGGCTGGACTGGGACAGAAATTTGGCCCTGGACTTCATCCAGACCGGCCCACTTACATTTTGAGTGTCCCATCAGCACCCACTTACATCAGAGTGTCCCATCACCAGCCCCCTTACATCAGAGTGTCCCATCAGCACCCACTTACATCAGAGTGTCCCATCACCAGTCCCCCTTACAACAGAGTGTCCCATCAGCACCATCTTACATCAGAGTGTCCCATTACCAGCCCCCTTACATCAGAGTGGCCCACTGAGCCATCGGCCCACCGGGAAACTCCCGGTAGTCCTAATGGCCAGTACATGCCTGGCTATATAAAAGGTGTACATTACATCATACTCTCTGCTTTAAAGGATTGCTGATTCTGGGTGTCTCTGGCTCTAACTAGGTTCCCTGGGCTACAGGTTTAGGCAAGACTGAGTTGACTACTGAGTCTATGTTATATTTATGTACTATAGCTGCATTACAAATGAAATAAGTCTGTTCTGGCTGACTTGGCTATCAGTAGGCCTGGAAGCTGCAAAGGTAATTTAATTGCAGTGTAAGTTAATAAACTCTGTTGGGTGGTTATTGGCTTAATTACAATTTATCAAAAGTGTTGTTTAATACCATGGTCACAGTCTCATCAGGAGATGATAACAAAAAATAATATGACTGCAACTCCTATCCTAATTGAGGTTTGAACGGGGAGCATCTCTACTCAAGGGCAGGAGCTCAACATAAGCTTTTATACTGGTCTAGAGCAGTGTTTCTCAACTCCGGTTCTCAAGGCACCCCAACAGATTATGTTTTCAGGCTCTCCGTTATTTTTGCACAGGTGATTTGATCAGTTTCACTGCCTTAGTAATTACCATAGCCATTTCATCTGAGGGAAATCCTGAAAACATGACCTGTTGGGGCACCTTGAGGACTGGAGTTGAGAAACACTGGTATAGAGAGCAAAAGCCCCCTTTTCCCTAGCACAGTACTACCTGCTTTAAAACCTCTAAAAACATTGGCTATTTTGCACTTGGCCCTCCCTGTAGATAAAACAAAAGCTAATAGCTTTGCGCCATATTTACACTTAGGCTATTTTCACACTGAGGCGATTTACAGGCGCTACAGCGCTAAAAATAACGCCTGTATTACACCTCTCCTGTGTCTCCAGTGTGAAAGCCTGAGGGCTTTCACACTGGAGCGGTGCGCTTACAGGACAGTCAAAAAAGTCCTGCAAGCCGCATCTTTGCAGTGCTATAGGAGCAGTGTATTCACCGCTCCTAAAGCACCCCTTCCCATTGAAAACAATGGAGCAGCGCCGATTTGCGGGAGGTTTTAACTCTTTTTGGCCGCTAGCGGGGGTTAATACTGCAAACGCTAGCGGCTCAATAGTGCCGCTAAAACGCTGGTAAAGCGGCGCTAAATAGTGCCGCTTTACCGCAGGCGCCCGTCCCAGTGTGAAATTAGCCCTAGACTGCTTTCACATTGGGGCGGATGGGTGTTGATGGTAAAGCACAGCTAGTTTTAGCGGTGCTTTACTGTGATTTTAGCAGCGCTATTCAGCCACTAGCAGGGTGCGTTTAACCCCTGCAAGCAGCCGAATACAGGGTTAAATGCTCCAGTGCAGGCGCTTCAGCAGCGGTTCATTTTTAATGGGCAGGATTGGTGTATACACCGCTCCTTCACCGCCCCTGCTTGCAGGACATTTTTTAACGTCCTGCCAGTGCATCGCCCCAGTGTAAAAGCACTCTGGCTTTCACACTGGGACTGCAGGGAGGTGTTTTTCAGGCTCTATTGTTATCCCAAAAAGATAACATCATAAAATGTGTGAAAGGATTTGGGTTTTCATTAAAGCACAGGGCTAATAAAGCAACATCAATGCAGCAATCGGTCTTGTTGTACAGTGGTGTGAAAAAGTGTTTGCCCCCTTCCTCATTTCCTGTTCCTTTGCATGTTTGTCACACTTAAGTGTTTCGGAACATCAAACCAATTTAAACAATAGTCAAGGACAACACAAGTAAACACAAAATGCAATTTGTAAATGAAGGTGTTTATTATTAAAGGTGAAAAAAAATCCAAACCATCATGGCCCTGTGTGAAAAAGTGATTGCCCCCCTTGTTAAAACATACTATAACTGTGGTTGTCCACACCTGAGTTCAATTTCTCTAGCCACACCCAGGCCTGATTATTGCCACACCTGTTCACAATCAAGGCATCACTTAAATAGGAGCTGCTTGACACAGTAAGGTCCACCAGAAGATCCTTAAAAGCTACACATCATGCAGAGACCCAAAGAAATTCAGGAACAATTGAGAAAGAAAGTAATTGAGATCTATCAGTCTGGAAAGGGTTATAAAGCCATTTCCAAAGCTTTGGGAATCCAGCGAACCACAGTGAGAGCCATTATCCACAAATGGCGAAGACATGGAACAGTGGTGAACCTTCCCAGGAGTGGCCGGCCGCCCAAAATTACCCCAAGAGCGCAGCGACGACTCATCCAAGAGGTCACAAAAGACCCCACAACAACGTCCAAGGAACTGCAGGCCTCACTTGCTTCAGTTAAGGTCAGCGTTCATGGCTCCACCATCAGGAAAAGACTGGGCAAAAATGGCCTGCATGGCAGAGTTCCAAGGAGAAAACCACTGCTGAGCAAAAAGAACATCAAAGCTCGTCTCAATTTCTCCACAACACATCTTGATGATCCCCAAGACTTTTGGGACAACATTCTGTGGACCGATGAGACAAAAGTGGAACTCTTTGGAAGGTGTGTGTCCAAGTATATCTGGCGTAGAAGGAACACTGCATTTCATAAAAAGAACATTATACCAACAGTAAAATATGGTGGTGGTAGTGTGATGGTCTGGGGCTGTTTTGCTGCTTCAGGACCTGGAAGACTTGCCGTGATAAAAGGAACTATGAATTCTGCTGTCTACCAAGAGATCTTGAAGGAGAATGTCCGACCATCTGTTCGTGTACTCAAGCTGAAACGAACTTGGGTTCTGCAGCAGGACAATGATCCTAAACACACCAGCAAGTCCACCACCGAATGGCTGAAGAAAAACAAAATGAAGACTTTGGAGTGGCCTAGCCAAAGTCCTGACCTGAATCCTATTGAGATGTTGTGGTATGACCTTAAAAAGGCCGTTCATGCTCGAAAACCCTCTAATGTAACTGAATTAGGACAATTCTGCAAAGATGAGTGGGCCAAAATTCCTCCAGGACGCTGTAAAAGCCTCATTGCACGTTATCGCAAACGCTTGGTTGCAGTTGTTGCTGCTAAGGGTGGCCCAACCAGTTATTAGGTTTAGGGGGCAATCACTTTTTCACACAGGGCCATGATGGTTTGGATTTTTTTTCACCTTTAATAATAAACACCTTCATTTACAAATTGCATTTTGTGTTTACTTGTGTTGTCCTTGACTATTGTTTAAATTGGTTTGATGTTCTGAAACACTTAAGTGTGACAAACATGCAAAGGAACAGGAAATGAGGAAGGGGGCAAACACTTTTTCACACCACTGTATATTGTAATTTGTAACTAAAAGAAAGTCATTTAGAAACAGTGTCCCATATGAGATTATGTATTCTACCTGACTAAATACAGGATTATAATGGCTGAAATTCATCTTTAGTCCTTCATTTTCCAGTATTTTTAATGTAGTCATTTCCAGCTGAATGTATGCTGTATTAAATTGTACATATAATATTAACACCATACAGTGTTCATTTTTATACTTTGGCAATATGCCCAGTCATGTTAACTGATGTGCTAAAAGACAAAATGCAACGTACATAAACGTTTTTGACTACTGTACGCATTCTTTCCTGTGCTGTAAATTGTAAATGCATGGTATTTTGTAGCTATACCAAGAGCCTATAACAAAGAAACACAATATATGTTATATAACAAAATGTTTTATATTATATAGTAAAAAAGTATAAATTATATATTGCCTTACCTTAAGTAAATGAAGGTACTGCAGCTATTTCATTTATGTTTGATTTACAAAATAAAAGCTAAATGTACACAACATGTTTTAATATGATCACCAAAAGTACCTGCGCTGGAGGTTTAACGCCTGTTCACATTTGTATGGAAATGTGCAATCAAGAACTTATAAAGGAACCCTTTGGAGGACTTTGTGTGCCAATGATAGTTGTGTTAAGTGTACACAATACTGCTCCTGCCACTAGTAAGTGTTTGGAACTGTTACATGACTGATGATTTTTATCCAAATACCGAATCAGACATGACTGTATATGTATTCATATAATGGGATTATAGGCAGCAGGGCAGAAAAAAAACCTAAATAACTAAAGACCAAATAAAATAATTTATCCAATCAGACTTAAGCCCCATACACACTATTAGTTTTTGATTCAAGTTTACCAAAACCATGTAGTGCAAGGGCCTACCTGATTGCATACAACTTGAAAATCCTAAAGTTTGACTTCATATTATATGGTTTTGGTAAATCTGAAGGAAAAACTCAGTGGAAAAACTGATAGTGTGTATGGGGCTTTAAACATCAGTTAACCATCACCCAGCCCAGTCACCATCAGTCAGGCTGGATATAACATAGGAGATTTACTGAAATTGTCCCTCTTTACTAAGAATGGTGTCACATAATAATGGCTGCCATTAGGGCGGTAGGATGGAGAACTCACTGACAGGGCCTTGATGATTGATAACCTGAGCCTGTAATCTGGGCTTTATGTAGGGACCTAAACCCCTTCTAGAAGGATCCTAAATGTCAGCTGACGGGTCTGACTGGAAAGGGGAGCAGTGAAACTGCCAGTTGCCATAATCCCATAAGGGGTAGGGGGGCGCTAAGCTTAAAACAGGCACCCCCTTTCCCTCCATTCATATAACACTTTCAACAATGAATGTTGTATTTTGCCTGCTATTCACTTACAAAAGAACACAAATATACAGCACAATGCAGGAAAGATATGTGAGTTTAGCAGCTGCTTTAAGGCTGAATACCAGGTATAGATTTTTTTGCATACTTACATTGGACTAACTTGGACCAATGTAACCATACATGATCCATATCTGAATGATCCCTTTGGAAGCTGGAAATTACTGTAGTATGCACTGCTGCTATATTGATCACCACTAGCTTCCAGGTTTCATGTTGAGCCGCTGCCCTGCTGCTTTGAAAAGAACACAGAAGGGTGCTCACAAAGCATTGGCACTAAATCAATTAATCCAAAGTGTTCTCTGATTGGAGCAGCTGGAGATGCAAAAATATCCATGCCTGGACTTCAGCTTTAAAGTGTTTGTAAACTTTAGACATGATGAATGAACAAAGCACATCCCACTATTGTATGTATTAACCTGACTCCAGAGCACCAAGTGTGGCTCCTCTTTGATCTCTCCTCTATCTGCATGACTCACTCCTAATAGATTAAGCCCAGGATTAGATTAAGCTCAGGATCCCGGGAGATGCCCCTCCTCCAGCACACAGCAGATGACTCACACACTCAATTCTATGTTTCTCTGAGCCTGTAAAGATAGGAATGTGCCACTTTTTTTATTTGGTTAAACTAGATGGGCTTGTGTCTTTTTTATCCAGACTAACTATGTAACTAAGTAACTTTCTTCCAAATCAGCTCTGATTACACTCAGCTCTGTACTCTAGCTCCACAGTGTATGAGACATCAGATCCCTGCCCTCTGCTTTCTGCTGCTGATAGATGCTGCGTAAAATGTGTGTGTTTGGAAGACTGTAAAGAACAGGTGGCCACAGATAAACAGGTACAACTTATGCAGAGGATTTGTTTCATCTCTGTATATCACCTGAGGCTAATCATTTCACTGGCTATATGTAAGGGTTTATAACCACGTTACATGTATCTTGCTAATGTACAAGTTATTACCTATAAGTCTGGAAAAAATTAACTTGAATGTTACACTGCTGCACAACTGACTGTTACCCTTTATGTGATCAGGTATATTTAGATTGTACTTTTCTGTGCACTACTCTAATGTCCTATTCTTACTATAAGTATTTGTGTAATGTGTAAATCAATTTATGTCAGTATTCAGTAAGCTATATTTCAGAATATATTTTTAAAATGTCATTATTATTTTTCTTTTTAATATATAGTAACCTAATTCCTCAATAAATACTATACAATCATTGACTAAAGCTAGTGCCAGGCTTCTCACAGTTTGCCAACAGCATATTTCATATGAGTATAGCTAAATGATTTTTACATTTCTGGAACATGGTATGACTAAACAGGATAAATGAAAAACATGTAATTTATGAACAAATTGACATAAAAAGACCAGTAATCCTTAACAAGAATTCTGTATATATAAGATCAATTCTGCTTAACCACTTTCAGACCGGACCAATTTGCTGGTCAAAGACCAGACCACTTTTTGCGATTCGGCACTGCGTCGCTTTAACTGACAATTGCGCGGTCGTGCGACGTGGCTCCCAAACAAAATTAACGTCCTTTTTTTCCCACAAATAGAGCTTTCTTTTGGTGGTATTTGATCACCCCTGCGGTTTTTATTTTTTGCGCTATAGACAAAAATAGAGCGATAATTTTGAAAAAAACGCATTATTTTTTACTTTTTGTAATAATAAATATCCCCCAAAAATATATAAAATAATTTTTTTTCCCTCAGTTTAGGCCGATACGTATTCTTCTACATATTTTTGGTAAAAAAAATCGCAATAAGCGATTATTGATTGGTTTGCGCAAAAGTTATAGCGTTTACAAAATAGGGATAGTTTTATAGCATTTTTATTAATAATTTTTTATTATTTTTTTTTTTACTAGTAATGGCGGCGATCTGCGATTTTTATTGTAACTGCGACATTGTGGGGGACCCATCGGACATTTTTGACACATTTTTGGGACCATTGTCATTTATACAGTAATCACTGCTATATAAATGCAGTGATTCCTGTGTAAATGACACTGGCAGTGAAAGGGTTAACCAGTGGGTGGCAGTGTAGGGGTTAAGTGTTCCTAGGGGTGTGTTACTAACTGTGGGGGGGTTGGGCTTTCATTTAGTGTACACTGATCTCTGCTCCAATCACATGGAGCAGAGATCAGCGTCACTAGTTGCTAGGCAGAATGGAAAAATGTTGTTTATACAGCATTTCCTCCATTCGGCCGCTCCGTGAGACGATCGCGGGGATGCCCGCGGCGATCGAGTCTGCGGGTCCCGCGACCGGACTCACGGGGGTCCCGACCAGCGCGGGAGCGCGCCGCCGGCGGCGCGCTCCCGATGGCACGGCGGGAAACGAATATTGGACGTACATGTACGCCAATATGCCTGCCCGTGCCATTCTGTCGACGTACATCGTCGTGCGCTGGTCGGGAAGTGGTTAATGTCTTAAAGAAAAAAATAGATTTTTTTCAAGTGCTTTGATATATGTGCCCCTTTATTAATTAACTTTGAGGGCCCATTTACACTATGCGTTAATGTTTGTTGCGTTAGGACATCTCTTTTAATTTAAATGCTAGAAAAACATAACAGGCCAAATTTTTTTAAAGCACAGTACCCCACAATGCATGGTATGTGTGGTGTCGTGCGCTGCCATGCATTGCTTGTTGCAATTTACTGTACAGTGTGTTGGGATGCCATTCATGAGGATTGCCACCACAACTCAACACACATAGAGCAGGTGCATCCCAACACGTATTTTAATGTGAATGGGCCTTAGGATATATGCTGTCAATAATTGTACTATTAAAGTAGGACTAAAGGCAAAACATTTTGGATAGTGTAATGGATGTATATTAATAAGTATTGCAAGGTTGAATGGAAATTCCCTCAAGGGTTTTTTTTAGCAGCAAAAGGATAATTGGGCAAACAACAATAGTTTAAAATAAATTTTTTCTTTATTAAAGTTATAGTATCAATTTTTTTTGTTGATACTATAACTTTAATAAAGAAAAAATAAATGTTAAACTATTGTTGTTTGCCAAATTATCCTTTTGCTGCTAAAAAAAAAAAAAAACCCTTGAGGGAATTTCCATTCAATCTATTGAATTGGGATGTGCAGCCCCAACAACTCATACCTTTGTGTTATCTATTCTAAGTATTGCAAGGTTTTCTTTCTCTTTTTGGTCACCAGGGCTACCAGAACTAGCGTCCCCATTGAAATATTTCCATTTTATTCCTGTTGACAACCCAAAACTTTGCATTTTATTTCATTTGCACTCTCGGTAACAGGTATTCTATTTCCTATTCATTCTATCCAAAACCAATTAGAAAAAAAATAAGTTTTACCTTTAGTTATACTTTAATGAGTAGGAAACAATTACACATGCCCCTTATGCTTTGAAACCTGTTAACACAGATCTACACCTAAGAACAATAACCAAATATATTGCAGCTCCCCAGTTCTTAGAAGTTGTGGCTCCAATTGTTTTATTTTATTTTTCCCTTTAGTTTCATCTGATGATCCTGTCAGTGACATACTTTCTGTCCTAAAGTAATAACGCTCGCTCACTATACTATATGCATGGAGAAGCAGCGTTTTGACCCAATGGGCAGGAAGTGTGCTGGGACCACAAAACACCATTGTTCACTACACAAAATTTTATGAGCACACTGGATTTCTGGCAGGATAATAAGGTATTTTTATGTACTTGCAAAAAGGGAAACAAATGCAGCCCCCACATCTGAGGCTTAATAGGACACAATATTTTATTTTATATTATTAGTTTTTTAGATTACATATACTTTAGGTGTTGGCGGTAATGAATGAATGTCGATATGTTTCATGTGTTATTGTTTGGATACACGCATGACATATCATAAAGCCACACTGAGACTGAAAATTATGTTTTAGATTATTTGTTAACATATTTACAAATTGGGGTTGATTTACTAAAGTTAAATAGACTATTCACGTTACAAGGAAGTTGCATTTTGCAAGGGAATCGCCCCCAGAGCTTAGTGAAAGAAATTACACTTTTCTGACTTCCATCATCAAATCATGTACTGGCAAAAATGCTGTTTTTTATTTCTCTTGTCCATGATTGGGTATTCTTTGCAAAGTCATCAGGGCTGTTTAAGGTTCTTAGATCAGAAATACA
Organism: Lithobates pipiens; assembly: GCF_037356315.1. Lineage (NCBI taxonomy): Eukaryota > Metazoa > Chordata > Amphibia > Anura > Ranidae > Lithobates > Lithobates pipiens. The sequence continues at coordinate 297,054,945 of NW_027507764.1, forward strand.
TATGCCACAATCAGAAGTTTAGGGTAGGCTAATGGATACAGATTTGTTGTTAAGGGTTACTGCATGTAATTTGAACTTGCATTATTTTGGTTTACAAATAAAATGTGTATTCAATTGTGGTTTAGAATAGTCTGGGAACAGAAATGGATGAATATGCATTATGTTATTAAGTAAAATAAATTATCCTTATATAGGGGGTTATTTACTAAAGTTGCAGAGTGCAAAATCAGTCTCGCTTCTGCATAGAAACCAATCAGCTTCAAGTTTTTATTGCCAAAGCTTAATTTGCAGAAGTGAGACAGATTTTGCACTCTCCAGCTTTAGTAAATAAACCCCCATACTGACATATACCTAAATGGTGTGAACTATGTATTCAACTCTTCAACATGAGGAATAAGTCTAGCTACATACTAAAAAGTACATTTATATCTTCTGTTCTGTAAATGTGATATGTGTGAATACTTTTACTAAATTGAATGTTTATATAAAGGTCAATTTTATTGTGTTAAAAATACAATGTACTGATAAAATGCTGTCATTTTATTTAAAGTAATATTCAATAAAAATCTAGTTTTCTCGAACCCAAGTCTTGCATTTTATTAAGCTGCATGTAAATCTATTTTATTTCTGTTTGTTTGCCACTTTTACTAATGTGAAATGCAGATTTTACTCAAACCACTTATAAAAAGCAATGGTGGTGTTGCAACCAAGCCTTTTTTGTTCAGGAAACTGGCAAGATAGGTGCTGAAACGGCAAGTAACACCCACTAAACAAATAAGCATTGATAAATATGTACTGATCATCTTACAATGTGAAGCACATAAAGAAAACCAGACCATATTTCATTGTTAACTTCCTCTGAAAATAATATGAGCTTGATAATAATGGGAAGGATCATTCTACTACCCCATTATTTCACTGGCTAAGTTTGTTATAATCTATATTATTTTGCAATGAAAATGTGCCTGATAGAGGGATTCTCTTACATGGTGTCAAAGGAAAAGCCTGTATGTGATATAGAAAAAAAGCCAAAAATTATTAATTGTTTCAAATATCAATCATCTCTGAGATCTCTATATAAGGTGACTAGGCCAAAATAAAATAAATAAATAAATATGCAGTATATTTCTACAATACCTGCACATTTTCCAAAGTTTTAACCTTGCAAACACCCTAAAAGTACTCAAATGCCAATCTGCATCAAAGATACACTTAGCTTTTATGTCCTGTTATTAGCTGAGAACATAAAACATTCCTATGACCTGCATTGTTTCAGCCCGTCCAGTTATATTTGCTTAACTACTCAAATCCTCCCACCTTTTCATGTTTGCAACATAGACAGGAATAATTCTGAAGTTCTGTTGGAGGGCTAAATGCATTGAGATAATACAAGAGGATGTGTACAAGACACAGGACAGCTCTGAATTCTGGTCATAATTAGGAGCTCATTTACACATGCGATTGAGAGGTGCTAAAAATAGAAAGTCGATTAGCATTTTTACTACCCCACATTCATACGACTAAAAATGTGGTAACTTTTTACACTAGAGTAATAAGAAACAATAATGTAGTTCATGTTTCATATCAATAAAAACAAATATACATACGCAAGAAAACGAATTAACTGAATGTAATAGCAAAACAACACACTCTCTGTATCACCCACAGAAATAAACAGTACAATCAGTCAATGGAACCAGAAACAGTTTTCTCCACTGGGTCAGTGCAATGCCCTCTTGGTAGATGCACTAACCCAGTGAAGAAAATGGTTTCTGGGTTCTTTGATTAAGCTTGGCCAGACCTTCTGTATTTAAGGAGTCCCGGCAGCAAGGGACGTAACATGTAAGCGCAGAGCCTACTAGGGGATGTCATGTCCAGCCACTCGACTTTGGATGGATAGCAGCGCTTCCTATATCTGGCTAGCGATATATTCTATGTGAGTAGATTGGATTGCTTATTTGGTGAATAAAGTATTTAAATAAAGAGCACTAGATCTGGTTTTATTGTTTTTGAAGAAGTCACGTGTTGACGCAACGCGTAGGGAGTGGCCGTACGTCGTACTGGAAGTGAAGTAGGACTGGCGGAAGACGCCGTATCTCCATTTTACTTCTTGTGCTGTTGTTTATTTTGCTTAATGTGAGAGTCTGATACTTATTTCTTCTATTAAAACGTTATTTTTTAACCCAATACTACACTATCAGAGCCTTCCCTCTCTCTCCATGTTTTTTATTATTTATTTGAGCCGCATACCTCTGTGAAGGTCTTCCTGGCTACTACAGTATCGTTTACATGCATTATATGGCCCCCTTGTGGCCCGGTGTGGAGAACATCGCTTTTTAGCTTACTGCAGTGGAGGACCCCCTTCGTGGCTGGAGACAAGGAGTGGATTTGGCCAGTTTCTTTTCCGATGTGCCTGTTCTTCTATTGTGAGGTGAGAGTTCTGAGAGCCTATAATCCTGGGACTTTATTACTGCTTTCATCCACCATTTTTTCATCACTAGTGCCTGTTTACTACATTATATGGACTTTTATATATTTTTGCTTTATATATATATATTTTTTAGATATATTATATTTTGTATTTTTCACTAGCACTTAGCACTTTTAAAGGACTCTTTTGGTAGATTTGCGCAGGACTATTTATTCACTGTAAGTGTAGGAAGAGGTGTTAACAAGCAGAAGCTCACAATGTATGCACCAATTATAGAAGAGTAATAAACTATTATGTAATTTTTTTAGATTCACAGACTTTTTCACATGGTGGTGGATATTTTCATATGGTGGATTTTTTTTCATATGTTGGTTTTTGTGAATATGGTTTAGGTATGGTAGTTTTCATATATTTTTTCATATGGTTTATAATATAGTTCATACATATTTATGGTTTCTATAAAGACTTCACATTTTCCACTTTTAAATAATTTATTTAGTTTTTTTAGTGCTACACATAATTACTCAATTAGGCATACCCCACTTTTAAGTACACAATGGGGTTTATTTACTAAAGCTGAAAAGTGCAAAATCAGGCTCACTTCTGCATAGAATCCAATGAGCTTGTTCAATTAAGCTTTTGAAATAAAACATGGAAGCTCATTGGTTTCTGTGCAGAAGTGAGCCTGATTTTGTAAAAGTGGGGTATGCCTGTACATTACAACAAGCAAATAACCCCTCCAGCGCTCAAAGGACTCTCACCAAATCAAGTAACTGTGTGGCATCTATACTTCTAGGAGAATGCTTCATCAATGCACCCCTCCCCGGATGGGGTAATCCAAAAAACACGAACAGAAGGGCGCAAACACCTAGCGCATTACCCAAGGTTTATTAATACAAAGAAACAAAAACAAATGGATATTCATGAAAGACTGAAGTAACAAGCATGACAACATATCCAGTCATTAACCAGTGTGAGATTGAGTGAACTGACGCGTTTAAGGGACCCTTCCTAATATGTGCAAAGGCACCCTAAAGCTTCAACCCCCCCCCTCAGGTGGGGTTTCGCAGCATCAGACTGGGTCAAAGGTTGTCATAGCAAAAAATCCATAGACATTGATAGAAAAAATAAATAGTAAAAAAAATAGATCAGAGCTATAAGAAATGCCTAAACTGCCCAATATTACTGGTGCCACATCCCGGGAAAGGCAAAGGAACATGACTATGGGAGGGATTTTGGAGACACCAATACAAGCAAATAATGTAATAAAATATACAAACGTTTATTGCACATTCAAATAAAAAACATTTGTTTTTTCTACTTTATTTGTTGATTGTTACTTTGTTTCAAAAGAATTCCCTGAAGAAGACTCATAGAGATCTCTTTGCTTTTCACATTGATTGTGTATCTGTTGTTCATAAGAATTTTTATTCAGACTTTGGTTTTTAATTGAATATGCAATACGCTTTTTTATATTTTATTCAATTATTTGCTTATATTGGTGCCTCCAAAATCCCTCTCATAGTAGAAAAAAAATATCTAACCTATTAAACTATATGTTTATCTGAGGAATTATTCAGAGGACCAAAAAAAGACCAGCTCTTTGACTAGACATGGACTCTCAGGAACAAGAATATTTAAAATTAAACAATTCAGCACACCACTTTTAGAATAATGTTATTTTTTACCATGAAAGTGTTCATTGCCTTCAATATTTACTAGCTGTATTTTCTGCATAAGCCTCTTTTAAATGATGAGTTTTAGTTATAAAACAAGGGTTGCAACCTTGGAGTGATGGAGATTTATCTGAACAACATGGGAGAACTCAAAGATCACTGTGCACAACGCACTATTTTTGGGAGCTAACCTAGCAAGGCAATTAAATGCTAAGGCAGTTTTGAAGAAAACTTGGAGTCAATTCCCCCCCGGGATCACTACGGCTCATTTGAATGGGCTGCAAATAACACTGGAATGCAGAAAAAGTAAAGCATGCATGAATTTTAAAAGCACGCTGCAGCAAAAGGCATGGTACTCTGGAACCATGCGATATGGTGCCCAGAAATGCACTGCATTTGCAATCTGCATTTTGGGTGATATTACATTACATTGGCACCTGCATTCAGATTGCAAAGGAGGTGTGCTCAACGGCAGTGCAGGAAACATGCATGGAATGCACGTTTCCTGCACCACATTCTTTTATGAACTGACCCTTAGAAAACTATAATAATACAAGTCAGGTCAGGAGTATATAGCCCAGCATTACCAGATCAGGAGTATATAGCTCAGCGTTAACAGGTCAGAAGTATATAGCCCAGAATTCACAGATCAGGAGTATATAGCTCAGCATTCACAGATAAGGAGTACAGGGCCCAGAATTAACAGATCAGGAGTATATAGCCCAGAATTAACAGATCAGGAGTATATAGCTCAGCATTAACAGATCAGGAGTATATAGCTCAACATTATAAGATCAGGAGTTTTCAGCCCGGTATTAACAGATGAGGAGTATATAGCCCAGCATTAACAGATCAGGAGTATATAGCTCAGCATTAACAGATCAGGAGTATATACACCAGCATTAACAGATCAGGAGTATACAGCCCAGCATCAACAGATCAGGAATATATAACCCAGCATTAACAGATCAGTATACAGTCTGGCATTAACAGATAAGTTATATAGCTCAGCATTAACAGATCAGGAGTATAAAGCCCAGCATTAACAGATTAGGAGTATAAAGCCCAGCATTAACAGGTCAGGATTATAAAGGCCAGCATTAACAGGTCAGGGAGTATATAGCCCACTACTGTTTGCCCTTCCTTAATGATCAGTTCCGACATACTGCCAGAGGATGCTGGGACTGTGACATCATAATGGGCGGGGACATCATCCGGCGATGTCCCTATATAAGTTGCTGCATGCCGCGTTCCTGTCATTGTGACCAGAGACAGCGACGAGGCAACAGCTCAATAAGAGAAGAGAAGAACAGAAGACAGCGGTGACAGAAGACTGGGCCACCGCTTGTAAAAGAGCTAGAAGAAGGTGCGGTGGCCCAGCATGAAGAACCGAAGAGGGGGGACAAGACCCCTGAAGAGGGGGACAAGACCCCCGAAGAGGGGGACAAGACCCCCGAAGTCCGAAGAAGAGGGCGGCGGCGAAGAAGAAAGCCGGGCTCCTCTGCTAGTAAAAGAGCTAGCAGAAGATAGCGGAGGAGTCCGGCGAGAAGACCCCCGAAGATGGAAGAAGACCGGATTCACGGATTCCGATAAGCCCCCCGCCCACAGACCCCGACAACCAACGGCCAGGGTTGTCGGGAAGAGGTCCTTGTCCTCATCAACATGGGGACAAGGTGCTTTGGGGTGGGGGGGCCGCGCTGCACTCCCCATGTTGACGGCCTGGTACGGCTCAGCAGGGGCGCTCACTCGTCCCCACCCCCTTTCCTGGCCAGCAGGGTAGCGTGCTCGGATAAGGGTCTTATATGGACCTGGGGGGACCCCCATGACGTTTTTTCAGCGTAGAGATTCCCCTTTGAGTCCATACCAGGTGATGGGGCCAGCGACGCCTCCTTCGCTGGTCCCGGCTACCTGGAGCCGCACTCAAAATGAGCGGACTTTCCTCCGGGCAGGAAAAGTCAGTTCATTTCAAAAGTACGGCGGACTACCACACACACAGCCGTATTTTCTCCCAAAATTGGAGTCTGGCGGACAGATTAATGTGCAAAACTACAATCTTAGTCCGCCGGACTTTTGGGTAAAAAAAAGTCTGCCGGAGCCCACACACGGGCGGATTGTCTTGACTTTTTTACCGGATTGTTTGATCCTGTGTAAGGGGCTTTAGACTGGGAGGGAATATTGGCATCGATGGACACAGAACAGAAATGGGAATTCTTTAAAAAGACTGCATACAAACTCACTGCTAAGTATTTTCCCATGGGCAATAAGTTTGGCTTATGGCCAAAGTTAAAAAGCTATATATATATATATATATATATATATATATATATATATAATAACTAAAGACCTTTTATAAAATATAAAAATGAAGGAACACTATCATCATTTAAATGTTACAAATAATATAACAGAATATGTAAAAAGGAATTCAAGGCCGCAAAAATTCAAAACGAATGACAGATTGCAAACGATAGTAGGATAAACCCCCAAAAATACTTAAAAATATATTAATAGTAAAAAGGTCAGGTGTGAGCATTTAGACCCTTTAAAAATATTCTAGAGTGGGTGACTGGGGGCAAAGAGAAGGCACATTTATGAAATACCTTCTTCAGCTCTGTGTATACAAAGAAGCATGGGGCAGCTCATGTCCATAATGGTGATGGTATTGACATAGCCCAAAATGAACCACTAAGGCTCAAATTTGATATGGTCCCACAATATTTAGTCAGAATAAAGGCAAATAAAGGGCCCGGACCAAATGGCATACACCCACAGATCCTAAAAGAAGAGAGCTCTGTCATTTGAAAGACATTGTTTCTATTTTTAGGGACTCTTTAATGACAGGCATAGTACCACTGGATTGGCATAAGGCCAATGTGGTGCCTATATTTAAAAATTAATCAAAGTCTTTAACAAGTAATGTTAGTTTAACTTCTATAGTTGGGAAGATATTGGAGAGTTTAAAAAAGACCACATAGATGGGTGCTTGCTAGAACACAAATAGTTTAAACAACAGGCAGCATGGATTTATGAAAGACAGAAGCTGTCAAACAAATCTGATTTTGTTTTATCTTGGAAAGAGGTGTGGCTGTGGATGTGGTATACTTGGATTTTGCAGAAGCATTTGACACAGTTCCCCACACATGGCTAATGTGTAAGGTAAAGTCTACAGGCTTGGGAAGATCAGTTTGTAAATGGATAGAAAACTGGCTAAAAGACTAAATTCAGAGAGTAGTGGTTAATGATTTATACTCTAAATGGTCTAAGGTTATGAGTGGTGTACCCCAAGGTTAAGTGTTGGGACCCTTACTTTTTTATATATATATTTATAAATGTTATAGGGTCTGGGATTAAAAAGTACCATTTCAATCTTTGCAGATGACAATAAGCTATGCAGTGGAACAACGTCCTTACAGGATGTCAATTTACAAGCTGACTTCAATGTTTAATTGGGCAACTATGCGACAGATGAGGTTTAATGTTGATAAATGTAACATAACATAACATAACAATACATAACAGGGGGAGTTCAACTGGGGAAATCAATGGTGTAGAAGGATCTGAGTGTTTTGGTAGATCATAAGCTTAAAAATAGCATGTGATGCCAAGTGCTGGTTTCCAAAGCTAGCAAAGTCCTTTCTTGTATTAAGAGAGGTATGGACTCCAGAGAGAGAGATATCATTTTACCCCTGTAAAAATTATTAGTAAGACCTCATCTGGAATATGCAGTTCAGTTTTGGGCACCTGTTCACAAAAAGGATATTGGGGAACTGGAGAAAGTGCAGAGAAGGGCAACCAAGCTGATAAGAGGCATGGAGGAGCCCAGCTATGAGAAAAGATTAGAGGAACTGAATTTATTCAATCTCGAGAAGAGGAGATTGAGGGGGGATATGATCAACATGTATAAATACATAAGTGGTCCATATAATGAAATGGGTGGTGAGGTATTCACTTTAAGGTCATCACAAAGGACAAGGGGGCACTCTTTACATCTAGAGGAAAAGATCTCCAAACATGGAAAGGTTTCTTCACAGTAAGGCCGCGTACACACGCGGGGACTGTTCGCTCAACTTTGTCCGCTGAACAGTGTTTCAGCGGACAGTCCGCTCGTGTGTGGGCTTCAGCGGACAGTTTCAGCGGACAGTCTGACGAACAAAGTTTTTCGGAAATTCCGAAAAACTGTCCGCTGAAACTTGGTTTGAGCGGACAGTCCGCCCGTGTGTAGGCTTGTTCGTCAAACTAAGTCTCGCGCATGCTCAGAAAGAATTTACACGCCGAAGGTTGCATTGCAGTGTATAGGACGTCGTTTTCTAGTCCCGTCGTACGTGCCGTTCACGTCATCGCGCACGGTTTCAGCGGACTGTTCGTTCGTCGTGTGTGGGCAAGTCCGTCCATGCTAATTTTGAGCGGAGTGTCCGCTGAAACTGTTTGACGAACAAAGTTGAGCGAATAGTCCCCGCGTCTGTACGCGGCCTAAGAGTTGGGAAAATGTGGAACAGACTCCTGCAAGAGCTGGTTCTGACTAGTGATGGCCGAACGGTTCGCCCGGCGGTCGTTTCGCGGCGAATTTCCGACATTCGCGGTCCGCACGTTCGAACGCCTTTTTCCGTCGTTCGCCGCGGCGGACTTACGTGTTTAATGTATACAAGAACTTTAACCTTTGGTGACACGTTTATCATGTGATACAGGACAGCCAATTGAGACATGACAGCACATGGACACTTGTACATTCCCCCTAACCTATAAATACACCCGATCCGGTGGCCATTTTACATTCTTTCTTCTGTTACGATAGGGACAGGTTCCTGTGTGGAGTAGGGAGAGATAAACCACTAGCTATTTGGTACACAAAAGTTCTTTTCAGGACTGGTATAGGTGTTAGGTGTTGATAGGTTTGCTGTGCTGCTGATTCTTGCAGCAGCCTGAGTGTCTTTTGTTAGTTTAGAGAAAGGGAAAGGACGGTGTATGCTACAGGGACAGCCAGATTAGTCTTTCATCATCATCATCATCATCATCATCATTAGCTGTTACTATCAAGGTCCACAAAAGAGCTGTTCCAGTAACCACTAATCGTTCTCTTTTTTTGCCAATTTGTATAGGGACAGGAAGGAAGCAGTGTTGTCAGGCAGTGAGGGTAATTTTAAAGACTTGCTGTTATTATTAGTTCCACAAAGGTTCTTTTCAGGACTGGTATCAGTGGTACAGTAATAGGCTTGTACATGTATAATATTCTTTCTTCCAAATATAGAAAGGATATTATACTTGACTGCTGCCCTTCTGCTGCAGTCTGCTAAACATTCACAACTCACTTGTTCCACAAAAGTTCTTATAAGGACTGGTAACTTGGTATAGGGTGCTACGGTACATAGGCTTGAGTGCGGTACAGTCTGCTGTTCTGTAAGGACCGCTATCGGTCCACAATAGATAGGGTTGACGTGCACCACTGCTGACCGCTCACCTATACTGCAGCAGTCCTTCAGCGGTATAGGGACTGACGTACAGTCTGCTAATCACTAACACACAACCTGCTTGTTCCACAAAAGTTCTTATAAGGACTGGTAACTTGGTATAGGGTGCTACGGTACATAGGCTTGAGTGCGGTACAGTCTGCTGTTCTGTAAGGACCGCTATCGGTCCACAATAGATAGGGTTGACGTGCACCACTGCTGACCGCTGCCCTATACTGCAGCAGTCCTTCAGCGGTATAGGGACTGACGTACAGTCTGCTAAACACTAATACACAACCTGCTTGGTCCACAAAAGTTCTTATAAGGACTGGTAACTTGGTATAGGGTGCTACGGTACATAGGCTTGAGTGCGGTACAGTCTGCTGTTCTGTAAGGACCGCTATCGGTCCACAATAGATAGGGTTGACGTGCACCACTGCTGACCGCTGCCCTATACTGCAGCAGTCCTTCAGCGGTATAGGGACTGACGTACAGTCTGCTAATCACTAACACACAACCTGCTTGTTCCACAAAAGTTCTTATAAGGACTGGTAACTTGGTATAGGGTGCTACGGTACATAGGCTTGAGTGCGGTACAGTCTGCTGTTCTGTAAGGACCGCTATCGGTCCACAATAGATAGGGTTGACGTGCACCACTGCTGACCGCTGCCCTATACTGCAGCAGTCCTTCAGCGGTATAGGGACTGACGTACAGTCTGCTAAACACTAATACACAACCTGCTTGGTCCACAAAAGTTCTTATAAGGACTGGTAACTTGGTATAGGGTGCTACGGTACATAGGCTTGAGTGCGGTACAGTCTGCTGTTCTGTAAGGACCGCTATCGGTCCACAATAGATAGGGTTGACGTGCACCACTGCTGACCGCTGCCCTATACTGCAGCAGTCCTTCAGCGGTATAGGGACTGACGTACAGTCTGCTAATCACTAACACACAACCTGCTTGTTCCACAAAAGTTCTTATAAGGACTGGTAACTTGGTATAGGGTGCTACGGTACATAGGCTTGAGTGCGGTACAGTCTGCTGTTCTGTAAGGACCGCTATCGGTCCACAATAGATAGGGTTGACGTGCACCACTGCTGACCGCTGCCCTATACTGCAGCAGTCCTTCAGCGGTATAGGGACTGACGTACAGTCTGCTAAACACTAATACACAACCTGCTTGGTCCACAAAAGTTCTTATAAGGACTGGTAACTTGGTATAGGGTGCTACGGTACATAGGCTTGAGTGCGGTACAGTCTGCTGTTCTGTAAGGACCGCTATCGGTCCACAATAGATAGGGTTGACGTGCACCACTGCTGACCGCTGCCCTATACTGCAGCAGTCCTTCAGCGGTATAGGGACTGACGTACAGTCTGCTAATCACTAACACACAACCTGCTTGTTCCACAAAAGTTCTTATAAGGACTGGTAACTTGGTATAGGGTGCTACGGTACATAGGCTTGAGTGCGGTACAGTCTGCTGTTCTGTAAGGACCGCTATCGGTCCACAATAGATAGGGTTGACGTGCACCACTGCTGACCGCTGCCCTATACTGCAGCAGTCCTTCAGCGGTATAGGGACTGACGTACAGTCTGCTAAACACTAATACACAACCTGCTTGGTCCACAAAAGTTCTTATAAGGACTGGTAACTTGGTATAGGGTGCTACGGTACATAGGCTTGAGTGCGGTACAGTCTGCTGTTCTGTAAGGACCGCTATCGGTCCACAATAGATAGGGTTGACGTGCACCACTGCTGACCGCTCACCTATACTGCAGCAGTCCTTCAGCGGTATAGGGACTGACGTACAGTCTGCTAATCACTAACACACAACCTGCTTGTTCCACAAAAGTTCTTATAAGGACTGGTAACTTGGTATAGGGTGCTACGGTACATAGGCTTGAGTGCGGTACAGTCTGCTGTTCTGTAAGGACCGCTATCGGTCCACAATAGATAGGGTTGACGTGCACCACTGCTGACCGCTGCCCTATACTGCAGCAGTCCTTCAGCGGTATAGGGACTGACGTACAGTCTGCTAAACACTAATACACAACCTGCTTGGTCCACAAAAGTTCTTATAAGGACTGGTAACTTGGTATAGGGTGCTACGGTACATAGGCTTGAGTGCGGTACAGTCTGCTGTTCTGTAAGGACCGCTATCGGTCCACAATAGATAGGGTTGACGTGCACCACTGCTGACCGCTCACCTATACTGCAGCAGTCCTTCAGCGGTATAGGGACTGACGTACAGTCTGCTAATCACTAACACACAACCTGCTTGTTCCACAAAAGTTCTTATAAGGACTGGTAACTTGGTATAGGGTGCTACGGTACATAGGCTTGAGTGCGGTACAGTCTGCTGTTCTGTAAGGACCGCTATCGGTCCACAATAGATAGGGTTGACGTGCACCACTGCTGACCGCTGCCCTATACTGCAGCAGTCCTTCAGCGGTATAGGGACTGACGTACAGTCTGCTAAACACTAATACACAACCTGCTTGGTCCACAAAAGTTCTTATAAGGACTGGTAACTTGGTATAGGGTGCTACGGTACATAGGCTTGAGTGCGGTACAGTCTGCTGTTCTGTAAGGACCGCTATCGGTCCACAATAGATAGGGTTGACGTGCACCACTGCTGACCGCTGCCCTATACTGCAGCAGTCCTTCAGCGGTATAGGGACTGACGTACAGTCTGCTAAACACTAACACACAACCTGCTTGGTCCACAAAAGTTCTTATAAGGACTGGTAACTTGGTATAGGGTGCTACGGTACATAGGCTTGAGTGCGGTACAGTCTGCTGTTCTGTAAGGACCGCTATAGGTCCACAATAGATAGGGTTGACGTGCACCACTGCTGACCGCTCACCTATACTGCAGCAGTCCTTCAGCGGTATAGGGACTGACGTACAGTCTGCTAATCACTAACACACAACCTGCTTGTTCCACAAAAGTTCTTATAAGGACTGGTAACTTGGTATAGGGTGCTACGGTACATAGGCTTGAGTGCGGTACAGTCTGCTGTTCTGTAAGGACCGCTATCGGTCCACAATAGATAGGGTTGACGTGCACCACTGCTGACCGCTGCCCTATACTGCAGCAGTCCTTCAGCGGTATAGGGACTAAGAGTTTTGTCACAGGGTCATTTAAAAAATGACAGGCAGAGGAAGAGGCAGGCCCTTCCGCAGGGGTGGTAGGGGTAGGGCAGGAGCAACAGGCTTGAGCCAAAGTGGGAAGTTGCAGAAGGTGCGTTCAATTACTTTAAAGGATGCACCAGACTTGGTTGAGTGGCTCGCTCAGCCTTACTCTTCTGCACCCTCCTCATCCTCTCGATCTGCACCCTCTTCTTCACTCTCTGCTATGTGCACCCCCAAAGACACTACCACCAACAACACGACCACCACCACCACCACCACATACCTTCCGCTTGAGTCACTGGAATTATTTTCCGATCCATATCAAGAGGACATTTCTGATGCGCAGCCACTCTTGGTATTGGATCAGGAAGAGGAGGTAGCAACAAGCGCTACTCAGCAGTCTGACGCCAGTACCCAGATCAGCCCAAGGAGGAGGTTGGTCCCCGGTGTTGCTGCCTACTCCGAGATCTCTACTTATAGCGGTGGGGAAGGTGACGTTGATGATGACGTGTCTAGTGATGTCACGTGGGTGCCCACAAGAGAGGAAGAGGAGGGGAGTTCAGAGGGAGATATGGACCAGCAGATAGGGAGGAGAAGCAGCAATGACTTACATTGCACAGCAGGGACAAAGCAGACTGCAAATGTATCAGGAGCGAGTCATCGACCATGTACGGTCACATCTGGCGCTCCCAGGACACCGGCACATGGCTCCGCAGTGTGGGCTTTTTTTAACGTGTCCGCTGCTGACAATAGCGTTGCCATCTGCAATCTTTGCAGTCAACGCGTTAGTCGCGGTAAGCCCAATACTCACCTAGGGACGACCGCCTTAAGAAGGCACATGAGCAGCCATCACCGAGCCCAGTGGGAGCAACGGAACACACAAAGCCACACTGCAGGCTCTCACCGTCCAGCCTCGTCTTCTACTTCTCCTTCTCCTCTCTCCTCACAATTGTCCTCCACTCCACCTTCCATCACGCCAAGCTCACATTTTTCTGCAAAAAGGCAGGCTTCCGTGGGCCTAATGTTTGAGCGTAAAAAAATGATGACGCCGGATAACCCTCTTGCCCAACGGTTGGCGGCTGGCTTGTCAGAACTCATAGCCCGCCAACTACTGCCATATAAACTGGTGGACTCGGAGGCCTTTCGCAAATTTGTGGCCATTGGAACACCACAATGGAAGGTCCCAGGAAGGAAGTATTTCTCAGAGAAGGGCATCCCAGAGCTATATGGCCATGTTCAGCGGCAAGTGAATGTATCTCTGGCACACAGTGTCGGTGCCAAGATACATCTGACCACAGACACGTGGTCTAGCAAACACGGGCAGGGAAGGTATATCAGTTTTACTGCCCACTGGGTGAACCTTCTGACGGCCGTCAAGCATGTAACCCGTGGCACCCGTGTAGATTTGGTTTTACCGCCACGGATTGCATGCAGGCCTGACTCTTCTTCTCCTCCTCCTACTCCATCCTCCTCCCTCTCCTCCTCAGCTGCCTCCTCCTTTTCCGCTGCTAGCGTCTCTTCCACTGCACCGCCCAAGCTCCCCAGAACCTATTCCACATGCCAGGTGAGACGTTGCCATGCCGTGCTGCGTCTGTTGTGCCTGGAAGCAAAGAGCCACACTGGCCCGGCACTCCTTTCAGCTTTGCGTTCACAGGCAGATGAGTGGCTAACACCGCTCAATTTGACAGTTGGTAAAGTGGTGTGTGACAACGGTGCCAATCTGCTTAGCGCATTGAAACAGGGCAAAATCACGCACGTGCCGTGCATGGCACACGTCTTAAACTTGGTCGTGCAGCGATTCCTTGTCAAATACCCTGGGGTCCAGGACATCTTGCGGCAGGCAAGGAAAATCTCGGCCCATTTCAGAAGATCTTACACGGCCATGGCTCGCCTTGCTGACATTCAGCGGCGACACCATCTGCCGGTCAGACGTCTTATTTGCGATTGCCCGACGCGATGGAACTCAACCTTCTATATGCTTGATAGGCTGCTCCAGCAGAAACGTGCAGTTAACGTCTACCTGTATGAACTCTGCGAAAGAAACGGTTCTGGGGAGCTGGGTTTTTTTTCACCGCGCCAGTGGCTGCTCATGCGCGACACATGCAGACTTCTGCGGCCATTTGAGGAGATCACCAAACTGGTCAGTCGCAGCCATGGCGCCATCAGTGACATGGTACCTTATGCCTTCTTTCTGGAGCGTGCATTGCGTCGTGTCATTGATCAGGCTGTGGAGGAGCAGGAGCGGGAAGATGAGGAAGTCGCAATGCTGGATGAATTCCCAGGGGGGGCTACTCTATCTGAGACAAGTCAACAACAGGAGTCTGATGAGGAGTCAGAGGAGGATGGTGCCGGGGCGGATGAGCAGGAGCAAGAAGAGCATGCTTTAAACCTTTCTGGGATCCCTGTTGTGCGAGGATGGGGAGAGGAGAATGAAGAGGACGACATTATCCTGGATGATGAGCAGGAGCCAGGCCACCACACCGCTTCCACTTTAGTGCAAATGGGGGCCTTCATGCTCCAGTGTTTTAATAGGGACCCCCGTATAAAAAGCATGAGGGTCAAGGACCAGTACTGGGTGGCAACGTACTTAGACCCCCGGTACAAACACAAAATGGCGGAAATGTTACCGCCGTCGCAGAGGGCTGTCAGAATGCAGCACTTCCAGGCCTTGCTTCGAGAAATGCTGCATTCTGCTTTTGCGTGCGCTGGCAGAGGAGCAATTCCCACTCCCAGAGAAGGATTTGCGGGTACCAATCCAACAGCGCCTGCAAGAAGAGGCCGGTTTGAAGATGTGTTGGTGACTTCGGATATGAGGTCATTCTTTCAGCCGACCCATCGACAGGTGTCATCCGGATCCAGCATCAGGGAACGCCTAGACCGTCAGGTGTCCGACTACATTGGGTTAACGGCCGATGTGGACGCTCTGAGGAGTGATGAACCCCTAGACTACTGGGTGGGCAGGCTTGACCTCTGGCCAGAGCTTGCCCAATTTGCAATCGAACTGTTGGCTTGCCCCTCATCCAGTGTCCTGTCCGAAAGGACGTTCAGCGCAGCAGGGGGGATTGTGACCGATAAGCGTACTCGCCTAGCTCACCACAGTGTTAACTACCTCACATTTCTAAAAATGAATGAGGCATGGATCTCGGAGGAATTCAACACATGTGACCAGTAGACCATGTATATGTCTATAAACTATTTTTTTAATCAAGCACACAGACCTTCTTAATTCATTTGGCTCACTTCCTTGACCCAAAAAAGCACACCGTACTATATGCCCCTACCCTCCTCTTTGAAGAGGTTGAGCGGTGTCATATTTCTACTGGGGCTGCTTATGATATCCCTGTGCTGTGCTGACTTCCTCCTGGGGGTTCTTATTATGAAGGGATCACACTATCCCTGTGCTGTGCTGACTTCCTCCTGGGGGTTCTTATTATGAGGGGATCACACCATCCCTGTGCTGTGCTGACTTCCTCCTGGGGCTGCTTACGGTGCTGCTGTCAGCGCTGTATGTCACGGTGCTGCTGTCAGCGCTGTATGTCACGGTGCTGCTGTCAGCGCTGTATGTCACGGTGCTGCTGTCAGCGCTGTATGTCACGGTGCTGCTGTCAGCGCTGTATGTCACGGTGCTGCTGTCAGCGCTGTATGTCACGGTGCTGCTGTCAGTGCTCTGTATTACGGTGCTGCTGTCAGATGCCTCTATCACGGTGCATGTGTCATTCCGGTATGTCACGCTGCTGGTGATCATCTCCTGCACCCTCTTCTTTGCCTACCCTGGTCCCTGACCTTCCCTCTCCTCCATTGCCTTCATTAGCTCCATAGTCCTGAATTGTTAGAACAATTTCCCAAATAAAATAAAAATGCTTGTAGTTATCGATCCCAAATTCACCTCATACATGTATTATGTCATTGTCCAGATGGTGGGACTACGTTTTACCCCCTAATAATTACCACGTGGCCGCAAATTCGACATGAAGGTTTGCAAAGTTCGCCTCCCATTGAAGTCAATGGGGCCCGCGGCGAACGTTCGGTTTCGCGAACGTTTGGGTCCGTTCGCATTTCGCGTTCGCGAAACGTCCCGTCGGAAGTTCGTCCATCACTAGTTCTGACCAGCTCAGTAGATTGCTTTAACCCTGTTCTGACCGCGCAGTAGCAGAATGGTGGCTACAGCCTGGCCAGCTAGTTCTGGGAGGCCGTCTCTGTGATCGCAGTGTCCCCTGGTCACTTATGATCACAGACTGAGGTAAAGAGCTAATTGAGGTAAAGAGATAATCGGCAAGACACTGAGGGTTTGGCTGGCTTGAAACAGGTTTGGTCTCCACTCAGAGGCTGGCTAAATCACAAGTGGACAGGCAGACATGAAGAATACAGCTCAGCCAAAACCAGGATGCTGGAATGAGCCTAGCAGCTGTAAGCTGTTACACACTCCTGAAAATCATTGGTTCTTCTAGGCTCACTTGAACACAGGTAGGTTGTTTCAAACATCTTGCAGAACTAACTACATGTCTGTGGATGTAGGCTACCTCAAATCCTTCTATCTTCATGTAATCCCAGACTTGATGATGTTGAGATCAAGGCTTTGTGGGGGAAAATCATAACTTCCAGGACTCCTTGTTCGTATGCTGAAGATAGTTTTTAATGAAATTAGCTGTATGTTTGGAGTCACTGTGTTGCTGCAGAATAAATTGGGGGCTAATCACATACCTAACTGATGGTATGACAGGATGGATACATATCTACCTATGTTTCTCAGCATTGAGAACACCATTGATCCTGACCAAATTTCCATTTGCAGAAAAGTAGCCCCAAATTTTCAAAAAACCTCCACCATGCTTTGCTGTTGCCTGCAAACACTAATTATTGTACAGCTCTCCAGCCCTTCGGTGAACAAACTGCCTCCTGCTACGGGCAAATATTTCAAATTTTTTTTTTTATGTTATTTCTTTTTAGACTTCACGTTTCACGTTTCAGTAGTTTTAGCGGTGCTAGCACCTGGGGACTTCATTAGCTGATTAGAATATTTCAAATTTTTAAGTGGCTGTGAAGGCTGATCAGATGTCAATCGGCTGATTTTTTTTGGTATGCCAGTTCAACAGAAGCCAGACACCCAGCCTGCTTCTGTTGGACAGGCTGCTGTACACACAGTCTGAATGTCGGCCAGTTTCTGTTAAACAGGCTTTAAGGAGCTTTCAAACTAAGATCCGTATCTTACATGCACACACATACTAATAGTGATGGCTGAACGGTTCGCCCGGCGGTCGTTTTGTGGCGAATTTCGGCTGTTTGCGATTCGCCCGATCGGCGGACTATTGCCGCCGTTCGCCCGGCGGACTTCCGTGTTTTTACTGTGTAAAATAACTTTGACCTATGATGACACATCCATCATGGGGTACAGGACAGCCAATTGAGACATTACAGCACATGGACACTTGGACATTCCCCCTAACTTATAAATACACCCGATCCGGCGGCCATTTTACATTCTTTCTTCTGTCACTATAGGGAGAGGTTGCTGTGTGGAGCAGGGAGAGATTGCAGTGTGTGAGGCAGTGAGGGTCAGTTTAATCAGTAGCTGTTACTATTAGTTCCACAAAGGTTCTTTTCAGGACTGGTATGGTAATAGGCTTGTACACGTATAATATTCTTTCTTCCAAATATAGAAAGAATATTATACTTGACTGCTGCCCTTCTTCTGAAGTCTGCTAATCATTCAAACCTACTTGTTCCACAAAGGTCCTTTATAAGGACTGGTAATAACCTGGTGTAGGGTTCTACAGTACATAGGGTTGAGTGAGGTACAGTCTGCCATTCTATAAGGACTGGTATAGGTCCACAATACATAGGGTTGAGGTGCACTACTGCTGACCGCTGCCCTATACTGCAGCAGTCCTTCATCCGTATAGGGACTGACGTACAGTCTGCTAATCACTCACAACTTACTTGTTAACTTGGTCTGTCTAGGGTTCTATACTGCAGCAGTCCTTCATCAGTATAGGGACTGACGTACAGTCTGCTAATCACTCACAACCTACTTGTTCCACAAAGGTCCTTATAAGGACTGGTAACTTGGTCTGTCTAGGGTTCTACAGTACATAGGGTTGAGTGAGGTACAGTCTGCCATTCTATAAGGACTGGTATAGGTCCACAATACATAGGGTTGAGGTGCACTACTGCTGACCACTGCCCTATACTGCAGCAGTCCTTCATCGGTATAGGGACTGACGTACAGTCTGCTAATCACTCACAACCTACTTGTTAACTTGGTCTGTCTAGGGTTCTATACTGCAGCAGCCCTTCATCAGTATAGGGACTGACGTACAGTCTGCTAATCACTCACAACCTACTTGTTCCACAAAGGTCCTTATAAGGACTGGTAACTTGGTCTGTCTAGGGTTCTACAGTACATAGGGTTGAGTGAGGTACAGTCTGCCATTCTATAAGGACTGGTATAGGTCCACAATACATAGGGTTGAGGTGCACTACTGCTGACCGCTGCCCTATACTGCCGCAGTCCTTCATCGGTATAGGGACTGACGTACAGTCTGCTAATCACTCACAACTTACTTGTTAACTTGGTCTGTCTAGGGTTCTATACTGCAGCAGTCCTTCATCGGTATAGGGACTGACGTACAGTCTGCTAATCACTCACAACCTACTTGTTCCACAAAGGTCCTTATAAGGACTGGTAACTTGGTCTGTCTAGGGTTCTACGGTACATAGGGTTGAGTGAGGTACAGTCTGCCATTCTATAAGGACTGGTATAGGTCCACAATACATAGGGTTGAGGTGCACTACTGCTGACCGCTGCCCTATACTGCAGCAGTCCTTCATCGGTATAGGGACTGAGAGTTTTGTCACAGGGTCATTTAAAAAATGACAGGCAGAAGACGAGGCAGGCCCTTCCGCAGGGGTGGTAGGGGTAGGGCAGGAGCAACAGGCTTGAGTCAAAGTGGGAAGTTGCAGAAGGTGCGTTCAATTACTTTAAAGGACGCACCAGACTTGATTGAGTGGCTCGCTCAACCTTACTCTTCTGCACCCTCCTCATCCTCTCGATCTGCACCCTCTTCTTCACTCTCTGCTATGTGCACCCCCAAAGACACTACCACCAACAATACCACCACCACCACCACCACCACATACCTTCCGCTTGAGTCACAGGAATTATTTTCCGATCCATATCAAGAAGACATTTCTGATGCGCAGCCACTCTTGGTATTGGATCAGGAAGAGGAGGTAGCAACAACCGCTACTCAGCAGTCTGACGACAGTACCCAGATCAGCCCAAGGAGGAGGTTGGTCCCCGGTGTTGCTGCCTACTCCGAGATCTCTACTTATAGCGGTGGGGAAGGTGACGTTGATGATGACGTGTCTAGTGATGTCACGTGGGTGCCCACAAGAGAGGAAGAGGAGGGGAGTTCAGAGGGAGATATGGACCAGCAGATAGGGAGGAGAAGCAGGAATAACTTACATTGCACAGGAGGGACAAAGCAGACTGCAAATGTATCAGGAGCGAGTCATCGACCATGTACGGTCACATCTGGCGCTCCCAGGACACCGGCACATGGCTCCGCAGTGTGGGCTTTTTTTAACGTGTCCGCTGCTGACAATAGCGTTGCCATCTGCAATCTTTGCAGTCAACGCATTAGTCGCGGTAAGCCCAACACTCACCTAGGGACGACCGCCTTAAGAAGGCACATGAGCAGCCATCACCGAGCCGAGTGGGAGCAACGGAACACACAAAGCCACACTCCAGGCTCTCACCGTCCAGCCTCGTCTTCTACTTCTCCTTCTCCTCTCTCCTCACAATTGTCCTCCACTCCACCTTCCATCACGACAAGCTCACGTTTTTCTGCAAAAAGGCCGGCTTCCGTGGGCTTAATGTTCGAGCGTAAAAAAAATGATGACGCCGGATAACCCTCTTGCCCAACGGTTGAAGGCTGGCTTGTCAGAACTCATAGCCCGCCAACTACTGCCATATAAACTGGTGGACTCGGAGGCCTTTTGCAAATTTGTGGCCATTGGAACACCACAATGGAAGGTCCCAGGAAGGAAGTATTTCTCAGAGAAGGGCATCCCAGTGCTATATGGCCATGTTCAGCGGCAAGTGAATGTATCTCTGGCACACAGTGACGGTGCCAAGATACATCTGACCACAGACACGTGGTCTAGCAAACACAGGCAGGGAAGGTATATCACTTTTACTGCCCACTGGGTGAACTTTCTGACGGCCTTCAAGCATGTAACCCGTGGCATCCGTGTAGATTTGGTTTTACCGCCACGGATTGCATGCAGGCCTGTCCCTTCTTCTCCTCCTCCTCCTACTCCATCCTCCTCCCTCTCCTCCTCGGCTGACTCCTTTTCCGCTGCTAGCGTCTCTTCCGCTGCGTCGCCCAAGCTCCCCAGAACCTATTCGACATGCCAGGTGAGACGTTGCCATGCCGTGCTGCATCTGTTGTGCTTGGAAGCCAAGAGCCACACTGGCCCGGCACTCCTTTCAGCTTTGCGTTCACAGGCAGATCAGTGGCTAACACCGCTCAATTTGACAGTTGGTAGTGGTGTGTGACAACGGTGCCAATCTGCTTAGTGCATTGAAACAGGGCAAAATCACACACGTGCCATGCATGGCACACGTCTTAAACTTGGTCGTGCAGCGATTCGTTGTCAAATACCCTGGGGTCCAGGACATCTTGCGGCAGGCAAGGAAAATCTCGGCCCATTTCAGAAGATCTTACACGGCCATGGCTCACCTTACTGACATTCAGCGGTGACACAATCTTCCGGTCAGACGTCTTATTTGCGATTGCCCGACGCGATGGAACTCAACCTTCTATATGCTTTATAGTCTGCTCCAGCAGAAACGTGCAGTTAACGTCTACCTGTATGAACTGCGGCAGAACAGGGTCTGGGGAGCTGTTTTTTTTTTTCACCGCGCCAGTGGCTGCTCATGCGCGACGAATGCAGACTTCTGCGGCCATTTGAGGAGATCACCAAACTGGTCAGTCGCAGCCATGGCGCCATCAGTGACATGGTACCTTATGCCTTCTTTATGGAGCGTGCATTGCGTCGTGTCATTGATCAAGCTGTAGAGAAGCAGGAGCGGGAAGATGAGGAAGTCGCAATGCTGGATGAATTCCCAGGGGGGCTACTCTATCTGAGACAAGTCAACAACAGGAGTCTGAAGGGGAGTCAGGGGAGGATGGCGCCGGGGCAGATGAGGAGGAGCAAGAAGAGCATGCTTTAAACCTTTCTGGGACCCCTGTTGTTGTGGGGAGAGGAGAATGAAGAGGATGACATTATCCTGGATGATGAGCAGGAGCCAGGCCACCACACCGCTTCCAGTTTAGTGCAAATGGGGGCCTTCATGCTCCGGTGTTTTAATAGGGACCCCCGTATAAAAAGCATAAGGGTCAAGGACCAGTACTGGGTGGCAACGTACTTAGACCCCCGGTACAAACACAAAATGGCGGAAATGTTACCGCCGTCACAGAGGGCTGGCAGAATGGAGCACTTCCAGGCCTTGCTTCGAAAAATGCTGCATTCTGCTTTTGCGTGCGCTGGCAGAGGAGCAATTCCCACTCCCAGAGAAGGAGTTGCGGGGTACCAATCCAACAGCGCCTGCAAGAAGAGGCCGGTTTGAAGATGTGTTGGTGACTTCGGATATGAGGTAATTCTTTCAGCCGACCCATCGACAGGTGTCATCCGGATCCAGCATCGGGGAACGCCTAGACCGTCAGGTGTCCGACTACATCGGGTTAACGGCCAATGTGGACGCTCTGAGGAGTGATGAACCCCTGGACTACTGGGTGGGCAGGCTTGACCTATGGCCAGAGCTTGCCCAATTTGCAATGGAACTGTTGGCTTGCCCCTCATCCAGTGTCCTGTCCGAAAGGACGTTCAGCGCAGCAGGGGGGATCGTGACCGATAAGCGTACTCGCCTAGCTCACGACAGTGTTAACTACCTCACATTTCTAAAAATGAATGAGGCATGGATCTCGGAGGAATTCAACACATGTGACCAGTAGACCATGTATATGTCTATAAACAATTTTTTTAATCGAGCACACAGACCTTCTTTCTTGATTTGGCTCACTTCCTTGTCCAAAAAAAGCACACCGTACTATATGCCTGTACCCTCCTCTTTGAAGAGGTTGAGCGGTGTCATATTTCTACTGGGGCTGCTTATTATGAGGGGCTCCCACCATCCCTGTGCTGTGCTGACATCCTCCTGGGGCTGTACCTCTGCTGTGCATATTATGAGGGGCTCCCACCATCCCTGTGCTATGCTCATTATGAGGGGCTCCCACCATCCCTGTGCTGTGCTGACTTCCTCCTGGGGCTGCTTATTATGAGGGGCTCCCAGCCTCCCCCCATCCCTGTGCTGTGCTGACTTCCTCCTGGGGCTGCTTATTATGAGGGGCTCCCACCATCCCTGTGCTGTGCTGACTTCCTCCTGGGGCTGCTTATTATGAGGGGCTCCCACCATCCCTGTGCTATGCTCATTATGAGGGGCTCCCACCATCCCTGTGCTATGCTCATTATGAGGGGCTCCCACCATCCCTGTGCTATGCTCATTATGAGGGGCTCCCATCATCTCTGTGCTATGCTGACTTCCTCCTGGGGCTGCTTACGGTGCAGGTGTCAGTGATGTATATCACGCTGCTGATGTCAGTGCTCTCTATCACGGTGCTGCTGTCAGTGCTGTATATCACGGTGCTGGTGTTAGTGCTTTATGTAACGCTGCTGATGTCAGTGCTCTCTATCACGGTGCTGTTGTCAGATGACTCTATCACGGTGCAGGTGTCATTGCTGTATGTCACGCTGCTGATGTCAGTGCTCTCTATCACGGTGCTGGTGTCAGATGACTCTATCACGGTGCAGGTGTCATTGCTGTATGTCACGCTGCTGGTGATCATCTCCTGCACCCTCTTCTTTACCTACCCTGGTCCCTGACCTTCCATCTCCTCCATTGCCTTCATGCGCTCCACAGTCCTGAATTGTCACAACAATTTCCCATATAAAAAAAGAATGCTTGTAGTTGTCGATCCCAGATTCACCTCATACATGTGTTATGTCATTGGCCATGTGGTGGGACTATGTTTGCACAGCTATTAATTATTTTGTGGCTGCAAATTTGACCTGTAGGTTTGGGAAGTTCGCCTCCCATTGAAGTCAATGGGGCCCGCCGCGAACGTTCCGGTTCGCGAACTATCGGCCGCGTTCGCGGTCCGCGTTCGCGAAACGTCCCGTCGGAAGTTCGTCCATCACTACATACTATCACATGCTGAGGGATAGTCTTATAGTTGCAAACATTGACAGATAATGTACAGTATGCCTATTGGCACATTTTGTGTTTTGGTGTTTGTTAGTAGGAACATAAGAGTTATACAGAGAATTGAGGTGTTTATAATAATTATTTGGTGCAGGAACAGCATATATGAAGAAGGGCAACTAGCAATATTCCTCAAAATAATAACAGTGGGAACCTGGATTTGTTTTCTCTGGATCAACACTGGGCTGCATGACAGTGCTCTTACACAGCATATTTTGTTTTATCCATGAAGAGACTCTATTACAGGACTCTTGTAATTGGATGAACCTGTAATTGATGTACATCAAGACAATACATACAGTATATAGCTACCCTAATAGTACTTCACTTCACGTGATGATTATTTGATTCCCCCATCAACACAGTCAGGGTTTATGGGGGAATCCCTCCTGTTGAGCTATTGTGTTCTGACGGTCCCTGCTGAACCATCTATGGCTGGTGTCCTATCATATTATGTCCCCCATCGGATAGTGTCCGCTGTGTACTGCGCATGCTGCTGTAAAAATGCAGGGTCTATCCCGGGGCTATGTTATCTCCTTGTGTTGACGTCAGCCCAGAGATAATGTGATACTGCTTACTACTACATCTGCCTTTTTAAGCTTTTCCTTGACCCCTTGCGGCCTCTCTCTAATGCGCATGCGCAAGATTATGGATAGGGAAACGTACCGAGGGCAGAAATACAGTGTTAGTTTGATGGGGAAAACAGGAGTTGAAATGGTGGTGTCTAATACCAAGCGAGAGCGTTTAGAAAATACTTAATTATGGCACTAAGAAATATTTTAGAGCATCCTATCCCATGGAGATTGAATATGTCTAGTGGAAAATTTATATTGTTTACATTTTGTATCCTTAGCTGTGTTTACTATGTTTTTAAGAAAAATCTAACTTAAAAGTTTGGATTTTTTTCCTTCTATCTACTTGATTGAATGGAAAACGGTAAAATACTAAAATTATGATAGAAGTAAAAATGTGACAAAAAGTGACAGAGGTAAGCAAAAAACATAGTTTCCTTTTCACCATTTATTAGATATTGTTTGTGTTATTTATTGTGATGACTCAACAGAAAAAACACTGCACAGTAAACCCACAACACAGTGAAACATTATGAAGTTTTCTGTGGAAATAAAAAAATGAAAGACGTTTTTTGATAGCATCCCATGAAAAAAGCCTAAAACCCCTTTCACACTGAGGCCCTTTACAGGTGCTATAGCACTAAAAATAGCACCTACAAAGCGCCTGTAAAGTGCCTCTCCTGTCACTCCAATGTGAATGCCCGAGGGCCTTCACACTGGAGCAGTGCGCTGGCAGGATGCAAAAAAAGACCTGCGAACAGCTTCTTTGAGGCACTTTAGGAGTGGTATATACACCGCTCCTAAAACGTCCCTGCCCATTGAAATCAATGGACAGTGGTATTGAAGCGGCAGTAAAGCGCCGCTGCAGCAGTGCTTAGTGGGAGCTTTTAACCCCTTTTCGGTTAAAAGTGCCCCGCTAGCGTCCGAAAAGCAGTGCAAAAATTACAGTAAATGAAAAAAAGGTGCTTTACCGCGATGCCCGGGCGCTATGTGTGTGACAGTGGCCTTAGACAAATAAATAAAAACATTTGATAAAAGTAAAAGATACCATAAGCAGCGGCTTACAATCTCCTGAGCTAGACAGGAGGCACACTTTGAATTAAAGCATAATACACTACTATAGGTGAGGTAAAATAACACACTGCTATAGATAATATAAAATGGAAGTATAAATATACTGGCAGATAAAATCAAATTATTGCACAGAAATAATTATTTGGGCATCTCCATTGGGCAATTAATCATTTTAAGGGATGTAAACAGTCACAAGATATAACCTTTGTGGCACCAGTGCAACAGAATCTGGATTGATTCCTTTTCTGATTTCCCCTTTGAATAAAGCCAACTGAATGATAACAAGTCTTCCAGTAGGTATTCTACTATTATTAAAAACATTGTTGACCATTCAAAAATTTGCTTACGCATTTGAACACTTTTTATGCTTTCTAAGAAAATACAGTATCTCACAAAAGTGAGTACACCCTCACATAGATATTTTATTATTTATTATATATTTTCATGTGACAACACTAAAGAAATGCTACAATGTAAAGTAGTGAGTGCACAGCTTGAATAACAGTGTAAATTTGCTGTCCCCTCAAAATAACTCAACACAGCCATTAATGTCTAAACTGCTGGCAACAAAAGTCAGTACACTCCTAAGTGAAAATGTCCAAATTGGGCCCAAAGTGTCAATATTGTATGGCCACCATTATTATCCAGCAATGCCTTAACCCTCTTGGGCATGGAGTTCACCAGAGCTTCACAGGTTGCCACTGGATTCCTTATCCACTCCTCCATGATCACATCTTAAAGCTGGTGGATGTTAGAGACCCTGCGTTCCCCCACCTTCCATTTGAGGATGTCCCACAGATTTTCAATAGGGTTTAAGTCTGAAGACATGCTTGGCCAGTCCATCACCTTGGGCCCACTTTGGACATTTTTACTTAGGGGTGTACTCAGTTTAGACATTAATGGCTGTGTGTCAAGTTATTTTGAGGGGACAGCAAATGTACACTGTTATACAAGCTGTACACTCACTATTTTACATTGTAGCACAGTATTGTCACATGAAAAGGTATAATAAAATATTTACAAAAATGTGAGTGGTGTACTCACTTGTGAGATACTGTATATTCATATAGCAGTTGTAGTGTAAAAAAAAACTAAAAGTTATTAGCAAAATTACCTAGGATATACTGTACAACTGCAAGACAAATTCTACTTAATGCCATTCAAATAATTTATTACACTCAGTTCACACAAAATCTATTTAGTAAAAACTTGCTTATTAAAGCGGAGTTTCACACAAAATTGGAACTTCCACTTTTAGTACTGGTGACCCCCTGACATGCCACAATTTTGACAGGTACCCAGCGGAGAGGAGGGGGAGAGGAGTGACACTTCATGCACCTGCATCGCTGGACCATGGGACAGATGTGTGTCTGTTTATTAAAAGTCAGTAGCTACTCTTTTTATAGCTGCTGACTTTTAACTGGGTGGAACTTAGTTTTAAGCAGTTGTATATGTATCTCTTATTGGTAAGTGTTAGGGATGAGGAAATATTGGGCTCTGGAAGGAGGCTCTGGACCCCTTATTCTTGTGTAAGACCAATTAGGGTTTTTTAACTACTTCCCACCTGGCCGTATATATAGGGTGGGTGAGCTCTCTCCTTCTGACTGGACGTTCCTGAACGTCCTTCAGAAGGAGGGGGATTGCGCACGCTCATGCCCACGCAGCGGCGCGATACCGATGCGCTCGTGTCACCCGGACACGGCACATCTCAGATTGGCAGAAGGGCTCTGTGATTGGCCCTTCTGATCACATGACGGCTGTGTTCAATCACAGCCGTCATGTGATGTAAACAAACAGCCGGTTATTAGGTAATCAGCTCTCCTCTCCTCACACGAAAGTCGTCGATGAGGAGAGGAGAGCGGATCGCTGCAGCCGGCTGGTGATCGGTGAGTATGAGCTGTTTTTTTTACAGCTTTTTACTCACTGATCACCAACCTAGTGTACAACACAGTATAAACACACATGTCCCCAAAACACACATGTCCCCAAATAATAAAAACACATGTCCCCCACATATGTCCCACTAAAATCACATGTCCCAATGATTATCTGCACACATATGTCTGTGATCACATGCATACATCTGTACATGATCATATGCATACACATAGGGTGTATGAGGGACTAGTGACATGCTTAGGAGTTCAGGAGTGGCTTCTGCTTTGGTGGGGGTGTATGAGGGAGGAAGTGCTTTGGTGATAGGAAGTGCTGGTTACTTTCTTTCCTATATGCTTGCAAATCCCACATAAAATGTGAGTGTATTTTTATTGGGTTTATGGAATAAAATTTCTTGCAT
The DNA here is from genome assembly GCF_037356315.1 of Lithobates pipiens. Taxonomy (NCBI): domain Eukaryota; kingdom Metazoa; phylum Chordata; class Amphibia; order Anura; family Ranidae; genus Lithobates; species Lithobates pipiens. Next base: position 297,082,903 of record NW_027507764.1, read on the forward strand.
TTTTATGGTATTTGCGCAATAAGATTATTTTTTTCATCCCTGCATATGGCCATTAAAATATTATTTGGGAATATATCTGTTGGAGTGTGGTGGAGCTAAGATCTATGTACGTGCCACTTGATGATATATTGTGGATTGGATTGCTGAGTGAGGATAAGGAGGAGATCGGGGAATTTGATTGTCCAGGAATGTGCCCTATGTGCATATATAATATGCACTGATGGTAAGAGTCAGTGTTGTTGGGTGCTGGTGATGGTTTCCTTTTCTCACTTCTTTGGACTGACACAGATGAATTTTTTCTTCATTTGAAGATTACGCCATATAATAATAATAATATTTATGAACTTTGTATCTATTTAAGCGCTACACTTTTATATGCATACATATGTCCGTGATCACACAAACCAATTATTATACACTTAACGGAAATTTATTTATGTAGCAGAATACATTTTGGCTTAAATTTATGACAAAAGCCTATTTTATTGCATTTCTTTTAAAAATAGAAAGAAGAAAATCTTGTTTTTTTCCAAATTCCCGCATTTTTTTCCGCTTATATTGCAAAAAAAAAAAAACCGGAGTCGTGAATAAATATCACCAAAATAAAGCTCTATTTGTGCAAACAAAATGATAAAAATTTCATTTGGGTACAGTGTAGCATGACAGCGGAATTGTCATTGAAAGTGCGAGAGCACTGAAGGGCTAAAAAATGGGCTGGGAAGGAAGGGGGACGAAAGTGCCCTGTATTGTAGTGGTTAAAGGACAAGGTGGCCAACTTGGGCACACACCTCATCCCTTTAAACCGGAACCAGAACACATATTAATTATACAGGTTCTGTGGCTGATTAAGGTGGTAATTAAACTCACTTGGTGCCTTAGGCCGCGTACACACGGGCGGATTGTCTGCCCAACTTAGTCCGCTGAACCGTGTTTCAGCGGACAATCCGCTCATGTGTGGGCTTCAGCGGACTTTTTCAGCGGACAGTCTGACGGACTTTGTCTTTCGGAATTTCCATAATTTTGTCCGTCCAAACTTGGTTTTGTCCGTCCAAACTTGGTTTCAGAGGACAGTCCGCTCGTGTGTAGGCAAGTTGGACGGACTAAGTATGGCGCATGCTCAGAAAGGATTTACACGGCCGAAGGTTGCATTGCAGTGTATTGGACGTCGTTTTTCTAGTCCCGTCGTACGTGCTGTACACGTCATCCCGCAAGTTTTCAGCGGACTGTCTGTTCATCGTGTGTGGTCAAGTCCGTTCATTCAAAATTTGGACGGACTGTCTGTTGGATTGTCTGACGAACTTAGTTGGGCAGACAATCCGCCCATGTGTACGCGGCCTTATTTGCATTAAATTGGCCTCAAAACCTGTGTAATTAGTATGTGTTCTGGTTTAAAGGGATGAGGTGGCAACTCTACACACACACAGAGGTGATAGCAACATGGAAAGCAACCTTGTGAGTAAGAGTCGAAAGAACAATGTCTCTGAAGGGTTCAAAAGGTAGTCTTTAAAGAAGCAAGAAAAACAGATTTAAATCACTGTAGTCACAGGTGGCTGCACAGCATGAGTCACATGAGGGGCACCCTGTACAAAAATCTTGATCTTGATCATTTGTTCAACGAATGATCTGCCTATTTCCAGGTCGTGGTGCTTTCGACAGCCGATTCCCGTTTTTCATCAGACAAAAGCTGGATGTGCAGACTATTACATTTGTTGTACGTGAACTCCAACATCCACTTTTCATTTAATTAGTATGGTTTTCATACAAAAGAAATTGTAAGCGGAAGTATAGGCATGATCAGAAGCTAAAGAATACATAGACAGGTGATCAATGCATGACGTCACTTCTGAAGTTGTATTCTGTCGTAGAATTTCCGTATGGTAACCTCTTCACTTTCAACATGAGACTAGCATGCAACAAAAAAACAGATGTTCGGTCGTTCGAAAATCTGATCGTGTGTATGAGGCTTTACAGTCTTTGTAATGGTATGTGGATTTCTGGCCAGACTGGAAAGCTTGATACCCCTCTTTCTATGACAAGACTTCCAGAGCATTCCTGGTTTATGATGTATGCCACTGCTGTGGCATTGTCCAACTAGATCTGGATGACCCTCCAGTTTGGATGACTAGTGTTGCAGGGAAAACCAAATGGCTCAGAGCTCCAGAATGTTGATTGGGACTGGAGGCAAGATTCTTTTGTTGACTAATTCTGCGTACACACGACCGGACTTTCCAGCAGACTAGGTCCGATGGTCTTCCCGACGGACTTTCCGAATGAACGGACTTGGCCACACATGACCGGACTAAGTCGGTTCGAAAGTACGTTAGTTTTGAACATGATGACGTAAATGGGACTAAACAAGGAAGTTCAATAGCCAGTAGGCAATAGCTGCCCTTGCGTCATATTTGATCCGTTGGACTAGCACACAGAAGAATGGTTTTCCCGATTTTAGTCCGTCGGAATTGAGTCCGTCGGATAGATTTGAAACATGTTCTATTTCTAGGTCCATCTGATTTTTATTTATTTTTTTAAAGGATCGGACTAGCCCACACACGATCGGATTGCCCAATGGACTAATCCCTGTGAACTTAGTCTGCCGGAAAGTCCGGTCGTGTGTACGTGATGTGGCATAAGTCCCCTGCACTAAAAAGGTGTTTAGGACTCCATTGATACTGCTGCAGTCCTCGCCTCTATCCTTAATGACAGATTACAGTTATTGCTCCATAATATTACCCGTAATATTACAGTTGAGGTGGGTGAGACCGCACAGCAGCTGAGGGGAGATTGCTCTGCTGGAGGAACGCATGGACCACCTGGATTTATAGTTTGACAAACTTGTGCAATATGTTTATGTTCTAGAGGAGAAAAACCTATAGTTGTGCTCATAAGTTTACACACCCTGGCGGAATTTTAACACAAAAAACTTTTCTTTCACTCATGGTTAGTGTTTGGCTGAAGCCATTTATTATCAATCAACTGTGTTTACTCTTTTTAACCACTACAATACAGGGCACTTTCGCCCCCTTCCTTCCCAGCCCAATTTTCAGCTTTCATCGCTCTAGCGCTTTCAGTGACAATTGCGCAGTCATGCTACACTGTACCCAAATGAAATTTTTATCATTTTGTTCGCACAAATAGAGCTTTATTTTGGTGGTATTTATTCACGACTCCGTTTTTTATTTTTTGCGATATAAGCGCAAAAAAGCGGAAATTTGGAAAAAAAACTATATTTTCTTTTTTCTATTTTAAAAGAAATCCAATAAAATCAAATTTTGTCATAAATTTAAGCCAAAATTTATTCTGCTACATGTTTTTGGTAAAAAAAATTCCGTTAAGTGTATAATAATTGGTTTGTGTGATCACGGACATATGTACGCAAATGATCATGTACATATGTGTGCAGGTGATCACGTACATATGTGTGCACATAATCATTGGGACAAGTGATTTTAGTGGGACATATGTGGGGGACATGTTTTTATTATTAGGGACATGTGTTTTTATTTTTTGGGGACATGTATGTTTTGGGGACGTGTGTTATGGGGACATATGTGGGGACTGTGTTTACACTGTGTGGTGTGTTGTGTGTTTACACTAGACTGAAGATCAGTGAGTAAAAAGCTGTAAAAAACAGCTCATACTCACTGATCATCAGCCGGCTGCAGCAATCTGCTCTCCTCTCCTCAGCGATGACTTCTGTGTGAGGAGAGGAGGAGCCGATTGCCTAGCAACCGGCTGTTTGTTTACATCACATGACGGCCGTGATTGGACACGGCCGTCATGTGATCAGGAGGGCCAATCACAGAGCCCTCTTGCCGATCTGAGATGCGCCGTGTCCCGGTGACACGGGCGCATCGGGATCGCGCCGCTGCGCGGGCACGATCCCGCTCCTCCTGATGGACGTTCCTGAACGTCCTATCAGGAGTAGACGGCTCCCACCCGGCCGTATATGTGCATTGGCCGGGTGGGAAGTGGTTAAATCATAATCACAACCAGTGGAAGCTGGTGCTCAAAAATTTTGGGGCGCAAACAAACTGAAAACATTTTGAAAAAAAAATAATCAATTGCAGCTACTGTGCCATCAAACGCAGCCACTGTGCTATCAAACGCAGATACTGTGCCCATCAAACGCAGACACTGTGCCCATCAAACGCAGACACTGTGCCATCAAATGCAGCCATTGGGCCATCAAATGCAACTATTGTGCCAAACGCTGCCACTGTGCCCATCAAACATTGCCACTGTGCCCATCAAACATTGCCACTGTGCCATCAAATGCAGCTACTGTGCTAAATGCTGCCACTGTGCCCATCAAATGCCGTAAGTGTGCCCATCATATGCTCTCAGTATGCCCATCATATGCTGTCAGTGTGCCCAACTGCCCATCATATGCTGCCAGTGTGCCCATCAAACGTTGCCAGTGTGCCCAACTGCCCATCAAATGCTGCCAGTGGGCCCAATTGTCCATCATATACTGCCAGTGTGCCCATCAAATGCTGCCAGTGTGCCCAACTGTCCAACATATGCTGCCAGTGTTAATCAAACGCTGACAGTGTGCCCATCAAATGCTGCCCGTATGCCCATTAAATGCTACCAGTGTGCCCATTAAATGTTGCTAGTGTGCCCCCTGCCCGCTCGCCATCTGCCCGGCACTTACCCTGTGTCTGTGGGGCAGTGGGGGACAGCAACGAGCTTCATGCGTCTCCTGCCTCCTAATAGGCAACCAGTAGTGGCACCTGTCGTTTCAGCCAATCAGGTGACAGTTAACAGACCCGAGCACCTGATTGGCAGAGAGGCGGTTCAGTGTTAGGAAAGCGAATAGTCATTCGCTTTCCTAACACAGCTGAGTGGACTCTGAGCGCCAAGCATGGCACTAGCAGTTCACCTATTTTGCAGTCTTACTTACCAGCTCCGCTCGGGCCGTGCGTTCCATTGAGCTTTTGATGTCACGGTTTTCCTCTGGCACAGGGAAACCGGAAGTAACGTCTTAACTCAAAGAACAAAGCACTCGCCTGTAGTAATACTACGGGTGGAAGTTGTTTTGGCGTGATGGAATGCACCACAAAGCAGGTAAAAATCCTGAAAATGAAGCGCCTCATCTGCAATCTCATAATTGCATTGACGTAGCGCTTCCCATAGTGCACTGTGTCCGGCGCCCGAACAGAGTGCACTTAAAGGAGATTTATTTCTATTTTTTTATGGACCTTTTTTAAAAAAATGTTTTTATTTATTTATTTTTTTACTGCTGGGGGGCAGCGCCCGTGCACCCCCTATGGACGGACCGGCACTAATCACAACAGAAACTACCCAAATAACCCTGATCAAAAGTTTACATCTCCTGATGTGCCACTCCCGTCATATTTACTGGGCTCTGCTGTCTAGGCTTGTGCAATTCGTTTCGTAACGAATCGAAATTCGGCCGAATGTCCGAATAAAAAAATAACGAATACGAAAGAAATATAACGAATGAATACGAATGAATTCGACATGATTCGAAATTATTTCAACCGCATTCGAAATTATTTCAACATGATTCGACATTATTTCAACCGCATTCGAAAATATTTTGTGACCCGACTTTAGGGCCATGTATCTCGGGGTCACTTGGTGCTAGACACTTAAAATTTGGATATGTTGTAGTGCTAGTATTATTGTGTTTGCATACTAAATTTGGGGTTTCTAGCTATAAGTGACCCCGAGATATGTGGCCCCACATATGCGACCCGATTTTGGGGCCACATATCTCGGGGTCACTTATAGCTAGAAACCCCAAATTTGGTATGCAAACACAATAATACTAGCTCTACAACATATCCAAATTTGAAGTGTCTAGCACCAAGTAACCCTGAGATACATGGCCCTAAAGTCGGGTCACAAAATATTTTCGAATGTGGTTGAAATAATGTCGAATCATGTTGAAATCATTTCGAATCCGGTAGAAAGATTTTCGAATTTCATTGAAATATTTTCGAATGTGGCCGATTTTTCGAATTCGGTAGAAAACTAAACGAAATCCGAAAACGAATTTAAGGAAGTTAACGAATATAACTAAACGAAATTAATGAATTAACGAATTAAAACGAAACAAAACTAAACTAATTTTTTCCTTTTGCACATGTCTACTGCTGTCCCAGCTGCAGGCCTGATGCAGTCATGGTGGGTGTTTCTGGGAAGGGCATCAGAAGCTCAATGGATATTCATCCAGTGAGCCCCTTTACTGTGCACAGACCAGGAAGTGACATTTACGACATCACTTCCAGGACCGGTGCTGTCATTTGCTGGTATCCGTGCCTGGGTGATGTGTGTTCCATCAGCTGCAGTGGAGTACAGGGGGAAGTTCCGATGTCTCATAAGTAAGGTGACCAGATTTTTAAAATGAAATTCAGGGACATATTATTTTTTTGCTAGTATTGACAACAATCGGACACTAAGTGTCACTTTTGACACTTTGAGGGAATCAGTGATCAGTGCTAAAAATATGCACTATCACTGTACCATTGACACTGATTGGGATGGGGTTAACATCTAGGGCAATCAAAGGGTTAAATGTGTGCCTGATAAGTGTTTTCTAACTGTGGGGGAGATGCTTTTACTAGGGGAAGGCATAGATCCCTGTCCCTGCTTAGCAGGAACACAGAATCAATGTCTTCCATACTGACTGAACGGCAATCTGCCTTGATTACATAGGCAGTGTCTGTGTACAGAACGATTGGTGGAAAACGGTGGACATCGAATCTGCTGGACCCGCTGATCGGCTCTGATACCCAAAAATGCAAGATCATATGTATATACAGTAAATCTGCTATGGGAGCAGTCAGCAACTGATTAAGATCCTCAGCATTATGATAACACAAAGGCATTAGGCACCCATGACTCTGGCTGGCTCTGTCACAGTGTGTCACATAACATGGCTGCTGGGTGCTGATACTTATGACCAATAAGTAAAAAAAATCAGCACCCATTAGCCATGTTATGTGAAACCCTGTTACAGTGCACTGCCAGCCACAGCCATGCTAGAGTGCCTGCTGCCTGTGAGTTATGATACCATCCATTATGCCAGAGAGACAGACACAGTGCAATGTAGTCTATTCACAGACACCCCCAAAGCACACCTGTGTTGAAGCCATGAAAGGCACTGGCAGCCCCACGATCTGATCCACTTCCCCTCTGTTCCTGCTGCTGGACACTGTCAGCTGAACCCAGCTGCCTCTCTCTGCCTGCCTTGGCTACTACTCAGTGGGGAGCGGAGCTGAGCGGAGGAAGATCATTCCCCCGAGGAAGGCAAGGAGCAGGCGGGCGGCTGGCTTGGACTTGAGCCAAGGCAGAAAAACATGCGAACGGGAGCAGAATGGGCAAAATACACCCCCTCTAAGCTAGTTGGAGCGGCAGAGTGGGGGTTTGTAATCAAGATTTTTTTAATTCTGCACTGACTGTCTTTGAAATTGCTCGGGCCCCTGTTCAGATCCAACAAGGGACAAAACCGGGGACAGACTTGGTCCAGGGACATCTGATCACCCTAACCTAACTATCAGTGCACAGTGGTCTGGAAATTGCCATAAGCAGAGCCTAGTGTTCAAAGATCGCAGTTGACTCACTGCAGTTACACTCCAGCAGGGTTTGGTTTAGCCCAAAGTTATAGCTAAGGATATGACCATCCAGAAGATAACTGTATAAACATCCCAGCATGCACTGTAGATAAAGTCACAATTAAAGAAAAAAATTATCTAAAAAAAAGAAAAAGAGAAAATGGCTAGTTAAAATGATTAAACTTTTCTCAAAAAAAAAAAATCCTTCCATGCTCCCAAGACACTAGCAAAAAAAATTAAATATGATGAGTGTAAGAGGTGTTATACCTGGCTGGCTATTTTTTGTTTGCCAGTGTCTAATTCCTCCTGAAGGCAATGGTATAACTCAGGTGTCTCCAAATAACTAAATCCTATGTGCCTCAATGAATGAAAAGGAAAATTCTTTGAATCCTGTATTATAAAGAAATTAATACTTTCTGTGATCCCTTTTTTATTTGCACTAACAGTTACATTTTCAGGATCAGCTTTTAAATTGTTACGTTAGTCTTGATCCAAGCAGTACTGAACTGCTCCATACTCAGTACTACATCAGTACTACCTGGACTGAGATGAAGGTACACCCCAAAAGCTTGTCCTGAAAAGGTTATTCAGTGCAAATAAAAAAAGTATAAAGGAAATACAATGTTTTCTTCCAAGTGTGTTAAAACAGCTACAACCAAAATGATGTATAATAGATATTTAGCAGTGTAATATTGTGTGTCTTTATAACTTTGTGAGGTTCAGTTTGCTTTATAGGTAAAAATTAGATTATTAGATTAACATCTATGCTGTATTGTGCCTGACCGAATACAAACTAAATGAATTGTTAAGGTAGCTCTTTGTCGGGTTTAGTGTGATGTGAAATAGATCTGGACAATTTCTCATTATAGGTTATTGTGTAGTGAAATAGACTTTCTGTACAAAAAATCCTAGGTGACTACTGGGGAACAGGAGAGATTTTTGGTCATACACTAGTAGATCAAGAATCACTCTTAGTTCTTGTACACACGGTCGGACATTCCGACAACAAAATCCATCGGATTTTGTCCGACGGATTTTATCCGAAACTGGTGTTGCATACACACGGTCGGACAAAGTTGTCGGAAAATCCAATCATTCGTAACGTGATGATGTTATTTTGTTACGACGGGACTACGTACAGGCTAGTAGCCAATAGCTTTGGTCTAGGAATTTGATATGAGCATGCGTGGCACTTTGTCCGATCGGAATTCTCTACAAACGATCGGACAAAGTCCGATCGGATTATGTTGTCGGAAAATTTTATAGCCCAGCTCTAAAACTTTATCGGTCGGATATTCCGACGGAAACAGTCCGATGGAGCCCACACACGGTCAGATTATCCGACAACAAGGTCCGATCGGACATATTCCGTCGGAATGTCCGACTGTGTGTACAAGGGCTTATAGTTGAGGTCTCAATAAAAGCAAATGTTGCATACATATTTAAATTGGATTCTTGGTTAGAATTCTATTATTCTGAAGAATATTATCTTAAATCTAGTATATTAAAAACTATGGAAATAATGGCATTAAGATAATTATTCCATACTTAATATAACTAAACATTTCATCCTGAAATTGGGTTTCAATTGGGTGAGAGTTTTTCTTAGTGAAATCTTGGGATAGAACAGTATCATAGAATAATAGTTTAAGTACAAACATAACACAATTACTTATATTATTTGGACTATAAAAAACTACACAGATCTGCAGTCATAGGGGCTGCAAACAATGGAAAGGACAATGCAGACAATTTGACATTTACTGGAAAGTAATTTCTTTTTATTGTAATACCCTATTTTAAAACTTGAAATATAAAAAAGAAATATTTTATGGGGGCAAACATTTTACAAATGATATAAACATACTTTTTTATGAATATAATTTCCGCAAGCCCAGTTCACTTGCATAGCATTCTAAGATTCTAGATGCTTACTTTGGAAACGGTAACATTTACAAGCAACAAAATATGTTCACTGTTTCCTGTTTGATAGTTGCATAGATTTTTCTTTTGTATCCTAAACACATATTGTGTGTTGTTCAAGTGCTAGGCCTCCCTGATTAATAGAACCAATATCTTATCTGAGAATGAGGCATGATCCAGTAAAAATAAATAGTTTGCAACATGATCCTCACTTTCATTTTGTCAGTCTTCCAATATATAAGGGCCAAACTCGCTTTGGTTATTAGTAATAGATGTATTTGTTGAGTCTGGCAGAGGAGAGAGTACGCCTTTGGCTTCAAGTCCAAGTGATTATCTGATTTCATGAAAGCCAGCATGCCTGTGCAAACAATGTAGTGATAACACTTAAAGTGAAATATAATACAGAGGTGGGAAAATCTACACATCCTCCTTTTGTACACAATTGTCTAAATCTTAGGAAGAAAGAAAGCTGTCTGTAAATTTTACAAGATTGGATAATCAATTGAAGCAAATGCACAGCTGTGCTAAAGCAATAATTAGCAATTACAATATAATTGTACTAACACATCCCTCTAAAATCCTCAGTACGTTAAATCAATATGCCAATAGAAAATACAGTTTTGCAATTACTATTTTTCATTTCCTTTATATGTGTATTATAAAAAAAAACGCAATATTATATTTACAATTATTAAGGTGTATTTAAACAAAAAAATATTAAATATATTTCAGCATACCAGTCATTAGGCATGGTGGCTGCATTATTATTTTTTTTCTCCAGGCCTTTTGTCTTAATTAGACTTAATTTTCACCAGCAAATAACATATTTTCTGATGCTGCATGTCTACACTAATCACTCCATTGTATCTATAGAGGGATCTATGGCTGTTGATTTCAAACATGCCTACTTTTGTTCATCTAAACTATATGGGGGTAATGGGATTAGTCATTCATAGAAGAAAGATAACATTGTTTTCTCTTTCTGTTCAGCTCAGACGAGATGACAAAGACATTACATTTTTGACAGGGTTACCAGGTATTTACTATACTGAATATACTGAAAATGATTGTAATTAAATAAATTATTTTCTTTTTTTTAACATCAGCATAGCAATACAAATAATCGTTATGTAGTACCACCTCTGAAGCAGCCGCTGGTTAAGATGGGTCCTCTGTTTTTTACCTCGACTCCTCAAGGGCCAGTGCCCCTCAAACACACCAGGTTGAGCATAAAAGCAAGTAAACACAGTGAAACATGGGAAATAATTCCTATCATCCAATATTAGTACTATCTTGAAAGCAGGCACCAAAGCAGTTTTTTTTCATTTTTTTTTAAAACCAATGGCATGTGAAACACACTCAAAAACTTCACCCGGTGCCAAAAAAATGTGCACACACATAAGGAGGTGACAAAAAAAAGTGCAACGGGTACACAAGCCCTCTTAAATCAGAGGGCCTTGCCCAGAATCCCCCTGACGAGGTCAAGGGTACTTACACTTGGCCCATCTGGCCAAAACCAGATGGGCCCCTTTCTCTGGAGGGTCTGCTGAAACAGACCCACCCAAGTACTCGGTGGGGCTCCCCCGAAGGGAGACCCCATGAGAGAGGGTCCACCCCCTCCCAAGACACTGGTGAGCAACGTTTTTGAGCGTTTATCGATGTTTATCAGCATCAGAGCGTTTTTACAGCTGAAAAACATCTCTCAGAACCCACTAGTCTAGAGGGTTTTTTTACTGCTCAAAAACACCACTGCCCAAAATTTCTGATAACAGCCTATGTGTGGATGGACACATAGGATAACATGATGGAGAGTTTACTGACTGTAGAAAAAAAACAACCTACAGCCAAAAATAGCTGCTGTAAAAATGTCAAAAAATGTCCAGTGCGCACGAGGCTTTAAAGTTGATCTTCTGCCAGCTAACATTGGGGCTCTTTATATGAGCGTTAGTGCACTTATGATAGCCCTTTAAACTTGCATTCAGATGGCAAAGGGTGCAATACAGTTCAGTGTAAAGTGGAATAGATGTGGGTTGGAGACAGTAATAATGCAATAAAATCACTGCTTAAAGTTAATAATAGTACAGTAGGAACTTAAAGGTACTGAGATACAGAATTGGCACAAGGGGTGTGGATTGGATGCTGTAATTGTCCTGCTCCCTATTACTAGTGCTAATAGTAGAAAGCGGGCCAGTAGCCCTCTCACTGACTTCAGGAGGATGCTATAGGCTCTTGCAGGGAAACGGGCCATTTCAGTCCTGTTTCAGTGGCTGTGACTCAAACGGCTAAAGTGAAGAATTTGTAGAATGCTTTGATGTCTTGGCAGCAATCCCACAAGGTAAACAAGGCTGACAGTGCTGCTGAATCTCTGGACTTATATCATTCTTAGCCTCAGGCTTTTTAGGGCTGGCTCTGTATTCTGCTCACCCTCCCAGGATTTCAGGCCCTCTGCATTGAAGTCTAGGGGTTCGCTTGACTTGGATCTCCCCCTGCTGGCCGGAGGAAGGTCGCACTGGTACCTTGCTGCTGTAAGCAGTGATTCCTGTACTGACTCCACCTCCTGAAGCTCCACCTTTCGGCACTTCTGTAGTTCAGGAGGCTGGCTCTGTAAATTGTCAGCAGTGTCTACTCACAGGACCTAGTGAATCTATGTCACAGAATTCAAGAAAGTAAATGTGTGAGGATCTTCAAAAAGTAAGTGTACAAGCTTTAGAACAGTTCAGATTAATAAGAGTTGACTAGAAATAATTGAAATACATGAAATAATGTGAAACTGAATCTATGACATTAAATTCTGACCATAGATACACTTTAACCTGAAGAAAAAAGAAAATGCAGCCAGCATATCTTAGAACTGGTAAGCTGCAATATATCATCTTTTTGATTTTGAGTTTAAATGTTCTAATTAACATTATGTATGTTTTGAAAATGTAGCATTGAAATAACCTGTACATAGTATACTTAGCATCCACAGAATAGTGGATGGGGTGATTCTGTTTTTTATTTAATTGCTTAGCACTTTTTTAAGAACCACAGATGAAATAATATGTTAATAAAAGTATACCTGTTGTGCGGAAATAAGTACTAAGCTAGTAGTACTAAGCTAGGAAGTCTGCTAGTAGTACAAAGCTAAGATCTTCTTTAGTAGTATTAGGGGAAGACGACTATTAGTATTACTATACTAAGAGCTGTGATATCAGTACTAAGCTACCTGTATGATCTCAGCCAGTAGTACTAAGCTACCATATATTCACCACTAGCTCCAGTATTTCACAACTTTGAGTGCCCACTAACCAGCCTTATGTCCAGCAGGAATGAGTGAAGGATTTCAGATAAATGTCCTTTGCCACAGAATTACAGATTTTTTTTCTGTTTTTCCGAATTTCTTTTTTTTTTCTTCTGTTTTTACGCATTCCCATTTTGCTTTTCGAGCCCTTGGACACCGCCAAACCACCCACAGCAACTAATTAGTTAGGTGCATTTCATGTCAAACTAAAGGTTTAATGGTGGCACACATAGACAGCATTCTGGACTTGTTTTTTAAGACCCCCTGCCACCACCTCCATGAACAGATTCTCTGCTGAGTCGGAGATGAAAGTCAATTTTATTACACCTGTGCCCGTTAGTTTTTTTCCCTGCTTTTTGACAGCAGGCATTGGTAGGCCTGTGATTGCTCAGTGGGTGGCCAGATGTGAAAGGGCTTGCGACCATTTTTTTACACAAGAACAATTAAAAAGGATATGATCCTTTTCCAGTTTTTTTTCTGGAACTGGATGGACTCGCAGATAGGCGGATGTAAATGGACCCACATCCTGCTTGTATGTGAAGAGAGGAGCACCATGTGCTGGAAGCATGAAGAATAAAGTAAGCGTTTCTCTTTTTGAAACCTGTTCCCTTCGGGCTGGCCAATACCTCCTCCCACTGTCTGGCCTTGTCTCACACTGCCCCGGGTGTGAGTGTAGCGTGGATTTGGTCAGGCGGTGTTGTTACCTGTGGGCCATCTTGCGCCATGTCGCCAGATGATATCATCAGCCATGTGATTGTTTGCAGTGTGCGGATGTACACCCAGCAGTGGGAGCATTTAAGGAGGCCAGTGTAAGGAGTAGAGGTAATGAGGAGCCTCCCTGGAACAGGCGTACTGCATGATGGTTATCTTTAGGAAAGCTCTCTGGGTTGAGACTGTTACATATGCTAGTGAAAAAAGATATAATCAGCGCAATAATCAATATAATAATGTGAAATCAATATATAGTGTAGTTAGCCTACTAATAGGCTTAGCGTGATTGCTGCCCACACCACTTAGACTGTGTATCCACATGTGACTCTCAATATATCAAACAAAAGAAAATATAGTGACGCAACCAAAAACAAATACAAATAAAACAAGATTCCACTTCAACTTTCAGTGACAGTTCATAAATTTCCAGTGACTTCAGTGACCACCACCTCTAGCTGGAATGCCTCCAAAAGTTGACCCCACTACAGAGTCACACACACCTGTGATTATATCTCTCAGGAATCAGGATGCCTTGGGAAAACAACTCCTTCTCCTGGTGTTTCTGGACAAGACAGACCTCCTCCCTAATTCTCACTATGTAGACAAAGGCAAACCATAGTGCTCTCTGCAATTAACATTTATTAGAACTGTAACTTGGGTATAAAATACTCACATACAAATGTGAAAAACATGTATATCATCAATCATGATGTGAACAGAGAAATTGTTTGAATGGCGACACCTCACACCTGTATGCGTTACGCACTCTAATGAGCTTCCTCAGCAGGTGTGAGGTGTCGACATACTGGACATTTTCTCCATTCACATCATGGCTGATGATATGCATGTTTTTCACATTTGTATGTGAGTATGTTATCCCTAAGTTACAGTTTTAATAAATTTTATTAGCAGAGAGCACTATGGTTTGCCCTTGTTTTATATGGCCACACATGACTGAATTAGACCCAGGTGCACTTGGTGATTCCACTCCCCTCTGAATATGCACTCACCAGATGCAGATGCCTTACACTTTCATGCTCGGCAAAATCAGCATCAACTCTCACAGGGTTAAACATCCAACGATCTCTAATCGTGAACCAGATGTCATTAGACTTCCAACATAAAATAAAATAAAGTGCTCCAATAGCATAAAAACATTGTGGTGAATTTATTGGATTAAAAAAAATTAAAACTACACTTTATGTAAACAGGTGACCACGCCCCCCCTGACAACATGGGAAAGTCATAGGGAAGTCCCAATGCATCAGAGGGGGTGGGGTCACTGGGTGGCCCGCCCTCCATTATATAAGAACTGTCACTAACAGAAGTGTCACACAGAGGAAGACTCCCACTGAGGTGGTGTTCTGTCTCAAGGACATATAGCTAACCTTCTTGTCCCAATAACTTCAGATACCATATTTATTTGATCTCAGTTTTATTAGAACAAGCCAGGTGAAACTACAAAATAACAGAAATTGGCCTCAATAAGTAAAATATTGCATACAATACAGTATACATTGCCAAAAAAATATACAATATAGGATCTGATAGTAAAAATGTGCTTTATAAAGTTCTCTAAGGGGTAATAGCGATGGATTGAGAAAGACATGTCTTACTTCTTGCAATGTCTTGTGAAAATGGTGACTGGTTCACTTCCTGTGAAAATTCTACCCAGAAGTCCCTGCATATTGACAACATCCTTAACTACACATAGTAACTCTAAATAAACAGAACAACTGCAGCAATACCAAAAAGGAACGCTAGATGGAGCCTGCACACCACATAGGATTGTCTTATGTAAATTACATAATGAACACGCAATTGTCAGTTAAATCGACGCAGTGCCGTATCGCAAAAAATAATGATTGAAGTGCATGGTTTCTATTATTACATTGTTATATAAAATAAAATAGTTCAACTCGCCATAATGCAGAATCAGTGGGAGCCCGGAGCGTGTCACTTGCCAACATCACCTGCCTTCAGATGCGGATTGTCGCTTGCCACGTCACCTGCCACCAGATGTGGATTGTCACTTGCCACACATTGCCAATTGTCACTTACCAGGACGTCACCTGCCACACGTTGCAGATTGTCACTTGCTACGATGTCACCTGCCACACATTGCGGATTGTCACTTGCCATGACGTCACCTGCCACACATTGCGGATTGTCACTTGTCACAATGTCACCTGCCACATGTTTCGGATTGTCACTTGCCACAACGTCACTTGCCACACGTTGCGGATTGTCACTTGCCACAAAGTCACCTGCCACACATTGCAGATTGTCACTTGCCACGATGCCACCTGCCACCCATTTCGGATTGTCACTTGCCACAACGTCACCTGCTATACGTTGTGGATTGTCACTTGCCACTACGTTACCTGGCACACATTGCATATTGTCACTTGCCAGGACGTCACCTGCCACACATTGCAGATTTTCACTTGGCACAATGTCACCTGCCACACATTGCAGATTGCCACTTGCCACTTCACCTGCCACATGTAGCGGATTGCCTCTTGCTGTGTTCCAGAGTGAAGGCAGGCAGCAGAGAGATGATGTAATCTCTCTGTTGCCCGCGGCTGCACAGTGAGGGTAGAACTGCAGTCATGCAGGGCAGGCAATGAGAGATTATGTAATCTCTCTGTTCCCCCACCCACGAACCCACTGATTGGCCAACAAGCCCGCTCAGCTGCCGATTGGCCCGCCTGTTCACTCAGCCACCCGCTGACTGTTCCCCTATTCTGCCTGCACGCTCCTGTCACCTCTGCAGCGGACTCCTCACAGTGGGATAAGCAGCAGAACTGCTGGCTGGCTGCCGCCCCCCCCCCCCCCCCCCCCGAAAGTGCCACTCGGGCCACTAGGGCCGGCCCTGAAAATGATGATATATGAATGTAATATAATCATGTTCCATGAGTAGAAAGTCCATAAATGAGACATGATGTCTTAAACAATCTTTTACAAAATGGTGATTCCACTCCCCTCTGGATAAACACTCACCAGATGAAGATGTTTTGCACTCTCATGCTCGGCAAAAACAGCATCAACGCTCACAGGGTTAAACATCCACTGATCTCCAATCGTGAACCAGATGTTATTAGACACTCCACACAAAATAATATTACACTTTTGGAGCACTTTATTTTATTTTATGTGGAGAGTCTAAGGACATCTGGTTCACAATATATGATTATATTTATGTTCATATATCATCATTTTGTTAGTCTCAACACTTAACACTGGTTGTTTTATGATTTGAGTTTTAGCGCCACTATTTGCCTTTATTTATTTATTTGGTAAATATATTTTTAATATCATGTTTTTGTAAAGTGGCAGCTTTCTACAGTTCAAGCTAGTGTGTCCTAAGCACAGTGGTGGGACCTTAAGTGTTGGTGTACGGATCTTGTTGAACCATCAGTTTTTATATACTTTATTCTTAACCATTTGCAGCCATGGAGGTGATTCATTTTCTAACAGACAATTGAATACTGAGTTCATTTTTTCATCCAATCACGTGATGACTGAATGTGATGAGGATTTTTCATGGATGCTCAAATCTCTGGAAAATTAACATGAAAAACAAGTGAAAACCTGGTGGGATCTGTTCACTTTTGAACATTATCTGAAGGAAAATCTTATGTTTAGAAGCTTAAGATGGGAAGTGTGCCCTCAGAATGGTTTAAATTAGCAAAAATGTATGGATGAATAGCTTGAATTTTTTAACAGAACAGGAAGAAAATTACAAACATTGGTTTTGAAAAGGAAGACGGTAGGTAAAGTTGGAAAATTTAACCACTTCAGCCCTGGAAGGATTTACTCCCTCCCCAATTTAAAAAAAAAAAGTTTTTTCATCAGTTTAGGCTGATATGTAATCTTCTACATATTTTTCGTAAAAAAAATCACAATAAGCGTATATTGATTGGTTTGCGCAAAAGTTATTGCGTCTACAAAATAGGGGACACACAGATCCGGCTGGCGGGCACGCGCATCGACTCCTTGGTACTGTGGCAGGCTGCCCCCTATACCCCTTAAAGCGGCTGCCATACAGCTACGGCGATTTGCGGGTGGTCGGTAAATGGTTAAATAAAAAACATTTGTGATCTACAGAACAAGTTGGAACCCATTTGTGTGTCTAATGCATTTAAAGATTTTAATAATTATATGAAGAAAAGGTTAGATAAGGTAGACCCGAGATACCCCAAACAAAAAAAAAAAAAAGGTAAAGAAATTTGATAGAGATGCTAATGATTTTAAAACAAATAATTTATATTTATGGCAGAATGTGGGTGCAGTGGACACGGCCCCTCTTAATGGCACGAGTGATAGGGTGGAAGCAACTTCCATATCCAAGTCTAATATTCCGTTAAATGAGACTGTAAGGGGCCCACAAAATAAGGATGGGACCAATACATCCAGACAGCCTTGTGGTAAACCCCAGCAGCAATATAGGGGATCCCAATATAAGGGTGGGTATCAATCTCATAGACCACCTACATGAGTAAGGGCTAACCAACACCCAAATTATGGCCCATACCCTAATAACCAGCAATGTCAATATCATCCCCCTCCAAATTAAATCCCTGACCCAAGGTTTCAGGTACCAACACAGAATAGATAGCAATCCCTTGCTTATGAGGGATATGATGAGAACGACCATCAACCGGAATCTCTTTTAGGACATCAGGGGAATGGGGGAAGAGAGGGACGAACACTGAGACAGAAATTTTATCCCCAAAACAATCGGGAAGGAGGGAGAAATGCACCCCCTATAAACCATACAAGGAAATGGCACCTTATCAAGGAGAAGGAGAGGCTGTAGGGCAGGTAGATGAAAACAATCCAAGAAAACGAAGGATGGATACTTAAATGCAGGGATCTATAATTTGAGTAAAATTGAGTCATAAAGAACTCAATATATTGAATCTAGGCTTGAAATAGGCTCCAAAGAAACCCATGAATAAATATGAGGTATATATAAATTTTTTAGGCCATCCGGCAGCATCTTCAAACAGAGTGATTAATAATACTAAATATATTGATAGTGGTTTATGGAATACATCTATTTTCAACCTGCAGAGTTTTAATAATCATTATATTGAGGTGTATTGAGTGAATCCAGAATTTATTAAAGATGGGGTTAAACTATTGGAGGACAGGAAGGACATCATTATAAGGCCAGCAGAGAAGGGAGGTGAGGTGGTTGTAATGGATAAATCCCTTTACCACAAACAATTATTGGAATTATTGGGAGAGGGATCTACATATAAGTGGTTGGATTCTGATTCAACTGATTCTTATAAGACCGAGTTGAACTCGGCTGAATTGGGCTTTAGAATCAATGCTATTAATGGTAAAGAAAAAAGATATCTTAAACACTTCGCGCTACAGCACAGACGCTAACTGCCTCGGGCGCGCATCGGAGAAGTTCTGTGTTGGCCGTGTCCCTTGGACACAGCCAATCACAGATCATGTTAAGTGGCCAATCACAGCGGCCATTTAGCACTCGATCGGTGTGTCCAATGAGAGATGATCTCATATGTAAACATATGAGATCATCTCTCATCGCCGGCTCTCCCTCCTCACACAGAGACAGCATGTGAGGATGGAGAGATTCCATGCTGCAGCTGCAGCGTCAGTGAACAGTAAGTTAACGCTCACACAGTGAAACACACACACACAGTGAAACACACACACAGTGAAACACACACACACATGCCCACCTGTACCTATCAGTGCTATTTGTCCCCAGTGCCACCTGTCAGTGACATATGTCCCCAGTGCCACCTATCAGTGTCACCTGTCCCCAGTGCCATCTGTCCCCAGTGCCGCGTGCCACCTGTCCCCAGTGCCACCTGTCAGTGTCATGTGTCATCAGTGCCAGGTATCAGTGCCATCTGTAATCAGTGTCAGGTGTCATCAGTGCCACGTATTAGTGCCATCTGTCATCAGTGCTACGTATTAGTGCCATCTGTCATCAGTACCACGTATTAGTGCCATCTGTCTCTGTCATCAGTGCCACGTATCAGTGCCATCTGTCATCAGTGCCACGTATTAGTGCCATCTGTCATCAGTGCCACATATTAGAGCCATCTGCCATCAGTGCCACGTATTAGTGCCATCTGTCATCAGTGCCACGTATTAGTGCCATCTGTCATCAGTGCCACATATTAGTTCCCTCTGTCATCAGTGTCACGTGTCATCAGTGCCACGTATTAGTGCCATCTGTCATCAGTGCCACGTCAGTGTCACATGCCATTGTCCTGGTGCTCCAGGGCCTTCAAAAGTGTAATAGGTAGTCAACAAGTTAGATGTGTAATTTATGCTCCTAGAAGACGTGATGGTGCTCCCTGCATGTTAGGCCTGTCTAAGTGGCTAGGCTGTGAAAAAGTCCCACACATGTGGTATTGTAGTACTCAGGAGGAGTAGCAGAATGTATTTTGGGACATTATTTGTGGTATACACATGTCATGTGAGAGAATTAACCTATTGCAATGACAATTTTGTGGAAAAAAAATAAAAAATAAAAAAATCTTAATTTTGCAAAGAATTGTAGGAAAAAATTACAACACCAAAAACCTCACAATGCCTCTTACTAAATACCTTGGAATGTCTAATTTCCAAAAAGGGGTCATTTGGGGGGTATTTGTTAGAGCTGCAGGATTAATCATTATAAAACCACGATTCTCTACTCTGAGGATCTCACTAATTTGGGTTATTTGTACCAAAGATATGTAGCAGTATAAATTGTGGCAAAAATTCACAAAAAAATATAATAATTTGCAAAATTTTATCACAGAAACAAAGAAAAATGTTTTTTTTTTCTAAATGGTCGTTTTTTTTTCATTTATAGAGCAAAAAATAAAAAACCCAGAGGTGATCAAATACTACCAAAAGAAAGCGCTATTTGTATGAAAAAAAGGATAAAAAAATTCATTTGGGTACAGTGTTACATGACTGTTCAAAGTGTGAGAGCATCGAAAGCTGAAAATTGGTCTGGGCAGGAGAGGGGTTTAATTGCCCAGTAGGCAAGTGGTTAATCATAATGCATGCAGAATCCCAGTAATTTATACATTACCTAAAATTCAAACCACTACTTCCTCTTGCATGTCCGATTGTTAACTGCATTGGCTCTGTCAGATCGAGACTGGGAGAATAACTGGACAGCTGAGTGTAAGAGCAACAAAAGCTTATTTGAAAGATACCACGGATCTTCTCCAGTCATTGGATGAAGTGAGGCTGTATCCCAGGACACCCGCATATCTAGTGACTGTGGATGTATCCACACTATACACCATCATCCAACATGATGATGCGTTATTGGCACTCAATTGACCTGTCAGTAAAAGGGATGATATCCCACACACTCAGAAATCTTTTCTGGGTAAGGCATTTGATTTTTGTATTTCGCACAATTATTTTTGGTACCATTACACTTTTATTCCCAACAGGATGGTTTTGCTATGGGTGCAAAATGTACACCCAGTCTAGCTAATATGTTCATGGCTGAATGGGAAGATAGACATGTCTTTAATAGACATAGACCTCAATTGAGGTTTTATCGCAGATTCATTGATGACCTCCTGATTATTTGGGAGGGATCAAAGGAATCTGCATTGGAATTGATATCCATAATGGTAATAGTATAAAATTAGACTTTCAAATTTGTGATAATTCAGTTAATTTTTTTGGATGTCAACATTGAAAGAAGTGGCAATGAACTGATACTTCAAGCCAATGGCTTGAAATGACTACTTATCTATTTAGAGTGGGCATCATCCGACACAGATCAAAAATATCCCTAAGTGTCAAAGAAACAGGAAGATTTTTTTGTACAGGCTAATGTTCTTAAAGAAAAATTCCTACAAATGTGGTATAGAGGGGATGTCTTGGATAGAACAATTAATGAAGTAACTAATATACCTAGAACCCAATCTCTTGCCAAAAAGGACAAACAACAAGCTTCTGATCAACATCAGTGGGGATTTATATCAAATTTTCATTATCAAAATATTGGTATATTCTGTGCTTGGACAGGGATCTGGGGTCAGTTTTACCCAATCATCCAAGGGTCATATACAGAAAGGCTCTGAATTTTGGGGACTAGGTTCTACATCCTCCTGGTCAACAAAAATTCCAGATTAATTTAAAACGTTTTTTTCTCGTGCAGAAAGTGCATCTGCTGTAGAATGGTTAAAATCAACAATGGGGGTATGTGTAGTTCTACGAACGTTGATAATGAGCGGTGGTTTATTTGCTGTGGTGCCCATGTGGGCTATACTATGTGGGGAGGACTAAAACACTCCTAAAGATCCGCATTGCTGAGTAGTGATGGACGAAACTTCCGACGGGATGTTACGCGAACCACGAACGCGGCCAAAAGTTTGCGAACCGCGAGGCTCGCGGTGGACCCCGCTGACTTTAATGGCAGGTGAACCTTAAAAACTTCCAGGTCATATTTTCAGCCACAAAATACTTACAAGCTGTGCACACATAGTTCCACAACATGGACACTGACATAACAAAAGTATTAAGTGAATCTGAGATCGACAACGACAAGCATTCTTTTTTTATCTGCGAAATTTTGACAATTCAGGAGCGCATGAAGGCCATGGAGGAGAGGCAAGGTCAGGCCAGGCTATGAAGGGGGTGCAGGAGATGATCAGTGCGACAGTCAGGGCAGCACAGTCATTTGCCAGTGTCCCAGTGTGCCAACCACCTGTGCTTGAGCCCCTCCCTCTGCCCAGCCCTTACCCCCACCTATGCAGGGCTCCACTGCGGTGGTCCGGAGGTGCCAGTCCAGTGCTGATCCTCAGCCATGGTGCTGGCACTGCCTGCTGATTGGCTTCTCTGCTGCTATCTCCCTCGCTGTCTGAAACCAGCACCGCGATAGAGACTGAGCACTGACACCAGCACCGTGATAGAGAGCACTTCTGCAATTTGCCACTTTGACTCAAGCCTGTTGCTCCTACCCCTACCACCCCTGCGGAAGGGCCTTCCTCTGCCTGTCATTTTTTAAATGACCCTGTGACAAAAGTCTCTAGAGAAGTGCAGTATATGTGGAAGAAGGTATATAACAACCCGCTTCAATCTGTCGTTTTGAGGGGCCACTGGTCTATCACACCAGTTATAATACTTTTTTCTAATTGCATTCGTCACTCTTTGTAGTATCGCTGCAGAAACGCTCAGCAGTCACAATGCTGCACAGTGGAAATGCACTATACTATGCTTTCTATATTTTCAAGTATTTTATACATGTATTACACTCCTATATACTGCACACCAAATAGTACACCTATACCAGTCCTTAAAAGAACCTTTGTGGACCTAATAGTAGCTAGCTAGTAGCTAGTGATTTGCAGACTGTCCCTGCTTCAAAAACCAAACTGGCCCTCCCTACACTGAAAAACGACAGCTGCAGAATCAGTCAGCAGCACAGCAGTGCAGTGCACTATAATATGCTTTCTATATTTGAAAGAAAGTAGATTATACGTGTACAACCCTATATACTGTTCACCTATACCAGTCCTTAAAAGGACCTTTGTGGACCTAGTAGCTAGTGATTTGCAGACTGTCCCTGCTCCAAAACACCAAACTGTCCCTCAGTCCCTACACTGATAAAAGACAGCTGCAGAATCGGTCAGCACTCAGCAGCACAGCAGTCAGCAGTGCACCATAATATACTTTGTATATTTGAAAGAAAGTTTATTATATGTGTACAACCCTATATACTGTACACTTATACCAGTCCTTAAAAGGACCTTTGTGGACCTAATAGTAATAGCTAGTTATTAAACTGACTGTCCCTGCTCCACACAGTGTCCTTTCCCTACACTGACAAAAGACAGCTGCAGAATCGGGCAGCGCTCAGCACAGCAGTCAGCAGTGCACCATAATATACTTTGTATATTTGAAAGAAAAGTATATTATAGGTGTATTACAACCCTATATACTGTACACCTATACCAGTCCTTAAAAGGACTTTTGTGGACCTAATAGTAATAGCTAGTGATTACACTGACTGTCCCTGTTCCACACAGCGTCCTTTTCCTACACTGACAAAAGACATAATGTAAAATGGCCGCCAGATCAGGTCTATTTATAAGGTAGGGGGAATGTCCAATTGTCCATGTGCTGAAATGACTGAATTGGCTGTCCTGTACCCCATGATGGATGTGTCATGGATCAAAGTTCTTCACAATGTAAACGCATATGTCCGCCGCACGAACAGCGCCAGAAGTCCGCCGTTTTGGCAAATCGCGAACGACCAAAATTCACTCCGAATCGACCGCCGGGCGAACCGCAAGGCCATCTCTATTGCTGAGCACCTGGCTAATATTAAGAAAGGATTTAAATGGGTTTCTTCTGTTTAATATTTATCAACTCATTTATTAAGGCATTAGGTGAACACTTTGTGCCTATACAATAAATTATTAAATGTTTAATATTTACATATAAAAATTTCTGTTTGTTCTATTTAATATGTTTACATTAGCTAGCTTGCTTATGTGCTTCTATACTAATCATATTGTATTGCATGTTTTTAATGTATGCAAATTAGTTATGAGTAGTCGCAGAGTCGCTCACCATGTTAGTGTGTCTTTTTAACAATAATTTGTCTATTTAGATTAACACATTACACCGTATGTCAATTGTAAGAAGAGGAAGGGCTGGATGCAATATGGTCACAGAGACATGAAGGTAGTGCATGCGCTGCAGAACGTTTGCCATCATCAGATGAGACACTATAAAGGAGAGGTTGCCGTGTCATACAGTCAATCCCCTGAGTAAGTTGTGATGATGAAACTCTTCAGTGTGTGGCTGTATGGCAACCATTTTTGGCGTTTAACGCATACCAGAAATGATGTTCTGATGTTCACAATCACGTGTGGGTGAGATACTGATTACACACGTTGGGTCCGCTGTGACCATACCATGCCAGTAATTGCTGCTGTAAGTGGATATATACTGCTTTCACTTACCTTTTTCCATGGTAGTGTAATGTTTGAAGTTTTTTCAATTCAATAAATTCACCACAATGTTATTACACTATTGGAGCACTTTATTTTATTTTATGTGGAGAGTCTAATGACATCTGGTTCACGATTGGAGATCGGTGGATGTTTAACCCTGTGAGAGTTGATGCAGTTTTTGACGAGCTTGAGAGTGCAAGGCAACTTCATCTGATGAGTGCATATCCAGAAGGGAGTGGAATCACCAAGTGCATGTGGTGTGGTGGAAGAAATCAAGATTTTGCAAAAGATTTTTTGAGACATCATGTCAATTTATGGACTTTCTAGTCATAGAATATGATTATATTTACATTCATATATTATCATTTTGTTAGTCTTAACAATGGGTGTTTTATGATTTGAGTTTTACTGCCACTATTTGCCTTTATTTATTTTGTAAATATATATATTATATATATATAAGATATACTACCAATTTTTCTTATACAGATTGCTTGAGTTTGGGAACAAGACTAAAGTATTGCAAGTTGGATGGAACATACTTGCAAGGTTAGCATTATAGCCACAATTAGCCCTTTGTATTTTGTTGCTTCTGGTATTTACTGAGTATAATATTTTGCCTAAGCCCTTGTACACACGGTTGGACATTCCGACAACCAAATCCGTTGGATTTTGTCCGATGAATTTTGGCCAACGGATTTTGTCTGAAACTGTTGCATGCACACAGTCGGACAAAGTTGTCAGAAAATCCGATCGTACTTAACGTGATGACGTTATTTCGTTAGGACTGGACTACGTTCAGGCTAGTAGCCAATAGCTTTGGTCTAGGAATTTGATCTGAGCTTGCATGGCACTTTGTCCGATCGGAATTCTCTACACATGATCGGACAAAGTCCGATCGGATCATGTTGTCAGAAAATTTTATATCCCAGCTGGAAAACTTGGTCCGTCGGATACTCAGACGGAAACAGTCCGATGGAGCCCACACACTGTCGGATTATCCGACAACACGGTCCTATCAGACATTGTCCATCGGAATGTCCGACCGTGTGTACAAGGGCTTAGATATCCATTTTCTGGGCTACTGATATGGTTACCATTGTAACAAACATGAAAGTATGAAAGTCTAGTTTTGTGTCTCTTCTCCCTTTTAACCACCAGGTACAGTGCCTTGCAAATGTATTTACCCCCTTTGCATTTTTTGTGTTTTGTTGCCTCATAACCTGGAATTAACATGGATTGTTCGAGGATTTGCATCATTTAATTTACAGAACATACCCATAAGTTTGAAGATTTTTTTTTTATTATTGCGAAGCAAACAGCAAATAGGACAAAATAACAGAAAGTCAATGTGCATAACTATTCACCCCTTAAAGTCAATACTTTGTAGAGCCACCTTTTGCAACTATCACAGCTCCAAGTTACTTTGGCTAAGTTTCTATGAGCTTGCCACATCTTACCACTGGGATTTTTGCCCATTCCTCCTTGCAAAACTGCTCCAGCTCCTTCAAGCTGGATGGTTTGCACTTGTGAACAGAATTCTTTAAGTCTGACCACAACTTTTCTATTGGATTGAGGTATGGGCTTTGATTACGCCATTCCAATACATTTACATGTTTCCCCATAAACCACTCAAGCGTTTAGCAGGGTGTTTTGGGTCATTGTCCCACTGGAAGGTGAACCTCCGTCCTAGCCTCAAATCACACACAGAGTGGTACAGGTTTTGCTCAAGAATATCCCTGTATTTAGCATCAAACTTTCCCTCAACTTTGACCAGTTTCCCAGTCCCGACTGCTGAAAAAAAAACCCACAGCATAATGCTGCCACCACCATGTTTCACTTTGAGATGGTGTTCTTTGGGTGATGTGATGTGTTGGGTTTGCATCAGACAGTATTTTCTTTGATGGCCAAAAAAAAGTTAAATTTTATTCTCATTAGACCAGAGCACCTTCCTCCATACATTTTGGGAGTCCCCCACACGCCTTTTCACAAACGCAAAACGTGCCATTTTCTTTTTTGCTGAAAGTAAAGGCTTTTTTCTGGCCACTCTGCCACAATGCCCAACTCTATGGAGCGTACGGCTTATTGTCGTCCTATGTAAAGATTCTCCAGTCTCTGCTGTAGAACTCCGCAGCTCCTCCAGGTTTACCTTAGGTCTCTGTGCTGCCTCTCTGATTAATGCCCTCCTTGCCTGGTCCGTGAGTTTTGGTGTGCCGTTTCTTTTTATAAATTCTTTATTTTTTCTTTTTTTCTTTCCATAGATTTCACATTACATTTTGTTATATATCTACAACTTCTTTAACAGCTATATCTTATAATATTTCAATCCATACCTCAATTCCACGCCATCCTCCCCCATCCCTCACCATTCCCTCCCAAGAAAAAACAAAACAAAAAAAAACAAAACAAAAAAACAAAAACAGAATTTTCATAATAACCCCCCCCCTCACCCCCCACCCCCCCCCACGACCCGCCAGCTCTACCATATTTCAAAAGTTTTACATCATACTTTCTCTATAATTTAGATATGGAGCCCAAATCTTCTGATATTTCTCATCTTGATCTCTCATTATCATTGTTAAATTTTCCATTTGTTGGATTTCTGAAATTCTCTGAAACCACTGTGCTCTAGCTGGAGGGTTGCTTTTTTCCACAGAACCGGAATACATGCCCTTGCTGCTATCAATAAGTGTTTCAGCAAAGAATTTTTGAATCTTTCTATTGCCATTGGAATATCCAGCAACAAAAAAGTTGCCGGTTTATCTCCCAGGTCAATTCCTGTAATCCTTACAATAGTATCAGCTACCATCTCCCAGAACACTCTAATTTTTGGACATTCCCAAAAAATATGTAATAGTGTTCCTTCTGCTCCACGACATCTCCAACATGTCTCTGATATCTGGGGGTAAATTTGATGTAACACTTTTGGTGTTCTATACCACCTAGTGAGGATCTTGTATCCCCCTTCTTGATATCTGCTTGCCATTGAGGCCTTTTGATTAAACAGCAACATCTTATCCTTTTGTTCTGGGGAAAACGTAGTCCCTAAGTCTCTTTCCCAAGCCTGCAAAAAAGGCAATTCTTGTGGAGTCTCCTGTTCTATTAACATACTATAAAAATAAGACATCAAATGTCTCAGTTCATCTCCTTTCAAACAGATCTCTTCAAACTCCGTCAATGCCCTTATTTCTACATATATTTTTGATTTAGATCTAATAAAGGCTTCTAATTGCCTCATTCTGAAGGGATCTCACCCTAATATCATTCCTTTTTCAATATCTTTTATTTGTCATTAACCGATTGCCTACCGAGAAATGACAAATTCTGCTCAAGCCTCTGTCTCGTATTGTTTTGAATTTTGGATCCGTTATTCCTGGTAAAAATGCCAGGGTACCCAGGATGGGAAGGAGCGGGCTGGGAATTCTTGAAATAGATGTTTTTCTAAATACTCTTTTAGTTATTCGTAGTGTCTCTCCTATTATTTGGATTTTTTCTCATTCCTACTGGTATTTCTGTATCTGGAATCCACACTAATCCTTCCAATGGGATATCTATCGCTGCTTGTTCTGTCTGTATCCACGTTTTTTCATTTTTAAGCCTGCACCATTCCACTACTCTAGCTAAGTGTGAGGCTTCCTGGTATTTTATTGGGTCTGGGAGTCCTATCCCTCCTTTTCCTTTGGGGAGTACTAAGATATCTCGATGTACTCTTGCTGGTTTCCCAGCCCAGATGAACTTCATAAATCTTGATCTAAGATCCTTAAAAAAGCTTGGAGGGATCTTAATCGGTATAGTTTGTATTAGGTATAGAAGTCTAGGCATCACATTCATCTTAATAATATTGGGTCTCCCAAACCATGTAAAAATCTCTTTGTCCCATTTTTGAAGATCACTTTTGATCTGTCTTACCAGTGGGATATAGTTAAGTTCGAACAATTCTTTTAGATTTTTTTTCATTTTTGTTCCTAAATAACTTATATATGAATTTGTCCATCTAAAATCAAATTGTGTGGATATTGCTTGTAGCTGAGACGAATCTATTTCTATCCCCATTGCTTCTGATTTTCCATAATTTATTCTAAAGTTAAAGTCTAAAGTCCCGTAGCTCCATTAATAAAGACGGGAGTGATGTAATTGGGGACGTTACAAAAAAAATCAGATCATCTGCATAAGCTGCCAACTTTTGATCTTCATTTTTTATTTTTACACCCCTGATATCCACATTGGCACGTATTTTCCTTAAAAAAGGTTCTATCGTCAAAATGAATATCAGGGGTAAGAGGGGACATCCCTGGCGTGTTCCATTTAAAATGGAGAATGGCTCTGAAAATCTATCATTCACTTTCACCCTAGCACTTGGTTTTGAATATAAGTTAAGGATCCATCTCAGCATCCCCTCCCCCAGGCCTATATGTTGTAATACCACTTTTAAGAGTATCCAATCTACCCGATCAACCGCTTTTTCTGCATGCGCAGATACTATCACCATTGACTTATGCAATTTTTGTACCAGGTAAATTGTGTTCACCACTCATTGCGCATTTTCTCTTCCTTCTCTCCCTGGGACGAATCCCACTTGATCAGGGTGTATTAATTCCGGTATCAAATTTATCAATCTCATAGCTAATATCTTTGTGAACAATTTAAGGTCCACATTCAACAACAAAATAGGTCGGTAGCTGGGACACTGAGAGGGATCCTTTCCTTCTTTTGGTATTACTGTTATATGCGCCAGTAACGTTTCTGTTGGAATTTACTTCCCGTATTGAGTTATAGGCTTCCATGAATCTCGGAGCCAATTTCTCAGTAAACATACTATAATATGACAAAGTAAATCCATCTGGACCTGGTGATTTACCTAGTTTCAATATTTTTAATGCTTTTGCAACTTCCTCTAGAGTGATTGGTACATCAATTTCTCTGGCCATTTCCTCTGTTATTTTTGGCATTTCTTTCCTTTCAATATATTCTCTAGCTATCTCTCCTTTTTTTAACTCCTCTGCCAAAGTAGATTTCTTTTCCAGCTGATATAGCTTCTCAATTGAATTCCTGGTTGTGCTTTCTCTTAGAGCATTTGCCAGCAGTCTCCCTGGTTTATTCCCAAATTCATAGAATCTCTGCTTCCCTCGATTTAGCTTTGCTTTCACTTTTTCTGTTAATTGGAGATTTAATTTTTCACGAAAACCATCTAATTTCTCTTCTACTGCTTGTGCTTGTGATTTTTTATGTACTATTTCTAGTTCCCTAATCTCTTTAAGCAAATTATCGATCGTTTCATTCAGTCTGCGTTTTCTATGTGCTCTGAGGGATATAAATATTCCTCTCATATTGTGTGCCGTTTCTTGGCAGGTTGGCTGTTGTGCCATGTTCTTTCCATTTGTTTATGATAGATGTGATGGTGCTCCTAGGGATCATCAAAGATTTTGATTTTTTTTATAACCTAACCCTGACTTGTCCCTTACTTGTCTGGAGAGTTCCTTGGTCTTCATGGCAGTGTTTGGGTAGTGGTGCCTCTTGCTTAGGTGTTACAACCTCTGGGACCTTCAAAAAGGTGTTTATAAGTAATGACAGATCATGTGATACTTAGATTGCACACAGGTGGACATCATTTCACTAATCATGTGACTTCTGAAGGTAAATGGTTGCACCAGAGCTTTTTTTATGGGCTTCATAACAAAGGGGGTGTATACATACGCTCATGCCAATTATCAGTTTTTTATTTCTGAAAAATCGTTTTATGTATATATTTTTCTAATTTTATTTCACCAACTTAGACTATTGTGTTCTGATCCATCACATATAATTTGTTAGGCTGTAATGTAACAAAATAGGTAAAAATGCAAGGGGGGGGGGGGGGTGAATACTTTTGCAAGGCACTGTATGTATAGACAGTATGCTTGAAAATGTAGTTTTGTCATGTTTCACTTCATATAGTGTTTCTTTACCATGACTGGTGTTGTATTACTAGGATACTTTCCTCACTGCGTGTTATCTAGCCTGACCTCTTTAGGCTCCAATGCCTGCCCAGGGAAGGCCCTCAATGCTGATTGTATGCCTATAGGATAAGGTGTTCTTTGTTATTATGGGATATTTCTATATGGATTTAATATTTGATGTATGTGTTATATTTTTTATTACTGTCAGAAACCATGAATCAGACCGAGACAGAAGTACAGTTAAATCACACTTGTTTAATAATACAAGTAAATACAACAAACGTAGTCAAAACACAGCCAAAGTTCAGTAACTTGAACGGGTAGTCAGCCATGCCAGAAAGTCAGGGATATGCTAATGATGTATTAACAGGATACATTTTAATCAGATGACAAGCTTAACCACTTCAATACCGTTCATTTTCACCCCCTTCCTGCCCAGGACAATTTTCAGCTTTCAGCGCTGTCGCATTTTGAATGACAATTGTGCGGTCATACAACACTGTACCCAAGCAAAATTTTCATAATTTTCTTCCCACAAACAGAGCTTTCTTTTGGTGGTATTTGATCACCTCTGGGGTTTTTATTTGTTGCTAAACAAACTAAAAAACCTGAGATAAAAAAAATAAAAAATTAAATTTTTTTTCTTTGTTGCAGTTATAAAATTTGTTTTTTTCCTTCACTAACGGGTACTAATGAGGCGGCACTGATGAGTTGGCACTGATAAGGTGACACTGATGGGCACTGATGAGGAGGCACTGATATGTGGAATTGATAAGCACTGATAGGCAGCGCTGATATGCAGCACTGATGGTCACCAATAGGCGGCATTGATGTGCAGCACTGATAAGTGGCACTGATGGGCACTGACAAGCAGCACTAATGGGCACCGACAGGTGGCACTGATGGGCACTGATAGGTAGCATTGATTGGCACTGACAGGTGACACTGATGGACTCTAATAGATGACACTGATGGGCAGCACTGATGATGAGGTACTGACAGGTTTTATTGATGGGCAATGATTGGCACTGTGATAGGCACTGATTGGCACTGTGGTGGGCAATGATTGCCACTGTTGTGGGCACTGACCAGGGTTTCTGATTGGGCACTGACTGGCAGCTGATGGGCACTTATTGGCATGGTTTGTGGCACATTTGATGGGGCTGTGCTGATAATCAATTTGCTGATTATCAGCACAGACATCCCCTCTGACAGGGAGAGCCGCCGATCATCTCTCCCTGTCAGCACGAACCGAGGAAAGACATTTACCGTCACTTCCTGGTTCACGCTGTGATCAGCTGTGATTGGTCACAGCTGATCACATGGTAAGGCGCCTCCGTCAGAGGCTTCTTACCACGATCGGAGATGCAGTGTGTCAGACTGATACACAACACCTCTGATCGCCGTGCAGCGCGCGCTCCCTGCCAGCATGTTATCCTGCTGGACGTGATATAAAACCCAGTCAGGATAACAGAACCACCACCTTTATTCTGCTATAGGCCGGCAGGAAGTGGTTAAGCACATATTCCTGCCCCCAGAACCACCCTTCTAACATGCAAGAAAGAGGGGGAGAATTGGGACTTTAAATGAAGCACCTCAAGGTGCTTGCATCCTGGTAATGTATACAAACTAGAGGGTAATTTGGGACTTTGAATGAAGCGATTGGTGGAGATAAGTTATGAGTACATAATATTTAGTTGATGACATAAATCTAAAAGCATAAAGAATATTTATTACTTTGATATATAGTACAAAACACATATAAAAAGCATAAACATGATGAATGAATTAGTACAAACATGATAACACATGATCAGGGTAATAAAAATATATATAAGTAGATACCATGGCACACAGATGCCACGGCAACCTACCCAAGACCGACATGTGCCCACATGGTGTGTATATGTCTATTAAAAAATATATTATCGTAAATTATTAAAAATGCTGGGAAAAGATCAATCCGTATAGAATATAACTATGGCATCAAGTGTAGCTCGACGCGTTTTGTGGATTTTTCCATTCATCAGGAGCAGATGCATCAGTGATTCCTATAAAGTATATATAATAGAGATGTAATATATCATTGTTTAGAATAGAAAAGTACAAGATATCTGTAAACGGCTCACCAACCACACTCACCAACCCAAGCAGCAACCACAGCGCATGGTGACCGGCACAGGGCAGGCCGTGGATATAGACCCCACCGCGGGAGCTGAGGCAGCATAATATAAAGATGCCACATCAGGTAGACAAAAAGTGAGCGAAATGTAAACGGAAAAACTTCCTATGGCGAAAAGTGATAAAGGGTAATCCATGAAGCCGGGGTATCTAGAAACAAAATTATTATACTAAATGTGTATATAGCCATATGATCAAAGTGTATGTGTAAGTAGATAATTAAAATCTAGTAGTGAACCCAATATGACTTCACAAAGAGTAATATCCAAGGTAGGAAATATCAAAGAGTATTAGTGCAAAAACATGTAAATTGAAGTGGTTCTGAAAAAACATAAATGTATGTGAGTGTGAAACCATAAAACAACCCTACCATTGGGGAGGAAAAACACGAAGTGAAGAAAAAAAAAACTGTGAAACTGAAGACAAAACTGCAGAAACGAGAAAAGAATCATACCATGGTGTCGCAACATAGCACTACCAACAGATGGATGTAAAGGGTGTGCACTCACCCCCAGAAGGAGACCAGCCGTGTAAACAGCCAGCTCCAAATGGGGGATGTATAAATATGCTGCCAGCGCCACACGGTGAGCTAATGGAGGGGGTGGAGCCGCACCTGAGCCGAGTAACCACTCAGCAACAGGCGCGGAAACCCCGTCATGGGGACACACAGAAGGGGGAATCGCCTTGTTTACATAGGCAGTTCACCGTTCTGCCTGTGTACTAGGTGATCGTGGGTCACCGACGGACATTGAGTCACCCACGGGCACACTCCCACGGTGCATGGCGTCCGTGTGCGCCGTGATCCTCCTCGCACAGACCGACGTACAGGTACATTGGTTCACACATGAGAGCTGACCTGCCACTCTATATCTGAGTGAGCTAGTCGGCAAGTGGTTAATTATGGTTCTATAAAACAAAGTAACTCTGATATTTTGATAGGACACCTACACTACAATTTTTTGCGCAATGTTGCCCCTTTACAACACTGCACATTTCGAGTTACATAAAGTACATGTGTAACTTTATGATATGAGGGATTTTCTTGTTTTAGAGAGCTAAAATTCAAAAATTTTTATTCCTGATTAGAGGTGATTAGATCTTCAGATGGATACGCGTTTTCCCTAAGGTTAGGGGCAGGGCCCAGACATGGGTGGGTGGGAGGGAAAGCTGCCCTGGGCACAATGGTTTACTATATGGATGGAGGCGCCTTCCTTCTGTTATAAGGCTGACAGAAATAGTGACAGCGTCAATGATTTTGACAAGGGAGTGACTGCTGGGCGTAGGATCCCCTAAGCTTGCACATCATGAATGGGGGGTGGGGCAGCAGTTTGGCACCTTTGCCCTGGGCACTGCATGACCTTGTCCCAGCAATGGATAGTGAAACAGGACTGTGGCACATTCTATGGGAATCTAACCCTTTCTGAGTACTGTTTGAATTATCACACTTCTAGCATTTGAAGCCCTGCTTTATACATTTTGAGATGGAAAATAAAAAGAAATATCTGGAACAGTGGCAATACCTGGATGCAAAAAGTGAATATAATAGAACAATTATCTTATGTTTTGCTTTACATTTATATTTAATCCCACCTGCCATTTTTGATTCCTGCAATTAAATCCTATTAGAATATAGATTTTTTTCAATCTTGAAAGTAAAAACAATTTTCTAAAATCAATTTAAAGTGTTAAAAGAACATTAGACATTTGACAAATATTGTAGACCTAGGAACAACAAAATTGAGTATGTGCTAAACTGCACTGACATTGAGTTATAACATCCAACACATTACATTGAAATAGTTGTTTACTTGGAGAAGGGGAAAAAAATCAATTTTGTTTGCTATGTATTATCATGTTTCTCTTGCTATTGCTGTCTGTATTCTCAGCCTTTCCTTTTGTTACTTGTGTAGAAATTGCCTATAATTGCCCTGGTTTACACAGTGCAGTAATAGCTAATCTTAGCTCTTCAAATGATTTGGCCTGAAGTGCTACATAATTGGGCCTTCTTGTCAGTTCAGTTGTGAGCCAAACAGATATAGAAATGAAGGCGTACAAGTGGCACACTTCAAACAAGTTACATACAGTACATATAAATAGCATTATGCATACTAAAATGTAGAAGGTAATTATTGCTTGACAGGTGTTGTTAAC
The DNA here is from genome assembly GCF_037356315.1 of Lithobates pipiens. Taxonomy (NCBI): domain Eukaryota; kingdom Metazoa; phylum Chordata; class Amphibia; order Anura; family Ranidae; genus Lithobates; species Lithobates pipiens. The sequence continues at coordinate 297,117,644 of NW_027507764.1, forward strand.
CTCTAGAGATCCGCGCTATAGCCGAATGACCTGCATTGCCGGGACGACGTCTGTTAACGTCGCCCCGTGCACGAGCGGCCTACGCGCCCCCTAACCCCTTACCACGTGATCAGCTGTCAGCCAATGACAGCTGATCACGTGATGTCAACACAGCCAGTAATCGGCTATTTTTTCTCCTCGCGCTCTCAGTCTATAAGTACCCACAATCAGTGCTTGGACAGTGCTGCTGCACATCAGTGCCATCAGTGCCCATCAGTGTCACCTACCAGTGCCCATCAGTGCCACCTATCAATGCCATCCATCAGTGCCCATCAGTGCTATCTATCTGGTACCTATCAGTGCCCATCTGTGCCACCCATCCGTGCCACCCATCAGGGCCCATCGGTACCATCTTATCAGTGGCCATCAGTGCCGCCTTATTTGTGCCTATCAGTACCGACTTTTCTGTCCCCATCAGTGCCACCTTATCTGTGCCTATCAGTTCTGCCTTAACTGTGCCTATTAGTGCCCATCAGTGCAGCCTATCAATGCCCACCAGTGCAGCCTATCAGTGCCCACCAGTGCTGCCTCATCGGCGCATATCAATGAAGCAGAAAAATTACCTGTTTGCAAAATGTTATAACAAACTATTAAACATGATTTTTTTTTCAAAATTTTCCATCTTTTTTTGTTTGTTTAGCAAATAATAAAAAAAAAAAACAGCTGTGATTAATACCACCAAAGGAAAGCTCTATTTATGGGAAAAAAAATGATAAAAATTTAATTTGGGTACAGTGTTGTATGATTGTCATTCAAAATGCGTAAAAGCTGAAAATTGGTCTGGGCATGAGGGGGGTTTAAGCGCCCAGTAAGCAAGTGGTTAAACTAGAACTTGCACTGTCATTTATTCACTATTCTAACAAGTGGTGCTACCTTCCCCATAAAAGTATAACATAGAAGATCCATAATCCATATACATATTTAGAGCTGCTGTTAGAAATCATGGGGCCCTGTACAGCCTACCTGAGGGGACTCCCTTCGACCCCGCCCTCCACCGCACCCCACCCAATTTTGTCTTCAAGTGAAGAGAGATGAGGTGCATACAGTGCAGCGGTCGAGGAAGTGATTGGCTGGCTTAAGAGCTGCTTGTATCACTTCCACATGAAACCTGACAGTTGCGTTTACAAATATACACACACTCCTGGCCGCTGACCCCAGGCTGGGAGTAGTGGTGTATTTTGGTTTTGTGCTGCTTTGTCCCACACCCCCATCTAAATTTGTCCCACCCCTGACACTTTAAAACTGCGTGGGCCCATGCAATGGCGACAAACTACTTAAATTCTACTATTCATAAGCAAAGTTTAAAGTCTTTACCACTTTAGATTTACAGAGGAGGTCTGGTGCTAGAATTACTGCCCATGATCTGACGTTTGCAGTGCTACCTCACATATGTGGGACAATTGTGTGCATACGGGACCAACACATGCGTTCACCTTTGCATGCGAGCACAGGAGGATAGGAAAAACTTCAAATCAAAATTGTAATAATTTTTTTTCTATTTTTTTTTGTTACAGTGTTGATTTCATATTTTTTTTCTTTTATCACTTTTATTACCATCACAAGGAATGTAAACATTCAGCAGTGCCAGGTACTCTTTATGGAGAGATCTCGGGTTTATAAAACACCAAATCCCTCTTCTGCACTTAAAAGCATTCAAAACACCAAGATCTGTGTTTTGAATGCTTTAGATTTTTCAAAACTGACGCCGATGGTTCCCAAATAAACCTGACAGTCCTGGCTTTGCTCGGCTGTACGGCCAGCCGGCAGATGCATCAGCTGGTCGATCTGGTCTCCCGGTGGGACAGGAGAGCCAAGGAAAGTGGTGGGGGGGGGGGAACAGACATCCCCTCCTGCTTTCTAGTAAGTCCCTCCAATTGCTATTACAAGAGAGCTGACCACCAGCTCTAATAAACAATACTGGGGTCATGCCTGCAGCTGTAGACATAATCCAGGTACAGAGGACACCCCCCCTATAAAATACAGCCCCAGGCACACACCTTGTTTGCCGCATAGTAAATACGTCCCTGGTTAGGAGTGTGCATTGTGCATGTCTAAAAACACATGTTTGCAGCATGGTCCTAGTGCACTTTTTAAAATGTCGCTGGGAATAAAGTGGTTTAAGGGGAGTTGCTGCATTTGGGGGAGGGGGGTTAGTAAAAACAAGAAGCTTAGCTTGTATTTACTGTCCCCCTCAAACGCAAGTGTAAAGTAGCATCTTACTGTGCCTTATGATCTTTAGCATTACGATATTCATTCACACAGCACAGCAGATGCTTAGCTCTATTACACACATGTGCGTCACATGGCTGTTGGGTTCTGTCATAAGTTAACAAAGTCAGCACCCCATAGCCATGTGACACACTGCAACAGAGCCGAGCACCTGCTGAGCTGTGTGAATGAATATCCTAATGCTAAAGATCATAAGGCAGAGTGAGGATTTTATTAAGTAAGATATTACGATATGTGGCTCACTGTGTGCTACCATTGCCTGTCATGCTACCTGCCACCGCCAGGATTAGTTTTACTGCTCCCTCACTGCCAGGTGCCTCTCATCAGTCCCAGCACCTGAGAGAGTGGAGCAGGTACAGTACATTACAGATCACGGCGACAGGGAAGGAAGGAATAGAGCAACCGGCCGGAACTGTTGAGCAAGCGACGCACTGCACGTACATAACCTGAAAATGAAGAAAGAGTCCCTGAGATACTCTCGCATCCTGTTGACCCGATGGGGCCCAGGAAATGTGATCATACACTCCCCTAAGCAAATAGGAGCAGGGTATAATTTAGTAAGCCCAATTTTTTTTATTTGGAAGAGATGATCTTTAAAGCTGTCCAGGCGCCCCTGTTGAGCAGATCGGGCCCGGTACAACAGGACTGGTTTCACTGCCTTATCATCGGCCCTGTAAATATTTTATTATTTCATAAACTGAGCTGCTCAGAAAGGGGAGTGGCATCAGTAGATGGAGGGATATTGGGGTATATTCAATTAACCCATAATATATACTTTGTTATTTCTATAACTTAAAACAGTGTTTCTCAGGCTTGCTTTGAAATTCTGCACAATCCAGGCGTAGAGGTCCCATGCATTTGTGTTTACATCACAAGCCTTGTTGACTCATTGAGCATATGCCCATTTGAGTCCCTTCACTTCAGTAAGCCTTCACACAACCGGTTGTGGTTCCATTGTTGTTTTTCCACTCAAGACTGACGTCATGTGGAATATTTTTTCTTGTCCTAAAAGGTTATTTTTCCTCACTATTCCTTCATGGACTTTTCAATTCACATTTTACCAACTTCCATATGAAAGTACATGGACTTATAGAATTTTTGAGCTTTGTGATATTCACATCACTTTTCACTGTTTTGTCATTTATTTATTTTTACTTTTGTGGTTATTCACATCATACTTATTGTTTTTTTACACATGAATTTGTAGCAGTACAAATTTTTAAGCGCTGCACATAATTTTATCTTAGTCACCTCATAGGGGACCCCTTCCACCATGGAGACATGGTGGGGAACAACACACACACACTATAATGATCTGTGTGGCCCCCATAATGGTGGTTGTCCCTCAAACCAGTATGCAGTGGATACCTTCAATAGGTATGCACCCCTCGCTAATGACAGTAGAGAAACAGAACCTAGAGTTATTAGGGATCACCCAGCCCATCCCCTTTCTTATAACCACTATCCAGCTGGTAATCATAACCAACAGGATTTTCAGTGGGGCACCCGAGGGGGGCACAAAAGAAATGGAGACGCAAAAAAGGGAGCAGAGGGGGGAGACTCCTTCACCACAAAGAGATGGAGGACCATTGTGAAAATGGTATACTAAATCTGAGCACTAAAGAATTTTCAAGGTAAGGGGGTTGTAACCCTCAACAAGGGACTTAAATTTGCACCTCCAAGTAATCTTAATAAGTTTCAGACTTTTATAGACATACAGAAATACACTCGCAAGTTAAACATCAAAAGACATCTGTAATCCCACTTGGCAACTAGCTTGGGGTGCATCAGATGTTGTTCACTCTGGTCTATCTAACGCCTCCCTTTTCAACCCCCCCCCTGTCCAACAATATCAAAGTTTCTTGCAATAGATAGGATTAGACACTTTGTGCAATAGAAAGGATATAGTTGTCTGCCCAGCAGACAAGGGAGGTGCTATTGTGATCTTGGATAGTGATGGACAAACTTCTGATGGGACGTTTCGCGAACGCGGACCGCGAACGCGGCCGATAGTTCGCGAACCGTAACGTTCGCGGTGGGCCCCATTGACTTCAATGGGAGGCGAACTTTGCAAACCTACAGGTCAAATTTGCAGCCACAAAATAATTACTAGCTGTGCAAACATAGTCCCACCACATGGCCAATGACATAACACATGTATGAGGTGAATCTGGGATCGACAACTACAAGCATTCTTTTTTTATATGTGAAATTGTGACAATTCAGGACTGTGGAGCGCATGAAGGCAATGGAGGAGAGGAAAGGTCAGGGTAGGTAAAGAAGAGGGTGCAGGAGATGATCAACCACACTGTGATAGAGAGCACTGACATCAGCAGCGTGACATACAGCAATGACACCAACACCGTGATATACAGCACTGACACCTGCACCGTAAGCAGCCCCAGGAGTAAGTCAGCATAGCACAGGGATGGTGGGAGCCCCTCATAATGAGCATAGCACAGGGATGGTGGGAGACCCTCATAATGAGCATAGCACAGGGATGGTGGGAGCCCCTCATAATATGCACAGCAGAGGTACAGCCCCAGGAGTAAGTCAGCATAGCACAGGGATGGTGGGAGCCCCTCATAATAAGCAGCCCCAGGAGGAAGTCAGCATAGCACAGGGATGGTGGGAGCCCCTCATAATGAGCATAGCACAGGGATGGTGGGAGCCCCTCATAATATGCACAGCAGAGGTACAGCCCCAGGAGGAAGTCAGCACAGCACAGGGATGGTGGGAGCCCCTCATAATAAGCAGCCCCAGGAGGATGTCAGCATAGCACAGGGATGGTGGGAGCCCCTCATAATAAGCAGCCCCAGAAGGAAGTCAGCACAGCACAGGGATGGTGGGAGCCCCTCATAATGAGAATAGCACAGGGATGGTGGGAGCCCCTCATAATATGCACAGCAGAGGTACAGCCCCAGGAGGAAGTCAGCACAGCACAGGGATAGTGGGAGCCCCTCATAATAAGCATCCCCAGTAGAAATATGACACCGCTCAACCTCTTCAAAGAGGAGGGTACGAGCATATAGTACGGTGTGCTTTTTTGGACAAGGAAGTGAGCCAAATGAAGAAAGAAGGTCTCTGTGCTCGATTAATAAAATTGTTTATAGACATATACATGGTCTACTGGTCACATGTGTTGAATTCCTCCGAGATCCATGCCTCATTCATTTTTAGAAATGTGAGGTAGTTAACACTGTTGTGAGCTAGGCGAGTACGCTTATCGGTCACGATCCCCCCTGCTGCGCTGAACGTCCTTTCGGACAGGACACTGGATGAGGGGCAAGCCAACAGTTCCATTGCAAATTGGGCAAGCTCTGGCCAGAGGTCAAGCCTGCCCACCCAGTAGTCCAGGGGTTAATCACTCCTCAGAGCATCCACATCGGCCGTTAACCCGATGTAGTCGGACACCTGACGGTCTAGGCGTTCCCTGATGCTGGATCCGGATGACACCTGTCGATGGGCCGGCTGAAAGAATGACCTCATATCCGAAGTCACCAACACATCTTCAAACCGACCTCTTCTTGCAGGCGCTGTTGGATTGGTACCCGCAACTCCTTCTCTGGGAGTGGGAATTGCTCCTCTGCCAGCGCACGCAAAAGCAGAATGCAGCATTTCTCGAAGCAAGGCCTGGAAGGGCTGCATTCTGACAGCCCTCTGTGACGGCGGTAAAATTTCCGCCATTTTGTGTTTGTACCAAGGGTCTAAGTACGTTGCCACCCAGTACTGGTCCTTGAACCTTATGCTTTTTATACGGGGGTCCCTATTAAAACACTGGAGCATGAAGGCCCCCATTTGCACTAAACTGGAAGCGGTGTGGTGGCCTGGCTCCTGCTCATCATTCTCCTCTCCCCATCCATGCACAACAACAGGGATCCCAGAAAGGTTTAAAGCATGCTCTTCTTGCTCCTTCTCATCTGCCCCAGCACCATCCTCCTCTGACTCCTCTTCAGACTCCTGTTGTTCACTTGTCTCAGATAGAGTAGCCCCCCCTGGGAATTCATCCAGCATTGCGACTTCCTCATCTTCCCGCTCCTGCTCCTCCACAGCTTGATCAATGACACAACGCAATGCACGCTCCATAAAGAAGGCATAAGGTACCATGTCACTAATGGCGCCATGGCTGCGACTGACCAGTTTGGTGATCTCCTCAAATGGCCGCAGAAGTCTGCATGCGTTGCGCATGAGCAGCCACTGGCACGGTGAAAAAAAACCCAGCTCCCCAGAACCTGTTCTGCCGCAGAGTTCATACAGGTAGACGTTAGGCTGCTCCAGCAGAAACGTGCAGTTATCAAGCATATAGAAGGTTGAGTTCCATCGCGTCGGGCAATTGCAAATAAGACGTCTGACCGGCAGATTGTGTTGCCGCTGAATGTCAGCAAGGCGAGCCATGGCCGTGTAAGATCTTCTGAAATGGGCCGAGATTTTCCTTGCCTGCCGCAAGATGTCCTGGACCCTAGGGTATTTGACAACGAATCGCTGCAAGTTTAAGACGTGTGCCATGCATGGCACGTGCGTAATTTTGCCCTGTTTCAATGCGCTAAACAGATTGGCACCGTTGTCACACACCACTTTACCAACTGTCAAATTGAGCGGTGTTAGCCACTGATCTGCCTGTGAACGCAAAGCTGAAAGGAGTGCCGGGCCAGTGTGGCTCTTGGCTTCCAAGCACAACAGATGCAGCACGGCATGGCAACGTCTCACCTGGCATGTCTAATAGGTTCTCGGGAGCTTGGGCGGCGCAGCAGAAGAGATGCTAGCAGCGGAAAAGGAGGAGTCAGCCGAGGAGGAGAGGGAGGAGGATGGAGTAGGAGGAGGAGAAGAAGAGCCAGGCCTGCATGCAATCCGTGGCGGTAAAACCAAATCTACACGGGTGCCACGGGTTTACCTGCTTGACGGCCGTCAGAAGGTTCACCCAGTGGGCAGTAAAAGTGATATACCTTCCCTGCCCGTGTTTGCTAAACCACGTGTCTGTGGTCAGATGTATCTTGGCACCGACACTGTGTGCCAGAGATACATTCACTTGCCGCTAAACATGGCCATATAGCTCTGAGATGCCCTTCTCTGAGAAATACTTCCTTCCTGGGACCTTCCATTGTGGTGTTCCAATGGCCACAAATTTTCGAAAGGCCTCCGAGTCCACCAGTTTATATGGCAGTAGTTGGCGGGCTATCAGTTCTGACAAGCCAGCCGTCAACCGTTGGGCAAGAGGGTTATCCGGCATCATCATTTTTTTACGCTCGAACATTAAGCCCACGGAAGCCTGCCTTTTTGCAGAAAAACATGAGCTTGGCGTGATGGAAGGTGGAGTGGAGGACAATTGTGAGGAGAGAGGAGAGGTAGAAGATGAGGCTGGACGGTGAGAACCTGGAGTGTGGCTTTGTGTGTTCCGTTGCTCCCACTGGGCTCGGTGATGGCAGCTCATGTGCCTTCTTAAGGCGGTCGTCCCTAGGTGAGTGTTGGGCTTACCGCGACTAATGCGTTGACTGCAAAGATTGCAGATGGCAACACTATTGTCAGCAGCGGACACGTTAAAAAAAGCCCACACTGAGGAGCCATGTGCCGGTGTCCTGGGAGTGCCAGATGTGACCGTACATGGTCGATGACTCGCTCCTGATACATTAGCAGTCTGCTTTGTCCCTCCTGTGCAATGTAAGTTATTCCTGCTTCTCCTCCCTATCTGCTGGTCCATATCTCCCTCTGAACTCCCCTCCTCTTCCTCTCTTGTGGGCACCCACGTGACATCACTAGACACGTCATCATCGACGTCACCTTTCCCACTGCTACACCGGGGACCAACCTCCTCCTTGGGCTGATCTGGGTACTGTCGTCAGACTGCTGAGTGGTGGTTCTTGCTACCTCCTCTTCCTGATCCAATGCCAAGAGTGGCTGCGCATCAGAAATGTCTTGATATGGATCGGAAAATAATTCCTGTGACTCAAGTGGAAGGTATGTGGTGGTGGTGGTGCTGGTGTTGTTGGTGGTAGTGTCTTTGGGGGTGCACATAGCAGAGAGTGAAGAAGAGGGTGCAGACCGAGAGGATGAGGAGGGTGCAGAAGAGTAAGGCTGAGTGAGCCACTCAACCAATTCTGGTGCTTCCTTTGACGTAATCGCACGCACCTTCTGCAATTTCCCACTTTGGCTCAAGCCTGTTGCTCCTGCCCTACCCCTACCACCCCTGCGGAAGGGCCTGCCTCTTCCTCTGCCTGTCATTTTTTAAATGACTCTGTGACAAAACTTTCAGTCCCTATACTGATAAAGGACTGCTGCAGAATTGGGCAGCAGTAGTGCACCTCAACCCTATATATTGTGGACCTATACCAGTCCTTAAGGATTAGCAGACTGTACCTCACTCAACCCTATATACTGTGGTACACGATACCTTACCAGTCCTTATAAGGACCTTTGTGGAACTAGTAGGTTGTGATTAGCAGACTGTACCTCAGTCCCTATACTGATAAAGGACTGCTGCAGAATTGGGCAGCAGTCAGCAGTAGTGCACCTCAACCCTATATATTGTGGACCTATACCAGTCCTTAAGGATTAGCAGACTGTATCTCACTCAACCCTATATACTGTAGTATACTATACCTTACCAGTCCTTATGAGGACCTTGTGGAACTAGTAGGTTGTGATTAGCAGACTGTACCTCAGTCCCTATACTGATAAAAGACTGCTGCAAAATAGGGCAGCAGTCAGCAGTAGTGCACTTTAACCCTATATCTTGTGGACCTATACCAGTCCTTAAGGATTAGCAGACTGTACCTCACTCAACCCTATATACTCTAGTACGCTATACCTTACCAGTCCTTAGAAGGACCTTTGTGCAACTAGTAGGTTGTGATTAGCAGACTGTACCTCAGTCCCTATACTCATAAAGAACTACTGCAGCAGAAGGGCAGCAGTCAAGTATAATATTCTTTCTATATTTGGAAGAAGGAATATTATACGTGTACAAGCCTATTACCATACCAGTCCTGAAAAGAACCTTTGTGGACCTAATAGTAACATCTACTGATTAAACTGACTGTCCCTCACTGCCACACAGAGCTTCCTGCCTGTCCCTATTTAAACTGACAAAACACAGGCTGCTGCAACAATAACTTGAATAGCACTCAAAACTATATCCTGTACTACTTTACCATACCAGTCCTGAAAAGGACTTTTGTGGACCTAATAGTAACAGCTAATGATTAAACTGACTGTCCCTGCTGCACACAGCGTCCTGTCCCTCTCTTCACTGACAAAAGACAGGCTGCTGCAACAATGACTTGAATAGCAGTGCCTCAAACCTATATCCTGAACTACACCTAACACCTATACCATACCAGTCCTGAAAATAACTTTTGTGGACCTAATAGCTAGCAATTTGGGTCACTGCAGTCTCTCTCTGCTCCACACAGCAACCTCTCCCTATAGTGACATACGAAAGAATGTAAAATGGCCACCGGATCGGGTCTATTTATAAGTTAGGGGGAATGTCCAAGTGTCCATGTGCTGTAATGTCTCAATTGGCTGTCCTGTACCACATGATGGATGTGTCATCATAGGTCAAAGTTCTTTTACACAGTAAACACGGAAGTCCGCCGGGTGAATAGCGACAATAGTCCGCCGATCGGGCGGACTGCGAACAGCCGAAATTTGGTGCGAACCGACCCTCGGGCGAACAGTTCGGCCATCCCTAATCTTTGACAAGTAAGCATATTCACAAGAAATGGCGAGACTTTTATCCGATAACAATACTTACACCTCCCTACCTATGGACGCTACATTTATATTTAAAAAAGAACTTAAAATACTTATAGAGTAAGGATTCAATATGGGGATTCTAAATAAAAAGGAGAAGCAGCATTTGGTACCTTTGGCCCCTAGGTTACCAATGATGTATTAGTTGTCGAAAATCCATAAAACTTTGGTAAACCCTCCAGACTACCCATCATCAGTAGTACTGACTCTATTACTTCTCAAGTTGGAAAGTATATTGATCATTACTTGCAGCTATTGATGATGCATGCCCCGTCTTTTCTTAAAGACACTAAACATGTTATCAACCTCCTCAATACTGTAGAGTGGAAGCCAACATACTTGCTGGTGACCGTAGATGTTGCGACTTTCCCGTAACTTAACTGTTCCTGCTATGCAGATTCAATTTTTTGGCATGATAGTGCGTATTATTTGCAAACTAAAAGAGGGACCATGGGAGCAAAATTTGATTCGAGCATGGCAAATCTTTTCATGTCTAAATGGGAAGAGGATACAGTTCTACATAATAGACGCTCAGAGCTAATAGTGTGGAAAAGATTTATTGACGATGCCCTGTTCATATGGGATGGTGATCTTCAATCAGTTGATTCTTTTGTTGGCCTTTCTGAATAACAAAAATAGGGGTATTGCCCTCAGCCATGAGGTAAGCTCTATAGAGAACCAAAAAAAGAGAAAAACCTAGTGCTCAAGGCCCAGTAATACCCCTCTGGATTTTATAGACAGACCAGGTAATGTGGTAGAAAAAATATATTTTATTATAAACATACAGTAAAATTGCAAAAGCAAGAGAATAGAATTACATAATAAAAATGTGTATATAAAAAATAACAAGTATACTCAAATTAATATTGGTACGACGCTCGGCTGCCGTATAGACAATGTTGGGTGAACAAGAACGCATACTACAAATGATGCCTAACATGTTTCGGGCCTTGTAGTCCTTTGGGAGTGAATGTAATGAGTATTCTATAATATAATTATGGTAATGCATTAGTAATGAACTAGTATAACAATTTTGTCAATAGTAATTGAACAAAAGAAAAATATTTTTTAGTCAAAACAAGTATGCATTTCTAGACACGTTTGATAACATAACAGCAAAAGAGACTATACTTAACTTACAAGGATGAGCAAATCACAGATAAAAACAACCAGAGGGCCAAGTGCTGTATTCCCACAGATTGAGCGCAAAACTGAGGTCCTAGATGGCAACAGGGTAAAGGGAAGCGGGAATGCACAAAGGGGTGGGAGAGCAATGAGGCAGCACCTGTCCCAACTGCAAGGACTTCAAGCGTGTAGAGTCAAAATCTTGCCAAGATTCTGACCAAAAGGCAATGGAGTCTAGATGTATACTGCAGTAAAGTGCTATGTATATTTCTCCGTATATGTATAAGAGAAAAGAAACAAAAAAAGGTATAAAGAAAGAGGTACTCATAGAACATTGTAAAGATGCAGATTGATAAGCATGGTAACTACCGCTAGCATAAGTGTGCTAAATAGGGTGGAACAGGTAAAAGAAGGTAGATTTAGGTTTCAAAGAGTAAAAAATACTGTGTGCTAATTACATACCTCTGCCTTGTGTCCTGTACGTGTGTTGTAACCCACTGGTCTTCACAGTGAAGCGCAAACAGGAAGGAACCTGTCAGCAGAAAGGCTCCGATGGGCAGGGATGTCCCAAGTGCGGCCACAAGCGGTGCCCCGACATGAGTCCCAGTGGGGCATTGCTTCCAACTCACACACCCAACCCTGGATGAAACTAGTGCAGCCCGGGCAATATCTATGTATAAGAAACACAGTCAGTGATGCAGATGTCGATCCACAGTAATTGCACCCCCTGGTGGCTGACAGCGAGAAGCTCATCGAACAAAAAATTGCTACATAAGTCCCAGCCTAGTAATAAATGACAAAAAGGAAACTATGAAAAGAGAATCAATCAACAGAATATAACAAAGATACAAAGATTATATACAGTATTGTACTTTAAATATAGTTGCGATATGCTGTACAACAAAGACACAATACACAAAACAAAAAACAGTTACAATTGGGATAGTTTGAATACAGAAGTGAATGAAAAATTAAAGGAACATATACCTCTGTGCGTCAAACATGCATACCAATGAATGTGTATGCATGTGCTCGCAAGGGATATACATATATATATAGTTCTCAGAATCCCCAACTGGAATTCCTCCAAATACAGTTTGAAATTGAAGGCCTCATTGAGGCCGGGTGGTGAGATGGCCTTGAGGTGGAAAATCCACCTCAATTCGCTTCGTAGAAGTAGTTTATTTGAATCCCCACCCCTTGGATTATCAGGGATGTGATCCAATGCAAGGAACCACACTTTGGGGGTGCGGTCTCCATGCACTGCACGGCTGTACGTTCCAAGGGGTAGACCGGGATCTTTTTTATTTATACTGACAATGTGACTGTATATTCTTTGCTATAGTTCAAGCTTGGTTTTCACTACATATTAGCAACCGCATTCGCACAGTAGTAGGTACACCACACCTGCAGTGTGACAATTTACAAAATGGTTGGATTCAAACTTTTCTCCATTGTGTAAATTAAAATTTTTTCTAGTATCCGTGTACTGACAATAATTACAATTTCCACATATGAACATCCCTGTTATTTCTGTGTGATCAGGTTTCCTTGTTTTATATTCGCTATGAACGTGTTTATCCTGCAAAGAAGGTGCTCTTCTGAATGTCATTTGTGGTTTATCGGAAACTAAGGGTGCTAGTATGGTGTCCATACTAAGCATGTGCCAGTATTCATGTAGGATATGGTTAATATGTTGTTGGCAAAACCTAGTGATCACCCATGAGGTCATGGGGTCTTTCTCTTGCTTCTGTAAGAAGAGGTCATTCCTTGTTTTGGTTTTGGCCTTCTTATAGGCTTTCTTGAGGATACCATTAGAGTATCCCCTAGCCTGCAGTCTAGTCCTTAGTATTGAGGCTTCTTTATCAAAAAGGGTGTCACTTGAGAAGTTGCGTCTAGCTCTAATATATTGTCCGAAAGGGATGGATGCCAATAATGTTTGAGGGTGGAAGCTAGAAGCTTCCAGAATGATATTGCCCGCCGTCAATTTTCTAAAGAGCTCACTCTGAAGAGAACCATCAGCATGTTAATTGTCAGATCCAAGAATGTAATAGTAGACGGATTATAGGTCATGGTGAATTTGAGATTAAATGTATAGCCCAAATTGATATACTCAAGAAACTCCTCAGGGAGTGTAGTAGAGCCATCCCACAGTATCATGATATCATCAATATAGCCATACCAGGCTTTGGCATGACTAGTATATCTACATGCAATGCCAGCCCTCAAAAATTCCACTCGCCTGCTCGCAATTTGCGAGTGGAATTTAATGCAGGGCGAGTGAGGAGCGGGGGTTGACCAGGCTGACCGTTTCGTGGCTGAAGCGATGATCCAGGAAACTGTCAGCCGGAGGACACAGAGTGGCAGGACCAGGTGCCCTGTCGCCGCTTTGAGCTGAGGCTGCATTGCTTCCCTCCCTCTCTCCTCTTGTCTTGTGTATCATACAGAGCAGGGATGTCTCACTGTGTGTCACGGAGCTGGCTGGGTCTGTGTTCGGCACGCGGAGTAACAGGGTTCCGCCCCACCTAGACCCCGCTGTGTGTGTGATCCATCCAGTGGAGTCCAGGAGAGTCTCTATTGATGATGGGGCACAGAAAAGCTGCATTGATGGGGCACAGTAAAGCTGCATTAATGGGCCACAGTCAAGCTGCGTTACTAGGGCACAGTGAGGCTGCAGGCACAGAGAGGCTGCGTTCACAGGCACAGAGAGGCTGCGTTCACAGGCACATAGAAGCTGCAGGCACAGTGATGCTGCATTCACAGGCATAGAGAGGCTGCGGGCACAGCGAGGCTGCATTCACAGGCATAGAGAGGCTGTGTTCACAGGCAAAGAGGCTGCGGGCACAGTGAGGCTGCGTTCATGGGCACAGTGAGGCTGCGTTCATGGACACAGTAAGAGTGAATTGATGGGCATAGTGAGGCTGCATTCATTGGTACTATAAAGTTGTATTTGATGTGCACTGTTAGGCTGCATTGATGGGCACCGTGAGGTGGCATTGATGGGCACCGTGAGGCAGCATTGATGGGCACCATAAAGCTGCATTTGATGGGCACAGTGAGGCTGCATTGATGGGCACAGTGAGTTTGAATTCATGGGCACAGTGAGGCTGCATTAGTGGGCACCGTAAAGTTGCATTTGATGGGCATAGTGAGGCTGCATTTGATGGGTACTGATATGCTTTATGTTAATATTGTTAAAGTTGTTGTTATTTATTTTTGGAACTTAATTCTGCTTAAAACATTTAGCAGTGTAATTGTATGAGATAATTTACAAGGGCGTGTTTAGGGGCGGACTTAGGGGTGGGGCAGGGGAGAGGTTGGTTGGGGCAACTGGTGGCGAGTAACTCTTAAGGCCTGGCTAGTGGCTCAGTACTTGAAATTTTGAGCCCTGTGCTATGCCATCAGAAAACATGAATCTTTCAAACTTCCCCAGGTACAGATTGGCATAAGCCGGGGCACAGCACCTGCCCATAGCCACACCCTGTACCTGGAGGTAGTGGGAGCCATCAAAGGAAAAGTAGTTGTGCTTCAATATAAATTCAAGGGATGCTACAATGAATTCCACCAAGGGAGAGGTATGGCTGTTTTGTCGTAATAGTACATGTCGTATTGCAGATAGACCCAATTCATGTGGGATAGAAATATATAGGGCCTCCATGTCAATCGTGACTAAAATAGTGTCGCCATTGATGTGGAGGCCATATAAAATTTGCAGAAGGTGGATAGTGTCCATGTATGATGGAAATGCTTCCACCATAGGCTGACGTTGTCTGTCAATGAATTTGCTGACATTATCCGTCAGGCTTCCCCTACCAGACACAATTGGTCTTCTTGGTGGTTTTTTAATGTTCTTATGTACTTTTGGGAACGTGTACAAAGTGGCCTCAAGTGGGAAGCCAGTTCTCATGTATGCTTAAGTATTTTTGTCGATGGTATTGTGATAATAGGCCTGATCGACAAGTATGTAAAATTCTTTCACATAGCCGTCAATCAGAGATCTTGGTATATGCCTATATCACCTTGGATTGTCCAATATGTTGTTACACATATCAACATAATCTACATTGTTCTTTATCACAATATTACTGCCTTTGTCAGCTGGTTTGATTGTTATGAGTTTGTCACGTAGCTGATGCTAGAGTCTGGTATGCAGAGGGAGGCCTCTCTAACACCTCTGATTCGAGGCCCCTGATAGAGAAAACAGGAGGCACAGGAGTGAAGAGCCGCACGAGTGCCTGGCAAGGTTGCTGGTAGATGAGCTGGACCAGAACTGAAGCAGGAACTGGAACGTACCCAGGAACAGCTGTCGGACTGGAAATTGGAGCTCAGGCAGGTGCAGGCAGGATGGACTGGAAGAGTAGGCACACTAATCCAGAGCAGGTGGACACTGGAGCAGCGTCTGTTGCAGGCAGGTTCGGTAACAGCCTGGCAACGAGATAGCAGGAGTAGGCAGGAACGTAGTCTCAGGTACAGGCAGGTTCGGCAACAGGCTGGCAGCGAGGTAGCAGAAGGAGCAGACAGGCACATACTAAAAACAGGCCAAGGTCAGGTGCAGGCAGATAAGCAGGGATAGTCAGGAACAAGCCGGGTAGGGTCAACTGGAGTAGATGCAGACAAATGGTAATCAGGAATCACAGGTAACTCTGTAGACCAGGCAGCATCGATCCAAGAAAGTAAGGCAGTTTAAATAGTCTGTTAGAGCCACGAACATCACCAGCCGAGCGTGCGTGCGTGCCCATGCGCACCAACATTGGCATTTCTTGCAGCACTAGTGCGCAAGTACGGGTGGACGTGAGCGCAAATGTGCCCGTGCAGCCCTTCTCAGTGGGACATGCAGAGGGGGATGTCCCTGGTCGCCATCTTGGATGCTGGCATGCCCTTCCTGACAGAGTTGGTTCTGTGTTAGTGATTGTAGTGCCCTATTTGTAAGATTCCCCTATGCTTGGGAAGAATGTTCGTTGAGGGACTTCATTGCAGATCGAAGTTGCAATTGGTTTAGCGTCACAATCTGTCACACTGACCACCAGCTGATTTTAATTGCACTGAGTACAATTGACTTCAGTTAGCCTCACCAGGGGTATATTAACCCACACCCCAGACATCCACAGTGATGCCATGGTGGTGGTGGGATGATACATGTACAGGACACAAGGCAGAGGTATATAAGTAGCACACAGTATTTTTCACTCTTTGACACCTAAATCCACCTTCTTTTACCTGTTTCACCCTATTTAGCACACTTATGCTAGCGGTTAGGGATGGCCGAACTGTTTGCCCGGCGGTCGGTTCGCAGCGAATTTTGCGTGTTCGCGATTCGCCCGTTCGGCGGACTGTTGCCGCTGTTCGCCCGGCAGACTTATGTGTTTACAGTGTGAAAGAACTTTGACCCATGATGACACATCCATCATGGGGTACAGGACAGCCAATAGAGACATTTCAGCACATGGACAATTGGACATTCCCCCTAACTTATAAATAGACCTGATCTGGCGGCCATTTTACATTCTTTCTTGTGTCATTATAGGGAGAGGTTGCTGTGTGGAGCAGGGAGAGACTGCAGTGACACAAATCGCTAGCTATTAGGTCCACAAAAGTCCTTTTAAGGACTGGTATGGTATAGGTGTAGTACAGGATATAGGGTTGATTGCACTGCTGTGCTAGTGATTGTTGCAGCAGCCTGTCTTTTGTCAGTGCAGAGAGGGACAGGACGCTGTGTGCAGCAGGGACAGTCAGTTTAATCACTAGCTGTTACTATTAGGTCCACAAAGGTCCTCTTAAGGACTGGTTTTGGTGTACAGTATATAGGGTTCAGTGCACTGCTGTGCTTGTGATTGGAGCAGCCTGTCTTTTGTCAGTGCAGCAGGGACAGTCAGTTTATTCACTAGCTGTTACTATTAGGTCCACAAAGGTCTTTTTAAGGACTGGTATGGTATAAGTGTCGTACAGTATATAGGGTTGTACACGTATAATATACTTTCTTCCAAATATAGAAAGAATATTATACTTGACTGCTGCCCTATTCTGCAGCAGTCCTTTATCAGTGTAGGGACTGAGGTACAGTCTGCACATCACTAGCTACTCGGTTCACAAAGGTCCTTGTAAGGACTGGTATAGGTGTACTATTTGGTGTGCAGTATATAGGTGTGTAATACACGTATAAAATACTTGCACATATAGAAAGCATAGTATAGTGCATTTCCACTGTGCAGCATTGTGACTGCTGAGCGGTTCTGCAGCGATACTACAAAGAGTGACAAACGCAATCCAAAAAAAGTATTATAACTGGTGTGATAGACCAGTGGCCCTCAAAACGACATATTAAGCAGGGTGTTATATACCTTCTTCCACATACATACTGCACTTCTCTAGAGACTTTTGTCACAGGGTCATTTAAAAAATGACAGGCAGAGGAAGAGGCAGGCCCTTCCGCAGGGGTGGTAGAGGTAGGGCAGGAGCAACAGACTTGAGCCAAAGTGGCAAATTCCAGAAGGTGCATGCGATTACGTCAAATGACGCACCAGACTTTGTTGAGTGGCTCACTCAGCCTTACTCTTCTGCACCCTCCTCATCCTCTCGATCTGCACCCTCTTCTGCAGCGAGTTGCTGGTATCAGTGCTGCTGTCAGTGTTCTATATCACAGTGCTGGTGTCATTGCTCTATATCACGGTGCTGGTGTCAGTGCACTCTATCATGGTGCTGGTGTCAGTGCACTCTATCACGGTGCTGGTGTCAGTGTTCTATATCACTGTGCTGTTGTCAGTGCACTCTATCACGGTGCTGGTGTCAGTGCACTCTATCACGGTGCTGGTGTCAGTGCACTCTATCACGGTGCTGGTGTCAGTGTTCTATATCACTGTGCTGTTGTCAGTGCACTCTATCACGGTGCTGGTGTCAGTGCTCTATATCACGGTGTTGGTGTCAGTGCACTCTATCACGGTGCTGGTATCAGTGCACTCTATCACAGTGCTGGTGTCAGTGCTCTATATCACAGTGCTGGTGTCAGTGTTCTATATCACTGTTCTGATGTCAATGCACTCTATCACGGTGCTGGTGTCAGTGCACTCTATCACAGTGCTGGCGTCAGTGTTCTATATCACTGTGCTGGTGTCAGTGCTCTATATCACGGTGCTGGTGTCAGTGCACTCTATCACGGTGCTGGTGTCAGTGTTCTATATCACGGTGCTGGTGTCAGTGCTCTATATCACGGTGCTGGTGTCAGTGCTCTATACCACGGTGCTGGTGTCAGTGCTCTATATCACGGTGCTAGTGTCAGTGCACTTTATCACGGTGCTAGTGTCAGTGTTCTATATCACAGTGCTGGTGTCAGTGCTCTATATCACGGTGCTGGTGTCAGTGCACTCTATCACGGTGCTGGTGAAGGTGCTTTATATCATTGTGCTGGTGTCAGTGTTCTATATCACAGTGCTGGTGTCAGTACTCTATATCACTGTGCTGGTGTCAGTGCTCTATATCACTGTGCTGATGTCAGTGCACTCTATCACGGTGCTGGTGTCAGTGCACTCTATCATGGCGCTGGTGTCAGTGCTCTATATCACGGTGCTGGTGCCAGTGCTCTATATCATGGTGCTGGTGTCAGTGTTCTATATCACTGTGCTGGTGTCAGTGCACTCTATCACGGTGCTAGTGTCAGTGCTCTATATCACCGTATTGGTGTCAGTGTTCTATATCACAGTGCTGATGTCAGTGCTCTATATCACGGTGCTGGTGTCAGTGCACTCTATCACGGTGCTGGTGTCAGTGCTCTATATCACGGTGCTGGTGTCAGTGCTCTATATCACTGTGCTGGTGTCAGTGCTCTATATCACAGTGCTGGTGTCAGTGCACTCTATATCACGGTGCTAGTGTCAGTGCTCTATATCACGGTGCTGGTGTCAGTGTTCTATATCACGGTGCTGGTGTCAGTGCTCTATATCACGGTGCTGGTGTCAGTGCACTCTATCACAGTGCTGGTGTCAGTGCTCTATATCACGGTGCTGGTGTCACCTTGCGGTGCTGGTGTCACCTTTCTATATCACAGTGCTGGTGTCAGTGCTCTATATCACTGTGCTGGTGTCAGTGTTCTATATCACAGTGCTGGTGTCAGTGCTCTATATCACGGTGCTGGTGTCAGTGCTCTATATCACGGTGCTGGTGTCAGTGTTCTATATCACAGTGCTGGTGTCAGTGCTCTATATCACTGTGCTGGTGTCAGTGCTCTATATCACTGTGCTGATGTCAGTGCACTCTATCACGGTGCTGGTGTCAGTGCACTCTATCATGGCGCTAGTGTCAGTGCTCTATATCATGGTGCTGGTGTCAGTGCACTCTATCATGGCGCTGGTGTCAGTGCTCTATATCACGGTGCTGGTGTCAGTGTTCTATATCATGGTGCTGGTGTCAGTGTTCTATATCACTGTGCTGGTGTCAATGCACTCTATCACGGTGCTGGTGTCAGTGCTTTATATCACGGTGCTGGTGTCAGTGCACTCTATCACGGTGCTGGTGTCAGTGCACTCTATCACGGTGCTGGTGTCAGTGTTCTATATCACTGTGCTGTTGTCAGTGCACTCTATCACGGTGCTGGTGTCAGTGCTCTATATCACGGTGTTGGTGTCAGTGCACTCTATCACGGTGCTGGTATCAGTGCACTCTATCACAGTGCTGGTGTCAGTGCTCTATATCACAGTGCTGGTGTCAGTGTTCTATATCACTGTTCTGATGTCAATGCACTCTATCACGGTGCTGGTGTCAGTGCACTCTATCACAGTGCTGGCGTCAGTGTTCTATATCACTGTGCTGGTGTCAGTGCTCTATATCACGGTGCTGGTGTCAGTGCACTCTATCACGGTGCTGGTGTCAGTGTTCTATATCACGGTGCTGGTGTCAGTGCTCTATATCACGGTGCTGGTGTCAGTGCTCTATACCACGGTGCTGGTGTCAGTGCTCTATATCACGGTGCTAGTGTCAGTGCACTTTATCACGGTGCTAGTGTCAGTGTTCTATATCACAGTGCTGGTGTCAGTGCTCTATATCACGGTGCTGGTGTCAGTGCACTCTATCACGGTGCTGGTGAAGGTGCTTTATATCATTGTGCTGGTGTCAGTGTTCTATATCACAGTGCTGGTGTCAGTACTCTATATCACTGTGCTGGTGTCAGTGCTCTATATCACTGTGCTGATGTCAGTGCACTCTATCACGGTGCTGGTGTCAGTGCACTCTATCATGGCGCTGGTGTCAGTGCTCTATATCACGGTGCTGGTGCCAGTGCTCTATATCATGGTGCTGGTGTCAGTGTTCTATATCACTGTGCTGGTGTCAGTGCACTCTATCACGGTGCTAGTGTCAGTGCTCTATATCACCGTATTGGTGTCAGTGTTCTATATCACAGTGCTGATGTCAGTGCTCTATATCACGGTGCTGGTGTCAGTGCACTCTATCACGGTGCTGGTGTCAGTGCTCTATATCACGGTGCTGGTGTCAGTGCTCTATATCACTGTGCTGGTGTCAGTGCTCTATATCACAGTGCTGGTGTCAGTGCACTCTATATCACGGTGCTAGTGTCAGTGCTCTATATCACGGTGCTGGTGTCAGTGTTCTATATCACGGTGCTGGTGTCAGTGCTCTATATCACGGTGCTGGTGTCAGTGCACTCTATCACAGTGCTGGTGTCAGTGCTCTATATCACGGTGCTGGTGTCACCTTGCGGTGCTGGTGTCACCTTTCTATATCACAGTGCTGGTGTCAGTGCTCTATATCACTGTGCTGGTGTCAGTGTTCTATATCACAGTGCTGGTGTCAGTGCTCTATATCACGGTGCTGGTGTCAGTGCTCTATATCACGGTGCTGGTGTCAGTGTTCTATATCACAGTGCTGGTGTCAGTGCTCTATATCACTGTGCTGGTGTCAGTGCTCTATATCACTGTGCTGATGTCAGTGCACTCTATCACGGTGCTGGTGTCAGTGCACTCTATCATGGCGCTAGTGTCAGTGCTCTATATCATGGTGCTGGTGTCAGTGCACTCTATCATGGCGCTGGTGTCAGTGCTCTATATCACGGTGCTGGTGTCAGTGTTCTATATCATGGTGCTGGTGTCAGTGTTCTATATCACTGTGCTGGTGTCAATGCACTCTATCACGGTGCTGGTGTCAGTGCTTTATATCACGGTGCTGGTGTCAGTGCACTCTATCACGGTGCTGGTGTCAGTGTTCTATATCACTGTGCTGGTGTCAGTGCTCTATATCACGGTGCTGGTGTCAGTGCTCTATATCACGGTGCTGGTGTCAGTGCACTCTATCACGGTGCTGGTGTCAGTGCACACTATCACGGTGCTGGTGTCAGTGCTCTATATCACGGTGCTGGTGTCAGTGCTCTATATCACAGTGCTGGTGTCAGTGTTCTATATCACGGTGCTGGTGTCAGTGCTCTATATCACGGTGCTGGTGTCAGTGCACTCTATCACGATGCTGGTGTCAGTGCACTCTATCACGGTGCTGGTGTCAGTGCACTCTATCACGGTGCTGGTGTCAGGCACTCTATCACGGTGCTGGTGTCAGTGTTCTATATCACGGTGCTGGTGATCATCTTCTGCACCCTCTTCATAGCCTACTCTGACCTTTCCTCTCCTCCATTGCCTTCATGCGCGCCTGAGTCCTGAATTGTCGAAATTTCACATATAAAAAAAGAATGCTGGTAGTTGTTGATCCCAGATTCACTTCATACATGTGTTATGTCAGTGGCCATGTAGTGGGACTATGTGTGCACAGCTAGTAATTATTTTGTGGCTGGAAATATGACCTGTAGGTTTTCGTTCGCGGTTCGCGTTCGCAAAACACCCCGTCGGAATTTCGTCCATCTCTACTAGCGGTGAAGTTCTTAGATAACTATGTCTACCATGTCTACATACTTACCAATCTGCATCTTTACAACGTTCTATGATTACCTCTTTTTTGTTTCTTTTCACTTATACATATACAGAGCACTTTACTGCAGTATACATCTAGACTCCATCGCCTTTTGGTCAGAATCTTGGCAGGAGTTTGACTCTACACGCCTGAAGTCCTTGCAGTTGGGACAGGTGCCGCCGCTTTTCTCTCTCAACCCTTTGTGTCCCCGCTTCCCTTTACCTGGTTGCCATCTGAGGCCTACCTCAGTTTTGCGCTCAATCTGTGGGAACACAGCCTGGTTGTTTTTAACAGTGATTGCTCATCCTTATAAGTATTGTCTCTTTTGCTGTTATTTTGTTATCAAACGTGTCTAGAGATGCATACTTTTTTTTACTAAAATTACTATTACTACTACTATTGACAAAATTGTTATATTAGTTCATTATTCTACTAATGTATTACCATATTTATATTATAGAATACTCATGACTTTCAAATAATGACATTAGCCTCCGAAGAAGGGCTACAAGATCCAAAACATGTTAGGCACCGTTTGTAGTATGTGTTCTTGCTAGCCCAACATTGTCTATAGGGCAGCTGAGCTTCATACCCATGTTAATTTGAGTATAATTGTTATTTTGTTATATACACATTTTTATCATGTAATTCTATTCTCTTGCTTTTGGAATTTTACTGTATGTTTATAATAAAATATATTTTTCTACCACATTACCTGGTCTGTCTATAAAATCCAGAGAGGTATTACCGTGCCTTGAGCACTAGGTTTTTCTCTTTTTTTGGTTGTCTTTATTGGATCAGAAGGACCAGGTGCTTATATACCCGCTGCCAATCCCTGCCCCATTACGCTCTATAGAGATTCATTTCTTGGACTTGAGAATCTCGATACAAGAAGGAAAAAATTGTTACCTCTACCTTTTTCAAGCAAACCGACAGAGACGGATGTATTCCACTAGATTCCTGCCATCATCAATCATGGCTGACGGCAGTACCCAAAGGCCAGTTCTTGCGTTTAAAATGCAATTACACCAACTTAGGAGGGCACACACCAGGGGGGTCAAGAGGGCACACACCAGGGGGGGTGAGTCAGGAAGGCACACACCGGGGGGGTTGGAAGGGGCACACCGGGGGGGGGGTCGGGTAGGCGCACACCGGGGGGGGGGTTGGGAAGGCGCACACCGGAGGGGGTCAGGAAGGCACACACTAGGGGAGGTCAGGAAGGCACACACCAGGGGAAGTTATGAGGGCACGCACCAGGGGGGATGGAAGGACACACACCAGAGGGGTGGGAAAGCACACACCGGGGGGGGGGGTCAGGAAGAGACACACCATGGGGATCGGGAGGGCACACACTAGGGGGATCAGGAGAGCACACACCAGGGGGGTAGGGAGGGCACACACTGGAGGGTTGGAAGGGCACACACCAGGGGGATTTGGAAGGGCACACACCAGAGGGTGTGGAAAGGCACACACAGGGGGGTAGGGAGGGCACACACCAGGAGGGTCTGGAGGGCACACACCAGAGAGGGTCTGGAGGGAACACACCAGAGAGGGTCTGGAGGGCACACACGGGGGGGGGGGGTCGAGACAGTGAAAACCTGGGGGGGCAGAGACAATGCTTTAGTTAATGCTTCATGAAAAAGCTATTTAGAGACGCGAAGGATCATTATCTTTCCCTGTACCATAACTTATTACTATTGATGTTTCACCTAAGCCGCGTACACACGTAGCCGACTATCCGACGGACTTAGTCTGGCGGACTTCCCGCCAGACTGTCCGTCGGACTTTCCGAACGGGCTACTTGCCCACACATGGCACTTTTTCAGCGGACTAATACGGCGTACTAAGTCCGCCGTACTATCCGCCCTACTTTTGAAATGAACGGACTCGCCCACACACACGGAGTAAAGTCCGCTCATTTCGAGCGTGTCTCCAGGTAGGCGGGGCCCGCGAAGGATACGTCGCTGGCCACGCCACCTGGTATGGACTTAAAGGGGAACCCCAACGCCGAAAAAAATCGGCGTGGGGGTCCCCCCAGGTCCACAACAGACCCTTGACCGAGCACGCTACCCGGCCGGCCAGGAAAGGGGGGGGACGAGCGAGCGGCCAACCTCCTGAGCCGTACCAGGCCGCGTGCCCTCAACATGGGGGGTGCCTAGGGGAAGGGGGGCCGCGCGGCCCCCCACCCCAAAGCACCTTGTCCCCATGTTGATGAGGACAAGGGCCTCTTCCCGACAACCCTGGCCGTTGGTTGTCGGGGTCTGCGGGCGGGGGGCTTATTGGAATCCGGGAGCCCCCTTTAATAAGGGGGCCCCCGGATACCGGCCCCCCACCCTATGTGAATGAGTATGGGGTACAATGTACCCCTACCCATTCACCTGTAAAATAAAGTACAAAAAAAACCACAACACACAAGATAAAATAGTTTATTGCACAGCTCCGGGGGTCTTCCGTCTTCGGCCGGTGGCCCGGTCTTCTGTCGCCACCGCCGCCACCGTTGCCTTCCGTTCTTCTTCTTCTCCTTCTTCTCCTGGAGATGTTGACACGACGTTCTCTCCGGCCGCAATGCCAGGGATACGCTGCGCGGCGACTTATATAGGGACAAGGGGCGGGGTCATCGGTTGATGTCACATGGTGACCCCGCCCCCTTACGATGTCACAGTCCCGGAGGATGCTGGGACTGTCACCATGTGACATCAACCCATGTGACATCAAACGATGACCCCGCCCCTTGTCCTTATATAAGTCGCCGTGCACCGCATCCCTGGCATTGCGGCTGGAGAGAACGTCGTGTCAACATCTCCAGGAGAAGAAGGAGAAGAAGAAAAATGGAAGGCGGCGGCAGCGGCGGCGGCGACGGCGACAGAAGACCGGGTCACCGACTGTAAAAGAGCTATAAGAAGCGCGGTGGCCCGGCAGAAGAACCGAAGAGGGGGACAAGACCCCCGAAGTCGGAAGAAGAGGCCGGCGGGGAGGAAGAAAGCCGGGCTCCTCCACTAGCAAAAGAGCTACAAGAAGATAGCGGAGGAGTCCGGCGAGAAGACCCCCGAAGACGGAAGACCCCTGGAGCTGTGCAATAAACTATTTTATCTTGTGTGTTGTGTTTTTTTTGTACTTTATTTTACAGGTGAATGGGTAGGGGTACATTGTACCCCATACTCATTTACATAGGGTGGGGAGCCGGTATCCGGGGGCCCCCTTATTAAAGGGGGCTCCCGGATTCCGATAAGCCCCCCGCCCGCAGACCCCGACAACCAACGGCCAGGGTTGTTGAGAAGAGGCCCTTGTCCTCATCAACATGGGGACAAGGTGCTTTGGGGTGGGGGGACGCGCAGCCCCCCTTCCCCAAGGCACCCCCCATGTTGAGGGCACGCGGCCTGGTACGGCTCAGGAGGGGGGGCGCTCGCTCGTCCCCCCCTTTCCTGGCCGGCCGGGTAGCGTGCTCGGACAAGGGTCTGTTGTGGACCTGGGACCAGCGCGGGTCTGTTGTGGACCAGCGCGAGGAAAAAAAATAGCCGATTACGGCTCTGTTGTGTCACATGATCAGCTGTCATTGGCTGACAGCTGATTACGTGGTAAGGGGTCGGGATCGACCCCTTGCTCCGATTCGTGATCAGGCGAGTCTCATAGACTCACTGATCACAGGGCACGCCGCGCGCGCCCCTCAGGCCGCTTGTGCACGGGACGACGTCAATAGACGTAGTCCTGGCAAAGCAGGTCCGCGCTGTAGCCGTCATTCAGCTATAGCGCGGATCTCTAGTGGTTAACAAGACGACATAAAATTCAGCTTTAAGGAATTTATTTTACTTTTATTAATATTGAGACAAATATTCATGCCGAAGGTGCTTGTTTTTGCAGCGAGTAAACAATAGATCAAAAAACATTATGAAGAGCGCTACTTCCGGGAGCTGAGAAGGAGAACCCTGAGGCACGGCTATAGCATCACTGACCCATAGTAGACGTAAGGGGGAAGTAAACAGTTTCCAGCCATGGTATGTATACTTAATGGTATGCATAATTCATCTTATAATTGGTTCCCAGAAATGTCTGTAGGGACTAAAATAGTAAAAGTAAAAATGAATGATAAAAACTCATTCTGCAGCTGAAGAACTAGAAAAGACCTCCCATAGTATAAAATGTGCTAAAAGGAAGTAAACAACCAAATAATAAGGGAAAAAGTGATAAAGTGTAATTAAATAGAACAAATAATTTTTGGTGATAATAGAAGGTAAAACGATGTGTAATATAGCCAAGATACCTTATATAGGAAAGTTGCAACACGTGCTTGTGAGTAAGGCTAGCTAACGTGTCCACAATAAAACCAGTGTGGTTTAAATGGTAGCCGTGTAAACAAGGAACTCCCTCAACGTCACGCCACGTTGCTCCTGATGAGTAGTATTGTAACCACGAAATGCGTAGAGCTTTCTTATGATGCGTTGTCACAAGTATTCATGTATATGTATCTGGACTATATTATACCTTAATGAACCAATCCACCATTATTGCTAACGTCTAAATGCTACTATTATGTATACCTCGGTCTACATACTAAAAGTCTATTACTATATATACACACTATATTGAATTAATTGTGTACTATTATGAAATGTTTAGATTTTATTTATTGATATTTATGAGTTTTCTTAAAAAAAAAATTCTATATTGAACTAATCATGTAATACGATATTATGTCTATAGTATTCCTTATCTAAACAATAGAAAAAGCGGCGCTGAATATAAATCCACACCAGTGAATTAAAAAATATTAAAGATAATAGACCCAATCCAGTGAACATGAATTACTAAATGTTACTACACTGTGCAGGCCCTGCCCCGAGCATACAGAAAATAGAAAAAAATAATTAATAGTTTGTATCGAAATTAATTAACACAAATTATTATATAGTAACATATCACCAGATGAATAGTGATAACAAATATATACGATCTGTTGAAAAAAATATCCTGTGACTAAATATTATTCAACACTAAAAATAAATAAACAAGTAACGAGAATCAAATGAATTGTTTCAAGTTCTATCAAACAATGTCCACTTCCTAAAAACATTGTTAAACACCACTGTGAAAAGCTCCTGAGAATATAATGTATCCCAGTAAAATCATAGTCCATACGTTGAATCTTCAGATCATAATCCAAATAATGAAATAGTGAAAAAAACGTTTAACCAGTGTCTCTTGAATAAACAGCAGATTCCATCTACACTCCTCCACCACACCGCTCTAGATGTGACTCCTCTCCCCTTATGTGATTACACTCACCCGCTGTATATGCCTCACACTTTCGTGTTTGGCTGGATGTGCTTTTTCCTTTTACAGGGTTTAAATGGGGTATCCAGGTTTCCACTCCAGAATGCAGGGCTAGTACCATGGCTGTTCTCATAGACGCCACGGATGTTTCCATAGGTGTCACGGCTGTTCCCATAGATACTCTCATGCAACAAAGAAAAGATTTGCTTCCATAGCGTGATACAGTATAAAACTTTTTAATCACACATAAAAATCTCTCACATTGCACTCACATCAAAGGATGAATAAACACGCCAAATGTAAAAATTCACAGCACTCTTGAGTAACCCATACTGAAGCATAGGTGGTCACGGCGGACCCAGGATATGCGGGAATAGTGGATCAATAGTGGATCAATTTTTTTTAAAGTGGCGGCTTCGTTTATAGTGTTTTGTTTAGCGCAGTGGTGATACACAATAGATGGAGGGAAAGAGTAAGTGTGTCCTTGTTTTAGATATTATGTCTATATTTATCAATTGAGATCCATTATTTTATTATTACATCAATTTGATATCCGTGGTGGTATATATTGTTGTGCTTTTTAAGGACATTTTCCCGCACAATATTTACTAAGTAATTTTTAACGAAGATATTTTTAAGATACAGAATCAATCTATATGACACAGTCTATACATGTGAAACGTATTCACGGAGACGAGTGATCATACAAAATAGCTACATTTATTGGTTGACAGAAAACAAATATTTACATGAAATATTAAAATACAGATTGCATTACTTGATCATTTTGACAATTACTGGAAACACCCTCAAACTGGGCGTAGTAGTACCTTGGACATAATTATCACCATTATCACTTCTCGGTAGAATCAATAACCTTTTGATAATTGACAATTAAACAGAATGTCTGTATTTCACACGTCCAACCGTTACTATACTGCAGGTAAGTAAGTGGTTAACAATGTGAAATAAATTAGACATTTGTTTGTCAATAAAATTGGCATCTATGCAAATAAGAAATTTATAATGAAAAATTTAATTTAGAGAAAAATCTAAAAGGCGGTTATTGATTCGGGAGAAATATTTTCTATAATAGAATATTCAAAAAAATTCAATATTTAAGAGAACATAGAATAGATGATAAACATATATTTACCCATTTCCAATATGGCTATTAGTGTGGAGTGTTGGTTACCAGGAATTTTAAGATGGCTCCAAGGAGCAGGGATCTTCATGAATGTAAAAATGGGTATTCATGCATGGTGCATGAGGGTCAGTTGTCTGGGAGTCTTCCAGTGTCCCTTCTCAGGGAGGGTTCCCTAAGCTTCCCCCTGACTCTCTCCCCCCAGCTCTCCTCCGAGCTTTCTCTTTTTTTCTCTCTTTTTAGTTTCTTAAATATCCTCTTAAACAAAAAGATCATAAAATTATACTAAGTTCTGCCCAGAGGGTATGTGTCCCTTTCCTATTGGCAGGCAGACTTAATGATCACCTTTCCCAGTAGTCTCGTGATTTTAAGGTAATAGCACCTTCAACCACCAGGTGTCTCACATGTGTTTGGTGTTTTATTTCTTTAAGTTAATATTTTTATTTCTATAATATGCGTTTGTTGTTTATATATGTTCTAACGAATATATCTCGAGTGTTCAGGAATGATGGCATAATATAAAATACGCTTAACATAATTTTGAATAATCACTTGCATAAAATGGTGATATATATGTATATCAATGTATATTTGTTAATCTTTAGTCCATTTAGAAAGGACCCAGGTTAGATATATATCAAACAATATCACATACAATTATTATCTATATGGATACATGTATAATTCGGGTATCCAATCAATATTTGTTTATCTAAACATAGGTTAAATTCTTATACAGTTATAATCATTAGTATATGTTTTTCATAATACTAATTTGTTGCTAAAACACTTCTACTTATGATCACACTTTCATATATAATCTTTCCATGACAAAGTTCCCCAGATCACTAGATACCAAACCACAATATCTCCTTGTTGACCCACAAATATCACATACAGTTTTAATCACTTGAAGTATTTTTGAAATATGTCTGATTTGTATCATCTTCTCACATCTCTCTAACACCATGTGTAGAGATGGACTTTGAGCAGTCCCATGGATGTTTAAAGATGACTTAGTTTGTCCAAACAGTTTTTAAGAATTCACACAATGAGTTGTGTTAGCTACTCTAACACGATAGTTTAACCTTTTGTCTTCGTGGCTGTTTTTTGTCGCTTCTGTTTATCCATTAACACCAGGTAAATATCGCCTTGTTTTATGACGAGATACACCATTGTTCCAGCGAGTTTCTGTCTCAATGCATGCTTGTAAAAGTTTTCAATAGTTGATGTAGTAAACATGAGATCATGTATTTTGCGTTCTCCAAGAGGGTAACAGTTCAATGATAGCAAAATCGTGGTTCATCTGTTCTTGAAGCCTAAACAAATCTCACCTCTCTGACAGTAAATATTAAATGTATTATTATTATTTTTTTTTCTTAATGAATTCACAACAAAGCCCCCCTTGTGAAGTGTTCAAATGCCGGAAGTCGTTTGAAAGACTTCACCAATGCAACAGGTTGAAGAAATATGGCTTCGCTCGGGCCTTGTAAATTGAGTTGTGAAGATGGATCCGGATTGTGGATATATATATTGAAGAGGTATAGACACCTGCAGATGGGTGTAATTCTTTGAAAAACAAAATGGGTTTGTGATCGATGTGTGCATCTCAGGGCCGTCATCTGTTGTTTAGCGGGAAATGGATCATTCCGGGCACCTTTAGTCTTGGCCGTCCTGGTGGGTTTTGTCCATGTAGACTGGCCATCAGTGGTGTCCCTGGATCCCCCATACGGTTCCTTCTCTGGATGTTTCACACATGTTGGACTCTTGGTTCGGTTGACCGGCTCATGTACATCTTAGTCCTGTAAAGGAAAATGGATTCCATGAGAAAAGATATATACGTTTTTTTTTTTTTTACATGATCTGTGTTTGAGATCTCAGTGTCAAGCTAGTATCCTGGGCTTCCTCAGAGCCCCCCTCTTTCCCATTGTGTTATCAGTCCTTTAACTAAACATTCTGGAAATCAAGACAATGTATGACACATTTGCTATGAGAGACCAAGCTCCAGGGCTAATTATCATGAGGCCATTTATTAATATCTGTGGATACCAGACATTTCTGACTGACTTATGTTCTTCAGAACCATTTTGTTTAGCTTAATTGTAGCGGTTCTGGAATAATAACAATTAAAAACATTTCAGTTTGACATGTGACACTTACTGTCAGTAACAAAATATTTGACATCATAGTCAACCTTCTACTTTGGAGGAATAAAACAGATTAAATCTCCCCCCTTTGGGGTGTCAATACAACTCATTTGAGGCAATCAAACTACCTTATGCGGGTGACTCCTCATCTTTTACCAAAATATCAAATCATTTAGGCCTCCTGATATTAGTGTCTTTAGGATTCGGTCTTCCTCTGGAATTACCGTCTTTGGGACTTCTTGAAATTGGGCTGTTTGGAGCGACCTGTTTATGTCAGAGGAATGAAGTGACCACTGAAAAATAGGAGAATAATTAATATCTAACAACCACAATCCCTCGGTAGGGATTTCAGGATCCTCATTACTGTAACCTGGGGAAAAACATGGTGTTAGAACATCTGCTTCCTATATCTTTATTCAGTGCATTCCTCTGATTTATTTTAACATAGGTGCTTAAAAGGCTCTGTGGCCCTTGGGCTGGCCACAGGATTTGCCCCTTGAAGAAGTGTTATTCACGTTCCGTATAGCAATGAAACCGTGTAACATATCAATAATTTTGTCTATTTTGGTTTCCGTATTGCTTACAGGCTGATCAGAATTGGGTCGTGGGACCCGGTTTCTGTACTTTCTGGGGACTACTGGCTCAGTTTGATCAGACATATCACCATCAGAAACATTGTCTTTATTCTGGGATAGTTGTCTGGGCCTTAGTTGTTCCCTATTGTTCTGGGGATTTTGGGGTGTCTTACCCTGTATTTTCTCCCTATTTACCCGTGTAGGCTGACCCGTTGGAGATATACCCTATAGTTTCTCCTAAACCTCGGGTCTGGATCCTTTGGATGAGACTCCTGAGGTGGTCTTTGAACTCCCCCTCTAAAGGGTGGTCTCTGCTCCCCCCCTTCTGATGGGTGGGGACATTGGTCTCCCGCTGGGGAAACTCTTTAGCATCTCTCCTCTGACTATATCAGCATATCTCTTTTTCTTGGTTTTGGACTGTAATGATTGAGGAGATACATAAAATTCATCCACAAATTTCATTATAGGGCTTTCAGGCCTTCCATTGTTTTCACCAGTTTGTTGGATAGAGTACAAATTGTTACTTTCTTTTACCAAAGACTCCAGTGAACACCCCCCTTTCTAGTCTTTCGCTAAATTCACTTTTATGTGGGTAGGCGGGGCCTCAAAGAACATGGGTTCAAACCCAAGTTTATTATAACTTGGCTCCTTTTCTGCTAAGTGGACAGCACCTTTGAGCACAGCCATAACTTTGGTGGGGCTTTGATTACTGGTACATGTGATATTGTGTATATCCACTCTAGCCGCGTTAACATTTTTGTGTGGGACAAATCCTAGATGACAGGCGTTTTTAATTGCTTGCCAGGCAGTACCCAACAGACTTTTTACATCTTTGCAGAATGGACGGTGTTTGGTTTCAAATACCCACGGTAAGAAATTAATCCTAGATTGGTCATCATTTAGGCCTAAAACTGATAAAGCATTTTCATAGGTCTCAATGTGGTCAATAATGCACATGGATCCCTCTTCCTTAAACACCGGGACAGCATCTTTTAAAAATGTTATTATTTCTGAGGCGTCCTGTTTAGGGGTGCCTGTATTTTTCTCTGATCCCAAAGAAAACTGATTAGGCATACTTTCATGTGGTGGTTCAATTTTTACCCCCCTTTGCTCTACAGATGGCTTGGGGTAGAATATGGTTTCTTTTTCTAATTCTTTTTCATGATGTAACTCCCAAATTTTAGGTTGAGAGTCAGATTTTGGAGTATTGTCAGACTCTATACTTTCAGGGTTAAGCATCTGAGCATTATCCTGGGGAATACACTTCCCTTGTTCTTTTAATTCTTCTGGTTGATTAATTATGGATTCCTGTCCTGACCTAAGCTGATTTGTTTCTTCTTTTAAATTTCCACTGCATATTACTCTGCAACTTTTTAAATTTCCACAGCCTATTACTCGGCAACTTTCGTCAGGAGACTCGTTTTCCTGCAGAAAATTCTCTTTCTCCTCTCTTATATTGTTTATTATTTCTGATTGCTTATTTAGGGTTTCCTGTAAAAACCTCTTCTTCTCTCTTAATTGTTTACACTCTTTATTTAATTGGTGCCATTTGTCCGGCGTTATTGCATTATTTTGCATCTGTTCTGTTTCATCTTTCATCATTGTCACTATAGACTCATCATAATAATCTGCCTTGTCATTAATCTCCTTTAGCTTTTTAGTGAGCTCACATTACCCTTCTATTAAATGGGACTGGGATTCTAAGATATCACTCTCTTGTTGGGTATATTGACGTTTAAACTCAGGCCACGTACACACGAGCGGATTGTCTGCCCAACTAAGTTCGTCAGACAATCCGACAGACAATCCGTTCAAAATTTGCATGAACGGACTTGACCACACACGATGAGCAGACAGTCCGCTGAAAGCGTGCGTGATGACATGTACAGCACGTACGACGGGACTAGAAAAACGACGTCCTATACACTGCAATGCAACCTTCGGCCGTGTAAATCCTTTCTGAGCATGCGCCATACTTAGTCCGTCCAACTTGCCTACACACGAGCGGACTGTCCGCTGAAACCAAGTTTGGATGGACAAAACCAAGTTTGAACGGACTGTCTTACGGAAATTCCGTAAGACTTTGTTCGTCAGATTGTCCGCTGAAAAAGTCCGCTGAAGCCCACACACGAGCGGATTGTCCGCTGAAACACGGTTCAGCGGACTAAGTTGGGCAGACAATCCGCCCGTGTGTATGCGGCCTCACTATAAAGATACATCAGGTTAGTGCTTAATTCAAAATGCATGTGATCAGGCCTTTCTATTTCCTTTGTCTCAGATGAGCTGTCTGTGAGTTCAACGCTTTGACCTTCTACGTTCCACACGTCTTTTATTAATTGACGGGCGTGGATTATAAGGCCTTCAATGCATGCTTCTAGACCAGTCTCGTTAGACAAACTTTTTTCGGCATGATTTATCATGTTAATTTTTGACATTATATCCAACATTTCCTGTACTTGTATCCATTTTGTCTGAGTACTCATATTACCACTAAGGGCTGACTCTTGATAATCCCCATCAACATAAAATTCACTTTGACCAGACATTTTTCTTGGAAAATTTTTTTTTTTTAAAGTTAATAATTAATAATTTCATGCAAAATATTATTTCTGTCACCACCGTAACTATGATTGATCCTGTACAAAATATCGACGTTATCTCACGCAGTGCCTCCATTTATATATGTTGTGCTTTTTAAGGACATTTTCCCACACAATATTTACTAAGTAATTTTTTAACGAAGATATTTTTAAGATACAGAATCAATCTATATGACACAGTCTATACATGTGAAACTTATTCATGGAGACGAGTGATCATACAAAATAGCTACATTTATTGGTTGACAGAAAACGAATATTTACATGAAATATTAAAATACAGATTGCATTACTTGATCATATTGACAATTACTGGAAACGCCCTCAAACTGGGCGTAGTAGTACCTTGGACCCAATTATCACCATTATCACTTCTCGGTAGAATCAATAACCTTTTGATACTTGACAATTAAACAGAATGTCTGTATTTCACACGTCCAACCGTTACTATACTGCAGGTAAGTAAGTGGTTAACAATGTGAAATTAATTAGACATTTGTTTGTCAATAAAATTGGCATCTATGCAAAAAAAAGAAATTTATAATGAAAAATTTAATTTAGAGAAAAATCTAAAAGGCGGTTATTGATTCGGGAGAAATATTTTAAATAATAGAATATTCAAAAAAAATCTATATTTAAGAGAACATAGAATAGATGATAAACATATACTTATCAATGTGGTATATTTACCCATTCCGATTGGCTACTAGTGTGGATTGTTGGTTACCAGGAATTTTAAGATGGCTGCCGTGGCTTTCAACATGGATTCTCTTACAGAGGAATTACTTTGTGTGACCTCCGAGTTCCAAGGAGCAGGGATCTTCATGAATGTAAAAATGTGTATTCATGCATGTCTTCCAGTGTACCTTCTCAGGGGGGGTCCCTAAGCTTCCCCCTGACTCTCTCCCCCCAGCTCTCCTCCGAGCTTTCTTTTTTTTTCTTTTCCTCTTTTTAGTTTCTTAAAAAATCTTCTTAAACATAAAGATCATAAAATTATACCAAGTTCTGCCCAGAGGGTATGTGTCCCTTTCCTATTGGCAGGCAGACTTAATGATCACCTTTCCCAGTAGTCTCGTGATTTTAAGGTAATAGCACCTTCAACCACCAGGTGTCTCACATGTGTTTGGTGTT
The DNA here is from genome assembly GCF_037356315.1 of Lithobates pipiens. Taxonomy (NCBI): domain Eukaryota; kingdom Metazoa; phylum Chordata; class Amphibia; order Anura; family Ranidae; genus Lithobates; species Lithobates pipiens. The sequence continues at coordinate 297,152,553 of NW_027507764.1, forward strand.
TTATTTCTTTAAGTTAATATTTTTATTTCTATAATATGCGTTCGTTGTTTATATATGTTCTTTTTTTTTTTTTCTTTTTTTTTTTTTTTTTTAATGCCACATCAGCGAATCTTTACCTGAGACTATAAATCAACTTAACGTTCATTGTTGTCTCTTGGAGTTAATCTTCACATCATTGTGGCTGTTTTCTTATTCCTTATTTGTATAATTAAATGTAAAATATTTATACAACTTTTATTTCATGCTCTTAAAACTATTCTTATATCTTACTCCCCTTATTTCACTAAAATTTTATTAAAGTTATACTACCCCCCCCCCCCCCCCCTCCCCTATCCCCTTGTCAGTAGTGTCCCTGCTCCTAATTTCCTGGTCTTTATGGCCTTAATTGTGCGGAGAAACTCCAATCTTGCTTAAATTGTTTCCAACCTCTCCATTTTTTTAGAAATATTACCCTTTCCTCTTCTTCTCTCAGGCTCAGGCTTTCCATATTATATATTTCTTCTACCGCATCTACCCACTCCCATGTTGTTGGACACTCTACCTCTCGCCATTTTTTAGGGATTAGTTTTTTCGCCGCGTTTAATAGGTGCGGGATGATTGAGTCCTGATATTGTTTAACCCCACCTTCCGTGCCATGAAAGAGTACTATCCAGGGGTCTGGTTTCAATGCTGTTTGAGTTATTTCCTTGATCTTTTGGAGGATCATTTCCCAATATAACTTAATTTTGGCGCACTCCCACCAAATATGTGTCATGGTACCTGTTTTCCCACAACCCCGCCAGCACTCGGCGGTCCCGCCTTGCTGGTATTTAGATACCTTATCCGGGGTGTTATACCAACGGGAGATAAGTTTGTAGTTCATCTCAGCTGTTTTATTATCCCTTGCCGAGCAGTGTGTCATTTTCAATATTTTATTTATTGTTTCTTTGCCTTTTTGTGACCCCAATTCCCTTTCCCATTTGTTTATATATGGCGGCGTATCTTTCCAGCTGGTCCGCATCAATAGCCCATATAGCTTTGATATTATACCCTTTGCTCTATCAGCCATACACAGTTGTTCCACTCCTGTCAAATCCTCTTCAGATCTAATGGGCTGGGGTAGTTTTTCTATGAAACGGGTCAGCTGGAGATATCGCCACCTATCCCTTCTCATAAATCCCATGTGCACTAACTCTTCATGTGAAAGGAGTTTCCCTTTTTTAATTATATCTTTTATTAGTGACCCCTCTAATCTTATCCAGTTCCCTCCTATCACCCCTCTACCCGGTGGGAAGTATTCATTGTCTTTTAAAGTTATCAGTGGTGAATTATAGTGTCCATTTAATCTTTTATATTCCTTATCCCATATCTTCAGTGCAATCTGTGTTATCTTATTTGTGTCTATATCTAGTGCCCTGTATTTTGGGGGGTTCCATATTATCTTATTTAGTTGTGCTTTACTATATATATATTCTAAGCTGACCCATCTTTTTTCCTCTTTTTTTTCCCCTTTTACCCATTCGACAATTCTTGATAAGACTACCGCCTGATAATAATATTGTAGATCAGGGACCGCTAATCCTCCCCTCCCTTTTTCTTGTTTTAATACTCCATGGGAGATCCTAGATTTTTTATTGTCCCATATATATTTACTCATTATTGAGTTTCATTTTTTGAAGTAGCTGGGTGGAATTTCAACCGGCAACATCTGGAATTTATATACAATTTTTGGAAGAATAAACATTTTAAACACATTTATTCTGCCTATCCACAAGATCGGTCTATTACTTGCTCTTCTGAGTTCAGTTTTTATTTCATTTAATAAAGGGATAAAATTTAAACGGTATATCTTATCCAGAGTATTTGCCAATTTTACTCCCAGGTATTTCAAATCTTTTGTCCATTTAAATTTACTTTGTTCTTGGATTAGTTGTACTTCCATCTCACCTACATTTATATTGAGAATTTCAGATTTTGTTTGGTTGATTTTGAAGTTTGATAGTTTCCCGTACTCATCCAGGGCCTTTGTTATCGTGGGCAGAGCATCTACCGGATTACTTATATAGAACAGCACGTCGTCTGCATATGCTGCCAGTTTATGTTCCTCTTGCCCTGCCCTAATTCCGCTTATTTCCGGGTTATTTCTGATTGTCGCGAGTAGGGGTTCTAACGAGAGCACAAAAAGAAGAGGAGACAGTGGGCATCCCTGTCTGGTCCCATTTTCCATCTCAAAGGAAGAGGAGGGCAACCCGTTGATGTTTACAGTCGCTGTCGGGTGATCATACATCATTTTAATCCATTTGGCCATCCTAGGGCCAATGCCCATTTTATCCATTGTCTGGAACATAAATCCCCAATCGACTCTATCAAAGGCCTTTTGGGCATCTGTTGACAATAGTAGCGCCGGGGGTTCCGTCTTCTTCCTTTGAGATAGAATCAATAAGGTTCTCACCCCATTGTCCTTTCCCTCTCTCCCGGGGATAAACCCAGTCTGATCCGGATGTACTAGTATATTCATTACTTTTTTCATTCTATTTGCTAATACCTTAGCAAACAGTTTAGTATCCTCATTTAGGAGTGATATTGGTCTGTAACTGGCACACTTGGTCTCGTCTTTTCCTTCTTTCCGTATGATCGTTATTGAGGCAGATAGCGCCTCTTTACTCATGGCGTACTCTGTCCCAATCCCGTTCATATACTTACAGAGTTTCGGTACTAGTATATTCTTAAACCTCTTATAGTAACTAATTGTCAGACCGTCTGGTCCCGGGCTTTTCCCAGGGGCTGATTCCGCTAATGCCTCATTTATTTCTGCTTCCGTTATGGGGTTTTCTAAATATTCTTTATCAATTTCACTGATCCTGGGGAGTCTCGCCTTATTTAAATATTTATCAATTTCTTTTAGTTTACCTTCTTTATTTATCAAGTTGTTTTTTACCGCATATAATTTCCCGTAGTATGTTTTGAATGATTCGGCTATTTCTTTTGAAGAGTACACCATGTCCCCGGTTTCTGTTTGAATTTTCTCTATATAGTTCATGGCTTTTTTCTTTTGAAGCATCCTAGCTAGATATTTAGTGGGTTTGTTTTCTTCTTGATACCTCACTTTATTAAGTTGATTATAATATTTTTTAGTTTCTTGTTCCATTAACCCGCGCAGTTCTTCTCTCCTGGACATTAATTTTTGATATATCTTTTTGTCTGCAAGCCCCATTTTATGTTGTTGTTCTATTCAGAGGATTTCCTCTCTGAGTTTATTGCCCCTTTCTATGTGCTCTTTTTTTTTCTGCGAGCCTCGTGCAATCAAGATCCCCCGAATATACGCCTTATGGGCATCCCACAAAACCTGCCCAGAGATTCCTTCGGTCTCATTCATCAGGAAGTACTTCTCTAATTCCTTACTCACTACTTCCCCCCCCCTCCTTATCGCGAATCAGCGTGTCGTTTAGTCGACACCTAGTGAAACATTTACTTTGTCCGGGGATCTGCATTTTCATTTTTACAGGCGCGTGATCTGACTGTGTTGTTATTTCTATACTTGTTTCTAATACCATCTCTAGGGCTCTGTGTTCCACAAGAATATAATCAATCCTTGAGTACGTCCCGTGTACTGGGGAGAAAAATGTATAGTCCATTATTTTGGGGTGTTGGGCCCTCCATACGTCTATTAGTTGGTTTTTATTCAAATTTTGAGTTAACCTTTTTAATTGAGTGCTATTCCCTCCCAGTACCCGGGACGTGCTGTCAAGTACGGGGTCCAGACAGAGATTCAGATCTCCCATTATAACTACATGGCCACTTTTAAATTCTTGTATTTTGGCCAGAATTCCCCTCAGAAAATTTATAGGGTTTTTATTTGGGGAGTAAATGTTAGCCAGTGTATACCTACTATTTCCTAGTTTTCCTTTCAGAAATAAATATCTTCCTTCTGGGTCTGCTTCTCTTCCTTCTACAGTGAATCGAATATCTTTACCAAATCCTATTGCTACTCCTCTTGCCCTCTTTGAGATCGTATCCCCATAGTACCATTTCGGGTGGTCTTTAGAGTAAAGCCTACTCCTTGACGTATGTGTTATATGTGTCTCCTGGAGAAAGATCACATCTGCCTCTAGTTGTTTTAGTTCTACCAGGATTTTATGCCTCTTTTTTGCTGTGTTGAGCCCCCTAACATTATAAGACAGGAAGTTTAATTCCAATTTCCTTTTATCCATATTCTCTGTCCTGACTGTGTTTTCTTTTTTCTTTTCCTTCCCTCCTTCTTTCCCTCAGGGTTTCACTACTGACATCTTCCTCCCTCCCCTTCCCTCCCGTATCCCTCTCCCCCATAACCCCCTCTCCCACCCACCTCCCCATCTTCCCCCCCCCTGGTTTTGGCCACCATACGGCCCTCGACTTATCAATTGGCCTCAAGTCTCTGGCCATTTCTAAGTCTTCATGCTCTAAGGTGGGGTTCACCTATTGCCTCCTTTCCCTCCCTTCTTTGATGTATCTCCTCAAATGGGGGGGAATGGGACTGCCCCCCCACCGGTCAGACATCATACATCCCCTTCCCTCTCCACCCCTCCCCCCCCCCCATCTCCTCCGAGATTTTTATCTCTTCCTCTTCTATTTTAACATTTAGGATTAGTGACATTTAAGATGTTCCCTCAAGCTCATCTGTCCAGCCGGGTAAACTTGGAGTTTGGATCTCCAGTTTTTCACAGAATTCTCTTAACTCTTCAGGGAAGCTTAATCTAGCTGTTATTCCATCCTTAAATGCCAACAGGCAAGCTGGGAAGCCCCATCTGTATCTAATATTCTGTGCTTTCATCTGTTCCAAGAGAGGTTTCAGAAGACGTCTTCTGAATAAAGTCTCAGATGCTAGGTCCGGGAAGATTTGTATTTCTGTTTCCATGTATTTTAATGGGGGGTTTCCCCTTAGTTTTCTCCAGATCTCCGCTTTATCTTCGTAGCGTTCAAACCTTACAATAATATCACGGGGTCTTCCCCTTCCAGTTTCTTCAGATCCCATCCTCCCGACCCGGTGCACCCTTTCTAACATAGGGAGTGCCTCCTCTGCATTTCCCAGTATGGGGCGAAGTATATCTTTCAGAGCTTCCCTAAAATCTTCTTTCTTGTTCTCTGGGACATTTCTTATTCTCAGATTTGGTCTCCTATTTCTATTTTCCTGGTCTTCAAGTCGATAAAGAATTTTTCTCTGATTCCGAAAGATTGAATTGACTTGCGTCTGTACTTTGTTTAACTTCTGTTCTTGGTTCTCAGTTCTTTCTTCCACGGCTTCCACTCTCGTTAGCAAATGCCCAAGATCACTTCTTAGCATACTGATATCTGATCTTATAGAATTCTCCATTTTTTGGAGCATCTCCCTCATGGCACCTTTTGTTATTCCCAGATCGTCCGTCTTATGATCTTCATTTTTACTTAGTTCCAATTCGCTCTCCGTTGTCAGTTCGTCTCTGGATTGATCCGGGGTCTCCTCTACTGTTTTTTCCGCCCCCCTATTTTTTTCCTGATTTGGAGGTACCTTTTCCTTTCCTCCTCCTCCTCTTGGGCTGGCTCCTTGGGTCATAAATTGTTTTATGGTGCTTTCCGTGATGGAACTTTTTGGGGTCTTGAGGCCCCCCTTAGCAGTTTGCTTTGAGGCTCTACTCATTTTGCTTTTTTTTGTTTCACGTGGTCGTCTCCCCAGTTTGCTGGTCTCCTCACGTCCTCTTTCCACGACAGGTGGTTTTACAACGGAAAACTTCCCTCCGATCAGCCCCTTAAGTGTATCTGCCAGGGTAGAGCCCCTTAAGTGTAGCTGAGCGGTTTTCCCCCCTGAGTCTGTCAGCCGTTATACTTCTATAAATGTTTCTCCTCCTAATTCGTGATCAGTTAGGAGCAAGTATTTTCTAGCCAAAACATTTATTATTTATTATTATTATTATTTTTTTTTGGGGACCGAGAGAGAGAGAGTCCAATATAAAAATATGTGGCGCCCCAGTAGGATTTATCTATTATGTAATAGTGTCCTCCGTCCCAATTACCTTAATACGCACCTATGGGTCACATGCCATAGTATCTCATTTATGGGTTAGTAGGGGATTTCCCCCGCTATTGTGCCTTTCTGGTGTTTTACCTCTTTGTTAGCAGGTCATCCAATTCTGTAGGGACATACGCACTAATATAATTATATTTACTATGAGAACTTCCTACTGGGCTCCCTGAGAGGGAAATAGAGGAAAGAAAAAAAAAAAGAAAAAAGGAAAATAGGGTCGCTTCCCATGCAAATGGTGTCCTTCATATAGATTCCTGCGGTCTATATCTATATTTGCTCAACCGAGTTACACCTCTGCGCAAATGTTGGGGAGTGTGCAATTTTCATGCGATTCTTTTTTTTTTTTTTTTTCCCGGGGGATTACCTTATATTGTACTCTTATCGTTGCATTGAGAGATCCGAATTGATTTTCTGGAGAGATTAGCAGCTAAGGAGATGTCCTTTCATTCGATCAAATGTCAAATCAAATATCGATCAAATATCGTACTTATTTCATTCTCATTAACCGCTTTCAATATGGTTAGTAATATTCATACATTTACCCTGGGCATTCCCCTCATTCCCACCTGATATCTTATATCTTATATCTGTTTACAGAAAGTCTCAGTAGCAAGCATAGTATTAATCTGGATTATATGTCCCAAATAAAGCGTATATTATCATTCATGCTTTCTTTTTACTCTTGTTCCAGTTTTATTAACCGCAGTAGTTTAGGCAGGATTTTATTTGAGACACTTATGTTTTGCAGAGATATATAGCACTTATCTATTGCACTCGTTTATCTTCCTTGGCTCATCCCAGCCTGCAAATAATCCTCCGCACTCTATTGAACTGCTGTTATGCTGCTTTCGAGGAGGTGGGAGAACAGAGGGGAACGGTCTGATGTCATGCTGCCCACTTTCAATGCATTAGTGATATTCATACAATTCTTCTGACACATTTATAGCCTGGTGTCTCTGTATCAAGTATCTAATTACAAATAGTCCTACCAGCAAGCACAATATTTATGTGTCCCAGAGAAAATATGTGTCATCCTTCATGCTGCTCCTTTACTGCTGTTACATGCATTTCTTTACCCCTGACAGGTTGGACAAACTATTTATTTTAGAGCACTAATACTTGTAGAGGTGTACAGCACTTATCTTATCTGATTGTCTTCAGTTGTCTCCCTCCGGTTATCCCAGCCAGCCTGCTCGCATCCTTCCACGTCCTTTTGAACTGCACATTCCAGAGAGATAGGGGGGGTGGCAGAGAGGAGAGCGGTGTCAGCTGTTATCTCCGACCGGTGGATAGGCAGATTCCGGAGCGGCAATTTACGGCGGTGTCATTCATAGCCGGAGCGTCTCACCCTCCGGCATATTCCCGCTCTGCATTCCTCTTCCGCACGCCGCACGCCTTCTCCTTCTCAGCCTCCTCGTAACCCCTCCCTCCTACTAGAGCGTTCCTACGTCATCCTACCTCCCCAGCAGGTGCGGGCCGTTGTTTATATATGTTCTAACGAATATATCTCGAGTGTTCAGGAATGATGGCATAATATAAAATACACTTAACATAATTTTGAATAATCACTTGCATAAAATGGTGATATATATGTATATCAATGTATATTTGTTAATCTTTAGTCCATTTAGAAAGGACCCAGGTTAGATATATATCAAACAATATCACATACAATTATTATCTATATGGATACATGTATAATTCGGGTATCCAATCAATATTTGTTTATCTAAACATAGGTTAAATTCTTATACAGTTATAATCATGATTATATGTTTTTCATAATACTAATTTGTTGCTAAAACACTTCTACTTATGATCACACTTTCATATATAATCTCTCCATGACAAAGTTCCCCAGATCACTAGATACCAAACCACAATATCTCCTTGTTGACCCACAAATATCACATACAGTTTTAATCACTTGAAGTATTTTTGAAATATGTCTGATTTGTATCTTCCTCTCACATCTCTCTAACACCATGTGTAGAGATGGACTTTGAGCAGTCCCATGGATGTTTAAAGATGACTTAGTTTGTCCAAACAGTTTTTAAGAATTCACACAATGAGTTGTGTTAGCTACTCTAACACGATAGTTTAACCTTTTGTCTTCATGGCTGTTATTTGTCGCTTTTGTTTATCCATTAACGCCTTGTTTTGTGACGAGATACACCATTGTTCCAGCGAGTTTCTGTCTCAATGCATGCTTGTAAAAGTTTTCAATAGTTGATGTAGTAAACATGAGATCATGTATTTTGCATTCTCCAAGAGGGTAACAGTTCAATGATAGCAAAATCGTGGTTCATCTGTTCTTGAGGCCTAAACAAATCTCACCTCTCTGACAGTAAATATTAAATGTATTATTATTATTATTTTTTCTTAATGAATTCACAACAATATGTATATGACTTTTGATAATAAACAATGTGTATATTGATTGGCTCATTCGGTCTAGTGATGTGCTTCATATAAAGTCCCACTTTTCTTTTATTTTTTTATTTTCTTCAAGATATCGGGGATGGAGGTGTATGTATATAGTTCATATTGCCTCATATAAAGTCCCACTTTTAGTTTTGGTCTAGCATTTTTTTAATAATCATAACATACTTTGTTTGTATGTAGATCCAAAATCCAATTTTCAGTATTTTTTACATCATGCCTCACTGTATGTCATTTTTTTATGCCAACAGTTATGAATCTTTTGCAAGATTTAATAGATGGAAAGATGAAAAAGTTACTGAAGTTCCGCTTTAAGAAACGTTTACATATTTTAAAAAAACAAATAGCTTAAGGAAACTGCATACACTGAAGCATGATGCCAAATTTACTGAAATATAGGTTTAGGGTTTATATACTGTACATCTAAAACAACTATTTACAATTCCAATTCCAAAAAAGTTGGGATGCTGTGTAAAATCTACATAAAAACAGAATGCAATGATTTGCAAATCTCATAAACCCATATTTTATTTACAATAGAAAATAGAAAACAGATCAAATATTTAAACTGAGAAAATGTACAATTTTTACCACTTGCCAACTGGGCCATAGCTAAATGACGGCTACGCGGTTGACTAATTCTGGAAGGGAGTACAATGACATACTCCCAGACTATCTGGAAGCGTCTGTGATCACTGGGTCCTCTGGACCCGGCGCATCACAACTCAGGGTAAAGGGCCTATGACAGTGGCCCTTTACCACGTGACCGCTCCGTCCAATGACGGAGCGATCACTTGTCAACAAACTGGCGCATGTCCAGTTCAGCTCTCCTCAGTGTGTGAGGAGAGGAGGGAGCTGGTGCAACAGCGTGAGTGGACTGTCTCTGGAGTGTCCACAGAGTTGATCTGTGCCAATTCAAACCCCATCCGTGCCTCAAACATGCCCATCCGTGCCTCAAACATGCCCATCTGTGCCTCAAACATGACTGATCTGTGTCCCTGCTTGCCTCATTTGTGCGTCATACATGCCAATCCATACCTCATTTACGCCCATTCGTGCCTCATACATGCCCGTCCGTGCCTCATACTTGCCCATCCGTGCCTTAAACATGCTTCATCCGTGACTCCAACATGCCTCATCCATGCCTCAAGCATGCCCATCCATGCATCATCCATGCCTCATCCATGCCCATCCATGCCTCATACATGCCCATCCGTACCACATCCGTGCTCACCCGTACCTCATCCATGTCACATGGCTACATCCATGTATGGTGGGCCTCTGTATGTGGCCAGACTGTGTATGTAAATATGTGGCATTACCAGACTCAGGAAAAGTAGCAGGAGTTTTTTGGGGTGTCATTTTTGCTATGAACATGCCATGTGTTAGAAATGTCTTCTAAATTGACCACTTTGTGTAAAAACAAAAATAAGTTTGTTTTCTGTCCACATTTTCCAAAAACCTGTGAAAAAAATGACCTGTTCAAAAGACTCATTATGCCTCCTAGATTATGCGTTGGATTGTTTTCTTTCAAAAATGGGGTAATTTTGTGGGTGTTTCCATTGTCCTGGTGCTTCAGGGCCTTCAAAAGTGTAATAGGTAGTCAGGAAATTATACTGACGGTGCTCCCTACATGTTGGGCCTCTGTACGTGGCCTGGCTGTGAAAAAGTCTCACACATGTGGTATCACCATACTCAGGAGGAGTAGCATAATGTGTTTTGGGGATTAGTTGCAAGTATGCATATGCCATGTGAGAGAAATAACCTGTTAATATGACATTTGTGTGGGAAAGAAATCTTAAATTTTCAAAGAAGTGTGGGAAAAATTACAACTTCAAAAAACTCATCATGCCTCTAATTGAGGGATATTTGTACTTTCCTGGCTTGTTAGTGTCTCAAGAAATTAGGTAAGCCTTCAGTGCATCAGGTGTGATCAATTTTCAGCGATTGGCACCATAGCTTTTAGACTCTATAACTCTTTCACAAAGACCAAATAATATACACAGATTTTTGGTTATTTTTACCACAGATATATAGCAATATAAATTTTGCCCAAAATGTATGAAGAAAAAATAAAAATTTGCTAAATTTTATGACAGAAACGATGCATTTTTTTAACAACATTTTCGGTATCTTTTCACTTATAGCGCAAAAAATAAAAAACCCAGTGGTGATTAACCACTTCAGTTCCGGACCAATAAACACCTTAAGGACCAGAGGTCTTTTTGCAATTTCGCACTGCGCTGCTTTAACTGGTAATTGCGCGGTCATGCAATATTGCACCCAAACGAAATTTGCGTCCTTTTCTTCCCACAAATAGAGCTTTCTTTTGATGGTATTTGATTGCCTCTGCGATTTTTTTTTTTTGCGATATAAATGAAAAAAGAGCGAAAATTTTGAAAAAAAAAGATATTTTCTTCTTTTTGTTATAAGAAAAATCGAATAAACTAAATTTTAGTCATACATTGAGGGCAAAATTTATTCAGCCACATGTCTTTAGTAAAAAAAATGTCAATAAGCGTATATTTTTTGGTTTGCGCAAAAGTTATAGCGTCTACAAACTAGAGTACATTTTCTGGAATTTACACAGCTTTTAATTTATGACTGCCGATCTCATTTCTTGAGGTGCTAAAATGGCAGGGCAGTACAAATCCCCCCCAAATGACCCCATTTTGGAAAGTAGACACCCCAAGGAAATTGCTGATGGGTATGTTGAGCCCATTGAATATTTATTTTTTTTGTCCTAAGGGATTGAATAATGACAAAAAAAAAAAAAAAAATTTTTTTTTACAAAAAGTTGTCACTAAATGATATATTGCTCACACATGCCATGGTTATATGTGAAATGACACCCCAAAATACATTCTGCTGCTTCTCCCGAGTACGGGGATACCACATGTGTGGGACTTTTTGGGAGTCTAGTCGCGCACGGCACCCCGAAAACCAATCACCACCTTCAGGATTTCTAAGGGTGCAAATTTTTGATTTAACTCCTCACTACCTATCACAGTTTCGAAGGCCATAAAATGCCAAAATAGCACAAAACCCCCCCAAATGACCCCATTTTGGAAAGTAGACACCCCAAGCTATTTACTGAGAGGCATGTTGAGTCCATGGAATATTTTATATTTTGCCAAAAGTTGCGGGAATATTACAAACTTTTTTTTTTTTGCACAAAGTTGTCACTAAATGATATATTGCTCACACATGCTATGGGCAGAAGTCAAATTACACCCCAAAATAAATTCTGCTGCTTCTCCCGAGTACGGGGATACCACATGTGGGGGACTTTTTGGGAGCCTAGTTAACTAGCTACCTAGCGACACTAGCGACACTGATGCAGCGTTCAGAAAAATTATCGCTTAGTGACACTGGCAAAAGGGGGTGAAAGGGTTAACTAGCGGAAATCAGGGGGTTAAAACCATTATTGGGTAGTATATCGGGGTACCTAGCGCTATAAAAACCTGGCGGTGAACCTAAAAAAATAACTAGCTACCTAGCGACTGTAGCGACACTAATGCAGCGATCAGAAAAACGATCGCTTAGTGACACTGGCAAAAGGGGGTGAAAGGGTTAACTAGCGGCAATCAGGGGGTTAAAAACATTATTGGGTAGTATATCGGGGTACCTAGCGATATAAAAACCTGGCGGTGAACCTAAAAAAATAACTAGCTACCTAGCGACACATGCAGCGATCAGAAAAATGATCGCTTAGTGACACTGGCAAAAGGGGGTGAAAGGGTTAACTAGCGGCAATCAGGGGGTTAAAAACATTATTGGGTAGTATATCGGGGTACCTAGCGCTATAAAAACCTGGCGGTGAACCTAAAAAAATAACTAGCTACCTAGCGACTGTAGCGACACTAATGCAGCGATCAGAAAAACGATCGCTTAGTGACACTGGCAAAAGGGGGTGAAAGGGTTAACTAGCGGCAATCAGGGGGTTAAAAACATTATTGGGTAGTATATCGGGGTACCTAGCGATATAAAAACCTGGCGGTGAACCTAAAAAAATAACTAGCTACCTAGCGACACATGCAGCGATCAGAAAAATGATCGCTTAGTGACACTGGCAAAAGGGGGTGAAAGGGTTAACTCTAGGGGCAATCAGGGGGTTAAATCTTTATTGGGGGGTGATAGGGGGCTACCCTGGACCTAACACTAACTGTCCTGACAGTTTTTACTGTCACAACTGACACTGAATGCATTGATCAGTAAAGAAATGATCAATGCAATCAGTGACACTGTGACTGGGGGGGGAGGGGGGGCGGGGGGGGGGATCGGGGGGCGATCGGGGGGGGGATCGGGGGGGGTTTGTGTGCCTGTGTGTACCTACATGTCAGTGTAGTGTTCGTGCAGACTTACTTTTACTCTTCTCCTCGTAGTCCGGTCAAAAAGACCGCCCCGAGGAGAATGACATCACTTCCTCCTTCCTGTGTAAACAATACACAGGGGAGGAAGCTTCTCATTGGCCAGGAGCGATCCAGAGGGGGTGGCCGAAAACGAACGGCCATCCCCTCATCACGGATCGCTGCTGGACCGAATCGGACCGCCGTATCCAGCGGGAGGGGGTCCGATGGGACCCCCCACCCGCTGGAAGGCAATCACGTAGATGTACGTGATTCTGCCTGCCTGTGCCATTGTGCTGACGTACAATGGCAATACGGCGGTCCTGAAGTGGTTAAATACCCCAAAAGAAAGCTCTATTTGTGTAGAAAAAAGGACAAAAATTTCATATGGGTACAGTGTTGCATAACTGAACAATTGTCATGGTTAGGAAGGGGGTATAAGTGCCCAGTGGACAAGCGGTTAAGAAAAATATTTTGAACTTGATAGCAGCAACATGTCTTAACCGCTTCGCGACCGACGCACGGCGATGTACGTTGGCAGAATGGCACGGACAGGCAAATTAGCGTACAGGTACGTCCATTTAAAATTGCCGCTGTGCCATCGCGTGCATGCCGGTCGGGACCCCTGTGAGTCCGACTGCGGGTCCTGCAGACTTAATCGCTGCAAAGATACCCATGATCATCTCACAGAGAGGGAGAACGGGGAGATGCCGATGTAAACAGCATCTCCCCATTCTGCCTAGCAACAAGTGACACTGATCTCTGCTCCCTGTGATTGGAACAGAGATCAGTGATCTGTAAATCACAGCCACGCCCCCCACAGTTAGAAAAATGCCCATAGGACACACTTTACCCCTACACTGCCACCTCCTGTTTAACCCATTCACTGCCAGTGTCATTTACACAGGAATCAGTGCATTTGTATAGCACTGCTTGCTGTATAAATGGCAATGGTCCCAAAAATGTGTCAAAAATGTGTCAAAAATGTCCGATGTGTCCGCCAAAATGTCGCAGTCACAATAAAAATCACTGATCGCCGCCATTACTAGTAAAAAAATTTTTTATAAAAATGCCATAAAACTATCCCCTATTTTGTAAACGCTATAACTTTTGTGCCAACACATAAATAACCGCTTATTGCGTTTTTTTTACCAAAGATATGTGGAAGAATATGTATCGGCCTAAACTGAGGAAAAAAAATGCTTTTTTTATATACTTTTTGGGGATATTTATTATAGCAAAAAGTAAAAAATAATGCATTTTTTTCAAAATTGTTGCTCTTTTTTTGTTTATAATGCAAAAAATAAAAACCACAGAGGTGATCAAATACCACCAAAAGAAAGCTCTATTCAAATTGGTCTGCATGGCTGTTGTCCCAGAAGGAAGCCTCTTCTAACGATGATGCACAAGAAAGCACGCAAACAGTTTGCTAAAGACAAGCAGACTAAGGACATGGATTAATGGAACCATGCCCTGTGGTCTGATGAGAGCAAGATAAACTTATTTGGTTCAGATGGTGTCAAGCGTGTGTGTGGAGGCAATTAGGTGAGGAGTACAAAGACAAGTGTGTCTTGCCTACAGTAAAGCATGGTAGTGGGAGTGTCATGGTCTGGGGCTGCACGAGTGCTATCGGCATTGGGGAGCTACAATTCATTGAGGGAACCATGAATGCCAACATGTACTGTGACATACTGAAGCAGAGCATGATCCCCTCCCTTCAGAGACTGGGCCGCAGAGCAGTATTCCAACATGATAACGACCCAAAACACACCTCCAAGACGACCACTCCCTTGCTAAAGAAGCTGATGGTAAAGGCGAAGGACTGGCCAAGCATGTCTCCAGACCTAAACCCTATTGAGCATCTGTGGGGCATCCCCAAATGGAATGTGGAAGAGCGCAAGGTCTCTAACATTCACCAGCTCTGTGTTGTCGTCATAGAGGAGTGGAAGAGGACTCCAGTGGCAACCTGTGAAGCTCTGGTGAACTCCATGCCCAAGAGGGTTAAGGCAGTGCTGGAAAATAATGAGGGGGCACACAAAATATTGACACTTTGAACCCAATTTGGACATTTCCACTTTTGTGGCAAGCAGTTTAGACATTATTGGCTGTGTATTGAGTTACTTTGAGGGAGCAGGGAAGCAAATTTACACTGTTATATAAGCTGTACACTCAATATTTTACATTGTAGCAAAGTGTCATTTCTTCAGTGTTGTCACATGAAAAGATATAATAAAATATTTACAAAAATGTGAGGGGTGTACTCGCGTTTGCAAGATACTGTGTGTGTATATATATATATATATATATATATATATATATATATATATATATATAGATAGATAGATAGATAGATATCACTGCAGGAGGATAATAATAATAGCTGTATATTATAACTGTAATGCATTGTATAATGTGTGTAGTTTCACTGTGCTATATGCTCTTTGGAATCCTGCAGCTCTATGTATCTCTTGAAATGCATTGTATTAGGAACTTTTCAAATGTTTAAAAGATGGGTTCCTATAGCCAACAATAATCATATAATTTTACTTCCTGTAATAATGCCATGTCTATTGCTATAACATAGTGTACAACACACTGGCCGTGTGCATTGCTAATTATTACAATGTTATTCAAATCAGTGTTTATTTAGAAAGAGGCAATGTATAGGTACAAATACAAGTTATGTCTTTGAACATTAAGTGCTCATGCACACGGACGTTTTAAAAAACTGGCTGCAAAGCTAGCTCCGATGCCTGGAAAAATCGTTGTTAAAAACGTGATTTTTACCACGTTTTGCATTGGTGTTTTTGCGCGTTTTTGCGCGTTTTTTAGCGTTAGCGTTAAGTAGCGTTTTTTAAGAAACACATCTCTTGGCTATAGCACTCAGAAAACAAAGAAAATATGTTGCGCGTTTATGCGCGTTTTTGCGCGTTTATGCGCTTTTTTGCGCATTTTCCCGCCATTCACGTTTTTACAGCTCTAGCTCCACGCCACGGAACGCACTGGTCCTGGGTTTTTTTTACAGATTAAAAACGCCTATGCCATTTGCAGCTCAAAAACGCCTAGGTGGGCATGAAGCCATAGACTAACATGGACAGCTGTTTTTAAGCTGCAAAAAAAGCTCAAAAAAGTGGCTGTAAAAACGTCCGTGTGCATGAGGCCTAATTTGTACCAAACAGTGGGGTAAGAGTAGAACAAATGAAAAAGTGAAACTTGACACAATACAATTGCTATAAGGAAATAGTATTTTATCAACATCACGGAAACAGAAAAGTTTTCATTAAAAGCAGATATAAGAATGAAAAAAAAAAAAAAAAGAGAAGAAGGGGAAATAAGAAGAAGAAGAAAAAAAGAAAGGAGGAGGAAGAGGGGGAGAGACAAGGTCCCAGAGGTCACATTGTTTACATGTTGTGTCTATCCACCATGTCATCCACATATTTTGAAATTGCTCAGATTTATTAAGATCTTTTGCAAGTGTGTGTTCTAGTCATATACTGTAAGTCCACTCTACCAAGGTAGGACTCCCAATGCTGAGGGATGATTTGTTTGGCAACTATCACGAAAAATTTCAAAACAGATTGATTTGATCTCAATGTACCTGGCACTATATATATATATATATATATATATATATATATATATATATATATATATATATATATATCTATATCTATATATCTATCTATCTATCTATCTATCTATATATATATATATATATATATATATATATATATATACACACCCTGCCCCTAGAAGATTCGGGGGGGGGGGCACAACATACATACATATATAATATATATATATATATATATATATATATATATATGTGTGTGTGTGTGTGTGTGTATGTAGCCCCCCCCCCAAAAAATATTCTAGGGGCAGGGTGCAACCTCCAGGCAGAGAGTGAGCTAGCATTTACCCTAGGGCTGAGTCCATAGCAATAATGGGGAGTTTTGAAAAAAAATTGGGAGCCAGTCACTTTTGACCTTTTCAAAGCTTTAATGTGGATCTTGAGAGAAGGTAGCGGGAGAGAGGGTTAGGGGTCTCAGATACCAGCAGTAGATCACAAAGTCTCCTTGGGTCCAGAAAAAGTACAGCTTCACAGTACCAGGACAATCAAGCCAACCTGGCGATACAGAAAATAAATTTTCAGATGTAGAACAAGATCCAGCTTCACAGTGTCAGAACCTTTAGGCCGACCCAGTAACACTGTAAGCACATTGTTGGATTCTGGTGCATCCATCCTCGACATGAGTCATCAGGCCCTCCTGAGAGACCAGCCTTTATCCTGGCTCTCTCCAGCAAGGATCCTCCCCTGGGTATTCTGTATTTGGCTTGGCTTCTTCCATGCTGGGCAAGACAGCCAAAGGACCACCTCAGAATTAGTAGGCCCCAGACAGGCTTATGGGCATATAGGCAACGCTCACTCCAGCAATACCTCCTCAGGCCAGGGGGCCTGAGACAAGAAAGCGAGCACATGGCCCAGCCAATATATATATATATATATATATATATATATATATCCTCTCCCAGAATGCACCAGTTGCCCAGAACCTCCTTCTTGGCTGACTGGAAGAAAAATAAACTCAACCTCATACTGGCCTGTGCTACCAGTGACACCTACTGGAGAAAGTGAGACAACCTAATTGAGCTTTGGGAATATGCCAGAAATAAACTATGCAATCAGTCTGAGCTGTCTACAACCCAGCCAAAAACGAAATGTACATAGTAGCCTCAGTTTAGGACCAGGGGGCTACACATAGTAATAATATTTGTAGATTTTTTTTTTTTTTTATATTTCATATGATAGCAATCATTATATAGTTTAAAAATCATGTCCCATAATTTATGGCCGGACAGCTCCACCAAATACTAGGATGTATGCCTCCATGGTTATGACAATGACAGCAATCATTAGGTAAAATGGGAAGAAATCTAGTAAGTGTCGATGGACTTTCATACGATCTTGTCAATATTTTATAATTACAATGTTGTGGCTCACAAGACATAGAAAGTGAATAGGTAAGGGAAAATACCATCCGATTGAAATAGAAGTGGTAGGACCAATTTACCACTCAAAAGAAGTGAATACATTAAAGAAATAGCATACAAAGGTGATTGAGAGAGCATATACAGAGGTGTTCAAATTACAAAAATGGGAGGGCCAATTTAACATTTAAAAGAAGTGTATACACTAAAGAAATAGTGTGTGAAGGTGATTGGGATTGTATACAGAGGTGTTCAAATTCCATCATGGGCAATGCAGGTTATGGCTTGAAGAAGAGGTTCCATAGACTAGACAATTGTCTATTGAGAAACCAAATGCAGCTTTTACTATGTCAAAAGGGAGTACAGCGAGTCTGCTGAAATAAATATTACATTGTTAACATTAAAATTCAGTCATGCCACATCTATATTGACATACAGATGTTGATTTACTAAAGGCAAATAAATAGACTTGGAAGGAAATTTACCTTAGTGAATGTGGTGAAATTTCAGTTTGCAAAGAATACCCAATCAAAATCATCAAGGAAAATGAAAAAACTAAATTTTTTGCTTGCAGCTGATCAAGGAAGTCAGTAGAGCTTTGCCTTATTCACTAAGCTCTGGGGAAAGTTCCCTTGCAAAGTGCAATTTCCCTTATTTGCCTTTAGTAAATCCTCTCCATACTTTTTGCTGCAGTGTTCTTTGCGCACTGGCAAACGAATACTCTAGCACTCATTTTTTTTATTATTAGATTGTTTTTAATACAAATGTACAGCACGTTAATGACTTTAATAAAATTGTTAGCTGATTAACTAAGGAACTACAGGCTCCAGGGCACTTGTCAGTGGGCATAAAGCTGCCATAGGTGTAAAAACAAGAACAATATTACAGTTTATTTATATCCATGCACTGTACATCAGTTGACTAAATACCCTTCTGTTCCCATGACATGCATTTCAGGTAATACAGTTGGCATTTATTAATGTTTGCAGGTCAAATGCTTATGAAAAGGCAATCTTTTTTTTCTGCTTGTGAAGGTTGTCTAATATCACACCTCATTCATGTATTTCATTTTGTTTAAAATAGCTTTCATCATGTAGCATATTTAATAAAAAGGGAATTATCAGGCTACTTGCCCTAAACCCTTAGCAAGAGGTCAGTGTTTCCAGTAAAATGTAAAGTAGCAGTAAAGGTCATGTAATACAAACAGAACACGTTATAGATAAAATGGAGAAAATGGAAGGTTTTATCTAAGCCACATTTGCTGTCAAAATATATGAATAACTAAATAATATATATATATATATATATATATATATATATATATATATATATATATAGTCAAAAGCGGTGGCTCTGTGACATGAAGGCACTGTACAATATAATTGCTTTCGGGGGCTGTGGGTCCCACATTTATTTATTTTCACGTTTTCAAGAGTCAACAGAAAACAGCTTCACTTCAGCAAATAAACAAAATCCTGCCTGCTTGCACACATATAGCAGAGTCCACATAGTAAGCTTTTACCCAGCCTATGTAACTCAGTCTGACAGGTGAGTTTTCCCAAAGCTCTCACACAGTAAACAGTATGTCTGTTCACTCTCAACAGCACAGCCTAAGCACGGCCCCCCTTCTGCAAAAATTCACAAGCCTTCTATATCAATCCAGGTATATATACACACACACTTACATAATGTATGATATACATTATATACCTTATATATATATTTATACATACATACATACATACACACACACACTGTATATATTAGATATCACTCAAAGCTTTTTTATAAGCTATCCCTATCTATAGCTATCCCTATCTATTACCAGGAAGGAGCAGTTGTGGACTGTCAGCTTGGACAGCTTGGAACGTCTACCCTTTCTTTTTTACATTTACATCTACAAGGTAACAAGAATAGAAAGAATTATTTGAAAAAGAATGCATGAGATCCAGTGGAAGTGAAAGGGGCATGCCACACAGGCTGTGAGTTCCAGATGCAAGGCTTGTCAGAGCTCCCAGCAGGCTTGAGACAGGAACTCGCTGTGATGAGCAGAGCTGATACAGATGAGAGCCAGATAGAAACGTGAACCAGATGTGAGAGCAGAGCCGGTGTCTTATCACATATGGTCCCCCATCGGATAGTGTCCGCTGTGTACTGCGCATGCGCAGTACACAGCAACACAGATTCCGAAAATTGCTGAGGATGAACGGCGCCTGCGCACTGAGTCCAGGTTCTATCCCCACTATCCAAGTGGACATAGAGTAAGAATATAAAAGAGCCGAGCGCAGTGAGGCTGAGCCCGAAGCATGGCGAGCGAAGCTCGCCCGCGAGGGGCCCTCTAATATTCACAACCCTATGTCCGCTTGGATGGTGGGGCTACCACCTCCACTCACGGCGCAGGCGCTGTTCAGCTTCGGACACTATATCATGGCCGGACAGTATATGGCAGAACACCGGGAACAGCAGCATAGTCACAGGCATAGCAGAGATCAGCAGAGGGACAGAAGGGGGGCAAAGGGACAGGTGGGGGGCAGTAGGACAGTGAGACAGGAGGGGGTAGTGTGACAGGAGGTGGAAAGTGGTACAGGTGGGGGCAGTGGGACAGGAGGGGGACAGTGAGACAGGTGGAGGCAGTGTGACAGAAGGAAGGCAGTGGGACGTGGGGAAGCAGTGGGGGCGGGGGGCAGTGTGACAGGAGGGGGGCAGCAGGATAGGAGTGGCACAGTGTCACTCTAATCACACACCTTGGGAGACACCAGTCCTCCCAGCTCTCACCAGTGGCTCCTCCAGATGGTGTCAGTGGAGAGTATCTGTTACCAGGAGTGGTAGCTGAGCCTGTGTCCCATCTCCACCAGTGGATCTCCAGTGGCAGCTACAACAAAGTACAGGGGGGGGGGCTCCTCCACCCTGACCTCCTCCTCTTCTTTTTCTTCCATGGGGCCCTCCACCTGGGCACCCCTTCCCCCTGGCCTGACCCACCCCAGACAGCTGGGCATACACCGCTGTTCCCGACCAGAGCCTGCCCAACAGTGGGCCTCCATATGCTCCTGGCACACACCTGGGATCCGCCCACCACTCCACCCTCCTCTACATTCTGGCAGGTCCACTCTGAAAGCAGCTGCCCCATGTTAATGATGGCCCTGATTGGGGCCTGGGTCCTCCTACACATGTATGGGCTTTCCCCTTCTGATGGCAGCCTTGGATCTTAGTGCTTGGAGAAAGCATGAGGCATTGTGAGTTTTATTGCTTTTATGTATGTTTTGAATTAATAAATGGTGTTACACTATAAAAGTTCTATTGGATTTTACCCCTATGCCGGCATCCATGTGAGAATAAAAAAAGGGGAGTTATGGTGATTGGTGGACTGGTATGGCTGATGAGTAAAAAAAAGAACAATAGTGGTGGAACCCTTAGGAGAGATAAGCAGTGCAGACCCTGGAGAGAAAGAGGATTGAGGTGGTGCTATTGAATACGCAAGGTGGAAAAGTGTGAGAGTGTGTTTTGACTGTAAACCGCAGTGGGTCTATATATCTGGTAAGTGCTTTGTGAAGGTGGAGGTTGCACACGATGAATGAAGGTTTCAAGTGAAAAGTACAACAGTGGTTGTAAAGCACATTGGACACCAAGACTCGGTTCACACCTAAACCGGTCGCAGATCGCACAGCAACGCTGTCCATCCCTGTTCTCCATTTCAGGGACGAATCAGGGCAGAATCTTTGCCTGAATTTGGCCCTGAAACTGAGGCATTTCTGTGCAGTGCACTTTGCAGCCGCCCCGGAGACATGTAAATTGGCTCCATAGAGAGCCGGTCACATTCTCCTGCTATGCGAATTGGATGCTGCGAAATCCACATCCAATTCACATAGGTGTAAACCCAGCCTAATGCCGCGTACACACGAGTGGACTTTAACAGCTAAGGTCCGATGGAACGAATCCGCCGGACAATTCGACAGTGTGTGGGCTTCATTGGACCTTTGCTGTCTAAAAATCAGATGGACTTTAGATTTAAAACATGTTTTAAATCTTTCTGACGGACTCGAGTCCGGTTGAAAAATCAGTTCGTCTGTATGCTATTCCGACGGACGAAAACCAACGCTAGTGCAGCTATTGGCTACTGGCTATGAACTTCCTTATTCTACTCCGGTCATACATCATCACATTAGAATCCGTTGGACTTTGGTGTGATTGTGTGTGGCCAAGTCCGTTCGTTCGGAAAGTCAGTCAGAACTCCGCCGAAAGTCTGTCAGGAAGACCGTCGGACCTAGTCTGCCCAAAAGTACGGTCGTGTGTACGCGGCATTAGGCACTTTTTCTTGCATAAGGCACTTTATTTGGAACTTTTACACTTTTTTTGGACTTTCTATATTGGTTTGATGTTTCATACAGTATATAATCATGTGTTTTAATGTATAAACTACAGCCAACCACAGACGGTTCGAATCTTGGCCGATTTAGTAGGAACATATGTAATTGTGTACAGTGCCTTGAAAAAGTATTCATACCCCTTGAAATTTTCCACATTTTGTCATGTTACAACCAAAAATTTTAATGTATTTCATTGAGATTTTATTTGATAGACCAACACAAAGTGGCACATAATTGTGAAGTGGAAGGAAAAGGATAAATGGTTTTCACTTATTTTTACAAATAAATATGTGAAAAGCGTGGCGTGCATTTGTATTTAGCCTGAATACAAATGCACACCACATTTTTCACATATTTATTTGTAAAAGATGTGGAAAACCATTTATCCTTTTCCTTCCACTTCACAATTATGTGCCCCGTTGTGTTGGTCTGTCGCATAAAGTCCCAATAAAATACATTTACATTTTTGGTTGTAACATGACAAAATGTTGAAAATTTCAAGGGGTATGAATACTTCAAAGCACTGTATATAATATTTATTTATATATCATTTTTTATCACTTTGCTGAGAATTTTTATAGTTTGGCTAAGTTCTGCATTTATATCATTTATATTTTGGTACTGTGCATGAATTTACATTAATAATTGAGTTTGAAGACTTTGATATTTATATTTTGTTTGGCAATGTTACATAGTTTGTCAGGTTGAAAAAAGACACAAGTCCATCCAGTTCAACCAAAAAAATATAATTAAAAAAAATAAAATAAAACAAACATACTACATATATATACATATATATATATATATATATACATACATACATATATACATATATATATATATATACATACATACATACATACATATACCAGCCCATATACCCAATTCTATACCCACAGTTGATCCAGAGGAAGGCAAAAAACCCCAGCAGAGCATGATCCAATTTGCTAAAGCAGGGGAAAAAATTCCTTCCTGATCCCCCGAGAGGCAATCGGATTTTCCCCGGATCAACTTTACCTATAAATTTTAGTACCCAGTTATATTACGTACACTTAGGAAATAATCCAGGCCTTTCTTAAAGCAATCCACTGAGCTGGCCATAACCACCTCTGCAGGGAGTCTATTCCACATTTTCACAGCTCTTACTGTGAAGAAACCTTTCCGTATTTGGAGATGAAATCTCTTCTCCTCTAGACGTAAAGAGTGCCCCCTTGTCCTCTTTGTTGACTTTAAAGTGAATAACTCGACCCCAAGTTCCCTATATGGACCCCTTATATATTTGTACATGTTGATCAAATCCCCCCTTAATCTCCTCTTATCAAGAGTGAATAAATTCAGTTCCTCTAATCTTTCCTCATAGCTGAGTTGCTCCATGCCTCTTATCAGTTTGGTTGCCCTCCAGTATCTTCCCAACTATAGAAGTTAAACTAACAGGTCTATAATTACTTGGTAAAGACTTTGTTCCCTTTTTAAATATAGGCACCACATTGGCCCTGCGCCAATCCAGTGGTACTATTCCTGTCATTAATGAGTCCCTAAAAATTAGATACAATGGCTTTGAAATTACAGAGCTCAATTCTTTTAGGATCCGTGGGTGGATGCCATCAGGTCCAGGTGCTTTCTCCACCTTTATTCTGTCCAAATATTTCTGGACCATATCACTTATGAGCCATTGTGGATTAGGGGCTGCGTCAGTACCACCCCCATTGTGGACATGAGCTCCCCCATGCTCCTTTGTATACACAGAGCTGAAGAAAGTATTTAATAAGTTAGCCTTCTCTTTGTCCCCAGTCACCCACTCCAGATTATTTTGCAAAGGGCCTACATGCTCAGACTTAACCTTTTTACTATTAATATATTTGAAGAATTTTTTGGGGTTTGTCCTACTGTCTTTTGCAATCTGTCTTTCATTTTGAATTTTTGCATCCTTGATTTCCTTTTTACATATTCTGTTAAATTCCTTGTAACATTTAAATGACACTAGTGTTCCTTCATTTTTATATTTTTTGAAAGCTCTTTTTTTATAGTTTATAGCTTTTTTAACTTTGGCCGTGAGCCACATCGGCCTTATTTTTAACCTTTTAAACTTATTGCCCATGGGAATATACTTTGCCGTGAGATCACAAACAAGCTTTTTGAAGAATTCCCATTTCTGTTCTGTGCCCATTGGTGCCAATATTCTCTCCCAGTCTAAGTCCTGGAGAGCAGCCCTCATCCTTGGAAAATTTGCTCTCTTGAAATTAAGTGTTTTTATCTTTCCCGTATGTGATTTTTGCTTACAGCTAACATCAAATGAAATCATGTTATGGTCACTGCTACCCAGATGTTCCTTTATCTGAACATTAGTAATACGTTCTGCATTGTTTGAGATTACCAGGTCCAACAGAGCATCATTCCTAGTTGGGGCCTCAATAAACTGTACCATAAAATTGTCCTGTAATAGGTTTACACATTTTTGCCCTTTAACTGTCCCAGCAGTGCCATTACCCCAGTCAATTTCTGGGTAGTTA
Source organism: Lithobates pipiens (assembly GCF_037356315.1). NCBI lineage: Eukaryota > Metazoa > Chordata > Amphibia > Anura > Ranidae > Lithobates > Lithobates pipiens. The sequence goes on from NW_027507764.1 coordinate 297,177,223, forward strand.
AAATCCCCCATTATTATCACTGTCCCAGCCCTTGCAGCCCTTTCTATCTGTGCAAGGAGCTGAGTCTCCACCTCCTTATTAACATTGGGTGGTCTATAACAAACTCCAATGATTAACTTTGAACTACGCGCATCTGTATGCAGTTCTACCCATAATGCCTCAGACTCATCACACTCTCCGCCCACCAGGTCCTCTTTCACACTCGCTTTGAGATTATTTTTCACATGTTGAATTGAATCTCATACAAGCTGAAACATAATGTTGCAGGAGGATGATTGACACTCTGCAAAGGATGACACCTTAGGTGCGGGTGCTGCACCTACTTCTAGTGAATAGAGATGGCCTTGCAGTTCGCCCAGCGGTCCGTTCGCGGCGAATTTTGCTCGTTTGCGATTCGCCAAACTGGCGATGTTCGCGGTGGCCATATTTGTTTACATTGTGAAGAACTTTGACCCATGATACATCCATCATGGGGTACAGGACAGCCAATTGAGACATTTCAGCACATGGACATACCCCCTACCTTATAAATAGACCTGATCTGGGGGCCATTTTACATTTGTCAGTGTAGGGAAAGGACGGTGTGTGGAGCAGGGACAGTCAGTTTAATCACTAGCTACTAGGTCCACAAAGGTCCTTTTAAGGACTGGTATAGGTGTATAGTATATAGGGTTGTACACGTATAATATACTTTCATTCAAATATAGAAAGCATATTATACTTGACTGCTGTGCTGCTGAGCTGAGTGCTGACCGATTCTGCAGCTGTCTTTTATCAATGTAGGGACTGAGGGACAGTTTGGTGTTTGGAGCAGGGACAGTCTGCAAATCACTAGCTACTAGGTCCACAAAGGTCCTTTTATAGGTGTACAGTATATAGGGTTGTACACGTATAATATACTTTCTTTCAAATATAGAAAGCATATTATAGTGCACTGCACTGCTGTGCTGCTGACCGATTCTGCAACTGTCGTTTCTCAGTGTAGGGAGGGACAGTTTGGTTTTTGGAGCAGGGACAGTCTGCAATTCACTAGCTACTAGCTAGCTACTATTAGGTCCACAAAGGTTCGTTTAAGGACTGGTATAGGTGTACTATTTGGTGTGCAGTATATAGGGGTGTAATACATGTATAAAATACTTGCACATATAGAAAGCATAGTATAGTGCATTTCCACTGTGCAGCATTGTGACTGCTGAGCGGTTCTGCAGCGATACTACATCGAGTGACAAACAAAATTGGAAAAAAGTATTATAACTGGTGTCATAGACCAGTGGCCCCCAAAACGACAGATTGAAGCGGGGTGTTATATACCTTCTTCCACATACATACTGCACTTCTCTAGAGACTTTTGTCACAGGGTAATTTAAAAAATGACAGGCAGAGGAAGAGGCAGGCCTTTCCGCAGGGGTGGTAGGGCAGGAGCAACAGGCTTGAGCCAAAGTGGCAAATTGCAGAAGGTGCGTTCGATTACGTCAAAGGACGCACCAGACTTGGTTGAGTGGCTCACTCAGCCTTAATCTTCTGCACCCTCCTCATCCTCTCGATCTGCACACTCTTCTTCACTCTCTGCTGTGTGCACCCCCAAAGACACTACCACCAACACCACCACCACCATATACCCTCCGCTTGAGTCACAGGAATTATTTTCTGATCCATCACAAGACATTGCCGATGCGCAGCCACTCTTGGCATTGGATCAGGAAGAGGAGGTAGCAACAACCACCACTCAGCAGTCTGATGACAGTACCCAGATCAGCCCAAGGAGGAGATTGGTCCTTGGTGTTGCTGCCTACTCCGAGATCTCTAATTATAGTGGTGGGGAAGGTGACGTCAATGATGACATGTCTAGTGATGTCACGTGGGTGCCCACAAGAGAGGAAGAGGGGAGTTCAGAGGGAGATATGGACCAGCAGATAGGGAGGAGAAGCAAGCGGAACTTAGATTGCACAGGAGGGACAAACCAGACTGCTAATGTATCAGGAGCGAGGCATCAACCATGTATGGTCACATCTGGCGCTCCCAGGACGCCGGCACATGGCTCTGCAGTGTGGGCTTTTTTTAACGTGTCCGCTGCTGACAATAGTGTTGCCATCTGCAGCCTTTGCAGTCAACGCATAAGTCGCGGTAAGCCCAACACTCACCTAGGGATGACCGCCTTAAGAAGGCACATGAGCTGCCATCACCGAGCCAAGTGGTAGCAATGGAACCCACAAAGCCACCCTCCAGACTCTCACTGTCCAGCCTCGTCTTCTACTTCTCCTTCTCCTCTCTCCTCACAATTTTCCTCCACTTCACCTTCCATCATGCCGTCCTCACGTTTTTCTGGAAAAAGGCAGGCCTCCGTGGGCCAAATGTTCGAGCGTAAGAAAAATGATGAAGCCGGATAACCCTCTTGCCCAAGGGTTGACGGCTGGCTTGTCAGAACTAATAGCCCGCCAACTACTGCCATAAAAACTGGTGGACTCGGAGGCCTTTTGAAAATTTGTGGCCATTGGAACGCCACAATGGAAGGCCCCAGGAAGGAAGTATTTCTCACAGAAGGGCACCCCGAGCTATATGGCCTTGTTCAGCGGCAAGTGAATGTATCTCTGGCACACAGTGTCGGTGCCAAGATACATCTGACCACAGACACGTGGTCTAGCAAACACGGGCAGGGAAGGTATATAAATTTTACTGCCCACTGGGTGAACCTTCTGACGGTATAGATTTGGTTTTACCGCCATGGATTGCATGCAGGCCTGCCTCTTCTTCTCCTCCCCCTACTCCATCCGCCTCCCTGGCTGACTCCTCCTTTTCCGCTGCTAGCATTTTTTCCACTGCGCCACCCAAGCTCCCCAGAACCTATTCGACATGCCAGGTAAGACATTGCCATGCTGTGCTGCGTCTGTTGTGCCTGGAAGCCAAGAGCCACACTGGCCCTGCACTCCTTTCAGCTTTGCGTTCACATGAGGATCAGTGGCTAACACTGCTCAATTTGACAGTTGGTAAAGTGGTGTGTGACAATGGTGCCAATCTGCTGAAACAGGGCAAAATTACACACGTGCCATGCATGGCACACATCTTAAACTTGGTCGGGCAGCGATTCCTTGTCAAATACCGTGGGGTCCAGGATATCTTGCGGCAGGCAAGGAAAATCTCGGCCCATTTCAGAAGATCTTACACGGCCATGGCTCGCCTTGCTGACATTTTGTGGCTACACAATCTGCCGGTCAAATGTCTTATTTGAGATTGCTCGATGCGATGGAACTCAACCTTCTATATGCTTGATAGGCTGCTCCAGCAGAAATGTGCAGTTAACTACTACCTGTACGAACTCTGTGGCAGAACAGGTTCTGGGGAGCTTGGTTTTTTTTTCACCTCACCAGTGGCTGCTCATGCGCGAAGCATGCAGACTTCTACGGCCATTTGATGAGATCACCAAACTGGTCAGTCGCAGCCATGGCGCCATCAGTGACATCGTACCTTATGCCTTCTTTATGGAGCGTGCATTGCGTAATGTCATTGATCAAGCCGTGGAGGAGCAGGAGCAGGAAGATGAGGAAGTCGCAATGCTGGATGAATTCCCAGGGGGGGCTACTCTATCTGAGACAAGTCAACGACAGGAGTCTGAAGAGGAATCAGAGGAGGATGGTGCCGGGGCGGATGAGGAGGAGCAAGAAGAGCATGCTTTAAACCTTTCTGGGATTCCTGTTGTTGTCTGTGGATGGGGAGAGGAGAACGAGAAGGATGACATTATCCTGGATGATGAGCAGGAGCCAGGCCACCACACCGCTTCCAGTTTAGTGCAAATGGGGGCCTTCATGCTTTAGTGTTTTAACAGGGACCCCCGTATAAAAAGCATAAAGGTCAAAGACCAGTACTGGGGGGCAACGTACTTAGACCCCCGGTACAAACACAAAATGGTGGAAATGTTACCACCATCACAGAGGACTGTCAGAATGGAGCACTTCCAGGCCTTGCTTCGATAAATGCTGCATTCTGCTTTTGCGTGCGCTGGCAGAGGAAGAATTCCCACTCCCAGAGAAAGAGTTGCGGGTACCAATCCAACAGCGCCTGCAAGAAGAGGGCAGTTTGAAGATGTGTTGGTGACTTCTGATATGAGGTAATTCTTTCAGCCGACCCATCGACAGGTCACATCCGGATCCAGCATCAGGGAACGCCTAGACCGACAGGTGTCCGACTACATCGGGTTAACGGCCGATGTGGATGCTCTGAGAAGTGATGAACCCCTGGACTACTGGGTGGGCAGGCTTGACCTCTGGCCAGAGCTTGCCCAATTTGCAATGGAACTCTTGGCTTGCCCCTCATCCAGTGTCCTGTACGAAAGGTCATTCAGCGCAGCAGGGGGGATCGTGACCAATAATCGCACTCGCCTAGCTCACGACAGTGTTGACTACCTCACATTTATAAAAATGAATGAGGCATGGATCTCGGAGGAATTCAACACATGTGACCATTAGACCATGTATATGCCTAACTCTATAAACGATTTATTTAATCGAGCACATGGACCTTTTTTCTACCTTTGGCTCACTTGGCATACCGTACTATATGCCCGTACCCTCCTGTTTGAAGAGGTTGTGTCGCAGATCAGCTGCGGAGCTGATCTGTGTCTCACCTTTACTGCAGTGGGTCGGCTGGCATCTGTTGTCCACTATCTGGTGTTCAGCTCTGTGCACTCTCCAGCTATGGGCGTCGACGCCCTTCACCTGTTGCCTAATATATGATTCCTTCCTGCTACTTCCTGTCCAGCCCCTCATGTGTTTCTCCATTTAAATCCCTTTCAAACCTGCTACTGGTTGCTTGAGCAACGTTTGTTCCTGAAGCTCCCCTGTGTAACCTGTTTTACCTGACTTCTCGTGTTCTGATCTTCTGTGTACCGACCCAGCTTGTTCTGATAACGTTGTCTGCAGCCCGCCCTGACCTTGGCTCACTACCTGGCTTTCCTGTCTTCATGCATCCATCCTTGTCTACAGTGTCTTCTGGTACTTCCCTAGCGAGCAGGGTGAACCCGGGGGTCGTGACTTGGGATCAGCACGCAGCTAAGTCCAAACCTTCGTGAGAGGGTCACTGGCGGAACACCGGCTGACTCTTAGATTCCACGCCCTGGGGGATCCCGTGTCACCTGCTCGCCTGAGGGTTCGCTGTAAGTAGTACTGTGACAGTTTGCTCAAGCCATGAGCGTCTCTGAGAATCGGCCATCGACCGAGGATCCCATGCAACATCTAGTTCAGAGACTTAACTCCCAGCAAGCTAATCAAGAGCAAATAATGCTGGTTCTCCAGGATCTGGCCTCTCGTCTGGATCGTCTGCAACTCGCTGCAACTTCAGCTCCTCCCGTTCCTGCTCCCGCTTCAGTTGCTCCGGTCTTACCTGCTGCGCCTGGCAATCCCTACCTGCATCTGCCGTCACCACCTCGGTTCTCCGGTGATCCTAAAGGCTTGTCGGGGCTTCATTAATCAGTGTTCCATCCACTTTGAACTTTCCAGCCACCATTTTCCTACTGATCGCACCAAAGTCGCATACATCATCTCTCTCCTCTCCGATGATGCTTTAGCTTGGGCCTCTCCATTCTGGGAATCACACGCTCCTATCACCTCTGACCTCCAGCTCTTTTTGGATGCATTTCGGAAAACTTTTGATGAGCCTGGCAGAGCGTCTTCGTCTGCTGGGGCCCTCCTTCGTCTTCGTCAGCAAGAAATGACAGTTGGCCAATACGCAGTTCGATTCCGTACGCTGGCCGCTGAACTCAAATGGAATAATGTGGCTCTTACTGCTACCTTCTGGCAAGGCCTATCTGACCATGTCAAGGATGAACTGGACGCGCCATTCCCACCACATTTGATGACTTAATCGCAATGAGCATTCAAATTGACATTCTCTTCCAGGAGCGGGCTCTGGAGAAATCCAGATCCAGTCATCCCCCTGCTGGCTGTCCAGCACAGGTAGTCCAAAGATCGGTGCAATCCTCTCTGTCTTCGACCTCTCACGTGTTGGAAGAACCTATGCAGCTTGGGCGAACCCGCCTCACTCCCGAAGAGCGTGGCCGACGTATGGGACTGGGTTTGTGCCTTTATTGTGGCGATAAAAGACATCTTTTGAACTCCTTTCGACTCCGTCCGGGAAACTCACTCAGAGGGAGGTGATCTAGACCGATCCGTTAATTTTCCTCATTTCACCCTTCCCGTAGCTATCCGCTGGACTCAGAATGCTTATCAACTCTCTGCATACGTGGATTCTGGTGCTGCCAGGAATTTCATTGAACAGTCTGTAGCTTCCGAGTTGGGCATCACCTTTGTTGCCTTGGCTATGCCTCTCTCCGTGACCGCAGTAGACGGCTCCTTCTTGCCTATGAGTCCAATCCATTTTAAAACCTCTCCTATAGAGTTACGCATTGGGGCTTTGCATAGAGAGGAGATCTCTTTCCTAATATTGCCTAAATCTTCCAGTCCCATCATCCTGGGCCTCCCATGGTTGCATAAACACTCCACACATCTGGACTGGAATTCTGGACAAGTATTGGCTTGGAATCCTCCATGCCAACATCGGTGTATTTCCAGGGTGCTACCTCCTTCTTTCATTCCTCTTGCTGAGACCTCCACAACTCCCAAGTTGCCTGCCCAATATCAATCCTTCCAAGATATTTTCTGCAAAAAGGCCGCGATCGCCTTCCTCCTCATAGAAACTTTGACTGCTCCATTGAGCTTTTACCTGGGACCGCTCCTCCTCGTGGCCGAGTCTACCCTCTATCTATCCCCGAGACACAAGCCATGTCTGAATACATTCGGGAAAACCTGCAAAAGGGTTTCATCAGGAAATCTAACTCTTCTTCTTTGTAGCGAAAAAAGATGGTTCACTCCGTCCATGCATCGACTACAGGGGTCTTAACGCCATCACCGTGAAGAACCGATACCCTCTTCCTTTAATTTCCGAACTCTTCGACAGACTGCGAGGTTCTCTTATCTTTACTAAATTGGATCTTAGAGGGGCCTACAATTTAATAAGAATCCAGGAAGGAGACGAATGGATGACCGCCTTTAACACCAGGGATGGGCATTATGAGTATCTTGTGATGCCCTTCGGCTTATGCAATGCCCCAGCGGTCTTCCAAAACGAGATCTTTCGTGACCTTCTGTATGTCTGTGTTATTGTATATCTGGATGATATTCTAATTTTCTCGCCAGACTTACCTACCCATCGTCTTCATGTAAAAACTGTGCTACAACGTCTGCGGGACAATTCTCTATATGCAAAATTGGAGAAGTGTCTATTTGAACAAACACAAGTTCCATTCCTGGGCTATATAATCTCGTCACAAGGTCTCTTCATGGACCCAGCCAAACTTTGGGCCATCTCCGAGTGGCCTCAGCCCTCTGGTCTTAAAGCCACCCAACGCTTTTTGGGCTTCACCAATTACTATTGCCAATTCATTCGCAACTACTCCACCGCGGTGGCTCCTATTACATCGCTCACCCGCAAAGGTGCAAATGCTCGGCTCTGGTCCCCTGAAGCCATTGAAGCTTTCTGCAAACTCAAGGCAGCCTTCCTCTCTGCCCCTATTCTTCTACGCCCGGACATTACTAAACCCTTTTCTTTGGAGGTAGATGCCTCTTCTGTAGGAGTCGGGGCCGTCCTACTCCAAGCTCAGCAGGGCAAGTCTCAACCTTGCGGATTCTTTTCCAAGAAGTTTTCTGATGCTGAGAAAAACTATACCATTGGGGACCGTGAGCTACTCGCCATTAAACTAGCTCTTCAAGAATGGCGACATCTTCTAGAGGGTTCTCCCCATTGTATTACCATCTATACTGATCATAAAAATCTGCAGTATTTACAATCCGCGAAACGCTTGAACCCACGTTAAGCTCGCTGGGCCCTCTTTTTCGCCCGCTTCAATTTTAACATTACTTTCCGTCCAGGTGCCAAGAACCTTCGAGCCGATGCCTTGTCCAGGTCATTTGATGTCAATGATTCTGAGAATCACCTAGATCCTGGTCCCATCATTCCTCCGCATCGTATTCTAGCCACCACTCAGCTCCAGTCTATGCAGCCTCCTCCTGGTAAAACTTTTGTAGCCCCTGCACTTCGTCCCAAACTCCTTGCTTGGGCACATGACTCCAAGTTCTCTGGACATCCTGGCATTCCTCGTACTTGTGACCTTCTTCAGCGTCATTATTGGTGGCCCTCTCTTCGTAAGGATGTCAAGGAATACATTCAAGCTTGTTCGGTTTGTTTACTTTCCAAATCGTCCACGTGCGCCCCTGCTGGGTTGCTTTTGCCCTTACCAGTGCCCGATGTACCTTGGCGTTGTATTGCCATGGACTTTATCTCAGATCTGCCTCCCTCAACAGATGCTACAGTCATCTGGGTAGTGGTAGATCGGTTCTCCAAAATGTGTCACTTGATTCCTCTCCAAAGCCTACCTTCTGCTCCCAGTCTTGCCACAACTTTCATAAAGGAGATCTTTCGTCTTCATGGGATGCCTTCCCATATTATCTCTGACAGAGGAGTTCAATTTACTGCTCGGTTTTGTAGAGCCTTGGCCAGCTCTTTTGGGATTAAATTGGATTTTTCATCTGCCTTTTATCCCCAGTCCAATGGGCAAACGGAACGTGTCAATCAAAATGTAGAACGTTTTCTCCGTGCCTTCATTTCTGCTCACCAAGATGACTGGGTGGACCTTTTGCCCTGGGCAGAGTTTGCCTTAAACCATCACGCCAATGCCAGTTCTGGGAAATCTCCTTTCTTCACAGTTTATGGGCAGCATCCATCTGTTTCCTTTCCTGTTCCCACTTCTCCTGTGGTACCAGCAGCAGCTGAGACCCAAAGGTCCTTCAACTCTATCTGGAAAGAAGTCTCTGGGAATCTTCATCTAGCTGCTTCCAGGCATAAAATGGCGGCAGATCGTCATCGCCGTCCAGCTCCTAAGCTCCTGCCTGGCAATAGAGTTTGGCTCTCTACCAAGCACATCCGACTCCGGGTACCCTCGATGAAATTTGCCCCTCGCTTCATTGGTCCATTTCCTATTCTCCACCAGATCAATCCAGTGGCTTTCAAGCTCCATCTACCCTCTCATCTCAGGATACCCAACACCTTCCATGTCTTCCTGCTCAGGCCACTTGTCCTCAATCGCTTCTCCCGCCCTTCTTCTCACCCTGCTCCTGTGGCTGATACCTCGGATCAGTATGAGATTAAAGTAATATTGGACTCCAAGTACTCCCGGGGGTAGTTATTCTATCTCATTGATTGGAAGGGCTATGGTCCAGAGGAGAGGTCTTGGGTCCCTGCCACTGATGTCTGTGCCCCACGTCTGGTGACCAGTTTCCATCAGAAATTTCCCTCAAAGCCAGCCCCCGGACGTGTAGGGAGGCCTCGTAAGAGGGGGGGTACTGTCACAGATCAGCTGCGGAGCTGATCTGTGTCTCACCTTTACTGCAGTGCGTCAGCTGTCCACTGTCTGGTGTTCAGCTCTGTGCACTCTCCAGCTATGGGCGTCGACGCTCTTCACCTGTTGCCTAATATATGATTCCTTCCTGCTACTTCCTGTCCAGCCCCTCATGTATTTCTCTATTTAAATCCCTTATCAAACCTGCTACTGGTTGCTTGAGCAACGTTTGTTCCTGAAGCTCCCCTGTGTAACCTGTTTTACCTGACTTCTCGTGCTCTGATCTTCTGTGTACCGACCCAGCTTGTTCTGATTACGTTGTCTGCAGCCTGCCCTGACCTTGGCTCACTACCTGGCTTTCCTTGCTTCATCCATCCATCCTTGTCTACAGTGTCTTCTGGTACTTCCCTAGTGAGCAGCGTGAACCCGGTGGTCATGACCTGGGGTCAGCACGCAGCTAAGTCCAAACCTTCGTGAGAGGGTCACTGGCGGAACACCGGCTGACTCTTAGATTCCACGCCCTGGGGGATCCCGTGTCACCTGCTCGCCTGAGGGTTCGCTGTAAGTAGTACCGTGACAGGTTGAGCGGTGTCATATTTTTGGGTCTTGCAGCAAGTTGCTGGTATCAGTGCTGGTGTCAGTGCTCTCTCTCTATATTGGTGCTGGTGTCAGTGCTCTCTATCATGGTGCTGGTGTCAATGCTCTCTATCATGGTGCTGGTGTCACTGCTCTCTATCACAGTGCTGGTGTCAATGCTCTCTATCACGGTGCTGGTGTCAGTGCTCTCTATCTCGGTGCTGGTGTCAGTGCTCTCTATCACAGTGCTGGTGTCAGTGCTCTCTATCACGGTGCTAGTGTCAGTGCTCTCTATCACGGTGCTGGCGTCAGTGCTCTCTATCTCGCTGCTGGTGTCAGTGCTCTCTATCTCGCTGCTGGTGTCAGTGCTCTCTATCACAGTGCTGGTGTCAGTGCTCTCTATCTCGCTGCTGGTGTCAGTGCTCTCTATCTCGGTTCTGGTGTCAGTGCTCTCTTTCACGGTGCTGGTGTCAGTGCTCTCTATCTCGGTGCTGGTGTCAGTGCTCTCTCTCTATCTTGGTGCTGGTGTGGTTTCAGTGCTCTCTATCACGGTGCTGGTGTCAGTGCTCTCGATCTCGGTGCTAGTGTCAGTGCTCAGTCTCTATCATGGTGCTGGTTTCAGACAGTGAGGGAGATAGCAATGGAGAAGCCAAACAGCAGGCAGTACCAGCACCATGGCTGAGGATCAGCACTGGACTGGCACCTCCGGACCACCGCAGTGGAGCCCTGCATAGGTGGGGGTAAGGGAAGGGCAGAGGGAGGGGCTCAAGCACAGGTTGGCACACTGGGACACTGACACAGGACTACGCTGCCCTGACTGTGGCACTGATCATCTCCTGCACCCCCTTCATAGCCTGCCCTGACCTTGCCTCTCCTCCATGGCCTTCATGCGCTCCTGAATTGTCAAAATTTCACAGATAAAAAAAATTGCTTGTCGTTGTCGATCCCAGATTCACTTAATACTTTTGTTATGTTAGTGTCCATGTTGTGGGACTATGTGTGCACAGTTAGTAAGTATTTTGTGGCTGAAAATATAAATTTGCGGTTCGCAAACTTTTGGCCGCGTTCGCGAACCTCCCGTCGAAAGTTTGTCCATCACTACCAGTGAACTGGTAGAGTGGACATTTGGACATTTTAATATTTCAACCATTCACCCATTTTCATTAATGAATCAAAGTGGAAAAAAGTTAGTGTTTATTACCCTAACACTTGGTATTCCTGATATGTGGCTGCTGTACCATGTACTTGTATGAGAAAGTATCCTGTTCTCTTTGTATTGTTTTTCTTTGTATGAAATCCCTGGAGTTCCTGCTAGTCACCTTGCTTTACTATTACAAACTGACCACATTAAGCAGGAAAACTCACTGTGGTCAGTTCTCTAGCTATGCTGGGAACTGAGCCTGCTCTCCTCCAATGATCAGACTTATGCTGACATGCCCCCATTGCACAGTGTAACGTGGGGGGACGTTAGCTCTAGTGGTAGATGCGTTTTCCAGTGATTAAAGTCAGTCAGGAACTATATTTTAAAATCCTGGTAGCCTATTTTTATTCAAAAGGCAAATTAAACGTTCAAAACGTATAAGGTTTCCCAAGCATGGGGTTCTTCTCTAGCAAATACACATAAACAGAAGATGCTTGCCCACCTGGCTCTCTTTAAACGTCACCTCGCTTTTCTATTAAAAACTGACCACATTAAGCAGGAAAACACACAGTGATCTAGCTATCCTGAGCCTGCTCTCCTGCAATGATCAGACTTGTTCCGACGCGCCCAAACTACACAGTGTAACATGGGGAAATGTTAGCTCTAGTGGTAGATGTGTTTTCCAGTGATTCAAGTCAGTCAGGAGCTATATTTTAAAGGGGTTGTAAAGCTTTGTTTTTTATTTTCTAAATAGGTTCCTTTAAGCTAGTGCATTGTTGGTGCACTTACCTTTTCCTTCGATTTCCATTCTAAATGTTTTTTTTCTTTGTCTGAATTTCTCAGTTCCTGTTTTGCCTTAGTAAACTTCACACCATCATCCGAGCGGTGTTTAGTCAGGCAGAACAGCTTACTGAGGAGGAACAGGAAATGAGAAATTCAGACAAAGAAAACAAAGAAAAAAAACATTTAGAAGGGAAATCGAAGGAAAAGGTAAGTGAACCAACAATGCACTAGCTTAAAGGAACCTATTTAGAAAATAAAAAATGAACCTTTACAACCCCTTTAAGGATGAGAAGACCCTCACCATGCCAACATCCAATATTTATATATGAGGATTGAACAAGTCAAAAAACTTGTGGACTTTGTGAGCACATAATGAGCGGAATAATCAATAAAAAGGTATAAATGTTATTAAAGCATAATTAAAAAACATAAACGCCATTTAGGCATAGTTACCAGTTACCCAAAAATTAAGTTATAGAGGGCTGGATCTAGGGTACAAAAATAGATTTGATAATGTATCAAAGTGAGAGAAAAATTTCTGATCCGGTAATGCCTCCAAAAACTTGCTTGTCAATCCGTTTCACTAAGATATTAGCTTCCTCAGGACAGATACTGAGTATGTGCTGGTATATTTAAAAAAAAAAAGTACACATATAAGTATTTAATGTAGCATGTATCTATGTAAGTATATATATAGTTGTTACAACATTTCTCCAGGAGGAGTACATATACAGTTCGGTTCGCACCAGAACCTGCGAACAGACCTAAACTTCGTATGAACTTTAGAACCCTATTAAAATCTATGGGACTCAAACTTTCAAAATCTAAAGTGCTCATTTTCAAGGCTAATATGCAAGTTATTTTCCTAAAAAGTGTTTGGGGGCCTGGGCCCTGCCCCAGGGGACATGTATCAATGCAAAAAAAAAAAGTTTTAAAAATGGCAGTTTTTTCGGAAGTAGTGATTTTAATAATGCTTAAATTGAAACAATAAAAGTATAATATTCCTTTAAATTTCGTACCTGGAGAGTGTGTATAGTATGCCTGTGAAGAGTCGCATGTTTCCAGTGCTTAAAACTGTCCCTGCACAAAGTATCATTTCTGCAGGAAAAAAAGTCATTTAAAATCACTCGTAGCTATAATGAATTGTCAGCTCCCCGTAATACAGAGAACAGTAATTGAAAGTCATTAATAACAAAAAAAGCATGGGGTTCCCCCAAATTCAAATACCAGGGCCTTCACGTCAAATTAAAAAAAAAAATTATGTGGGGTTCCCCCTAAAAATTCATACCAGACCCTTTATCTGAGCATGCAACCTGGCAGGTCGCAGGAAAAGAGGGGGAGACGAGAGAGCACCCCCCCTCCTGAACTGTACCAGGCCACATGCCCTCAACATTGGGATGATGCTTTGGGGGTTTGCGACCCCTCAAAGCACCTTGTCCCCATGTTGATTCGGACAAGGGCCTGATCCCCACAACCCTGGCCGGTGGTTGTGGGGGTCTGCGGGCGGGGGGCTTATCAGAATCTGGAAGCCCCCTTTAACAAGGGGACCCCCAGATCCCAGCCCCCACCCTGTTTGAAATGGTAAGGGGGTACAAAAGTACCCCTACCATTTCACAAAGAAAGTGTAAAAGAATGTTAAAAAAGACACACACACCGTTGCAAGTCCTTTATTAAAAATTTAAAAAATTCTAAAAAGATTCCAGCGGTGGTAATCCACTCTTGCTATCCAGTGATGGATGATCATCTCTCCGGGGTCTAGCGATGGCTGAACTGATGCAGCGATGGGTGATCTCTCCCTCCAGTGCAGTGCATCCATCCTCTGTCTCCACCAGCGTAGACACTGCGGGAATCCCGTCAGCCTGACATTTCTTATATGAGGAGGGCAGGGCCACCCGTCACCTGACCCCCACCCCCCTCTGACACAAGTGGGAAAGCCTGGCTTCCCCAATGATGTGTGGGTGACCCCGCCCCCCTCTGATGTAACGCGGGTTTCCGTTACATGGTCAAGTCCACTCAAGAAATGACATCTTGAATGTAATCAACTTGTAAAATTACAATTTGACCACTGTAGAAATAGAAGTATTAGGCCTGGGTCTAACTTTTTGTCCCACTCAGGGAATAGACCAATTTGAGACTATTGAGGATCTAAATTTGTTTGTCTGTAAGTACCTATTTGATCAAGAGAGAAAGAGAAAGGATAAAGATAAGAAGACATATGCATTAGTTTTCGTCCGAATGCATTTTCGTCCGAATTTCAGCTATTTTCGTTTTCGTTTTGACAAACGATAACGAAAGCACAGAATCCGAAAAACGAAAGATCCGACATAAATAAATGCTTTATTTTCGTTTTAGTTGTTACAACAGTTCGATATAGAATAGGAGATTCGACGTGACTCTGACAATAACAATCTGTGTCTATTGAACCTGTGGTCGAATGTGCCTAACCTTACCTCTATTCGTCCAAGATTATATAGAGAAAATATTCGACAGAGAAAAAAGATTTGACAGAGAGAAAAGATTCTGCAAGTTACTGTCCTAAAAAGTGTTTGGGGACCCGGTTCCTGCCCCAGTGGACATGTATCAATGTAAAAAAAAGTTTTAAAAAATGCAGTTTTTTCGGGAGCAGTGATTTTAATAATGATTAAAGTGAAACAATAAAAGTGTAATATTCCTTTAAATTTCGTACGGGGGGGGGGGGGTGTCTATAGTATGCCTGTGAAGGGGCGCATGTTTCTGGTGCTTAGAACTGTCCTCGCAGCTATTGTGAATTGTCAGCTCCGTAATACAGAGAACACTCATTGAAAGTCATTGATAAAAAAAAAAAATGGGAGTCCTGGCAACCTGGCAGGCCGCAGGAAAAGAGGGGGGGGACGAGAGCGGCCCCCCCTCCTTCCTGAACTGTACCAGGCCACATGCCCTCAACATTGGGAGGGTGCTTTGGGGGTCTGTGACCCCTCAAAGCACCTTGTCCCCATGTTGATGGGGAGAAGGGCCTCATCCCCACAACCTTTCTTTGGGGCCTCATCCCTACACTTTCTTTGTGAAATGGTAGGGGTACTTTTGTACCCCCTTACCATTTCAAACAGGGGGGGCGGGATCTGGGGGTCCCCTTGTTAAAGGGGGCTTCCAGATTCTGATAAGCCCCCCACCCGCAGACCCCCACAACCACTGGCCACGGTTGTGGGGATGAGGCCCTTCTCCACATCAACATGGGGACAAGGTGCTTTGAGGGGTCACAGACCCCCAAAGCATCCTCCCAATGTTGAGGGCATGTGGCCTGGTACGGTTCAGGAGGGGGGGGGGCGCTCCTGCGGCCTGCCAGGTTGCGTGCTCGGATAAAGGGTCTGGTATGGATTTTTAGGGGGACCCCCACGTCAATTTTTTTTTTATTTGACGTGGGGTTCCCTTTAATATCCATACCAGACCTGAAGGGTCTGGTATGGATATTTAGGGGGAACCCCACATTAATTTTTTTTTAAATTTAATGCAGGGTTCCCCTTAATATCCATACCAGACTTGAAGGGCCTGGTAATTGAATTTGGGGGACCCCCACGCTTTATTTATTTATTTATTTATTTATTTTTTTATCAATGACTTTTAATGAGTGTTCTCTGTATTACGGAGCCGACAATTCATAATAGCTGCGAGTGATTTTAAAGGACTTTTTTTCCTGCATAAATGACACTTTGTGCAGGGACAGTTCTAAGCACCAGAAATATGCGCCCCTTCACAGGCATACTATAGACACCCCGCCCCCCCCTACGAAATTTAAAGGAATATTACACTTTTATTGTTTCACTTTAATCATTATTAAAATCACTGCTCCCGAAAAAACGTCCGTTTTTAAAACTTTTTTTTGCATTGATACATGTCCCCTGGGGCAGTATCCGGGTCCCCAAACACTTTTTAGGACAATAACTTGCATATTAGCCTTTAACCACTTGCTTACTGGGCACTTAAACCCCCCTCAGTCCCAGACCAATTTTCAGCTTTCAGCGCTGATGCACTTTGAATGACAATTGCGCGGGCATACAACACTGTACCCAAATGAAATTTTTATCATTTTTTTCCCACAAATAGAGCTTTCTTTTGGTGGTATTTAGTTACAGCTCGGAGTTTTATTTTTTGCTAAACAAACAAAAAAAGATGCAAAAAAATAAAAATAAATAAATCATGTTTTAATAGTTTGTTATAAAATTTTGCAAACGGGTCATTTTTCTCCTTCATTGAAGTGCGCTGATTAGGCGGCACTGATGGCTGCATTGGTGGGCACTGATGGGCTGCATTGGTGGGCACTGATGGGCTGCATTGGTGGGCACTGATGGGCTGCACTGGTGGGCACTGATAGGCATAGTTAAGGCGGCACTAATAGGCACAGATAAGGCGGCACCGATGGGCACAGATAAGGCGGCACTGATGGGCAAAGATGGGCACAGATAAGATGGCATGGATGGGTGGCACGGATAAGTGGCACGGATGGGTGGCACGGATGGGCACTGATAGGTACCACTGATAGATGGGACTGATGGGCACTGATAGGTGGCACTGATAGGTGGCTCTGATAGGTGGCACTGCTGGGCACTGATGGGCGGCACTGCTGGGCACTGATGGGCGGCACTGCTGGGCACTGATGGGCGGCACTGGGTCGCAGCACCTTTGAGGCAGATTGTGGGCACTGTGGGTGGCACTGTTGGTGGCACTGCTGGATGGCACTGTGGGTGGCATTGTGGGTGGCACTGTAGGTGGCACTGTGGGCACTATGGGCACTGATGGGGGGCACTGATGGGGGGCACTTACTTTTATTCAGGATGGCACGGCGGTGGGCAGGTGGGCACTGGCAGGGGGCAGGTGGTCAGCTGTATTGTTGGCCGTGATCGGGACTGATGTCCCGATCACGGCCGCCGGTGATCGGCTTTTTTTTTCTCTCCTCGCGCTGTCAGCGCGAGGAGGAATAATAGCCGATTACCGGCTCCGTTCTATCACATGATCAGCTGTCATTGGCTGACAGCTGATCACGTGATAAGGGGTCGGGATCGACCCCTTGCACGGATCGGTGATCAGGCGAGTCTCACGGACTCGCCGATCACAGAGCGCGCCGCGCGCGCCCCTCAGGGGGCGCGCAGGCCGCTCGTATCCGGGACGACGTCAATAGACGTCGTCCCGGAAATGTAGGTCCGCGCTGATGCCGTCATTTGGCAATAGCGCGGATCTGTAGTGGTTAAAATTAGTACTTTAGATTTTGAACGTTGGAGTCCCATAGACTTTAATAGGGTTCTAAAGTTCACACAAAGTATGCTATATACTAGCTCTGTCGAATCTTCTTTATACATTCGACAGACACCATAAGCCTTCAAAGACAGATTCGACCGTAATTCATGTGGATTTTCGTACGAATGCAATTTTTGAACGAAAAACTAAATAAATAAAAACGAATTTCGGGAGTACCTAAATAAATAAATTTTTCGGACGAAAACGAAATTCCGAAAATAAATATTTTACTCTGCACATGTCTAAAGCTTAGAGATCATTGGAAAACCTTTTCAGTGAGGGATTTTAAAGCTCTAAGAGATCTGAAGAATCTGAAGGATCTTTTGGAAGAAAATTAAAAATTTGAGCAGCAATCCCAAAATTCCTAGAGCCAGATGTTGTTCCTTATGTCTCTATTGACAATTCTTCACAAATTGTTATGAAAAAGAAATCATAGAGATTTCCCCCATGCAAACCAAAACAAATATCCTGGCTTTTGCTACACAGGTCGCAAAGGAAATTGAAAAATTACAAATATATCCTCACAATGTGGACAACTTGTCCCCAGTTCAGAAACAAGCTTTACAGAAACTGTGTGCACAAGTGGGAATTATTATCAAACCCTCAGACAAAGGGGGCAATATTGACCTCATGGATAGAGCTCAATATATGACCATGTGTAACAGGATCCTGGATAATGAGGAATGGTATAAACACATTTCCGAAGAACATGCTAGTAAAAGTTCAGAATGAATTATACTTACTTCTTTTGGACTCTTTCCATCAAGGAGTCATTACCAAAGATCTATACGAGGCTCTTCTCTTTAAACATCCTATTATGCTCACCTTTTATTCTCTTCCCAAGATGCATAAAGATCTGGTGTGTCCCCCTGGAAGACCAATCATATCTGGGAATGGTGCATACACTGAAAAAGCTAGTCAACCAGTTGACCAATACCTCCAATCCCATGTTGTATCGCTTCCCTCATATGTCCAGGACACACCAGATTTTTTGCGATGTCTGGAAAATAG
The DNA here is from genome assembly GCF_037356315.1 of Lithobates pipiens. Lineage (NCBI taxonomy): Eukaryota > Metazoa > Chordata > Amphibia > Anura > Ranidae > Lithobates > Lithobates pipiens. Next base: position 297,195,384 of record NW_027507764.1, read on the forward strand.
TCAAGTACCAATGGATACTATGTTAGTAGATATTGATATCGAAGCCCTGTACTGCAGTATTCCACATTCTAAGGGGCCTTTCTTTTACACAAGACTTTCTAAGTGAGAGGACTCAGGGCTCACGGCCCTTCGTAAATTTATCCTTTCTATTTTAGAGCACATTGTCATGGTTATGCAATAGAGTTCGTCTGCCTACCTGTCTCCATGTGTTCATTCTAGAGACCAGCCAACCCTCACCTGACTGCTTTTATAATCTATCCTCTGGTATGGCTCCACCCTAGCTCCTATCAGAGAACTCTATATTAGCCTGTGCACTGCAGGCCAGCCCTGCTGATCAACCTTTGTGTGTTAGCTTCCTGTTACCTGCCGTGTTCTGCTGTTATTCCGTTACCGACTTTGGCGTGTCCTTGACCATCCCTGTTTGCCTGTGATCCTGACCTTTTGGCGTGTCCCTGACTATTCCTGTCTGCTTGTGGCCCCGACCTTGGGTGTGAGCTGGGGGACCCTGGGGGTCGCGACCTGGAGCCAGTTGCAGCCAAGTCCATCTTCACCACTCGAGGCTCTGGTGAACACCTGCTGGCTCTTAGACTACGCGCCCCAGGGAATCTTACGCTCTAACCCCGGTGGGATCCATCTTGGTGTTCTGGAGGCCCTGCCTTCCTATCACCTTGACCCCCGTCCACAGCAGTCAGCCGTAGGGTCCACAACTTTGCGGTGCACTCCTAATCCCTACGGTATGCATCTGTCACCTGGCCTCAAGGTGACCTGACAGTTTGATCAGCCATGGACCCGGCTGACGTGCCGCTCCCTGCATTTGATCCGTTGCAGGGCATAGTGCGGAGACTCGAGACCCAGGAATCTAATCAGACTCAGGTGATACGATTCCTTCAAGATCTGGCTTCCTGCTTTGAGCAGCTACAGGCTTCCTTGGGAACCCCGAACCTGCAGCCTCAAGTACAGTCAGCAACTGTACCTATCACACCAGTCCCATCCACGCATGCAATATTACTGCCAGCTCCGTCCCGTTTCTCTGGGGACTCCAAGGCCTGCAGGGGCTTCCTCAGCCAATGCACCATTCATTTTGAGCTCCAGCCTCAAAACTTTCTGTCTGATCGGGCAAAGGTAGCCTATATCATTTCCCTCCTCTCTGGTGAAGCTTTAGCCTGGGCTGCTCCCCTGTGGGAGAAAAATGATCCAGTGGTTTTCAGCCTGTCCAACTGTCTCTTTCGTAATATCTTCGAGGAGCCAGCTCGGGTTTCTTTTGCGGCTAGTGCCCTTTTACACCTTCGTCAAGAATCTTGTTCTGTGGGACAATATGCACTTCAGTTCCATATCCTCAAAGCTGAATTGAGCTGGAACAATGAGGCCCTGGTTGCAACCTTTTTACATGGCCTCTCTGACCGAGTGAAGGACGAATTAGCAGGAAGAGCTATTCCCGCCGGTCTGGACGATGTAATTTCCTTATGCAATCAGATTGACATTCGTTTCCAGGAGAGGTCCTTAGAAAAAAGACGGCAGCACCCCCTAGGTCCTAGTCAGTCTGAACTTTTTTCCCGTCGCCCTGTGGAGCATCCTCTGTCTGTTGAGGAACCCATGCAGCTGGGCCGGACCAGACTAACCTCCGAAGAACGTGCTAGATGCATAACTCTGGGCTTGTGTCTTTATTGTGGTGGCAAGGGTCATTTTCGTGACTTCTGCTCGCTTCGTCTGGGAAACGCTTGGGTAATACATTTGGAAGGTGGAGTATTGGACCCAGAAACATCACTTTCTCGTCTTCTTCTTCCGGTGTTCCTCCATGTAGGCACTTCTCCCCAATCGGTCCTAGCATATCTGGACTCCGGAGCTGTCGGCAATTTTATGGACTGGAGAACTGCCTCTTCTATGAAGCTTACCCTTTCTCCCCTCGCTACGCCACTGGTAGTCTCGGCAATTTAATGGCACTGTGCTCCCAGGGGGTCCTATCCGTTTCCAGACGCTACCTATTAGGATGTCGGTAGGGATACTCCACCAGGGGTGGATCTCCTTCCTCATCCTTCACAAGGCCTCTACCCCCATTGTATTGGGCCTTCCTTGGCTACAGCTCCACTCGCCACATGTGGACTGGGTCTCTGGGCAGATCCTGGCTTGGGGTCCTTCGTGTTTCTCGTCCTGTCTTCTCAAGGTGAGCCCCAAGGTGAAACTTCCCATTGCTACCACATCCGTATTGTCTGATCTTCCCGCGGCATACAGCGATTTCCGGGATGTGTTCTGTAAGAAGTCTGCTGAGATGCTTCCTCCCCATAGATCTTTTGACTGTGCTATTGACCTTGTCCCTGGAGCAACCCTGCCCAGGGGTCGTACCTACCCTCTGTCCATTCCAGAGACCCAGGCCATGACTGAGTATGTCGCCGAGAATCTGGAGAGAGGTTTCATCCAAAAATCCTCATCGCCTGCAGGAGCAGGCATCTTTTTCGTTGCCAAAAAGGATGGTACCCTCAGACCCTGCATCGACTATAGAGGTTTAAACGCAGTGACTATTAAAAACCGACACCCCTTACCTTTAATATCTGAGCTATTCGACAGGTTGAAGGGGGCTTCCATTTTCACTAAGTTGGATCTCAGAGGTGCATACAATCTCATTCGAATACGGGAAGGTGACGAATGGAAGATTGTGTTTAATACTAGGGACGGGCATTATGAATACCTGGTTATGCCTTTTGGTTTGTGTAATGCTCCAGCTGTGTTCCAGAACTTCGTCAATGAAATATTCAGGGACCTACTGTACCAGTTTGTTGTCATCTATCTGGATGATATTCTCATCTTTTCCGAAAATCTGCCTGCTCACAGAAACCATGTACGCACCGTACTTCAGCGCCTTAGAGAGAACAATCTCTATGCCAAGATGGAGAAATGTTCCTTTGAATGTTCCGAGGTCCTGTTTCTGGGATGTTTTGTTTCTAGTGCAGGTCTTCGCATGGATCCCGGAAAGGTCTCAGCCATTACCAACTGGCCCCTTCTTGCTAGCCTCAAGGCCACACAGCGCTTTCTTGGCTTCACAAATTATTATAGGCAGTTCATAAGAAATTACTCTTCCATCGCCGCGCCTATTATCGCTTTGACCAAGAAGGGTGCGAATGCCAAAGACTGGCCTCCCGAGGCTGTCTCTGCATTTCACGATCTGAAACAGGCCTTTGTCTCTGGACCTCTCTTGAGGAGACCAAATCCTGAGGACCCATTTTTTATTGAAGCAGATGCTTCTTCGATGGGGGTGGGAGCTGTGCTTCTTCTGGACTTTGAGAAGAAACGTCAACCATGTGCGTTCTTCTCCAAAAAAAATTCTCAGGCAGAGAGAAATTATGCCATTGGTGATCAGGAACTTCTCGCAATTAAATTGGCGTTGGAGGAGTGGCGTCATCTCTTGGGAGGTTCCCCTCACTCCATAACGATCTTTACTGATCATAAGAATCTACAGTACTTACAGAATGCTAAACGTCTGAACCCCAGACAAGCCAGGTGGAGTCTCTTCTTTTCACGTTTTAAATTCACGATTACGTACAAACCTGGTTCCTGCAACGGTTGAGCTGATGCGCTCTCTAGGTCATTTGACATTTTGGACAAAGAGTCCAACCCTGATCCTGAGCCGATCATTCCTACCTCATGCATTGTTGCCCATTCTACCACCCTGGAATCTAAAATTCCTCCTGTAAGACCTTTGTTTCCACGAAGCTAAGAACTAAGATCCTTCGTTGGGGACATGATTCCAAGGTGGCAGGTCATGCTGGGTTCCTCCGATCCTTCCTGCTCATCAGTCGTCACTACTGGTGGCCTAATCTCCGCTCAGATGTTAAAGACTATGTTAAGGCTTGTCACGTCTGTGCTCAGTCTAAATCTTCCACTCAAGCCCCTGCTGGTCTTCTCATGCCCTTGCCCATTCCTAAGGAGCCCTGGTCTCATATCGCCATGGATTTTATCACTGATCTTCCACTGTCGGAGAATAATACGGCCATTTGGGTAGTAATCGATCGGTTCTCCAAGATGGGTCATTTTGTTCCTCTTCCTGGTCTCCCTTCTACCCCTGCCTTGGTTCCCATTTTTGTACGAGAGATTTTCCGCCTTCGTGGTGTTCCTTCTCATGTCGTTTCGGACAGGGGTGTGCAGTTTACTTCTCGTTTTTGGAGAGCCTTTTGCAAATCCCTCGACATTACCTTGGATTTTACCTCTTCTTATCATCCCCAATCCAATGGCCAGACTGAGAGAGTTAATCAGGAGTTGGAGGTCTTTCTCCGTACCTTGGTCTCTGCCCATCATGATGATTGGGCATCACTATTACCGTGGGCTGAGTTCTCCCACAATAATCATGTCAACGTCAGTTCTCAGAAAACACCCTTTGTCACTGTTTATGGAAGACATCCTCAGCTTCCTCTTCCTGTGACTTGTTCTTCTGACATTCCAGCTTTGGCTACTGTTCAGGAATCATTCAATTCCATGTGGGCTGACGTTCATGATTCCCTCCAGGAAGCTGCCAACAAATTCAAGAGTTTTGTTGACCGTCGCAGGCGTAAGCCACCTTCTCTTCAGCCAGGAGACAAAGTCTGGCTCTCCACCAGGAACATCAAACTCCGGGTTCCTTCTCTCAAATTTGCCCCAAGATTCATTGGTCCATACACCATAATTTCTAAACTGAATCCAGTTTGTTTCAAGCTCCAGATTCCCAAAAGCCTCAAAATCTCTAACTCCTTCCATGTTGCCCTTCTGAAGCCTTTAGTCCTAAATAAGTTCTCTCTCTACCGTAGCACCCGTCTCTGAGGATGATCAGGAGTACGAGGTTAGCCAAATTTTGGATTCCCGACTCTGTTGAGGCATTCTCCAGTACCTCGTGCACTGGAAAGGTTTTGGTCCTGAGGAGAGGTCGTGGATTTCGGCTTCCGAGGTCTTTGCACCTCGTCTGTTGAGGAAGTTTCATTTGAAGTTCCCCTCTAAACCTGGTCCCAGGCGGGGAAGGGGGAGGCCTCGTAAGAGGGGGGGTACTGTCATGGTTATGCAATAGAGTTTGTCTGCTTACCTGTCTCCATATGTGCATTCTAGAGACCAGCCGACCCTCACCTGACTGCTTTTATAATCCATCCTCTGGTATGGCTGCACCCTAGCTCCTATCAGAGAACTTTATATTAACCTGTGCACTGCAGGCCAGCCCAGCTGATCAACCTTTGTGTGTTAGCTTCCTGTTACCTGCCGTGTGCTCTGCTGTTATTCCGTTACCGACTTTGGCGTGTCCTTGACCATCCCTGTTTGCCTGTGATCCTGACCTTTTAGCGTGTCCCTGACTTTTCCTGTCTGCTTGTGGCCCCGACCTTGGCTTTGTCCCTCACCATCCCTATCCTCCTGTTGCCTACTGTGGGTGTGAGCTGGGGGACCCTGGGGGTCGCGACCTGGAGCCAGTTGCAGCCAAGTCCATCCTCACCACTCGAGGCTCTGGTGAACACCTGCTGGCTCTTAGACTCCGCGCCCCAGGGAATCTTATGCTCTAACCCCGGTGGGATCCATCTTGGTGTTCTGGCGGCCCTGCCTTCCTATCACCTTGACCCCCATCCGCAGCAGTCAGCCGTAGGGTCCACAACCTTGCGGTGCACTCCTAATCCCTACGGTGTGCATCTGTCACCTGGCCTCAAGGTGACCTGACACATATTTTGACAGGCAATGTATTAACCTTCAACGATGCCCACTACGTCCAGGTGCAGGGGGTTGCGATGGGGACTTCTTGTTCCCCATTGTATGCCAACCTGTACCTGGGGGGGGGGGGGGGGGGGTGGGAATGTATGTTGTTCTCTGACGAAAGGTATGGCAAATATTGGGATTTTATCTTTATGTGGAATAGGTATGATTGTGTGGACTGGTTCCACTACTGATCTAGCTGAATTTATGCATGATCTAGATCAAAATGCATTCAATTTAAAATTCACTATGTATCAAAGTAAGAAATGTATCCCCTTTCTGGATACCACAGTTGTGATTGAAGGTGACGATCAACACCACTCTATAGCAAAAGGAGACAGTGGGGAACACCCTCTTACATGCCACCAGTTTTCATCCTATCCCTCTTATTAACAGTATCTCTTACAGACAATATTTCAGGTTGTGCAGAATCTACTCCAATGATAGTCTATTCAAGCAGGAAGCAGGCGCACTACAAATGAGATTGTCTGATAGGGGATACTCAAAGACAGTGCTTAAAAAAGCTTATAAAAGAGAATTTAGGCAGACTAGACAGGAAGCTCTATGTAGGAGGCCCTCGACAAAGTGAGGAAGATACTATTAGGATGATCATTGCCTATAATCACCAAAACTCATGTGTATGGGAAATACTTAAAAAACATTGATATCTTCTCACCAATGATCCCATCCTCTGTAAATATACAGGTCCTAAGTCAAATATTACCTTCAGGAAGGCAAGATCCCTCAGGAACAGACTGACACAAAGCCATTTATCTGAGGCAGCCAGCGAGGATACCACCTCAAGAGGAACTTGGCAATGTGGTTAATGCACTTTTTGCCCATGGATATATACATATATATATATATATATATATATATATGAAAAACACGCAATGTATGTGTCAAATGGTAGACTATACTCTACCGTACACCATGTCAACTGTCAGATGGATGGTGTACATTATGTTTCGTGAATGTGGGAGTTTGTATGTGGGCAAAACCAAACAAGCTTTTTGGCATTGAATTAAGGATCATATATACTACATTAATAGTAATCAACTGCTGACACCAATAGAATAACATGTAAATCAAATGCATGCTGATGACAACAGTGTAGTGAAATTTGCAGCATTAGAACACATTCCAACAAATTCTCGAGGTGGTAACCATGATAAAAAAATAAAATTCCATGAAGGGAAATGAGATGGATTCACACCCTGGCTGCTACCACTGTCCCTGGCCTTAATGGTGCTATAAGCTATAAACCATTTCTGTAAAAATATCCATATCTTTATTTTCCATGGGAGGAAATTTATACCTGTCCATAGTGCTATCTGAAACAGTATACTTCAAACCAATCTGTTGTATAGTACAATGGCAACCTCTTAGCCTGGTTGCAATGGTCCTGCTGTACTTTTTTTTTTTGTAGAATATTCGGTGTATGTGTCTTGCTTGCTGCTTGTCAGCTGGAGACCTTTTTCCAAAAAAACTCTATTGGGGTATGCCTTTCTTGCTGGATTTGCTTTTGAGATCTAACTTTGGCTTTTTTGCTGATGTTGAGGGTATGGTTTGAGATGTGAGCATTTGTAGATGCTGCGTTACACTTTGATGCTGATATGTTTTTTGGTTTACATTCTTGCGTCATGTGGATGCCGTTGGATGTATACATAATGGTTATGCGGCATGTCACTGCACCTTTTGCCATGTGTGATCTGCCATGGATGGCTTTATCTATCCATCCATTTGTTTAGGGGCAGTTTTGGTGTGACTGCACCGCCCTGCACACCTCCTCACTTTCTGTTGACATCTGCCCAATCATTTAAGATGCGATTGCGGTCACATGCCCATGCTTACATGACCACGATCACGTGGTGATGTTATACGTCATGTGACCGGGTTCCTTTTGGTGCCATATTCACACCACCATGCTCCCCTCTGTTATCCCCATGCCCTATTAGAAGAGGGGATGCACACGGCCACATGACCCACGATCATGTGACGCTGCTAAACGCCATGTAACTTGGCTTTTTGTCACCATATTTGCTCCGTCAGGCCCCCCCTTTCTTAAACCGGGTAAGTCATACTTTTGATTAGCTACCCTAGCATACCACTATGTGGCATATCTCTTTAATTGGACATTTATTCCACTTATATAACTGCTTTTGTTATAGGGTTACATTTCCCCCTGCTTATGCGGCAACACTGATTTGAGCCCTAACAAAAGGTCTCCACCTGTTGGATAGGTGCATTATTTGCATATTCAGGTGGACCCTTACATCTTCCTTTTTGTCTTTTTCTTGTCAGTTGTGCCTGCATTTAGGCATCTTTTTTATATAAATGCTAAGTACTTAATGGGTTGCTATACCCCCTCTCTCTAAGACATGCCACCGGTCTCTATACTTAAAGCGGGGTTCCACCCTAAAGTGGAACTTCCGCTCATTGGAACCCTTCCCCCCTCCGGTGTCACATTTGGCACCTTTCAGGGGGGAGGGGGGTGCAGATACCTATCTAAAACAGGTATTTGCACCCACTTCCGAGCATAGACTCCCACAGGAGTCTATGCCGTTTCCTGTCCCGCCGCACTGTCTGCTGGACAGCGCGGACCATTCCAAGTGCGCTGCGTGACACGCGCAGGCACAGTAGGGAACCGGGAAGTGAAGTCGCAACGCTTCACGTCCTGATTCCCTCACCTAGAATGGCGGCGACAGCAGCTGAGACCGATTGATCGCTCAAGTCTCGGCTGCTGTCGCCAACATCGCTGAACCCTGGGACAGGTGAGTGTCTATTTATTAAAAGTCAGCAGCTATAGTATTTATAGCTGCTGGCTTTTAGTATCAATAGTTTTTTATTGAATATCACAAGCTTGTACAATATCTCAATCTTATACAAAAGTCAAGTATTTATACAATCAATTCCTGAAGTTGACAATCAATTCTTGAAACTGACATTGCACCCTAAATGGTATTAGAACAAGTGATATCAATTAGCACAAGTACAGTGAAAAAGAAACAGAAGGGAAAAGTAAAGTAAAATAAAATAACTGGATGCCATAGCTAGATATAGACACGTAAAGTTCATATCTGCATGCTCTAACACAGGATAACAGCAAAACCTTCACTTCAAGGATTATAGCAGAATACTTTCTCGCAATTGTATTCGATATCACTTATAGTGAGCAGAACTATACCAATCTATCCAGGGCTGCCATAGAGCTTGTTTGGATACTAAATTGCCTTGGTAAGCAGCGAACATTAGTTCATAGTTTATGTGTAAATCCACCTCTCTTATGATCCCTCTTAGCTTAGGTATTCCTTCCTTTCTCCATCGTTTTACAATCGCTAGTCTAGTGCTCACTAATATATGAAAAACCACCAGCCTGTGACGTATTGGGAATCTATCTATCCCCAGTGACAAAACTGCCAATCCCGGGTCATTACTCGTATGGGAGCCAGCTATTCTGTCGATCAAGTTGAAGACTTGGCGCCAGAGATTGTCCAACTTTGGGCACGCCCAAAGTATGTGTCCCAGTGACCCCCTATGTCCGCAAAGTCTCCAGCATAGTGGAGACGTATGGGGATGAAAGCCCGCCAATCTCACTGGAGTTAAATACCACCTGAGAAGGATCTTAGAAGAAAGTTCCCACAAATTCACGGATTTAGTCGCTATGTAAACTACCTTTATGGATTCCTTCCACTGCTCCAGAGAATAGGAAGTTCCCAACTGGAGTTCCCAAGATCTCATAGACGGAGACCCCCGAAACTCGGAATTGTGATTTAAAAGGTTATAAAACAGTGATATACCTTTAATTGTTGTATTGTTATTTTGATAGTACAGATATACTCTGACTAGAAGGGGTATCTGGGTTGTAGGGATTGCATTAAGTAGGTGTGCGATCTGATTGTATGTATATTGGTCCCTAGTTTCCAGCCCAAATTCCACGTGTAGTGACCTAAATGTTTTGATGGATGGGCCTATCATAATATCCTGCACTGAAGAGATTCCCTTCGCCAGCCAGTTTTTGATGGATATATGAGGAATGAGAAGCCGCAGGCTCGATACGGTCAAAGGGATTGACTTGGTGGGCTAGTCCGGGCGAACACAACCTAGAAGTGTCTTCCAGGCTGCTATCGTGGCCCTCATAGGGGGAGACAAAATACCGACCTCCCGCGGGTTAAATGAACAAGTCAGCAATAAATCTCCAGTATTATGCTGAATACATTGGGCTCTCTCCAGCTCCAACCACCTAGGCCACTGACCCAGCACAAACCATTGTCTTACCTGGGCCAGGATAGCGGCCAGGTAGTAGTCCTTTAAAAGCCCACCCCTCCTGCTCTTTTCGTCTGTATCAGCTTCTTGAAAGCGCATCTGGCTTTCTTTCCCTGCCATAAGAAATTATTAATCATGGATTGTGCCTTAGAGAAAAAACCATTCGGGATTGTAATAGGAAGGGTCCTAAATAGATAGAGGAATTGAGGTAATACCATAATCTTAAAAGCAGCTAACCTTCCTGTCCACGACATTTCTGTTTTGGAAATAGACAGCAGTTTGGATTCCAGTCCCTCCAGGAATGGTGAATAATTTTCGTTAAACAATTTGCCTGTTTTATCAGATAATACTATGCCCAAGTATTTGATACCTTCGGAACTCCAAGTATAAAGGAAGATGCTTTGCAGCTTGGATTGCGTTACACCATCTAACCCTAATCCCAATATCTTGGATTTTCCTTCATTTACCTTGTAATATGAAACCCGATTGAACAATGAGAGGGATTCATGTGCCTCAGCCAGGGAAGTCTCCACGTTGGTCAGCATCAAAATCACATCATCAGCAAACAGGCTAACACTATGGCTCCCCTTCCCCATCCCGAATCCTGTTATTCGTGGATGAGATCTAATGTGGATGACCAGGGGTTCCATCAATTGGTTAAATATCAGGGATGATAGAGGACACCCCTGCCGAGTCCCGTTCAAGATAAGGAACGGGGAGGACATAACCCCTGACAAATATACTCTGGCCGAGGGTTTGGAATATAATGCCATAATTGCTGACTCAATGCCCCCCTCAAACCCAAAGGCCCTCAGCACCTCTCTTAGGTACTGCCAGTGAATACGGTCAAAGGCCTTCTCTGCTTCCAATGTTAGAAGCAGAGAAGGCCTCCTTTGCGCTTCAGCTAAATGAATTATATTAACTAATCTCCGGGTCGCATCTGAGGCTTGTCTATTCTTAGTAAAACCTGTCTGATCAGGATGAATGATCGTAGGAAGGATATCCACCATACGAGCTGCTATTAATTTGGCATATAATTTTAAATCGCTATTTAGCAGAGAGATTGGCCTAAAGTTGGGAGGAGAGACTGGATCCTTCCCCGGCTTAGGCAGAGTTATGATCAAAGCTTCTAACAGCTCTGGGGGGAAAGAGGCAGAGGCAGCAGCTTTGTTAAAAATCGTAGTAAGGTGCGGGGTGAGAGTGTTTTTAAACAATTTGTAGTATTCGCCGCTAAACCCGTCCGGTCCTGGGGATTTATTAGATGGTAATGAATCTATTGATTTTTGGACTTCAATAGCAGTGAATGGAGCATTTAGAGAGTCCAGTTGTTCCTGAGTCAGTCGCGGAATTGGCAGTTGGGAGAGGAAGTCAACAATTTGTTCCCCTTTTGGTTGGTGAGTCATGGGGTCGTCTTTAAGGTTATAAAGCGAGCTATAATAGGAGCTAAAAGCGTCAGCGATTTTCTTAGGGTGAGTTTCCTTCAGTTTGGTCACAGGATGAATAATATAAGGTATTTTGGCTTTATATCTATGGCCTTTGATTTTGTGGGCTAGGAGCTTACCTGCCTTATTGTCAGAAGCATAAAACGTCATATTTCTCCATTTGCTATATTTCTTAAAATTTTCAAGTAGCAGTAAGCGCAGGTCATGTCTATACTGGCCAAGTTTTTGGGATATAAGGTCAGTTGGATTAGACTTGTTGATCAGCTCTAACTCCTCAATAGCCGTCACCAAGTCTGTAAATTTGCTCTGCCTCTGCCTCTTTAACCTCGCTCCCATTTGAATGCAAATACCTCTCATATACGCCTTATGCGCATTCCACAACACAAATGGGTCTGTAACAGATTCAACATTATCATTGAAAAATTCTGTTAGTCGTTCCTGAAAAAACTTTCTGCACTCCCCCCCTCTGCAGCACATAGGTGTTGATTCTCCATAGCGGCCTCGCATCAACAGCAGCCGAGCCCACCATGGAGAGCACCACCGGTGCGTGATCAGACCATGTGATCGGCTTAATGGACACAGAAGATGTCCGCAGCAGAGTCTGCTGATCTACCAAAAACAGATCGATCCTAGTATAAAACTGGTGCGGAGGTGAAAAATAAGTAAAGTCCCACTCGTTGGCGTGCAAACATCTCCATGTATCGTAGAGGCCGTGCTGGTGAATAGTGGGTTTCAGAGCTGAGCGTAGTCTAGTGGACCGTGACTTAGAGTCCAAGGTTGGGTCCGGAGTTAAATTAAAATCCCCACACATTATCAGCAACCCCTTTTGGATTTTCCGCACTCTCCGGATCAGGCCATTAAAAAATCTCACCTGGTGGGTGTTGGGGGAATACACGTTCACAATTGTGTAGGTAGTCAAGTTCAAATCACAGATCAATATTAAGAATCTGCCATGGGGATCACTAATAGACTCGTGTAGGTGAAAGGCCACAGAGTCTTTTATGGCTGTTAGAACACCTTTTCTCTTAGTATCCGCATTGGCTGTGAATATGTGTGGGAAACTTTTGTGCGAGCACTTGGGTGCTTTGGCAGTCATAAAGTGGGTCTCCTGGGCGCAAACAATGTCGCATTTGTGTAATTCCGCTTCTTTCCAGAGCGAGTGTCGCTTCATGGGGTGGTTAAGCCCCTTAGTGTTAATAGACAAGATGTTCAGAGCCATAGAGAGAATATGGGTAGTCAGTGCTGGGGAGCGTGCTGTCCAGCCCCTCCAAAGAGGTCCCCCCTCATCCACAGGGGTCCCCCAACATCTCCGAGGTTACCCCATAGACTGTGTGCAGAGTAGTACTCACTGTTGCATAGAAGAAACCTCCGGTCATGGCTCCGTGTAGGCTCACCGACTTTCGCTGCGGGACAAATTGAGGGATCCACAGTCTCTCCCAACCATCATATGTTAGGCGGTCTGCAATTTTCACATGTTTCAGCATCCTAACAAAAAAAAGAAGATGAAAAAGAAGAAAGTAAAACATAACATCAGGTAGTAGACTTTGCAGTAGCATCCACTCTCTTCACTCTAGAGCGTCAACTAACAAAACAGTGGGCAGCGGGCGCTGCAAAATTAACTGGGGGGAAAGTTCAGCCTGAGGCTCCTTAAGAACAGTGACAATGGGATCTCAGATTTAGACAGGTACATCCATCCCACCTTATGAGTGCGACTTGGCGTTCCGTGCTGTAACAGTTTTCCACTCATGGTCTATCAGCTTCGGGGCATTAGACAATGCTGCGCTCATTTCCAACTCCGAGAGTATACCCCACTCCCGTAGCAGTGTAATGCCTTTGTCCAAGGAGGTGATTATGTATGTACGGTTGTCCTTAGTTACAGACAGTTTGGTGGGGTATCCCCACTTGTAAACAATTTTATGGTTCCTCAGAGCTTTGGTAATATTATTCAGGTTTCTCCTTTTCTTGAGAGTGTATTGTGAAAGATCTGTGAAGAACTGCAAGTGTTGAAGTTGTGGCGGGATGCGTTCTTTTTGTCGTATGGCTGCCATAAGGTCCTCTTTCACATGGAAAAAGTGTAGCTGGAGCAATACATCCCTCGGGACCTGATCAGACATATGAGTTGGCTTGGGGAGACGATGAATCCTGTCAATCGTCACATCAAGGTCTAATAGTGCTGGAAGAATTTGCTTAAACACCGTCACCACGTGTGCATTTAGGTCGGCCTGTAAGACAGTTTCGGGGATCCCCCTGATTTTGAAATTGTTTCTACGTGATCTGTCTTCCAGGTCCGCCAGTTTCTCCTTGAGCCTCTCCACCTCCCCTTCTTTCTCCTCATTAGCGTCAACTAGGTCATTTATAGTCCCAGCATATTCCCCCATCTTTGTTTCTATATGGTCCACTCTATCTCCTATGGCATTAAGATCCTTATTGAAGCTATGCATACAAGCAGCCAAATCCGACTGGATGGTGCTGCGAAGTGATAATAACATGTCTTTCAAAACAGTGTCTAAAACCGGCTGATTTTGAGTGGCATACGACTCGATGGGCTCGGGTTGCTCCCGAGTGTCATCTCCTGAATCTGTGGACAGGCTGCCCGTCCTGCTCAATCCGCCGCCATCCAGCCTGGGTTTCGACTTTGCTGGGCTGCTAGTGGATGGGGAGGGGGGGTAGGAGTGGCGGCCGGTAGTGGAGGCCATTTTGTTCTGCAGTTTACCTGGCTCAGCGCCCCTCGTGCACGGTGAGGCTCCCTGCGGTGAGTAGGCCCGGGCGCCATCTTGGGACTCCCTGTCAGGTATCCTGGAGTAAAAGTCTGTGAGTCGCTGCGGTTTCTGCGCTCAGCGGCGCTTACCGGGCATGGTCCTGGGGGGATGAGGAGGCTTTCCGCAGCAAAATGTTGCTGTTAGAGGGCACGGATGGTGCTGCTTTCCGCCGCTTGGATCCCCTGTCACCGGAGCTTCAGGATTATGCGTCCATCCGGAACTCGCGTCAAGCCACGCCCCAGCTGCTGGCTTTTAATATTTTTTTTGTAGGTGGAATCCCTCTTTAAGGGGATTGTGTACTCACCCATATAATACGTTGGATCTGCACCTATGGGCTATTTCTTGGTACTATTGGTAAGTACCACTCATACATACCTTTGTATCTTTTTTCTACTCTACTCCACTATATATACCCTGTTTAAAGGGGTTAATACCTAACTATAGACTTTGTCTATTTTCAGATACTGTGTTGAAAATGTTTATAGTGGGAATCTGTGACCACTTACCTCTATGTATGATCTATATTCTAATATTTGTACAGGAATGTTATATAACAGGTGAGAGCTATTCTAGTACAAACCACTTTCATTTGAGGATTTTTTTATAGCAGCAGCCTATTCCATAATGCATGTTTTTGTTTTATCTGGTGGTACCTATCATAAACCAGATGATATGTGAGTATTCCATTACTATGCACATACATATGAAACTCAAAATTTCTTCTTTCCGAAATATGTTGTTATGTCTATACGTAATTGATCTTTGTGCATATGTACTCCTCCTGGAGAAATGTTGTAACAACTATAGCTATACTTACATAGATATATACTACATTAAATACTTATACGTGTACTTTTTTGTTTTTAAATATACCAGCACCTACTCAGTATCTGTCCTGAGGAAGCTAATATCTTAGTGAGCATGCATGTTTTTGGAGGCATTACTATAGCAGAAATGTTTCTCTCACTTTGATACATTATCAAATACATTTTTGTACCCTAGATCCAGCCCTCTATAACTACATTACTGGGTAACTGGTAACTGTGTCTATACAGGGTGTTGGTTATATGTTTTTTTAATTATGCTGTAATAAAATGTATACCTTTTTATTGATTCTCCCTCTCTTTATGTGCCCACAAAGTCCACGAATTTTTTGAATTGTTCAATCCTTTATATATATATATATATATATATATATATATATATATTTTTTTTTTTTTATATATATTTTAAGGGCCTGGTAGCCCATTTTTATTAAAAAGGCAAATTAAAAGTTCAAAATGTATAGGGTTTCCCATACAGGGGTTCTTCTCCAGCAAATATACACAAACCGAAAATGCTAGCCCACCTGGTCCTCTCTTTAACTGTACCGCTGCTATTTATGTTGGTAACACAGACCACAGGATTTCTCAGTGTAGATGGCTTTACTTTAGCGCCCACAGCTCCGCTCTGGGATTAGTCCTCAGGCCGTTAACTGCCTCTTGCAGATACACACGTGCTCTGGCTGCCTCCTTCAGCCTCTGACTCCTAGAGACTACCTGTCTCTCTTGGGGTGGAGCAGTCTCCACCTGGGAGCCATGAAGTATTCCCATATCTTCATTATAAGTACTGTGCTCACCTGAGCACACCCCCGCTTGTCCTCCACAAAACCTGGACACAGGGTTGGAGATTCCATCCCACCCAAGACACTATGGAATTGTCAGGGCTGGCTTTGCCCTTCCTCCTCTGGGCTGGCCGCTCAGCTGTTGGCTAATCGCCAGCTCTCTTCTCTCTCTTCAGTTACCAGCTGTTCCCGATGATGCTCGTCTGGCCTGCCTATATAAAGTCTTCCAGCTCATTTCTCCTTTGCCTTCACGTTTGGTCACATCACTAGGAACCATCTCCTGCTGTTGTTTCAAGACTGGCTTGCTAACATCCCTTCTGGCCTCCATCCTGCTTGCAGTTGCTCTCCGTGGATCCCTGACATCTGGACTGGCTGATTACCCGATCTGGTTTATGAACTTTGGACTGGCTGACTACCCGATCTGGCTACTGGACTCTGGCTTGCTTGACTATGCTTTTTCCTATTTATCTTTTATTTTTATTAATAAACAAGTGTGATTAGATTGTACTTCTGTCTCTGTCTGTTTCATGGTTCCTGACAGGAATCTCCAAACTACAGAGCCCCATGCAGAAATACAAAAACCTGGAGAAAGTTGCACACCCTGTGTCCTTTAAACCAGTGGTTCTCAACCTTGTCCTCAAGTACCCCCAACAGGCCACATTTCTTCCTTTATCTTGCACAGGTGCTTTAAATCAGAGTCAATGGCTTGGTATTTTGGACAGCTAATTTATCTAAGAGAAATTCCCATTGGGGATACTTGGGAACAGGGTTGAGAACCACTGTTTTAAACAACCGATTTTCCATTGACAGCATCTCATACTGTCACAGCAGCCATTCACTGGGAAGATCAATGTGCTGCTGCTTCCCCTTCCCCCAGCTCTTATGCAGCTGAGAACAGAGGGAATGATCACTTATAAAATAAAAATAAAAAATGAAAAAAGGGGTATTTATGTTTTTTTACATAAATACTTTGCATTTTCTTTCTATTTTAAACTGAATGGGTTGTTTTACAAGGTGACTGTTTACAATCACTTTAATATAGAAATATAATACTTACCCTTATACGCATATTCATTTTTATCCCATCCACCAGCTCTCCTTTTCCTTGAAAAACCATCCCCAACTTCTGCATTGGTCACAATTGATGTATTTATATAACTGGAAAGCAGGGTTCTGGATTCTAATAATGCCTTAATTACTTAATTCTTTCATTAGAGCACATTGTTGATACATTGTTTTTTACTTGAATATTAAAATAATTAAACCTGAAATTGGAAGAACTGTAGGGTGGGATATTCCAAAATCCTACAATTTATTAACTGCTTTTGAATTTCTGTCTGAGGCTTTAACTAGTACCAGTTTACATATGCTCCCAGGCAGGCTTTTTCAGAAAATAATCAAAGGCAACGAACAGGAAAGAAGGAGCAACACCTTATCTTTTTTCAAATAAAGCCATTACCCAAGATTTAGCTTTATTTATTTTTTTTCCTTTACATTTGCAACAGGTAGTAACTTAACTGTCTCACAAGGGGAATTTTCAGTTTTACACAGAAATATTTACTCAAATTAATGTGAACCTGACCAGTTTGTATTACAGAATTGTATTACACCAGGGTGACCTTCAGACTTATGAGTCCAGCTATGTACTTAGCTTCTCTTGGGATCTTATCTGCTATTTACATTTTAAGGCAATGTATTGCTTCCTGGTCCAGTAACATGGGAAAGCACATTTGTAAGCTATGTGCTCTTTAACACTTTACTTGTTGGATTCACAGAATAATAAAGTGAAATGGAATGAATGGGTTAATATTAAATGTTCTAGCCTCCCGTGGAGCAATAAGAGTGGCATTTTTCGAGATATGGATTTTCTGCAAAAGTAAACAGTCTTTATATTGACTGAGAATTTGAACATGAAGCAACAAATGTAAAGACAGCATGTTGGAACTAAGGTTACTGAAATCTCCAAATTGCTATTATTCCAATCAATAATTTATTGAAGGATCTGGTTAGTTTAAACTATCAACATAAAGTAGAAATTGCCTCAATGTGAGGAACGTAGGATTCAAGAATTTTGAGGGATTAGTCCTCTCTAGGCAGTGTCCATGGTGAACAGGGTCAGCTGACTACTGCAAGAAAAACTCATATATAGCAATGCCTTAAATGTTTTTCTTATTCTCTGTCTAAAACCGATATTATTTTTGATGGTGTAGAGCTGTATGTGTTGTGGCTTCTTACCTTTGCTTACTCTTACCAGTTTATCACCTTTTCTTGCTACATGCTGTATATCAGTAGTACATCTTAAATAAGATCATGTGATTTTCTCAGTTTAACCTGCAATGTGATTAAATGTGTGGAAATTTACCATAATTAGCAAATGTTACCTTTAAGGCCTTCTACAAAGTTGATTTTAATCAAAAAGATAAACATATTCCATTTTCAGAGAAGGCTACACTGAGAAAAATATGCAAGCTGCTGACCCTTTCATCTGAAAATGAGATTTGCATTGCTGTAATGCCGATCCTTTAGCTTCAATACTTTCAGAGCCACTGACCTGTCTATGTAAGTATATATACATTCTAATAATAAGTGCAGGGCAGCAATGATTGTGATACCATCCAAACCATACATAAATAATAAATACTCTAATGGGGTGTAAAATAATTCATGCATAGAGATGTGAAAATCAATTTTATGTGTTACTTAGTCCATAAATATAAATTAATAAAGCAATAAACTAAAATATAAAAAGTAAAAAATTATACACAGCCCAGCACCTTAGTGCAATCATTGACCATCTATCTTCACTTTTTCCAGTGATTTTTACACCTACACCAAACAGGTGAAAACCTGCTGACCTTAAATACATCAAAATAAGCTCATTAGAATCATCCAGATGACTTTAATCACGGACCAAACTTTCCACACCTCTCTTCAGATACAGGATACAAGATTGATGGACCCTCCGATTCCAAGTATACTCATTTATCATCAAACATGATTCACATGAAACAAAAAGGCAGCAAACATACAGTGGTGTGAAAAAGTGTTTGCCCCCTTCCTCATTTCCTGTTCCTTTGCATGTTTGTCACACTTAAGTGTTTCGGAACATCAAACCAATTTAAACAATAGTCAAGGACAACACAAGTAAACACAAAATGCAATTTGTAAATGAAGGTGTTTATTATTAAAGGTGAAAAAAAATCCAAACCATCATGGCCCTGTGTGAAAAAGTGATTGCCCCCTAAACCTAATAACTGGTTGGGCCACCCTTAGCAGCAACAACTGCAACCAAGCGTTTGCGATAACGTGCAATGAGGCTTTTACAGCGTCCTGGAGGAATTTTGGCCCACTCATCTTTGCAGAATTGTCCTAATTCAGTTACATTAGAGGGTTTTCGAGCATGAACGGCCTTTTTAAGGTCATACCACAACATCTCAATAGGATTCAGGTCAGGACTTTGGCTAGGCCACTCCAAAGTCTTCTTTTTGTTTTTCTTCAGCCATTCGGTGGTGGACTTGCTGGTGTGTTTAGGATCATTGTCCTGCTGCAGAACCCAAGTTGGTTTCAGCTTGAGTACACGAACAGATGGTCGGACATTCTCCTTCAGGATCTCTTGGTAGACAGCAGAATTCATAGTTCCTTTTATCACGGCAAGTCTTCCAGGTCCTGAAGCAGCAAAACAGCCCCAGACCATCACACTACCACCACCATATTTTACTGTTGGTATAATGTTCTTTTTATGAAATGCAGTGTTCCTTCTACACCAGATATACTTGGACACACACCTTCCAAAGAGTTCCACTTTTGTCTCATCGGTCCACAGAATGTTGTCCCAAAAGTCTTGGGGATCATCAAGATGTGTTGTGGAGAAATTGAGACGAGCTTTGATGTTCTTTTTGCTCAGCAGTGGTTTTCTCCTTGGAACTCTGCCATGCAGGCCATTTTTGCCCAGTCTTTTCCTGATGGTGGAGGCATGAACGCTGACCTTAACTGAGGCAAGTGAGGCCTGCAGTTCCTTGGACGTTGTTGTGGGGTCTTTTGTGACCTCTTGGAGGAGTCGTCGCTGCGCTCTTGGGGTAATTTTGGGCGGCCGGCCACTCCTGGGAAGGTTCACCACTGTTCCATGTCTTCGCCATTTGTGGATAATGGCTCTCACTGTGGTTCGCTGGATTCCCAAAGCTTTGGAAATGGCTTTATAACCCTTTCCAGACTGATAGATCTCAATTACTTTCTTTCTCAATTGTTCCTGAATTTCTTTGGGTCTCGGCATGATGTGTAGCTTTTACGGATCTTCTGGTGGACCTTACTGTGTCAAGCAGCTCCTATTTAAGTGATGCCTTGATTGTGAACAGGTGTGGCAATAATCAGGCCTGGGTGTGGCTAGAGAAATTGAACTCAGGGGTGGACAACCACAGTTATAGTATGTTTTAACAAGGGGGGCAATCACTTTTTCACACAGGGCCATGATGGTTTGGATTTTTTTTCACCTTTAATAATAAACACCTTCATTTACAAATTGCATTTTGTGTTTACTTGTGTTGTCCTTGACTATTGTTTAAATTGGTTTGATGTTCCGAAACACTTAAGTGTGACAAACATGCAAAGGAACAGGAAATGAGGAAGGGGGCAAACACTTTTTCACACCACTGTAGTACTCTTTATTTCCAAACATGTATTAAAATCCCACCCAATAGTGAACAATTCACTTATAAATAACACAATGCTCTTTATGATACCACATCCTCAATCTACTCACCACTACAAACGGAGATGGCGGTGACCTGACATCACAAGCTCAGCTCCCCACTCCTAGATTCTTCAGTAGGCAGGGAGCCGATTAATCCAAGCCCTTAAATAGCATCATACATCTACATGGTGATGAAACACAACCCGCGAGAGCCAGAAGTGTCTTAACACCCACATCAACTTCAGCCAAGGAAGTGGAAAAAATACTTGCCCAACCACCGGGGACACTGCTGTATACTACCAGATAAATGAACAAAGTAACACATGTACTCATTTCATACTGTATAAAACCAATATTCTATCAGCACAAACCTATAAATAAAGTGCAATTTGCGCAAACTGTGCAAAAATACAGTGCAAACTAGTCAAATTGTAAAAAGATACGCAAATTGTGCAGAATTTATGCAAATAGTGCAAAACCAATAAACAGTGATGAATAATGATAAATAAACCTAGTTGCTGCTGTTATTGAAAAACGTGTTCATGCCACATTGTTTAAATATATTTCCATATAGCGCTGTGCTACTAGCAAACTCATAAGCCATAACTCATTTGTTGTATTTAATTTGAGTTGTGGTTTATGAGTTTGCTACTAGCACAGCACTGTATGGAAATATATTTCATACTGTATGTTAGAAAAACGGCAAAAATCCTACCCCCACCAGGAGACAGCACTTTATAGTATACTATCACATAGATAAATAATTGCTGGATAAATTAATTTAAAGTGTTACTAAACCTAGGACCTTGCATTCACTCTGTCTGGTCTCCCACAGTACACAGAACATGGAAATGCAATATCTTTAGTAAATATAAACTGCTAAATACCTTCTTTTATCACACAGTTAGAGTAGTTGTCAAGTTCTCACGTACCTGACTGATGAGCCTGAGAAAGGCCTCCCTTACATATCTGACTTGCGGCCCCTGGTAGAGCAGACAGGTGGCACAGGAGTGCAGAATGGTATGAGTGCCTGGCGGGTCAGCTGTTGGACGGGCAGCTCCAAGGTCCCAGATGCTGTAGAGGTGATAACCAGCTGGAAGGGGAATCCGAACAGCAGACAGACTGGAGGCTGGAACCCCCCGATATCCTCAGTCACACACACCCAAGTTGGGTCTGGCAGTAAGTACACAGTTCAGAGGGGAGTGGATTTAAGCAGAGGTAAGCAGGCTGGTTAAATAACAGACAGGAGATGCTGGAGCAGGAGCTACAGGCAAACAGGTCAGGTCACAGGCCAGATCTACAACTGGTGGGCAGCGTGGAATACAAAGGAGCAGGCAGGTTCAAGGTCAGAGGTGAGCCACGGTCAGGTGCATGCAGAAAGCAAGGGAAGTCCAAAGGTCAAGCTGGGTAGTTCAGGAGATCAATGACATAAGCAGGTAAACAGGAAGCTGCAGATCAGACAGCAGAGACACAGTGCTGTTGAGGTGTTTAAATGAGGCAGCCTGTTGCCAATCACTGAAATCAGCCTTCATGAAGTTAACCCTTAGGTGGCAGATCCATGACAGTAGTCTTGTGATTTCTAGTGTCTGGTTAAAGCTTGTAGGAGGGGTCTTCATTCTGCTCTGACTGTCCTGTCAGACTGCCCCTCTGTCTGGACAGTGCTGATTGGCCCTATGCTGATAACATGCACTCTCTCAAAAAAAAAATCTAGTATCTAGAAGTTCCTTTTTTTTCTAACTTTATAATCTTTATTGAAACTTTTCCATTAAACATCATACCATACAAACAGGTTTCCGATCTACGGCCAAATAAAAAAAGCGATTGTGGGGTATAATAATCTATATATAATAAAAACAGATGGGAGGGCGAGAGTGAGACCCTTGGGGCAAGTTCCAGAATTCTATTCCACTGTGCTTCAGTAATACTTTCCACACCTTGTTCCCATCTCCTCCTACATGGTGGGTAGGGGTGAGCTCGGTGTTCGAGTCGAACGCATGTTTGACTCGAACATCGGCCATTCGTCCGTTCGGCGAAATCAGAACTTTGTGGACCATTTGCACCATATTCGTGTGGCGCGAATAGCCCACAATGCACTACGCCATCGCAGTCCATTGCTGGCTCATGATTGGCCAAGCATGCGCTGTGACCCCGCTTGCTTGGCCAATCACAGCGCCGGCAGCGAGGAAAGCCATAATTGGCCACAGGCAGGATGCCCGTGGCCAATTATAGCTCAGGGGGTTAAGTACACACCCCACACTATATAAGGCCGCCAGCCCGGCGGCCTTGTGTAGTGTGTTGCGGCGTCCAGGGAGAGAGCAGGATAGGCAGGGACAGTGTGTTATTTTCTTGTGAACCTAGCGCTGTTAAAGTGGGTGTTGTGTGCCTCCAGCACAGTATACACCTGAAGCTACCCTTTATTGTTGGTGTTCTGTAATACAGGCATCTGCAGGAGTTAAAGTGGGTATTGTGTGCCTCCAGCACTGTATACACCTGAAGATACCCCTTATTGCTGGTGTTCTGTAATACAGGAATCTGCAGGAGTTAAAGTGGGTGTTGTGTGCCTCCAGCACAGTATACACCTGAAGATACCACTTATTGCTGGTGTTCTGTAATATAGGCATCTGCAGCAGTTAAAGTGGGTGTTGTGTGCCCCCAGCACAGTATACACCTGAAGATACCCTTTATTGCTGGTGTTCTGTAATATAGGCATCTGCAGCAGTTAAAGTGGGTGTTGTGTGCCTCCAGCACAGTATACACCTGAAGCTACCCTTTATTGCCGGTGTTCTGTAATACAGGCATCTGCAGCACTTACAGTAGGTGTTGTGTGCCCCCAGCACAGTATACACCTGAAGATACCCTTTATTACTGGTGTTCTGTAATACAGGCATCTGCAGCAGTTAAAGTGGGTGCTGTGTGCCTCCAGCACAGTATACACCTGAAGATACCCCTTATTGCTGGTGTTCTGTAATACAGGCATCTGCAGCAGTTAAAGTGGGTGTTGTGTGCCTCCAGCATAATATACATCTGAAGCTACCCTTTATTACTGGTGTTCTGTAATACAGGCATCTGCAGCAGTTAAAGTGGGTGCTGTGTGCCTCCAGCACAGTATATACCTGAAGATACCCCGTGTTGCCGGTGTTCTGTAATACAGGCATCTGCAGCAGTTAAAGTGGGTGTTGTGTGCCTCCAGCATAATATACATCTGAAGATACCCTTTATTACTGGTGTTCTGTAATACAGGCATCTGTAGCAGTTAAAGTGGGTGCTGTGTGCCTCCAGCACAGTATACATCTGAAGATACCCCTTATTGCTGGTGTTCTGTAATACAGGCAACTGCAGCATTTACAGTGGGTGTTGTGTGCCTCCTGCACAGTATACACCTGAAGCTACCCCTTATTGCTGGTGTTGTTTTGTTTCTGTAACACAGGCAGGCAGTTGGTGTACTGTGTCATCTGCTCAGTGTGCACCTATAGCTACCAAATTGCTGGTTTTCCCATCTCCCTGCAGGCCATTACTATGTCTGGAAAGCCAACAAGGAGAGGCAGACAGTCAAGAGCCAATAAAAGAGGGCAAGCAGGTTCTGTGTCTAGAGACAACAGTGCTGGTCGTGGACGCAGTGCATCGTCAATAGCACGTGGCCATGGGACATGCTTGTCCTTATTTTCGGCAGCTGGACGTGTTGAGCCGCATCATGCCGAAGACTTGGTAGAGTGGATGACCAAGCCCTCCTCATCCTCCTCATCCTCTCTCACCCAGGCTCAGGGTACTAGCAAAGCAGCTGCCAATGCGTCCTCTTCCCTCGTCTCAATGTCATCAGTTACTCCTTCCCTAGATCCACCATGTCCTCCTGAGGAGTCCCCCGAACTGTTTGAGCACAGTGTTGGGTACATGTTCCAGGAGGATGCCCAGCATTTTGAAGGCTCTGATGATGATACCTAGCTAGAGGAAGACAGTAGCGTGAGCACAGAGACAGGGGATGCTCAAGAAGGACAGCAATCTGGCAGTCATGTTCCATCAGCTGCAGCATACTGCCAGGTTTGCTCCGGTGATGAAGAGGGAGGGGATGATGAGGTCACTGACTCCACGTGGGTGCCTAATAGGAGAGAGGAGGAGGAGGTATTTTGTAGGCGTGGTGGCGGAACAACCTCCAACACTAATGCACCTTGTCCTGCATCCTTCCTAGCTGCCAGAAGAGTGACCCAGTGGGCAGTGAAAGATAGGTAACGTCCCTGTTCATGCCTGCTGGACCATGAGTCAGTGGTAATATGCACCTTACCGCTGACCTCCCTGTCCAGCCAGGCATGGACATTGCCTTCCACATGCCGGTAGAGAGCCGGAATAGCCTTCCATTAGAAAAAGTGGTGTTTGGGGACCTACCACTGAGGAACCACATATTGCACAAACTCACGGAAGGGGGCAGAGTCTGCCCACTGAAAAAGCAGCTGCTGAAGTGCTAGCAATTTAGCCAAGCTAGCATTCAATCTCTGGACGTGTGGATGGCTGGGAGTGAACTTCTTTTGACGGTCCAGCAGCTGGGGCAGGGAAATTTGCCTGGTACAATTGGACATCGGTGTACTGCTAGCAGAGTGCCCACATGCACTTGGCTGTGATACACCTAATTCTTGTCTTGAATCTTGTTTGCCTTGAACCTTGAACCCTTTGCTCCTCCCATGAACTGTTCCTGGTCTACGCTTCTGCTGAATCCCACCCTGCAATGATTTGTTACCGAATTTTGGCTTGTTTCTCAACTACGCTTCTGCTTGATCCCTACATGCTATATCTGCTACCAGACCCCAGCTTTCTCACCTCCTGGTTGGGCTATCCTGAGGACCGCGACCTGGCACTAACATGCAGCAAAGCCCATCTCCACCTTCAGGAGCTCTGGTGAATACCGGTTAGTCCTTAGACCCCGCACCTCAGGTGAACCCGTGTCATTAGCAAGGGTGACCTGTGTGAATACCTTCTCTGCTGCTATAGCTACTGGCCTCTGAGTCTGACTCCAGACCGTGACAGCTTTGTCCTCGGAACCAGCAGTGCTCCGTAGGCATTGAAGGGGCTACGCAAGTAAGCAGGCAAAAAGATGCCATGCCGTGCTTGAGCTGTTTTGTTTGGGCGCAGGAGCCACACTGGGGCAGATAGTTTGTCAGCTCTGCAGGTGCAGGCCAAGAGGTGGTTGACGCCACGCCAGCTTAAGCCAGGAATGGTGATTTGCGACAATGGCACCAACCTCCTCTCCGACCTCCGACAGGGACAACTGATCCATGTGCCCTGTGTAGCTCATGTCCTTAACCTGGTGGTGCAGCGGTTCTTGGGCAGGTACCCAGGCTTACAGGATGTCCTGAGGCAGGCCAGGAATGTCTGTGTGTATTTCCGCCAATCACCAGCTCGGCTGGCTGGACTCCAAAAGGAGTTGAACCTGCCCAAGAACCGCCTTATATGTGACATGTCCACCAGGTGGAACTCAACGTTGGCCATGCTGCAGCGGCTGCACACGCAGCAGAGGGCCATCAATGAGTACCTGTGCGACTACGGCACCAGGACAGGGTCAGGAGAGCTTGGTTTTTTTCACCACACCAGTGGGGCATGATCAGGGATGCATGCACTGTCCTGTCACCATTTGAGGAGGCCACAAGGATGGTGAGCAGTGACAGTGCACCTCTTGTCCACCTGTTGGAGCATATGCTGCGTGGAATAATGGACAGGGCACTTGAGGCAGAACAGAGGCAGAAAGAGGAGGACTTCCTTGCCTCTCAAGGCCCCCTTTATCCAGACAGTGTTCCTGCTGTCCCACCCATCACACAGGAAGAGGAGGAGGAGGAGGAGGAGGAGGCTTGTGTCAGCATGGAGGTGGAGCCTGCCACTCAGCATCAGCAGCAGCAGTCTTTTAGGGATGATTTACAGTCCCAAGAAACCCATAGACTTTTACATGGCTGGGAGGAGTTGGCTGCGTATCATGTTGTCCTTAGTGACCCAGAGGACTCCGGACTGAATGCCTCAGCTAACCTATGCTGCATGGCCTCCCTGATCCTGCAAAGCCTGCAGAAGGATCCCCGTATTCTTCAGATCAAGGAGAGGGACCATTACTGGCTGGCCACTCTCCTTGATCCATGGTACAAGGGTAAGGTTGCGGACCTTATCTTGCAGTCGCAGAGGGAGCAGAGGATGAGACATCTCTGGGAGGCTTTGCAGAAAAGTCTGTGCAACACGTTCCCAGAGACTGGGAGGTTCCAAACTCCCAGTCCTGGACAACCTGTTGCTGAGACTTTGGTCAGTCAAAGAAGGAGCGGTGGAGACGGTGGCCGTCTGACCAATGCGTTCAGACAATTTTTTAGTCTGCAGCAACAAGGTATGATCGGTTCCAGCAACCATCGCCAGCATCTGATTTACATAGTGCAGGAATACCTAGGGGCAAGGTCAGACTTGGACACCTTTCCCACCAAAAATCCTCTGGCTTACTGGGTCTTGAGGATGGATCACTGGCCAGAGCTTGCACAGTATGCAATTGAGCTACTGGCCTGTCCTGCATCCAGCGTTCTTTTGGAAGGCCTGTCCTGCATCCAGCGTTCTTTGCTGCTGGAGGCTTTTTAACCGATCACAGGATGCGCCTGTCCACCGACTCGGTGTATCGACTGACCTTCATAAAGATGAATCAGTCTTGGATCACCACCAGGTACCAAGCACCTGAAGCTGATGTAACCGAATAATTTTTTTTGACATGTCACATCCCTTCAAGACTACCTATGTTGATGCTGAGTGACTGTCCTGTTATGTTGACTGACTATCCTCTTCCTCCTCAATGATCCTGCTGATAGCTTAAAAGAACATTTTTGGTTCTGGGTGATGCCACCAGTGGCTAAGGCCCAATTTTTCAGCCCCTGTTTAACAGGGGCATGTAATTACAATTTTTGATGCAATGCTTTGCAGCAGGGCTCATTCCTGCATTCCAACTAGAGTATCTGGGAGAGGTTGCGGTGTCATGGCACCAGCACCAGTGCCTAAGGCCCAATTTTTCAGCCCCTGTTGTCGCATGTAATTACAATTCTTGATATAATATTTCACAGCAGGGCCCGTTCCTGCACCCACCACCGAAAGTAACTGTGAGGACTTATAGTATTGTGGCACCACCACCACCACAACCACAACCGCCCAATCTTTCTACCACTGTTCAACAATGGCATGTAATTACAATTCTTGATATAATCGTTAACAGCAGTTAACGCTCCAGCACCCACCAAGAGTCACTTTCAACTGCAGTTGTCTTCAGCTGTTTTTTGTTTGGGGTCTTTCTGCCTCTAGTTTTACCTTCAGCAAGTGAAATGCATGCTCAATTGGGTTGTGAATCGGTTGATTGACTTGACTTATGCAGAATATTCCACTTCTTTTCCTTCAAAAGCTGCTGGGTTGCTTTTGCAGTGTGTTTTGGATCATTGATTACAGATGGACAATCCAGTACAGCTGTGAAGCGCTGTCCAATCAACTTTACTGCATTTGACTGAATGTGAGCTGACAGTATATCTCAAAAGACTGCAGAATTAATTCGGCTGCTTCTGTCCTCTGCAACATAATCAATAAACACCAATGACCCAGTGCCACTGGAAGCCATGCATGCCCAAGCCAACACAGTACCTCCACCATGTTTTAGAGATGATGTTGTGTGCTTTGGATCATGAGCTATTCCAAGCCTTCTCCACACTTTTTTCTCCCCTTCATTCTGGTACAGATTAATCTTAGCCCTTGTATACACGGTCGGAGATTCCGTCGGAATGTTTCCTATCAGAGCATTTTGTCGCATATTCCGACTGTGTGTGGTCTGCATCAGAATATGTTGGAAATATGTTGGAATATGTGAGTTTGTGATATTCCGACGGACCAACTTTTCCAACTTCCCGGAAATATTTTCCGACAAAATGCTCCGATCGGACATATTCCGATCATGTGTAGCCTACTCCGACGGACAAGGTGCCCGGCATACTCACAATCAAATTCGGACACGGAAGCGCTCGCTCAGGTAAAATTACTGCTCGTAATCGATATAGCACATTCGTCGCGCTGCAATGTTAAAAATTCTTTCATGAAGCGCATTCTCTTGTTCTTTACAATGCTGCAAGGAGGAACTTCTTTTGATGCTCATAGTCAGACACACTTCTCCCGAACGTATTTCCTGACTCTTTTTTACTCATTTCAGCAATACAATTTTTTAATTCGTCACATCTACACAATTACATTTTTAGTTTATTGTTTTTTGGGTGAATATTGTGTTTGTTTGTTTTTTCATAAACATCTCCTTTTTTGTCATTTTGCTCATCTTTCCATTTTTTGGGGTGTGTTTTGTGTGTAAACTTACCACAACAACATTATTATATTTTTTATATTTTCTTTTTCTTTTTTAATCTACAGGAGGTTGTTTAGTGTTGGTACCCCTTGTAATTCATTTCACTTTGTATTTTTGAAATGTACCTGCCTGCTCACAAATAAACTGGCCTTTTTGAAGTAAAACACATACGCAAGTATTTCTTCAAACAAAAAAAAAACTTTATTTAGGTGTCAGTAACAAATAAAGAGGGAGGCAGCGATGGACAAACTGGGGAGATTAGCGAAGCCTTTGGCCCCCAGGGCACACATCAACTATTTAAACGCAAAACTTGGTGGCCTGAGGAGTACATATCTGAGGGAGAGAAGTCTGGTCCTGAAGTCCAAGAAACCCAGAACAGCAGCAGATGACATCTATGTTCCCAGGCTGTGGTACTACAACAGGCTGCATCTTCTGTCAGACCAGACTGAACCCAGGTCATCACTCTCTGGTCTTCCTTCCATGCTTCCTTCCAGGCTGTGGCTGTGGTGCTGGAGGTGTGGAAGAAGGAGGAGGAGGAGGAGGGGCATGGGCCAAATCACACAAGTGTGTTGTTTGTGTCATTTGGCCCAACAGACCCTTGTTGAGGGTGTGTATAATTACCTCCTCACACAAGAGCTGTTGCCCCTCCTCCATTTTCTCAAGCTTGCATGCAGCCAAGGCGGCAAAGGCCTCTTGATAGGTGGGTTTGGCTTGGAGGGCCACTGATGCCTCCCCGATCAGCCTCAGGGCCGACTCCTCCACATTCCCCCCCTTTCTCTGCATTTTGCGTTGCAGGAGGAGGGGAGGGACCTGGCATTCTGTGAGGCTCCTTTGCCCGCCCACCGCCTGGCTGTCGCCTACCCCCGCGTCCTCATGGCTGCCACTTTCCACAGCCACCTCCTGGCTGCTGCATTCCACACCCTCCTGTTCCTGGCTGAGGTCTTCCTGTGTATGAAAAAGGGACATAGTTTTCATTTTTGGTTCATCAAACACACACAATTTTCACATCAAGACTGTTGCAAATTGTTAACCAATAGAAAAGACTATCATTCTGAGCCCAGCATTTTTCTTTCTTGTCCCCAAGGTTTTGGCCACTACTGTCTATTGATATGTGGATCACTTTCTAAGATCAGCAATTAATGAGCAAAAATCAAGTTAACATCATTCATTTATACTCCCAAAATATGTACAACAATACTATACCTGGCTCAAGCTGGGCTCCCCCAGTTTTTCCTGAGTGGAAGGCCCAGGTTGGGC
Organism: Lithobates pipiens; assembly: GCF_037356315.1. NCBI lineage: Eukaryota > Metazoa > Chordata > Amphibia > Anura > Ranidae > Lithobates > Lithobates pipiens. The sequence continues at coordinate 297,225,421 of NW_027507764.1, forward strand.
GTCGGAAGACTCAGCGGGTGTGGAATGTAGCATAGGACGCGTGGAAGGAAGAGTAGAGAGGGATTCTCTGGCCTCAGCCTGGTCTGACAGAAACTGCATCCTGTTATAATACCACAGCCTGGGCACATAAACAACATCTGCTGAAGCACCAGATTGCATGGAGTCCAGCACCTTCTTCCTCTCCTTCAGATATGTACTCCTCAGGCCACCGATTTTTTTTTTAAATAGTTGACATCTGCCTTGGGGACCACCGGCTTCACAAACTCAACCAGTTTGTCCATTGCTGCCTGCCTCTTTAGTTTGTTACTATACCGAGGGTGTGTCGCTTGCCACAGGCAGGGCATCTCTCTGTATTTATTGATGAACAGAGGGAGGAAGCTATGATCATTGAACCTGTCCATAATGTCTGCAAGACACAACACAAGACAAACCCTAATGTCAGGCTAAACTCCACTAATGCAGGCCTCAACCTAGAAGCAGTATAGCCTAGTGATGTACCAAGTTCAAAATGTTACCTTCGTTTGCACGTTCGTCTCCTCGGCTTCTCCCTCTGTTGACAGATCGTACGGACGACACACGCGTGTTGCGTTTTATATACAGTGTGCATGCGTGAAACTCCACCCGCCCCTGACGTTCTTTCTAGACCATTCCCCGCCCCTTCGCTTTCGGCGCAGTGGGGAGAGAACATGGCGGAGAGAACGCAGGTGCGCAATCAGAATTCCACTAACGAGGAGGAGGGTGAGGAAAGCCCGGAGCCTGAAACATCCCGATCCAGGAAGAGAAGATTTAAGGCCTCAAATATGTCTTTTGTAGAGAGGTTGGATATGGTGGACATATTGAACAGGACCGACTATGATGGGAAGTATGGACCTTACCCAAATATCAGAAAGGCCAAGATCATGAATAAAGTTGTGAAGAGTTTTCTGAAGAATTTTGGGGTACGCCGATTAATGGATCAGCTGAGAAAACACTGTTCAGACCTGAAACTGAGGGAGCACGAGCAGTACATAATGCAGGATCAATCGTGTTCTTCAAAAAAGTAAATAATTGTCGTGTGTTCATATGATTATTCTTGCTTGCATACTGCTTCATGTGCTTTGATTTCATGCTGTGCATTTTACAATGGCCACTTTCAAGTTCATGGTTTCATTCGTTCGTAAGAAACATTGTTCTGCAGGTAAGTATTCCAGCTTAACAAAGTGTACACAATAATGTTCTCACCTTGGAACTCGGCCAAAAAACACAATTGTACAACACTTCCAAGCAATGTTTCATATTCCTATTTCTGCCCTCTGTGTGCTAATTATTATTTTTTTACATTCTCATAGGGGAGAGAAGACTCAGCAAGTATGAGGACACCAGGGACCCCACCCCTCCCAAAGAAGGCAAAATTCCAAAACCAGAAGCAGAGGAGCAGGAGGAGGAGGAGGAGGAGGAAGGAGAGATCATTGATCGGTGAGTGTCAGAGAACACAACTTCCGGTAAGCTCATCAATGTATGTCACCATATTTATAATACATGGTTGTTTTTTGCTTTGTTTTGTAGGTGATGTGGAAGAAGAATCCCATTTTACCAGTGAAAGTGCCCAGATCCTGATTGGGGAGATAATGGGGTGCAATCGGGATTTGGAAAATATACAGCAAAACATCAATGATGTTAAAAATAAAATGAAGAACATCATTGATGTTTTGGGGAAAGTGTGAAACAGCCCAAACTAACTAGGGTTTTATTTTTTGGCTTTTAAACCACAACTTTTGTGTTTTTTGAAAATCCAAATTAGGAAGATGCACAGAGTGTGTCAACATGCGCTATCTCCCATCATGGGGGGTCAATGTACGTGTTTTGTGGAAAGTGGCTGAGATGAAGGGGTTGCAGCCCCAAAACATGTACATTGATCCCCCATGATGGGAGATAGCACATGTTGACACACTGAGTGCATCTTCCAAATTTGGATTTTCCAGGGGTGACACCCCATGTGATGAAGGCAATATCAGCCCAGTTTGTACATACTCATGTCTGATATTGTCTTCACTTTTCAAAGTTGAACTTTGTAAGTTCCTGTGTTCTGTATGTTACGCTTTGATACATGCCTGTTTACACAAAAACACAAAGTGAAAAAAAATGACCTGAAAGACTGTTTTGGATACACCCAATTTGTTGGTTTGTTGTAAAACCCTTTTCTAAACGCATATGTGAATGTGCTTGGATTAAAAAGTTAAATTATCAACAATGTGTGGCTTCCTTTTTCATTGCGCAAAAGATGTATTTGGAGTAAAATTTTTGTTTTCGGTGAGAATGGGTGTTATTTACTAAGGCTGCTTTCACACTGGGGCGAGAGCAGCGTCGGCGGTAAAGCGCCGCTATTTTTAGCGGCGCTTTACCGTCGTTTTAGCGGCGGTGTGCGGGCGCTAGCGGGGTGGTTTTAACCCCCGCTAGCGGCCGAAAAGGGGTTAAACCCGCCCGCAAAGCGCCGCTGCAGCGGCGCTTTGCCGGCGGTATTGCCGCGGTGTCCCATTGATTTCAATGGGTAGCAGCGGTATAGGAGCGGTGAATACACCGCTCCTTCACCGCTGCAAAGATGCGGCTGGCAGGACTTTTTTCACCGTCCTGCCAGCGCATCGCTCCAGTGTGAAAGCCCTCCGGCTTTCACACTGGAGTTAAAGGGGCCGGTTTTTTTCAGGCGTTACACAGGCGCTATTTATAGCGCTGTAACGCCTGAATACCGCCCCAGTGTGAAAGCAGCCTAAAGGTAACTCAACTTTGCACTCCAAGTGAAGTTTCAGGTGCACTTTTGCAGTGCACTTGTATTGCATAGTGGATGTGCCTTTAGTAAAAAACACCCACAGTGATGTGTCAATTTTGACAATCATGCCATTTTCCTGCCAAGGTGCTGAAAATTAGCACGATTTTGGTCAGTAATGCACTACATACATTAGTTACCAAAAACAAGGTGTGTGTGTAGCAGACCCACAACATAATAAGCTTATCTGAAGAAGAGACTGTCCCCTCATCTCGCTCAGAACTTGGGTTTGCACTGTTGGTGAAAAAGGCACAACACGAAAAAACATAAATTTACCTAGGAGACACCTTAAACCAAGCCAAGCAGTAAATGAAGGAGTTTCAAAGAAAAATGTATTCATAAAATGCCGCTCAGACATTGTCTGGCATATCAATGGCCCCCCTACCCACAAATTAGTCCATGTATTGGGTTCTAACCTCACGGGCGCTTTGGGGGGCCAAGCCAGGACGAGCAGCTTCCAGGCCCGTGAGGTTCTCATTTTCCAGCAAGTCTGCTTCTTGGGCAACTGAGATCGCATAGTTTGCAGAATGTCTTTTGAGGAAATTGTGCAGAACACAGCATGCCAGCACAATGTGATTTAGTTTGTATTCCGCCATGTGGATAGGAGTTAAAAAAAGGCGGAACCGGCTGGCCAGTATTCCAAAGGTGTTCTCCACCACTCTTCGGGCTCTGGGCAGGCGGAAATTAAAAATCCTCTGGTCCGGGGTGAGGGTCCTGGTAGGAATTTCCCTTGTGATCAGTAAAAACTCCAGGTGTTCTGAGAAGCAGGAAAATGTATTTCTGATGTGGCCCACAAAAGAGAGACATGCTTACAGAACAAAAGCTGAAGAAAAATGTCTACCAAAAGAAAGTGTCCCGCCTTCACATACCCCACAAGAAAAACATCTCTATGCTTCTATTGGCTGAGGGAACATAAATAACGTTGTCATGGCACAGGATGGCACTTTATTTTGATATTTATGTTCCCGTACATTCTTAGGCTATCATATTTAGTTAAATCTAATCATCCTACTTACTATGGAGTTAATTAGGACAAAACAATACAATGAGTTAATACAATAATGTGCTCAGAAGTAAGCTTTTTAACAAATCAGTCTCAGGACTATTGTTTTTCTAATAGTCACACAATAAACATTTGAAACTTTTCTAACATTCCCTCCTCTTTGTGTGACTATTTTATCTCAACACATTTCGATGAAAGTCCCTGTGTTATACACTTTCGCACTGTATGTCATTAAGTTGAGCTTCAATGTCCACATAGGTCTCCTCAGAGGTAGAGAGGGTTTGATACATTGTTCTTGAGACTGCAATGAGTTTTTGTGAAAGTCCTCGAATACAGGGAATGCAGCAGCATCCACAAGTAACCAAAACAGCCAAAGCCACAGCGATTGAGATCAAACATGATGTGATAAATCCAGTCCATTTACCGAACCATCCTTCAAGCCAAGTTGTGAATGGATCATTAATACCTGAGTTTTCCACCAATTCATTCGATAGCGCAGTCAGTCCTTCCAAGGCTCTGGTCACTGTCTCTCCAGGAGCTGTATTTTTGGGGATAAAGGTACAACACATGCTACCAAACATTTTGCATACCCCTCCTCTTTCAGCTAAGACCATATCTAAAGCCATTCGGTTCTGCCAGGCCATTAGAGATGTGGGGGCCAACTGTTCTGCTAGGCCCTTCACAGCATCCCTAGTATAGTTTACAAATCGTTGTTGGTTATAATATATATAATTAATCCAGTCAACATTTTTATCTATAGTCACCCACCAGAGAAGAGACTCAAACCCAGCTGTCACCTGATTCCTGGCTTTAAACTCGTCCGGCACCCCGCGAGGAACCCCAATCTCATCTATGTAGATCTGAGAGTCAAATGACCCCAAGGGAGAGGTGTCCCTACGATATTGTCGGTGACTCTTAGTCCACGGGTATTCTGACAGGATTCTCAGGGGCATAGCCAGCTGGACCATAGCGCAATCCCCTTGGGCATTGGCCGGTAGTCTAGCTCGCAGTTTCTTATCCCCCACACATCCACCAGACATCAGCTCTCTGAATGTCATGTTCAACCCAGTCACCATTGTCCGTGTTAATCCTCTCCACACAGTAGTCATTGGGTAGTGACCCAAGATCCACCGCGCTACGGGTCCCTGGGAGTGCAAAACAAGTAAAGTTGCCCGGATAAGCGGTAACCGCTGGAGGTATCTGAGGTCTCTGTACTGGGGGAAACAACAAACTCAATGTGTGACAAGTAAAATTTGTTTCAGGTTTATAGCTCTTATTATACAATTGCAACATACATTTTAAACCTTCTGGATCTGTATTGTGATCTAGAGGAAAAGGAACTGTTGCTAAATGTGGTCTGGCTCCGGCACAAACTAAACAGTTTTCCTTTTTCAGAGTTCTAACCGTGTACCTCAACCATTCTAACCACTCATTTTTTCCTTGGTCGCCCGTCTCCAAAGCTATGGCATCTTCTATTGTTAGGTTAGTGAATCTTATAGTTTTATTAGGTGGTAATACCTCAAGGAAAAATGTTCCTGAGGGATCAGTTCCTGACACCCATGCTCCCATGGAATACAACCGCTGATCTTCCTTCCTCGGCTCCTTTAATGTTATTAATATTTGGTTACAGTTCTTACTATTTGTGCAGGGGGAGTTGGCCGCTTTTGTGATTATGAGTCTCTCCTTTATACCACTCTTTTTAGCCCCTGGTTGATTATACCCCCAATCTTGATGCGCTGTAGTCCACAGGGCCTGATCCCATGCTTGACATCCTGCCTTATTCCAGAGCCAGCAGATATATTTATCTGCCCAAAGAAGTCCTCTAGCCACAGTTGTATCCCCACAATCTGCAATCTGACAGAAGTCTACCAGTATAGTGCTAGTTATTCCCTCTATAAAGGTTAAATTTAATGCTTTTCCTGTTCTTTCCCAATCCAAAGGTTCCTCTACTCTTCCGTAGCGCCTACCCCCTCTTATGGATGCCTCTCCTAGAGTCACCAGTAACCCAAGGATAATTACTGTCCCTTTCATCCTAACCAGCTACAGAGTTCCAGCGGATAGGATAGGGGAGTTGGAAGGGGAGGGGGACTTCACCGGTTTGAGACAAGTCCCACCTTGTGTGAGACCTCCCTTTGTAGCCGGATTTTCTGGACCTCTTGTAGCCAACTGGCCCTACTCTGCCTGTAAAACCTTCTTACAATGGGACTGGTGAATCCAGGTAGACCTCTCTGCTATCCTTATAGCCGTGGGAGTGATGAGAAGAACTTGATACGGTCCCTCCCACTTAGGTGAGTGCCAATGCTTTCTCTTTATTATTTTTACCAGGACCCAGTCTCCAATATGGATTTTCTCTTCTCCTTGGATTGGACCTTCTGGAATAGAACAGACTTCATTAATTTGCTTCTGTTTCAACAGATTAGACATATATTCTGATAAAGTACGTTCAGATTCTTCAGCTGGTGTTTCATTTGGCAATAAGGGTATTTTATATGGCCTTCCATATATTATTTCAAATGGGCTCAAACCTTCTTTTGTGGGTGTAATATGCATACTAGTCACAGCTACTAGTAGGCAATACATCCAATTATTTTTACCTATTTCTTCCATAGCTTTTCTCAGTTTGCTTTTTAGAATGCCATTATGTCTTTCTACCAATCCAGCTGATTGGAAATGATAGGCACAATGGTATTTCCCTTTAATTCTCATAACTTCTGTCAAATGTTGTATATTTGTTAATTACAAAATGGGGTCCATTATCACTGTAAATCCTTTCAGGGATTCCAAATCTAGGAATAATATCTCTTAGTAATGCTTTGGCTACAGTCTGTGCATCTGCACTTCCTGTCGGGAATATCTCCACCCATTTGGTCAGGGTGCCTGGGTACCAAACAATATGTCTTCCTTTCACATTTGTCTAATTCAATAAAATCCATGCAAATGTGTTGGAATGGATATTGTGGTGTAGGGAACTTCCCTTTCTGTGGTCTTATACCTCCCTGAGCATTGTGTCTTGCACATATAAGACATTGAGAGCAAAAAGTTTTTTGAGTAATTTGTGAATCCATAGGCTGTACATACTTTATTTAACATCTCAGTCACCCCCCTGTTTGACACATGCTTTACTCCATGTGTCAATACTGCTGCATACCTAAATAAAGATTTTGGAAATACCGGTTTCCCTTCAGGTGATGTGTAAATATCATTATTATTATTGTGCAACCCTTTGTTTTCCAACATTGTTTTTCCCCAGGGGGGCATTTTGCTGCATATCAGTAAGGACTGTATGATCTATCACTATGATTTCTCGTCATTATTTTATGTGTTTGTTGTGCCGCTATTTTGGCAGCTTCATCTGCCCTTTTATTTCCCTTTGAGATGGGGTCCGTATATTTTGTGTGTGCTTGACATTTACAGATTGCAAGCTTTTTTGGTAACTGTATTGCATCTAGGAGTTCTAAAATGAAGTCCGTATGTGAAATTGGTTTACCACTGGAGGTGACCATCCCCCTGTTTTTCCATTGTTGTGCAAAAACATGTACTGTTGAAAAGGCATATTGACTGTCAGTGTATATGGTTACAGATTTTCCTTCTGACAGTATACATGCTCTTGTCAGTGCTACAAGTTCTGCAACTTGTGCTGAATAATGTTTTGGTAGTGGCCCCGCTTCCAAAATCTCATCCTGTGTCACTACTGCATATCCTGTTGCATTTGTGCCATCTGGATTTTTCTTACTAGAACCATCAACAAAAAGTATCATGTCAGGGTTAGATAATGGTACATCTTTCAGATCACTTCATGGCAGTACCTTTTCAGCGATGGCAACAGTGCAGTCATGTTTATACCGTCCGTAGGAAGTAGTAGTGTGGATGGTTTTAATGTAGTACACCTCTGTATTGTTAAGTGAGGTTTTGTCAAGAGTATTGTCATGCCGGAAAGATGTCGTGCTGGGCTCAAATGTGATACCTTTTGTTGTAACAGGATAACAAACACTGCATGTGGTACCTTTTCAGTTAGTAAAGTTAAATAAAGACACCAGTCCATCCGGTTCAGCCTGAGTGAGTGTCTAGCCCCTACCCCTGTACACCCACATCGTTCTCCACCCCCAAGGATCCAACGTCCCCATTCATATACCAGGGCCAAACCGGGACAGAAGCCAATCAATCCACCTGCATGTCCCCGGAGTGCAGGAGGAAACCAGAGCACCCGGAGGAAATCCACGCAGGCACAGGGAGTACATGCAAACTCCAGGCAGGCAGCGCCATGATTGGGATTCGAACCAGTGACCCCCTTCACTGCTAGGCTAGAGTGCTAACCACTACACCGCTGATGCTACCAGTGCTTGTACACAGGGTGGAAGTACTCTCGTTGCACTGTCTATTTCTGTAGAGTAATCCTTCCTCTAAAACCACCTATGCCTCTTCCTCTATGAGACCCCTCTGGTTCTGCCTCAGCAGTGTACTCTTCTGCATCCTCCTCTCCTTCATCACCTTGCATAAGAACCTTTACTTTCACATTCTTTTTTGCTTTTGCTTTCAAATACTTCTCAGAATGCTTAGCATATTGTAAAACATCTAAAACTGATGCAGTTCGGTAAGTAACCATGTTTTTAACAATGTAACCCTTATGATCCTGTTTCAATCCATTTAAAAAAAACAATCTTTAGCTGTTGTTAATATGCACTATTCACATCCTCAGCTTCGGGGAGCCCGGAGAACACTCTAAAAATCTCTCGTAATTTATTTAGGTAGTCACTGACACTTTCTTTGTCTTCTTGTACTGTCATATTTATTTTTTGCCAATCAGTCCATTGTACCCATCTAAGCTGGCATCTGTTCAGTAGGGCAGTCAACCTGTTTCCTAAGTCTGGGCTTTCTGGAGGCAATGGATCCCCCCGTCCATGTGCATTTGCTGGGGCGCAGGGGTCCCAATCCCCCTTTACCGAGGCCCAATCTGATCCTAATACTCTCCTCGGGGCTCTCTCTACTTCCACCCCATTCAATTTATAACTGTTCCGTAATCCCTCTATGTTTTCAATGAATTCAGCTGGACCTAATTTTGGATGTTTTATGTGTTCTGTAGCCTTTTGTATATCACTGTCAGTCCATGGTCGAAAAACAGTCATAGTCAAGGGATATGGCTGGCCCAGTGCATCATTCTGTCCTCCCCTTGGGTTTGGGACCTCTATCAAGGGGTATTCCACACCGTCCTCCACACCACACCTAATAGGAGGTTTACTTAGTCTCTTGGCTCCTGCTGGGGCACCTAGTGCATGAGTTATGGCGTCAGTTAATGTTTCAAGGATCGATCTGTTCATCTCCAAGACTGAACTACTGTCTGGAGAGATTGAGGAAGTGGAGTTGGGGTTTTGTTCAGAGGCGGTTCCTTTGACAGGGGTGGATGTCACAGGGAAGATGTTACTCTGGGCAGTTACTTGCACCTGAGGGGGAGGACCATTATAGGGAGGTGGTCTCTGGGTATAGCAGATGAGATCATCCTCTTTGTCCACTAGGGGCAATTGGGCTTGGCATTTTTCCTTTGTTCTTCCTTCTACCCTAATTCTAGCATGCTGAAGCCAATACTCCGCCATTTCCAACCCATACCTTTTTTGAACTTTGGGTCCTGACAATTTAAGCTTATCCACAGGGCCCCAAAATAGAACTTTCTTTCTTTTTAATTATTTTTTTTTTTTTTTTAGTATTCTGATTCGGAACTTAGCCTTTTGACTTTATAAATCTACCCAAATATAAACAGCATTGCATCATTAACACTTCACAGTTGAAAGTCTGTGAATTCTAAAAATAACTCCAATCCAATATAAATATTTACTTTAAGACTATTATTCAGACTTTTTTTCCACCAAAAGTCCTAATATTTTCACAGATGCACAAATTGACCTCTGTCAGGCAATCTGCATTTTCTTGTTTCCGAGAAACAGCTTCTTGACCTTCTCAGCCTTTTTTTTTTTTTCTTTTCACATTCATCAAGCCACCTGATAATAATTCTACAACATTCTATTAATTCCAAAGTGCAATCTACCTTTTCCCAGCTACCCAAAACTATTAACAATTTCTGCCACTTGCTTCCTGTAACACCATGGCATGCTAAAATAAAAACGCAACCTGGTTTTGTCAGTGTACCTTCTTTTTCTTGTATGCTAAGTTTCAATATTTACAATATAACCCTTCTGTTTTGTCATAGCTAATCAAGGGTTAACTTTTACAAATTCTGGCAGGAGCAAATCCTCATTCCTTACATGAGGGGAGGGGGAGGGGGAGAGAGTTCAGTGCCTTGGCTTCTTATCTCCTTTTAGAAATACGCAGCACAAAAACATGTAAACGAACAAAGCAATACAAGAGAAAAAAAATATCAGCACTCCCCACACTATCGAGAGAATCAAAAAGGGTTAAACATGAACAAAGATAAAGTAAACACACACAGAAGAAAGTTAGCCTTGCGATCTTTTTAGATCACTTAACTAAACAGCGCTTAAATAGTCAGGCATTCAACCTCTGACATTCGGTATACCTCAAATCTTTTTGTTATCTGTCCGGACAGCGGGCGACGTAATTTTTTACCTTAGACAACGTCCCCAAGTGTCTCTGTCTACGAGCACTGGACCACCTAGAATATTATAGGATCAATACCAATGTCGGCAATTACAACACATTAAACCAGAAGCAAAGAGAAAGAGAAGAAAAGACTCTTAGAAAGAATTAAGAATAATTTAAATTATCTTACCTCTCAAACACCTGGACTGGATCACACAAGGTTCGGAAACAGACAGTGGAATCCAGATCTTTTTGCCCCCACCCCTTTTTCACCAATAACTTTGAATGGGGGGACTTTTAATCGTTCAGTGAGCTTCAAAGTCCAATACTCACCGAAGTTTTGTCGGGGCCGTCTGATCTGAAAACCAGCGTGTTGCTTCCGGCTCGAAAGACCAAAAATGTTAGGAATTTCCCTTGTGATCAGTAAAAACTCCAGGTGTTCTGAGAAGCAGGAAAATTTATTTCTGATGTGGCCCACAAAAGAGAGACATGCTTACAGAACAAAAGCTGAAGAAAAATGTCTACCAAAAGAAAGTGTCCCGCCTTCACATACCCCACAAGAAAAACATCTCTATGCTTCTATTGGCTGAGGGAACATAAATAACGTTGTCATGGCACAGGATGGCACCTTATTTTTATATTCATGTCCCCGTACATTCTTAGGCTATCATATTTAGTTAAATCTAATTATCCTACTTACTATGGAGTTAATTAGGACAAAACAATACAATGAGTTAATACAATAATGTGCTCAGAAGTAAGCTTTTTAACAAATCAGTCTCAGGACTATTGTTTTTCTAATAGTCACACAATAAACATTTGAAACTTTTCTAACAGGTCCTCATCGGGAAAGGCCGCATCAGATGGTTTGCCAGGGCAAACGCCTCATCCGCGACGAAGATGAACGGGAGTCTTGCCTGATTCTCCTCTGGGGGTGGCAAGCCCAGACTGCCACTCTGGAGATGCCAGTAGAATTCCGTCTGTCTGAACACTCCACCATCTGACATCCATCCATTTTGCCCCACGTCCACATACAAAAACTCACAGGTCGCAGACACCACCGCCAACATCGCGATACTATGAAACCCCTTGTAGTTAAAATAGTACGACCCCGTGTTGGGTGGTGGGATGATGTGGACATGCTTCCCATCAATTGCACCTCCACAATTGGGAAAGTCCCAACAAAGCGGGAGGCCACAGTCTGCCATTCTTGTGGCATTGAAGGACACTGTGGAGTGAAACAAGACCAAAAATTTGTAATTTTACAAATCAACATTGCAAGCAGATTAGACACAAACATGTTTGGCCAAGATTTGTATAACATTTTGGGAACTGAGTATTTAAAGCCTAAAGTATAAGGTCCCCTTATCAGAGTCATCACCCCCCCATCCCCCCCATCTGATGGGCCCTTGCTAAAAAATGAGGGGGGGGGGTGTTTTGGACAGGTAACCCTCTCCACTTGATTGAGAGTTGAATTCTTAAATAATGTGTGATACTTTGGGAGCCCCTCCTTACTTACACTATTGGCAGCCCACCGGACAGGTAATAAGTGTCATAATACCAAAAAGAAAACAAAATGGAAGCACATTTTGACATTCTGCAATTACATATCAAGATAATAATAGGGGGAAAAAAAATGATAGCATTTGAAAGTATTGATGCAGGCCCTTGCACTACATGCTTAGGTGAATTCATCCATAAATGTGACCATCAAAAAAGTATAGTGAGTATTGGGTTGGTAAAGTCAGCAGATAGAGGATTGCTATCAGCTGAGCTAGCAGTTGGGGGGAGGGGGGTTCATAATGAGTTTGGTACAACCAAAAAAAAAAAAAGTCACTCTGCATGAATTGAAGCACACACATAACATTTGTAGACATTTAAGGGGGTGTTTAGGGGAAAGCAATACTATGGAGCTGACAAAAGACATTGGTAAGTGACTAGACTATAGTTTTATGGGCCAAGAAGAGCATGGTGGGGAAGTTAGTGAGGCAAATATGCATGAGGACAAAGGGGCAGAGCATATGAATTAGAGCATATTGCAATGATGGTAATTAGGGAATGAGGAAAGAAATGCAAGACATTAGCAATCAGGAAATACATAGAATGTGATGTTAAAGGATAAAACTTACCTTCATATAGTCCTTCTGCAGGACCTGAATGATGGCAGAACAGGTCTCTGTAATAATGATCCCCAGAGCCTGGGGGGAGATGCCTGTAGAGAACTTGAGGTCCTGAAGGCTTCTCCCAGTCACCAAGTAGCGCAACGTGGCGATGAGCCTCTGCTCCGGAGTGATGGCTTGCCGCATGCAGGTATCCTGCCTGCTGATATAAGGGGTCAGCAAAGCCAGCAGACGGTGAAAAATGGGGTCCGTCATCCGGAGATAATTCCTGAAATCATCAGGATTATTCTCCCGGATCTCATGGAGCAAAGGCATGTGCGAGAACTGGACACGCTGGCGCAACCAATTCTTGGTCCACAAACGCCTCCCCTCCCTAATTCATGGACCGGGCTTGTGTCAAAGTAAGAACCTCAACACAATGCCCCTGCACAGCACAAACTCTACGACGAGTACGTAGACGAAACATGGTTTGAAAACGGTCGGCTGGTCAGAACGGACAACAGAAAGCACCGATAAACAGCAATGCCTGAAAGAACGAACTGAATAGCAGAAGCAAGCAGACAATAAGCAATGCAAATCAAAGCGTACTATACCAAGATATAGTCCACAATGAGAAACAAATACTTACTGACTACACGCACTGATTATCAGATACGCAAAGACAAGCAGAAACTGAAGAGCAGTAGCGATCTGAATCACTAATCTGAAAAGCGCAAATCGTCTCTCACCAAACTTCTACTAACACGCGATACACACGAGATCAGCAGAAGGAGCCCAAAGAGTGCCGGACGTGGTGCTGAACTTCCCTTTTCTAGTCCCGCCATACGTGGCTTACGTCACCGAGTTCTTCGCAACCGGAAATTCCAACAACTTGGTCCGACCGTGTGGATGCAACATCACTTCCGGACCTCGTCCGGAATTAATCCGTCAAAATAACTCAGACGGATTTGGTTGTCGGAATCTCCGACCGTGTGTACAAGGGCTTAGTTTCATCCACCCAAAGAATGCTTTTCCAGAACTGGTCTGGCTTTTTTAGATGTTTTCTGGCAAATTCTAATCTGGCTCTTCTATTCTTCAGGTTTTTGAATGCTTTGCACCTTGTGGTGAACCCTCTGTATTTGCTCTTGTGAAGTCTTCTTTTGATTGTAGACTCTGACAATGATACGCCCACCTCCTGGAGATTGTCCTTCACTTGTCTGGATGTTGTGAATGGGTTTTTCTTTACCATAGAGAGGATCCTGTGATCATCCAACACTCTTGTCTTCTGTGGACGTGCAGGCCTTTTTTATGTTGCTGAGCTCAACAGTGAGTTCTTCTTTCTTTAACCACTTGCCGACCGCCGCACGCCGATGTACGTCGGCAGAATGGCACGGGCAGGCATAAGGGCTTACATGTACGTCCCTTGCCTCCCGCGGGTCGGGGGCCCGATCGGGCCCCCGCCCGGTGCCTGCGGCGGTCGGTATTCGTTCGGGAGCGATCCCGGACGAGGGGACGGCCATTCATTCGTGGCCACCCCCTCGCGATCGTTCCCGGCGAATGAAATTGTCCGGTGACATCACTTCCTCTCCTGTAATGTAAACACAGGAGAGGAAGTCATGTATTCTCTCCTCCGTGTCGGTAGTTTTCGTTCCGGCACCGAGGAGAGAACATCGGTGAGTTGCACAAGCACTACACTACACAGTAGAACATGCCAGGCACACTCACACCCCCCCTTTACCCCCCGATCACCCCCCAATTACCCCTGCCCCCCCCCCAGTCACAGTGACACCAATTGCTTTTTTTTTTTTTTTTTTTTTTTGCATTGGTGTCATTTGTGACTGTAATAACTGTTAGGGCAGTTAGGGTTAGCCCCCTTTAGTTCTAATGTGCCCCCCTAACCCCCCCAATAAAGGTTTACCCCGTGATCACCCCCCGTCGCCAGTGTCACATAAGGCAGGGTTCACATTGCAGCGGTTTATGAGAACGAATGTGATTCGCACCGCACTGCAGTGCAAATCACATCCGATCTCTGTGTGATTCGAGTTCAGCCATTCGCCGCACCCGCCACACCCGCCGCACCCGCCGCAAATTCGCACGGGACCCTTTTTTTGGCCCGCAGCAGAATCGGATCGCATGGGTGTTCACACCATGCGATCCGAGTTTGCAGATCGCACTGCGATATGCGAATTGATCTGGGGGTGTCAGTAACATTTCACTGACACTCCCAGCAGTTCGCATAGGGCAGTGTGAACTGCCCCCGGGAGGCATGCGATGCGGGAACCCGCCGCGGATTCGTGGTGTTTCCGCATCGCTCCAGTGTGAACCCAGCCTAATAAGCGATCATTTTTCTGATCGCCGTATTAGTGTCACAGGTGACGCTAGTTAGGCAGGTAGGTATTTAGGTTCGCCGCAGCTTTTTATAGCGCCAGAGACCCCCATATACTACCGCATAAAGCCCCCTGATTGCCCCCTAGTTAACCCTTTCACCAGTGATCACCATATAACTGTTACAGGTGACGCTGGTTGGTTAGTTATTTTTTTTATAGTTTCAGGGCACCCGCCATTTATTACCTAATAAAGGTTTAACCCCCTGATCACCCGGCGGGTGTCATTTGTGACTGTAATAACTGTTAGGGCAGTTAGGGTTAGCCCCCTTTAGTTCTAAGGTACCCCCCTAACCCCCCCAATAAAGGTTTAACCCCGTGATCACCCCCCGTCGCCAGTGTCACTAAGGCTGGGTTCACATTGCAGCGGTTTATGAGAACGGATGTGATTCGCACCGCACTGCAGTGCAAATCACATCCGATCTCTGTGCGATTCGAGTTCAGCCATACAGATAGTATGGCTGAATTCGTGTCGCACCCGCCGCACCCGCCGCAAACTCGCACGGGACCCTTTTTTTGGTCCGCAGCAGAATCGGATCGCATGGGTGTTCACACCATGCGATCCGAGTTTGCAGATCGCACTGCGATATGCGAACTGATCTGGGGGTGTCATTAACATTTCACTGACACTCCCAGCAGTTCGCATAGGGCAGTGTGAACTGCCGCCGGGAGGCATGCGATGCGGAAACCCGCCGCGGATTCGTGGCGTTCCCGCATCGCTCCAGTGTGAACCCAGCCTAATAAGCGATCGTTTTTCTGATCGCTGTATTAGTGTCACAGGTGACGCTAGTTAGGCAGGTAGGTATTTAGGTTCGCCGCAGCTTTTTATAGCGCCAGGGACCCCCATATACTACCGCATAAAGCCCCCTGATTGCCCCCTAGTTAACCCTTTCACCAGTGATCACCATATAACTGTTACAGGTGACGCTGATTGGTTAGTTATTTTTTTTATAGTTTCAGGGCACCCGCCATTTATTACCTAGTCTCACTAGTGTACCCCTAAATTTAGGGGTGTCTACTTTCCAAAATGGGGTCATTTGGGGGGGGTTTGTGCCATCTTGGCATTTTATGGCCTTCAAAACTGTAACGCCCTTAGAAAGCCTGAAGGCGGTGCTTGGTTTTCGGGGCCCCGTACGCGGCTAGGCTCCCAAAAAGTCCCACATATGTGGTATCCCCGTACTCAGGAGAAGCAGCAGAATTTATTTTGGGGTGTCATTTCACATATGCCCATGGCATGCGTGAGCAATATATCATTTAGTGACAACTTTGTGAAAAAAAAAAAAAATAAAAAAGTTTGTAATTTTCCCGCAACTTGTGGCAAAATATAAAATATTCCATGGACTCAACATGCCTCTCAGCAAATAGCTTGGGGTGTCTACTTTCTAAAATGGGGTCATTTGTGGGGGTTTTGTGCCATCTTGGCATTTTATGGCCTTCAAAACTGTAATAGGTAGTGAGGAGTGAAGTCAAATATTTACGCCCTTAGAAAACCTGAAGGCGGTTCTTGGCTTTCGGGGCCCCGTACGCGGCTAGGCTCCCAAAAAGTCCCACATATGTGGTATCCCCGTACTCAGGAGAAGCAGCAGAATTTATTTTGGGGTGTCATTTCACATATGCCCATAGCATGTGTGAGCAATATATCATTTAGTGACAACTTTGTGAAAAAAAAATAAAAAAAAATTAAAGTTTGTAATTTTCCCGCAACTTGTGGCAAAATATAAAATATTCCATGGACTCAAAATGCCTCTCAGCAAATAGCTTGGGGTGTCTACTTTCTAAAATGGGGTCATTTGTGGGGGTTTTGTGCCATCTTGGCATTTTATGGCCTTCAAAACTGTAATAGGTAGTGAGGCGTGAAATCAAAAATTTACGCCCTTAGAAAGCCTGAAGGCGGTGCTTGGTTTTCGGGGCCCCGTACGCGGCTAGGCTCCCAAAAAGTCCCACATATGTGGTATCCCCATACTCAGGAGAAGCAGCAGAATTTATTTTGGGGTGTCATTTCACATATGCCCATAGCATGTGTGAACAATATATCATTTAGTGACAACTTTGTGTAAAAAAAAAAAAAAAAATTTTTTTTTGTCATTATTCAATCGCTTGAGGCAAAAAAATAAAATATTCAATGGGCTCAACATGCCACTTATCAATTTCCTCAGGGTGTCTACTTTCCAAAATGGGGTCATTTGGGGGGGTTTTGTACTGCCCTGCCATTTTAGCACCTCAAGAAATGAGATAGGCAGTCGTAAACTAAAAGCTGCGTAAATTCCAGAAAACGTACCTTAGTTTGTAGATGTGACAACTTTTGCGCAAACCAATAAATATACAATTATTGACTTTTTTTTTACCAAAGACATGTGGCTGAATACATTTTGGCCTAAATGTATGACTAAAATTGAGTTTATTGGATTTTTCTAATAACAAAAAGTAGAAAATATCATTTTTTTTCAAAATTTGCGGTCTTTTTACGTTTATATCGCAAAAAATAAAAATCGCAGAGGCAATCAAATACCATCAAAAGAAAGCTCTATTTGTGGGAAGAAAAGGACGCAAATTTTGTTTGGTTACAACATTGCATGACCGCGCAATTACCAGTTAAAGCAGCGCAGTGCCAAAGTGTAAAAAGACCTCTGGTCATTTACCAGCAAAATGGTCCGGTCTGAAAGTGGTTAAAATGTACCAAACTGTTAATTTGGCCACTCCTAATTTTACTGCTATCTCTCTGATGGATTTGTTTAATTTCTGAAGGTAGGTTTGTAGGTTCACAGCAATAGATTCCAAATGCAAATACCACACTTATAATCAACCCCAGACCTTTTAACTGCTTAATTGATGAAGAAATAACAAAGGAGTTGCCGACACCTGGCCATAAAACAGCTTTTAATTTAATTGTCCAATTACCTTTGGTCACTTGAAAAAGGGGGGGGGCTGACTATTCTGAAGAGCTGTAATTCCCTTCCTCTGATTTGGATGTACATACCCTCAAATTAAACCTGAGAGTGTGCACTTTCAGCCCATGTCAATTATATAACTATAGCTTGAATATGTTTTGTTAACCACTTTCAGACCGGACCAATTTGCTGACCACTTTTTGCGATTCGGCACTGCGTCGCTTTAACTGACAATTGCGTGGTCGTGCGACGTGGCTCCCAAACAAAATTGACGTACTTTTTTTCCCACAAATAGAGATTTATTTTGGTGGTATTTGATCACCCCTGCGGTTTTTATTTTTTGCGCTATAAACAAAAATAGAGCGACAATTTTGAAAAAAATGCACTATTTTTTACTTTTTGTTCTAATAAATATCCCCCAAAAATATATAAAAAAACATGTTTTCCCCTCAGTTTAGGCCGATACGTATTCTTCTACATATTTTTGGTAAAAAATTATTGATTGGTTTACGCAAAAGTTATAGCGTTTACAAAATAGGGATAGTTTTATAGCATTTTTATTAATAATATATATTTTTTTTTTTTTACTAGTAATGGCGGCGATCAGCAATTTTTATTGTGACTGCGACATTGTGGGGGACCCATCAGACATTTTTGACACATTTTTGGGACCATTGTCATTTATACAGTAATCACTGCTATATAAATGCAGTGATTCCTGTGTAAATGACACTGGCAGTGAAGGGGTTAACCAGTGCGTGGCAGTGTAGGGGTTAAGTGTTCCTAGGGGCTTGTTACTAACTGTGGGGGGGTTGGGCTTTCATTTAGTGAACACTGATCTCTGCTCCAATCACATGGAGCAGAGATCAGCGTCACTAGTTGCTAGGCAGAATAGAGAAATGTTGTTTACAACTGCACTTCTCCATTCGGCAGCTCCGTGAGACGATCGCGGGGATGCCCGCGGTGATCGAGTCCGTGGGTCCCGCGACCGGACTCACGGGGGTCCCGACCAGCGTGGGAGCGCGCCACCGGCGGCGCGCTCCCGATGGCAGGGCAGCAAATTTAAAGGGACGTACATGTACGCCCATTTGCCTGCCCGTGCCATTCTGTCGACGTACATCATCGTGCGCTGGTCGGCAAGTGGTTAAATACCAGAAAAAATTCTAAGCGGGTCCAAATGACCTCACACTCTGGTGCCCTCAGCGACTTAGGGATTCAAAGGTACTCCCAAACCAAGTCATCCTCCCACTCTCAACCGTGAGTTCACAATGATGTCCATAGTTTCAGGAGGGACATAGGGGAAGTTCAGACCCCACTCCAGAGCAACTTCTCCTATGAACTTTCGCTGAAATGGAGAAAACCTGGGCAGCTCTCTATGTTTTCCTTTCCCAGGCAGGACACAGGCATCAGGGGACCTCTTCACCCACTGCCCATAAGTGGGCATCTGGTCTGGGTGGTGGAGGGTCTTTAGACCAACCATTGTCTGCTACTGATGGGGTTTCCTGTAGCTGCTTCGTGTTCCCCAGCAAAGTTTGGTTCCTCTTCACCCTTCGGATTGTACTTCCAGGACCTGGGAACCTCCTGTCTCCCATTCCTCCTCCAAGCAGCTGTCAGGAGATGACCATTCAGCTAATCTCTCCAAGGACCCCCATACTCTGCTAGCAGTCTGTGGGATCCCCAATCTATTTCAGAGACATCAGTACTCACAGTTACCAGGTCCCGACCAGGCCACAAACAGCGGACTCCTCTTCTCCCATGTCACTTGTCTTCACAGTGGTGATTTCAGGCATGCTTCGGCCTTCCGGGATGTCTGTGGCTGCACATAACATAGCCCTAAGTGCAGGTCCACATTGTAATACTGTGGATCCTGCTGGCTGGATGCAAGCTGAGTGAGTGGTTTGCCAAAATGACCGCACCGGATCCCGGCACTGACCACCGCAGTCGGTATCCGGCACTCTGGGTACAGCAGGCATAATCACTCCATCCCATCGATCACCCAAAGGGCGAATCCCCTGCAATGCTCCAACCGAACACCAGTGTCAACAAGCTTCCGCTCCTGCATTTTAGGCAACAAAGTAATCGCTGGGAGTATGCAACCACTCTCCGCCATCTTACTCATCTGCCTCGTTGTGTCTTCTAGCAAGGAATGCTGGGTCTCCTCTAGAATGTGGCACTGCCCCCTCGCTTCCAGACATGCTGGTGTTTGTAAAACTGATAGACAGGCCCCTCCCTGTGCACGCTGTTGTAACCCCTTGTTGAATGAACTGAAGTTTGCAGACATGCTGTGACTAGGAGGACATGCCCAGGCATGTTGTTCAGTGAAGCACCTAGAAGCAGATGGCCGCTGACTCCTCCAGTGGTTGCCGGTATCAACAATAAAGTTTATGGCCCATGTCTCATTAAAGGGAACATTCTTAGCACAGTCCCACCCGCAAGCACCTGCAGGCTTACCCTGATCACCCAAGGCAACAGTAGACAATTCCAGGCACACTTTTCTGTAACAAGCAGGAATTTGGAGCAATAGTTCAGAATATCCAGCAATGGCATGTTGCTGGACATATTTGTAATCCACGTCAGAACACCCAGCAATAGCAGAATACTGGACGTATTTATAATCCATGAGCGTGGTCGCCTTCCATGGTTGCCACAGGTAACAGCACATGGTAAACAGTTTCTGAATTGCAGGAGTGGTACAAGTGTCCTTCTCAGCCGCGGTTTGGGCAACTGGATGAGCAGGAGAAATTGAACTTGAAGGCAGCTCCCTCTGGTTGCTATGGACAATGGTACTTGTTACCATAGAACCGAATAGCAAGCAGAGGACATAAGTCCTTCCTCAAAGTTGAATTCCTCAACTGGACATCTGCCGAGTTAGCCCCCCATATCAAAATTTTTGCAAAAATCGTATGCAGTTTGTTAGATCTTTATTAGCCCTTGTACACACGATCGGAGATTCCGACGGAATGTGTCCGATCGGAGCGTTTTGTCGGATATTCCGACTGTGTGTGGTCTGCATCAGACTGTTTCCGTCGGAATATCCGCCGGACCAAATTTTCCAACTTGCCGGAAATATTTTCCGACAAAATGCTCAGATCGGACAGACTCTGATCATGTGTAGAGAATTCCGATCGGACAAAGTGCCACGCATGCTCAGATCAAATTTCTACATCAAAGCTATTGGCTACTAGCCTGAACATAGTCCCGTCATAACGAAATAACGTCATCACTTTCTGAATGATCGGATTTTCCGACAACTTCGTCCGACCGTGTGTATGCAAGTCTCGGACAAAATCCGTCTGACAAAATCCGACGGACAAAATCCAACGGATTTGGTTGTCGGAATCTCCGACCGCGTGTACAAGGGCTAAGATCAGGTTAAAGCAACCAGCTGCATTAGATCTCACGCAGAAGAAGCAATATTAACAGTTATTTGTTGGGGGGGGGCTAACCCATCATCAGCCCCCCCTTATCAAAAAATTTACCAAACAGCTATTTTGGAAGCTATTTGGTACATCCAGTAAGATCAAGTGGTTTTAACGTTAGATCTCACATAATTTAATTAGAAACTTTTTAAGTGATTAATGAGGGGGGCTGGCCCCCCTTATCAAATTTTATGGTCAAAAATCATTCAGGCTAATAGCTATTCATTAGATCCGGTAAGATCAAGTGGTTTTAACGTTAGATCTCACATCATTTCAGAGATATTCCACAAAACAATAGAGATATTAGGTGGTACATAAGGACAGGGTTAGCCCCCCCCCCATGCAATTTTCTGGCCAAAAATCATCTAGACTAATAGATATCTGTTAGATTCGGTAAGATCCTGTGGTTTTAACATTAGATCTCACATAATTTCAGAGATATTCCATATAGAAAGAGAGATACTAGGTGGTACATAAGGACGGTTAGCCCCCCCTTATCAAATTTTCTGGCCAAAAACCATTCAGGCTCATAGATGTTCATTAGATCCGCTAAGATCAAGTGGTTTTAACGTTAGATATCACATCATTTCAGAGATATTCTACATAAAAATAGAGATATTAGGTGATACAAAAGGACGGGTTAGCCTCCCCACATGCAATTTTCTGACCAAAAATAATTTACGCTAATACTTATTCATTAGATCCGGTAAGATCAAGTGGTTTTAACGTTAGAGCACACATAATTTCAGAGATATTCCTCATAAAAATAGAGATATTAAGTGGTACATAAGGATGGGCTGTCCCCCCACATGCAATTTTCGGGCCAAAAATCATTGAGGCTAATATATATTCATCAGATACGTTAAGATCTTTTTGTTTTAACGTTAGATCTCACATAATTTCAAAGATATTCCACATCAAAATATAGATATTACGTGGTACATAAGGACGGGCTGTCACCCCCCCCCCCCCCCCCCCAAAGCAATTTACTGGCCAAAAATTATCCAGGCTAATAGATATCCGTTAGATCCGGTATGATAAAGTGATTTCAACGTTAGATCTCACATCATTTCAGAGATATTGCACATAAAGATAGAGATATTAGATGGTACATAAGGACGGGATGCCCCCCCCCCCCCACATACCCCACATGCAATTTTGTAGCCAAAAATCATCTAGGCTAATAGATATTCCTTAGATCCAGGAAGATCAAGTGGTTTTAACGTTAGAGATATTAGGTGGTGGTACATAAGAATGAGATTAGATCTCACATAATTATAGATTTATTAAGAGATTAATGAGGGGGCTGGCCCCCTCTTATCAAATTTTCTGGCCAAAAAATCACCCCGGCTAATTGATATTCATTAGATCCGGTAAGATCAAGTGGTTTTAATGTTTGATTATCCATAATTATAGGGATATTATGGATATTTGGTAGCGATGCATGGATAGCCATACTAGTGTCTATTAGACATGTGCGGCGTCAATAAATTTGTTTCATTTCATTCCGTTCCGTTTCGTATTAGCCGTTAATTCGTATTTTGTCATTCGTGTCCAAAATTCAATTTGGATTCGTACGAAATACGGATTTTCATTAGGTTCGTTAACTTTTCATAACAATTACAAATGCTGTTCTTGCAATCCCTGTGCTGTGCTCATTATGAGGGGCTCCCACCATCCCTGTGCTGTACTGACTTCCTCCTGGGGCTGTACCCTTCCTGTGCTCATTATGAGGGGCTCCCACCATCCCTGTGCTGTGCTGACTTCCTGGGTTTTTACCCCTGCTGTGCTCATTATGAGGGGCTCCCACCATCCCTGTGCTGTGCTGACTTCCTCCTGGGGCTGTACCCCTGCTGTGCTCATTGAGGTGCTCCCACCATCCCTGTGCTGTGCTGAATTCCTCCTGGGGCTGTACCCCTGCTGTGCCCATTATGAGGGGCTTCCACCATCCCTGTGCTGTGCTCAATATGAGGGGCCCCCACCATCCCTGTGCTGTGCTGACTTCCTCCTGGGGCTTTGCCCCTGCTATGCTCATTATGAGGGGCTCCCACCATGCCTGTGCTGTGCTGACTTCCTCCTGGGGCTGTACCCCTGCTGTGCTCATTATGAGGGGCTCCCACCATCCCTTTGCTGTGCTGACTTTCTGGGTTTTTACCTTCATCATACCGAAAAATCGTAATTATTATGACAATAAAACAACATTAACGAACATTCTTATTTTGTCCAATTCTGAATCTCCCATTGACTACCAGTACCAGTCTCTCACTCCCATGTTAAAAAATGTAATTATCCCAACCCTTACTCAGCAGAAGAAAACATAAAACCTCTGGTCAACAAAACACCAGTCACCTTTCCGTTGTAATGGAATTTGGATCCGAAATTCGTATTTTGTATACAATTCAGAAGCATATAAATTCATATTTCGGATGCTTTCGAATGTACTAATTTTTGGAAATTCATACGAATCGAACAAACCGCACATGTCTAGTGTCTATATCGGAGCCGATAATGAGCATTTTCATGTGTACCAGTGAGGAGTGCCATTGAGTATACCGGGGTATGCTGAAATTATGTGGGACATTAATTGACAGGTGTGTCCAAACCCAGTAAAGCCTGAAGTGTAGTGCCAGAAACAAGAGAGAAACTACAGAGGGCCCTGGTGAAGGAGCCAACCGGATGCCCATCTATGGTAGCTGGCTCAAAACCAATGAAACAAAGAGACAGCAGCGAAAGTCAAAACCCTTGCAGAGGGCTCCCTGTTGTTGCCTCCAAGCAACCCAGTGTTCAATTTCCTTTCACACATGCTGCCTGGTGTCCGGAGAGTCAATGCATCTCAGACTCCCAGAACTTAGTGCAGTCTTAAGCCTGATCAGAATCTCCGCAGAGAGGAACGTGGATACAAACCACCGAACAGGCCAGGGCCACCACTTCCTCCATGCTTCCTGACAAGCTGGTGGGACCTTCTCCTGTTGTTCCCATTGAAGTAAATGGAGTCTACACCAAGGCCCTTCTGGATACTGGAGCTTAAGTGACCCCTCTCTACAGAGACTTCTATGACAGACTCCTCAGTACCCACGTTTGCAGAAGTTGGAAGCGCTGCAGATATAGGGCATTGTGACTCTGAACTTCCCTTATGATGGCTATCTACTGGTCAAGCTGACCTTCGATCCTTCCACGACTGGGAAAGCCGAGACGTTTGAAACTCAGGCAGCGGTCTGTCTTCATCCTCCAGGGACCAGTAAGAGTTCTCTCATCATAGGGACCAATACTGATCTTGTCAGAAGGCTGTCAAGAGACACCTCTTGACCTGGAGACGGGCACTTCAACTACAACTGTGCACCCCATGCTGAGACAAGCCTACCAGCACCTGGTACAAAAACAGAAGGCTCCAACTGAAGGAGTGGGGAAGATCTGGTGCTTGGACCAGTGTGAGAAGATGTTGCAGCCTGGTAAAGTGGCCTATTTATAAGCATGTGTCAAGCTAAATTGGAAGAAACCAGGCCCTTTCATTATCCTTGAATCGGGCGGACAGAGAGAAGACATGAAAGTGGAGACAATTCCCAATGTGGTTTCAACCAAAAGGTTGCAAAGAAGTCATGGGAAGATCTTGGTTAGTGTCTGCAACATAACAGCCTCGCTAGTGAAGATGTCGGCTCAGATATTGCTGGGACAAGTTAATCTGGCCACCCCAGTCCCGCTGTCTGATTTGGTGGGGGGAGCAAAGGATGGGATCTCTGTGGAGGAGTTCTATCCAAAGAATACTCCCCTTTTGCCTGAATGGAAAGAAAGGGCCAAGATTCCTTTAGGGGACTTGGAGGATCTGCTTGAACAACTGGCAGAGTCGAAGAAGCCAGGTATCATCCGAGAGTCCCAGAGTACATACGCTTCCCCAGTAGTGGTGGTATGGAAGAAGAATGGGTCACTGAGGCTGGGTATTGACTACCGCTGAATCAAAGGTCCATTCCCGACCAATATACCACCCCAAAGATAGAAGATGCCTTGCAGAGCCTGTCACGAGCGAAGTGGTTCAGCATGCTGGATTTGAAGAGTGGGTATTACCAAATCCCCATGCACCCTGAGGATCGGGAGAAGACCATTTTCATTACCCTGGAGGGGATCTTTGGATTTGACCATATGCATCAAGTTCTGTCTGGTGCCCCAGCCATCTTCCAAATTCTAATAGAGAAGACCGTGGGTGACATGAAACCAATCGAGGTGTTGGTGTACTTAGACGACATCATCATTTTTGGAAAGACCCTGGAAGAGCACGAAGAGCGTCTGCAGAAGGTCCTGAAGAGACTCCACGATGAGGGGGTTGAAGCTGTCTCTGGAAAAGTGCCAGTTTTATCAACCCTCAGTCAACTACCTTGGCCACATTGTGTCAGCTGACGAGGTGGCCACCAACCTCCAGAAACTGGAGGGACTACAGTTAAAAGTGTGATTTAACTGTACTTCTGTCTCGGCCTGATTTTTTTGTTTCTGACACTCACCCCCTGGCACATCTAGCTGGGCCATTCCATTTAAGGTGGCCTGTGGGCAGGACAACCTCCTCTCCTATGCTAATTGGTGGGATGTTCCTCTGCCAGGGTTTTATGCAGATGCACACTAACCTGTTTTTTGTTCCGTGTGTATATCAAAAGCATGTAACAGGTCATAGACTCTTTTGCAGACCAAAGGTTCTTTGGTGGGGGAGTGTGTAGCGGGAGCTACTCTATCACGCGTGGTCCCGAACCTCCCGGCATTCCCGCCAGCGACTGCCGGACTGAATAGACACTGACACAGGCACTCACTGAGGGAGAGCACGCCTGTCAGTCCCTGTGGGGGATTTCTCCCCCTCACCCTCCTCTTCCTGTGTCCCTATTGACAGGGAGAGAGAGAGAGACAATCAAGCAGCAGCAGAAGACCACGGGACTTTAAGTTTCATCACAATACAGTCCCTTTGATTTCTAAACTACCAACTAACTACCAAGCCCAGCCTGCTTTGCAAGAAGGGGGGGCTAGCTAAAGACTTAAGCTTGTTGGTCTGAGGAGAGATCACCATGAGGCAGGGAGGTGAATGGAGGTGTGAGGAGAGACTACAGGCACCCACTGAAGAACCATCCAAAGACGGTTCCAGAGACCATCCAGAGACGGATGAAGATGGATGTACCTTCTGTACCACCTAATATCTCTATGTTTATGTGGAATATCTCTGAAATTATGTGAGATCTAAAGTTAAAACCAATTGATCTTACGGAATCTAATGAATATCTATTAGCCTGAATGATTTTTGGCCAGAAAATTTGATAAGGGGGGGCTAACCCATCCTCATGTACCACCTAATATCTCTATTTTTATGTGGAATATCTCTGAAATTATGTGAGATCTAACATTAAAACCCCTTGATCTTACCAGATGTAATGAATATCTATTAGCCAGAATGATTTTTGGTCAGAAAATTGTATGTGGGGGGGCAACCCTTCCTTATGTACCACCTAATATCTCTATTATTATGTGGAATATATCTGAAATTATGTGAGATCTAACGTTAAAACCACTTGATCTTACCAGATTTAATGAGTATCTATTAGCCTGAATGATTTTTGCCCAGAAAATTTGATAAGGGGGGACTAACCTGTCCTTATGTACCACCTAATATCTCTATTTTTATGTGGAATATCTCTGAAATTACGTGAGATCTAATGTTAAAACCACTTGATCTTACCGGATCTAATGAATATCTATTAGCCTGAATGATTTTGGGTCAGAAAATTTGATAAGGGGGGGCCAGCCCGTCCTTATGTATCACCTAATATCTCTATTTATATGTGAAATATCTCTGAAATTATGTGAGCTCTTGTTAAAACCACTTTATCTTACCGGATCTAATGAAAAGACAAATGTCACTGTGCACATGGGAATGGAATTGACCCCAAATGGGAGATCCCCTGTTTGTGCTAGAAAAAGGACTTGCTACAGTGCGCTGTTCATTGCGGAGGCAAGTGTTAAAATCAAAACTGATGTGTGAAAATGCAAGCTGGATGATTGGAAGGAAACTCCATGTGCTCACGATGGTGAGGATGGAGTACTGCAACATGGTGTGGTTAAAAATATATAGCCACAATGCCGTTTAACCTCCCTAGCGGTAATCCTGAGTCTGGCTCGGGCTGCAATTTCAGTACCACGAGCGGTACCCCCGAGCCTCAGGATCGCATCTCTGGATACAGGGAGAGGTTTACTTACCTTGTCCCCTGGATCCAGCGATGTCCCCCCACTGTGTGTGCAAGCTCCTCCGCTCGATTCACACAGTGCCCAAGTGCCGCCGAGCTCCGTTCCCTGCGAAGTTATGACATACGGGAGCGGAGATCGGCGCCAAATTCAAAAAAGTAAAAATACACAAAACACATACAGTACTGTAATCTTACAGATTACAGTACTGTATAAAAAAATACACATCCCCTTTGTCCCTAGTGGTCTGTCCAGTGCCCTGCGTGCACTTTTATATTATAAATAAAAAAAAATTCTGCCTGGAATTTGGAGATTGTCCATAGCAACCAAAAAGTGTCGCTTTATGTCAAAAGTGATTTTAAACCAACTAGAAAACAGCGACAATAAATTAGAATCACTTGCAGAATTGAGCGATAGCGATTTGTGGGGAAATTCGTAATCAAACACTAAATCTAATGACAGCGGCAATTCTGCAAATGAGCAAATTTCAGTGTTTTTGGATTTGATTACATTACTGAAAATTTATTATTATTATTTATTATATTTTAAACTTTATCATACCCGGATGTCTACTAGACTCTTGTTTGAACAGATTTAAGAGAGTTATTCCTAAGAATTGCAGGCCTACAATATAAAACGCCAAATTTCCATGCAAAATAATTGTACCGCTTTCAGCACCTAAAATCAGAAATAATCATACCGCCAGGGAGGTTAAACCAAGTGATGTGTTTAATCACTTAAGGACCAAACCTCTTTTAGACACTTGTTGCTTACAAGTTAAAATCCTTTTTTTTTTGCTAGAAAATTACTTAGAACCCCCAAACACAATAAATAATAAAAAAAAATTATATATATATATATATATATATATATATATATATATATATATATATATATATATGAAGGCCAGTATGGTGGCCTGAATTTATGGGAGGAGCCCGGAGGGGTATTTAACCAGCCCGTCCGGCTGTGTTCCTCGTCGGTTCCTGTGCGCGATATCTGAGATCTGAGATATGTCAGAGATCTAGGGCCGACTATTGGAGACTATAAGTTGTGAGTTCTGTGTTTGTGAGTTCCCGTATTCGTTAAGCCGCGTACACACGGGCGGACTGTCTGGCCAACTAAGTCCGTCAGACAATCCGACGGACAGTCCGTCCTACTTTCGAATGAACGGACTTGACCACACACGATGAACAAACAGTCCGTTGAAAGCTTGCGCGATGACGTGTACAGCACGTACGACGGGACTAGAAATAGGACGTCCAATACACAGCAATGCAACCTTCCGCCGTGTAAATCCTTTCTGAGCATGCGCCATACTTAGTCCGTCCAACTAGCCTACTCACGAGCGGACTGTCCGCTGAAACCAAAGTTGGACGGACAACATTACGGAAATTCCGAAATACTTAGTCCGCCAGACTGCACGCTGAAAAAGTCCGCTGAAGCCCACACACGAGCACTGTGTTTCGGCGGACTAAGTTGGACAGACAGTCCGCCCGTGTGTACCCGGCTTTAGTCCCGTCTTCGTGAGTTTGTGTTACGAGTCCGTCTTTGTCAAATCTGTAAGTTTAAGCGTTCGTGAGTTATCGTCCTTCGAGATTCGTAACACTCGAGTCGCAGTTGTCGTACAACGCGTCTGGTTCAGCTGTCGCAGGTAGGGCTTCGGCTCCCATCTCTCATTTCATGCATTTTTGTTGTGTCACTAAACTGGGATATCCAGAGCTCACGAATTACTCACAAAACATTTCATAATCGTAAAACGTATACCTCTCATTCACGCGTGTTCGTAACCAAACACCAGTTGCTCCTACGCCTCACAAATGACTCGTAGTCGCTCGCTTGTGACACATCGGTCGATGCCACATCAGGCACTCATTTCACAAACATTTCAATTATTTATAATAGTTCCTAATAGTTTCTAATCATTTCAAATTATTCTAACCATTTCTAAAAGACATTGCGAGTCGTTGCTTATCATGTCAAAACATTTCTAATCATTTCGAATCATTTCTAATCATTTCTGGAAAGCATTTTTTTAATAATTTATAATACTTTCATTCATTTCTGTCACATACTGCGCTCCGATTCGAATCCAGTCGCATCTTCGATGCACCGATTCGCTCCGGTGTGCCCCAGTTTTCAGCCTAATTTCAGTACATGCTCCAGAGACAGATTCACTCGCAGGTTCAGGTTCAGTCACTGATTCTTGTCTTTGTCATGGCATATCATTTCTTGTCACGTATTACGCTCTGGTACAAATCCAGTCCCATTTCAGAGATGCACCGATTCGCTCCAGTGTGCCCAGTTGTTTGGCCTCATTTCAGTACATGCTCCAGAGACGGATTCTCTTGTCAAATAGTTGGCTCGGTCACTGATTCTTGTCTTTGTCATGGCATATCATTTCTTGTCACTTATTACACTCCGATACGAATCCAGACGCATTTAAAGATGCACCGATTTGCTCCGGTGTGGCCAGTTGTTTGGCCTCATTTCAATACATGCTCCAGAGACAGGATTCACTTGTCAATCGTAGGCTCGCTCTCTGATTCTTGTCTTTGTCATGGGTATCATTTCTTTGTCACCTATCACGCTCCGATATGAATATAGTCACATCTAATCACTAAATTCGTCTCGGCATGCCCCAGGACAAGCCACATTTCAGTACATGTTCCAGAGTCCGTTTCTTGCTCAGTTGAAAACTACGGCATGGCGATCCGGGCCTCTGTCATGGCAGAACTACTCATTTCATTGTCACGTACTGCGCCCCGGTTCGAGTCCAGTTGTATCTTGCAATGTTCCGATTCGTCCCAGGGGTCCTTGATTGTTAGCCTCATTTCACTAATTGCCTCATTTCAGTACATGCTCGTACATGTCCGTACATGTCCGGTTCGTTGTCAGTTGCATCTGCGACACGACCGAGTCGTGTCTCTGTTATGGCAGGTGTTCATTTCATTCAAGGCAAAATTTCATTATTTTGTTAATTTCATTTCAACTCACTGCCGCCCATCAAATCACCATTTTAGTCAATTATCTGTGACAGGTATTTGGAACTTTCAACAAAGTTTTCCCCTCTCATATTTTCAGGTCAGTCGAGTTTCAGTAGGTCCACCCTGCACCCGCTTGGACGGTGCTTCCCTAGGTAAGAAAAAAAAAGGGGGGGAAGAGAAAGGTGCATGAGCAGAAGTACTGTATACACTGCACTTAGGTATGTATACCATTAGGGAGCACTAGTGAATCTTGTAATCTATGTCACCCTCATTAGGTTCCGGTCAGTAAAGTTTCAACCCCGAGGACAAGTCGGCACACCCGGGCTTAGGACAACTGTACCATGTCCCAGGCCGGCAGTGAAGATCCCACGGCCCCATTGTCCCCCTCTCCA
This sequence comes from Lithobates pipiens, assembly GCF_037356315.1. Classification (NCBI taxonomy): domain Eukaryota; kingdom Metazoa; phylum Chordata; class Amphibia; order Anura; family Ranidae; genus Lithobates; species Lithobates pipiens. The sequence continues at coordinate 297,256,149 of NW_027507764.1, forward strand.
GTCTCAGAAAGTGGCAGCATGCAGTCCCTTAGGGGATGGACCATCCCGAAGTTAACTTCCGAGCTGAGGCGTAAAGGTGTGCCCTTTCCTGCTACAGCCAGGAAAGTGGAGCTCTTCAGGCTTCTCTTCCCTCCACCAGCCACGGCAGGATCCAGCGCCAAGCAAGCATCCCTGGATCCCATCTCATCTGCCATAGCACAACTCCATACCTTGGTGTCATCCCTGACCGCGTCAGTTTCCGAGATTCAGAATAGAGTGGCTCTCTTGGAGACCTGCCTGCCCATTTCTGCCCCTGACCCTGCGGTAGTTCAGGCAGTGGCAACTCCTTCTGCCGGTACCACAGGGTGGAGTTCTGTGGTGTACCCTTCCCACTTGGTCCCAGCCAATGTCAGGAAGGACATCCTGGAGGGCAAGGACATCAACTTCACCTCCCTGCTCATCTCCGTTCACGACCTAGCGGAGAATAAGGCATACATTGGGGGGACGTGTCTGTAGTCCTTAAGGCCAAAGACCCCAGGTTGGAGTTCACTTTGGCCTTCGGCATGATGAGGGATGTGATATGCTCAGCCTCCCCCAACAGGAGAGAAGAGCTGGATCGGTATCTCCATACCATGGTAGACCTGGGCTACAGGTAGGTGGGTTTCGGCTTCTAAGACTACCACTGCTCCTTCAAAGCAGCTGCCAGGTTCTGTCAGTTTCAGACGCCCACAGATTGAAGCGTCATGGACACGGAGTGCTTTTGTCGCCATTTTGCAGGCCTTCAATCACAGCTGTGCGCAATCTGCCAGTCAGCAATTTGCAATAATTTTAATTATGGTTTCTGCAACTTTAGCCAGTGTCGTCTGCTGCATATCTGTACCCTTTGCCAAAAGGCTCATCCCAGGCTCCTGTGTGAAGTCAAGCAGCTAAAGAAGGCATGACTAAGCCGGGTCAATGTCACGTGGCTCGGCTTCCACCTTTCCGCACACCCCACTCCCTCCCTGGCCACCTACCTCATTCAAGGTTTTACGGAGGGCTTTCACACTGGTCTCATTTCACTGACTCACACTACCCATGAGTGCCGGAACCTACGGTGGCCACCAATGAGCCTGCTATAGACCAGCTCCTGCAAGTCGAATTCAATCGGGACTTCCTGATAGGCCCGTTCACTCAGCCCCACTTCAACACATGGAGAGTCAGCCTATTGGGCTTGTCAAGGGAAAGTTCTCCAATAAATTACGTCTGGTGTATGATTTGTCAGCGCCTCATTCTTCTACCATCCCCAGTCTGAATTCCCTTATCTCCTCCGAAGAGTTTTCTCTCAAGTACGCCTCTGTGGATATGGCCATCCAGGCTATGATTAAAACGGGCACTGGCACCTGGCTCTCAAAGGCCGATATCTCAGATGCCTTTAAACTCCTTCTAATCCACCCGTCTCTTTGGTGCTGGCATGGCAAACTTTGCCACTAAATTGACCTTCGGGTCAAAAAGCAGCCCCTGGCTCTTTGACACATTTGCGCAAGTGCCAAGAGGCCATCCATTACCTGGACGATTTCTTGTTGATAGAGCCGCTCGGCTCACCCCCCAGGGACCTCGACAATTTGAGGGTTGTGTTTAGGAATCTCAACGTCCCCATTGCAGAACACAAAGTCGACGGTTCAGCTCAGTCCATCACCTTCCTCGGGGTTAACCTGGACACCTGCGCCATGCAGGCCAGCCTCCCCCCAGACAAACTGGCCCGCATCAGGGCGGTTCTGCGAGACTTCACCCGCTCCAGAGGATGCACCAAGAAACAACTGCAATACCTTCTTGGGATGCTCAACTTCACTAGGCGTATCCTCCCCCAGGGTCGCTCCTTCGTGTCCCGCCTACTAGTGTACCTATCACCTACGCAGGATCACAAGCAAGTCCTCAGTCTCGACTCTGCAGCATTAGCATCCCTCTATATGTGGGAGGAGTTCCTTTCTTCCTGGAATGGTATATCATTATTCATTCCCACCGTGTCTTCCCTGTCACCCCAGGTAGTGACAGACGCAGCTGCATCCACAGGCTTCGTGGCAATTTTTGGCCGTCTTTGGTTCGCAGCTCCCTGGCCACCACAGATACTAGCCATACACGGGTTCACCAACACATCTTGCCTTTTCGAGCTTTACCCTATAGTGCAAGCCACACACCTCTGGGGCCATAGCTGGACCGGTCAAACCGTGGCCTTCACTACGGATAACCTTGACACAGCATAGATCATAAACAAAGGCAGGTCCAAATCCCTTGCAGTCATGTCCTTCCTGCGTAGGCTGGTTCAGCTGTCGTTACAGTTTCAATTCAATGTTTATTGTTCATTTGTCCCGGGCAAGCGCAATCTTGCAGCAGATGCCCTCTCCCGTTTTAATTTAATTTCATTTTTTGAACAGATGCCCGGAGCCAAGTCGGTGTCAGCCGCTATCCCGGCCTGGTCTCAGCTGACCCTGGACTAGCTCTACATCTTCAGTCAGCAACCCATCTCATCAATTCCTCTCTCTCCCGCAACACCCTCAAGGCCTACCAGATGGCCTGGAGAGCCTTCAACAAATTCCTTACACATCACAGCAGAGAAACTTCCAGTGTCAAAGAGGTTCTGGCCTTTATCTCTCACTGCCATACTGAGCTTGCACTATCCCCCAATACTATTCGGCTGTACCTAGCCGGTGTCCAGCATTTCTTGTCTCTCCAGGTTCCCACAAAACCCTCATTGTTTACGTTCCATGCTGTACGGGCCATTCTACGTGGTATTCAGAAGCTCCAACCAGTGGTCAGCGCCAAATGCCTGCCCATAATGGGAGATATCTTTAGGAGTATGTCAAACATCCTGGCTACATCGCCGTTCGGTCTTCTCCCTAGTATGGTCCTGCAAGCGGCCATGTATCTGGCCTTCTACGGGTTCTTACGACCTGAAGAGTTCACCTGTAACAGCCCTGCAGGCCGAATGCTACGCAAACACCACTTGGTCCGCTGCAAAGACCATTTCATTCTACATCTAGCGGTCTCTAAAACCCAGCAAGTAGGCTCAGGTACAGATATCCATTTCTACAGAACCAATAACAACTGGTGTCCAGTCACTACACTCAATCGGTTATTGTCACTACTGCCCGAGCAACCAGACTCTAGTCCACTTCTACCCTTTCCTGCTAAGCCCCTAAACACCGCTCAGTTCATGGAGCACATGAGGATACTTCTCTGTAACCTTCATCTCAACCCTACTCAGTACTCCGGACACTCATTCCGTATTGGGGCAGCCTCAACCGCATCCCACCAAGGGGTCCCGGACCACGTTATCAAAAGACTAGGCAGGTGCAAGTCCACCTGCTTCGCACACTACATCCCCAATCCGCAAGTGGAAATGGCCCAGCCCTTTGCCAAACTCACACAGTGACTAAACTCAAATCAATAAAGAGCTATCCCTACCTGAATGTTTTTGCCCCCTTATTTTGTTATACCGTACATTAGACCAAGGCACACTTTCAGGTCCATTTCAAGTGGTAAGTTTATGTTAACCATGTATGTCATCCTTATCGGTCATAGGGATCTAAACCATAAATATATATATATATATATATATATATATATATATATATAATTGTTGGTCAACATTTGTGTGAACGTGTGTATGCAAGACAAGTTGGAGCCAACATCCTTCGAACAAAAATTCACGGTTTTGTTGTCGGAAAGTCCAATCGTGTGTACAGGGCATAAGGCTGCAGGTGGCAGCCTGTGCATGCACGTCTGTAGCAGGCACGTGTGGGCCGTGAACGAACAGCACAAAGCTGACAGTGAGTAAGCCAGGAGGCTGAAGTTTGTGTTTATATAGTGATGGTGGAACCCCCCTGCGAAGGAAGAAATTTGGTGGTATTTGATCACCTCTGCGTTTTTTATTTTTTGCGTTATAAACAAAAAACAACAATTTTATAATACATATCCCCAAAATGTTTTTTAAAAACAAATGTATTCATCAGTTTAGGCCAATATATAGTCTTCTACATATTTTTGGTAAAAAAATTGCAATAAGCGTATATTGATTGGTTTGCGCAAAAGTTATAGCATCTACAAACTATAGGAAAGATTTATGGCATTTTTAATATTTACAGTATTTCTTTTTTACTAGTACTGTGATGACAATGATCTGCCATGAAAAAAAAAAAGCTGTACTGCGACCTTGCAAAGGACAGATCGGACACTTTTGACACATTTTTGGGACCATTGACATCTATACAGCGATCTGTGCTATAAATATGCACTGATTACTCTGTAAATGTCACTGGTAGGGAAGGGGTTAACACTAGGGGGTGATCAAGGGGTTAAATATGTGTTCCCTCACTGTGTTCTAACTGTGAGGGAATAGGACTGACTGGGGGAGGATACATATCATTCCTACTTAGTAGGAGCACACAATCTGTTTCTCCTCCCCTGACAGGACAGGAATTTGTGTGTTTACACACACAAATCCCCATGCTGGCTCTCGTGCATGCGATTGCGCCAGCCACGCACATCAGGTCCTCCGCGGTGGGTACACGAAGGCGCCTCTGGCGACTCTTAAAGGGGACCGTGTACCTGTATGGGGTTTTGCACAGCTGTGCAATTGTGCCGCAGTAAATATGCTTGAGCCCGTTAATAAATACTATACTCAATTGGTGAAGCTTATATTCTCTTTCTCTTTTGGTTTTTCTCTTTCCTTTGTGTTTTTACATGGCTTGTCAGCGGGAGTCACGACAGATCCAGCTTTTGAAGAGAATCTGCAGAAGCTGTTAGCTCTTGCCATCCTGAATGAGTTTGTGGACTTTTAACAGATGTTTTCACTTTTCTATCTGCGGGAAAATATTATGTCTCCTAGTTTGTGCTCATAAGTGATGTACATGTGCATATACACATATTTTTTAACAGTTATATTGAATAATTATTGTAAATGTATGTATCCCCCCCATCCCAAACCTTTGATTCTCTATGTTTATCTGTGTATCAAACCTCTGAAATAAGTGGATTACTCTAATTTCAGGAAGACATATTCAATTGAGCTATTTTTTACACTTGTAACATATTTTTCTATGCCCATTTCAGCATATGCAACTTGAATGTTAGAGCATATAGGCATGGAACGTGTACCTTATGCCCCGTACACACGAGCGGACTTTTCGACATCCAAACTCCGACGGACTGAGTCCGGCGGACTATCCGATCGTGTGTGGGCTGCAACGGACTTTAGCGAAGCTAAAGTCTGACGGACTTTAGAAATGAAGCATGCTTTCAATTTTCCCGACAGAACTCCGCCGGACCCGGTCCCCTTTGAAAAATCCGCTCGTGTGTGTGCTACTCCGACGGACTAAAACCGACGCTAGGGCAGCTATTGGCTACTGTCTATGAACTTCCTACGTCGAATCCAGTCGTACGTCATCACGTTCGACTCCGTCGGAGTTTGGTGTGATGGTGTGTGGTCAAGTCCGTTCGGTCGAAAAGTCCGCCAGAACTCCGTCGGAACTCCAGCGGAACTCCGGCGGAACTCCTTTGGAGGTCTGTCAGACTTAATTCCTCTCGTGTGTACGGGGCATTAGAATTTTGCTTTTTGTTTAAAGAGCAACATTATAGTAATTCATAGACATGTGCAGAGTAAAATATTTCCTTTCGGAATTTCGTTTTCGTCCGAAAAATTCATTTATTTAGTTACTCCCGAAATTCGTTTTTATTTATTTCGTTTTTCGTTCAAAAATTGCATTCGTTTGAAAATCCACATGAATTACGGTTAAATCTGTCTTTGAAGGCTTATGGTGTCTGTCGAATGTATAAAGAAGATTCAACGGAGCTAGTATATAGCATACTTCGTGTGAACTTTAGAACCCTATTAAAGTCTATGGGACTCCAACGTTCAAAATCTAAAGTGCTAATTTTAAAGGCTAATTTGCAAGTTACTGTCCTAAAAAGTGTTTGGGGACCCGGGTCCTGCCCCAGGGGACATTTATCAATGCAAAAAAGGGTATTAAAAATGTCTGAAGGGTCTGGTATGGATATTTAGGGGGAACCCCACGTCAAATTTTTTTTTTAAATTGGACGCAGGGTTCCCCTTAATATCCATACCAGACCTGAAGGGCCTGGTAATTGAATTTGGGGGACCCCCACGCTTTTTTTTTAATTTATTTTTATTTTTTTATCAATGACTTTCAATGAGTGTTCTCTGTATTACAGAGCCGACAATTCATAATAGCTGCGAGTGATTTTAACCCTTTCATGACTAAGCCTATTTTTTGAATTTGGTGTTTACAAGTTAAAATCCATATTTTTTGCTAGAAAATTACTTGGAACCCCCAAACATTATATATATTTTTTTAGCAGAGACACTAGAGAATAAAACGGCGATTGTTGCAATATTTTATGTCACACGGTATTTGCGCAGTGGTGTTTTAAACGCAACTTTTTGGGAAAAGGGACACTTTCATGAATAAAAAAAAAAAAACAGTAAAATTAGCCCAATTTTTTTGCGTAATTTGAAAGATAATGTTACGCCGAGTAAATAGATACCAAACATGTCACACTTTATAATTGCGCGCACTTGTAGATTGACGACAAAGTACGGTACCTAAAAATCTCAATAGGCGACGCTTTAAATTTTTTTTACGGTTACCAGGTTAGCGTTACAGAGGAGGTCTAGTGCTAGAATTATTGCTCTCGCTCTGACGATCACGGCGATACCTCACATGTGTGATTTGAACACCGTTTACATACGCGGGCGCGACTTCCGTATGCGTTTTCTTTGCTTCGCGAGCTCGCGGGGACGGCGGGCGCTTTAAAAATTTTTTTTTTTTTTTTTTTTTTTTTATTTACCGGTATTTTAAAATGACTAAATTGTTTTAAAAAAAAAAAAAATGATCACTTTTATTGCTGTCACAAGGAATGTAAACATCCCTTGTGACAGTAATAGGTGGTGACAGGTCCTCTTTATGGAGGGATCGGGGGTCTAAAAGACCCCCCACCCCTCCTTTACACTTCAATGTATTCAGATCGCCGTAAACGGCGATTCTGAATACCGGATATTTTTTTTAAAACCGGCGCCATTGGCAGCCGAGTAAACGGGAAGTGACGTCATGACGTTGCTTCCGTGTTTACGATGAGGAGACTGGAACGAAGCCAATTACGGCTTAGTTCCAGTTCCTCCGCAGCAGCCGGAGGCGTCGGATCACTGATCGGTGCTCCCGATCGAGCGGGAGCACCGGTAACAGCGGCGAGAGGCGGCGGGAGGGGGGGGACATCCCCTCCCGCTCCTCCGGCATAACAGCCGAGCGGCTTTTAGCCGCATCGGTTGTTATGCCTGGATAGCCAATCGCCCGCTGCAAAAAACGGTACCGGGATGATGCCTGCAGGTGCGGGCATCATCCCGGTATAACCCCCGGAAGCCGAGTACGCACATCTGCGTACGCTCGGCGGGAAAGGGTTAAAGGACTTTTTTTCCTGCATAAATGACACTTTGTGCAGGGACAGTTCTAAGCACCAGAAACATGCGCCCCTTCACAGGCATACTATAGACACCCCCCCTACAAAATTTAAAGGAACATTACACTTTTATTGTTTCACTTTAATCATTATTAAAATCACTGCTCCCGAAAAAACTGCTGTTTTTAAAACTTTTTTTTGCATTGATACATGTCCCCTGGGGTCCCCAAACACTTTTTAGGACAGTAACTTGCAGAATCTTTTCTCTCTGTCAAATCTTTTTTCTCTGTCGAATATTTTCTCTATATAATCTTGGACTAATAGAGGTAAGGTTAGGCACATTCGACCACAGGTTCTATAGACACAGATTGTTATTGTCAGAGTCACTTCGAATCTCCTATTCTATATTGAACTGTTGTAAGAATGAAAATGAAAATAAAGCATTTATTTATGTCGGATGTTTCGTTTTTCGGATTCTGTGCTTTCGTTATCATTTGTCAAAACGAAAACGAAAATAGCTGAAATTCGGATGAAAATGCATTCGGACGAAAACGAATGCACATGTCTAGTAATTCCAATTCAGATCTAAATGCATTTTTTTTTTACTTTATTGTGTGCATTATCTGTCTGATTTATTGGCATTAACCCCCCTGACGGTCTTCCCGAGTCAGGCTCGGGGTGGAATTTTTATACCAAAAGCGGTAACCCCGAGCCAGACTTCGGGACTGCATCTCTGGATCCAGGAGGAGGTTTAATTACTTTCTCCCTCGGATCCAGCGTTGTCTCCCCGCTGTACGAGCGAGCCGTGTCTCGCTCGATCTATCACATCGCCGATCTCCGTTCCCTGCGAGCGTTGCGACGCACGGGGACGGAGATCGGCGCCAAATTCAAAAAGTGAAACACACAGTATACAAACAGTTTAATGTAATCTTACAGATTGCATTGCTGTATGTAATTATTTCACATCCCCTTTGTCCATAGTGTTCTGCCCAGTGCCCTGCATGCAGTTTTATAATATAAAAACTGTTCTTTATGCTTGGAAACTGAAGATAGTCCATAGCAACCAAAACTGTCACTTTACATCAAAAATTATTTCAGACCAGCTAGAAAACAGCGATAATAAATTGTAATCACTCGCAGAATTGAGGGGTAGCGATTTGTGCGGAGATCCGTCATCAAATACTGAAAAGTAATGACAGTGACAATTCTGCAACCGAGCAAATTTCAGTGTTTTTGATTTGTTTACATTATTGAATAATTTTTATTATTGTTATATTATTATTTGGTACAATTATTTATAGTTATTTATTATATTATAATTTATGATTTCATTTTTCAAACTTTATTATACCCGGGATGTCTGCTAGACTCTGGTTTGGACAGATTTAAGAGAGTTATTCCTAAGAATTACAGGACTACAATATAAAACGCCAAATTTTCATGCAAAATAATGGTACCGCTTTTAGCACCTAAAATCCGAAATAATCGTACCGCCAGGGAGGTTAAAGCTCTCTACGTATCAAAAATTGGGCTGTATGAAACTCAAAATATGGATGAATGGAGTTGGTGGACTTATGTGCAAAAGTAAGAAGTAAGAATTATTGATAGAGAGAAGTGAACACTGGCAATTGCAAATTCACTTTTTGTGAATGCAATAATTCATGACAATCCGGTTATATGAGTAAGAATACTGAAGCCCCTAATGTACTGGGAAGGAGGGAGTGTGCTTTATCTCATTGTAAGAAGACAAGGCAGGCTTAAGTAAGAGGGCAACAAGGCAATCTGAATAGTACAGTAGAGCATACTAAAGATCACCAGTAACTGAAGATAATGCAGGTGCAAACCAGCAAAACCACTTTTTTTTATTAATTATTTTGTTTTCCAAACAGAATTGCAGAAGAGAACGTAACATTTGGGGTACAACAATTCCAACGTGCCTGAATATACAGACAGTAACAAAAAGGAGCAAAATACAATCTGTCATCATAAATAAAGTACAGATTCCAAGAAGAAACTGTGGCAATAATCTATAGGAGTGCAGGCCTATACACCACCTAGCATGATCCACAAAAAAGGGTGGAACTCAATCTAAGTCACATGATTTCACATCTACTGGAATAAAATAGTAGTAAACGAACTAAGAAACAATTACAAATGCAGATCGGGGACTACCCCAGACGGAACAGAAAAAAAAGCATATTGTGATTAGTAACAGATGAGTATGTGTGGATATAAAAACACACCAGATATCTCATAAATATTCAACCTGTAAGTAGCAACATATTAAATATATATCAGGCACTAGTGTCAGGTGGAGTCTAGAAACTGGTCCCACAAGGCCCATACTTTGTTAAATAGCTCCAGGGTGCCCTTAACATGATTGTAAAGTCTATTTTTTTTTCTATGTAGCGATGGCCCCGTGGGGTTGCTACGTGTTACCGCATCCACACATTTCACCCTGCTGGTCAGACATCCATTAGACACACCTTCTCAGTTAATGAACAGTCTCTTGCTTATTTTTGTTGTTTTTATTTAGGGGATTGAACTTGGTTGGGGAAAAGGGACATGGGATGCCTATAGGATGGATAATACTTAGCAGAATAAAAGTAGCGGTGTCACACTTCTCAGTAGAGTAAAAGTAACTGTGCATACACTTCTTCAGCAAAACAAAAGATGGTTGACTCTAAACTTGACAGTCCTCTCCTCAGCACACTTCCTCTAACACACTACTTAGGAACACTTACTTCACTGTCCAACTTTAGTCTCCTTTCACACCATAACTAGGCCTCCCTCTAAATAAGTCCCAGTATTTCATTACTTGATGGCCTTTTGTAGGCAGGGGTCTGCAGTATCCCTTTTCTGTTGTACCAACAGATTTAGTTCAGAAGAATAAATGTGAAGGACTACTGATCCCAGAAAGTCCGATCCTGCCCGCCCTCCTGGCTTGACACATAACTCCCACAGTCTCTCCCTCTGGCTCTACATCCAGCTCCCCTGGCATTTCTCTTCCAGAGCTTTCCACTGTGCTTTCCACTCACCTATACCTGGCCTGGTTCCCTCCTGAATGACTTTACTCTGGACGTGCTGACCAACTGTCTCTTCCAGCTCCTGTTCCTTGACTCTTTTCTATGACTGTGAGAGGCTCCCCCCCAGCTCCCAAGCTCCCCCGCCTGAGGCACACCCCCCCAGAAAGGGAGTTCCCTCAGACACGACAGTCTAACACTTCATCATCCAGTTCACCCAGCCGACAACTCCTCCCCAGTAGGCTGACCAAGGGTATATGTAGGAAGCCTGCCTCCTGCCAATCCTAGTTGGGGATTTGTCAGGGCTTCCACATGCACCACATGTCACTCCAGCTCTCTGCCCTGCCCCCTTTCCAGAATATTCTCCCTGGAAGCAGAGGAGGTGTCCAAGAGCTGAAGCACATGTCAGTCACCTACTGCTATACTAAACCACTCCCCTGCCCCTAGGTCAAAACAAACAGGCCTAGCTCACAGCATAGGCCTGCCTACATTTACCTGTGCTGGCAGTTTACCCAAAAGCCTACACTAGTACCTACCTATCCAGGTAGAGGGTGCAACATCTATAAAAATAGAAAACATGTTATACTTACCTGCTCTGTTGCAGTGGATTTGCACAGAGCAGCTTCTTGGGTGCCTCTTCTGTGCTCCTTGCTTCTCCCTCCTGTTGAGTGTCCCCATAGCAAGCAGCTTGCTATGGGGGCACCAAAGCCAGGCTGCAGCTTAGTTTATCCATTCAGACACCGAGCTGCAGTTCGGCCCCGACCCTCTCTCTCGATTGGCCCCCACTGCTGTCAAAGTCAGTTAGCCAATGGCACTGCTGCTGTGTCTCAGCCAATCAGCACGGAGAGTCTCGGATGGCTGAGACACTCCTGGACATTGCTGGATAGCGGTGGGGCTCTAGTAAGTAATAGGGGACTGAGGGTGGGCTGCTGCACACAGAAAGCTTTTTATCCTAATGCAAAGAATGCATTAAGATAAAAAAACCTTCTGACTTTACAACCTCTGACTTTGGCAGTGTGCTCCATCTGTATTACATCTGTGATAAAAGATGACAGCTGAGTGTAAAAGAGAGGGAGTGAGTGAGAGACGGGGGGGAGGTCTGAGAGACAGAGGGGGGTCTGAGAGACAGAGGTAGGGGGGCTGAGAGGGAGGGGGGCTGAGAGACAGAGGTAGGGGGTCTGAGAGGCAGAGGGAGGGGGGCTGAGAGACAGAGGGAGGGGAGCTGAGATACAGAGGGAGGTGAGCTGAGATACAGAGGGAGGTGAGCTGAGATACAGAGGGAGGTGAGCTGAGAGACAGAGAAGGGGGCTGAGAGACAGAGTGAGGGGGCTGAGAGACAGAGGGAAGCTAGAGACAGAGAGACAGAGAGAGGGGGGCTGAGAGACAGAGGGAGGGGGACTGAGAGACAGGGGGAGGGGGCTGAGAGACAGAGGGGGCTGAGAGACAGAGGAGGGGGCTTAGAGACAGAGGAGGGCTGAGAAACAGAGAGGGGCTGAGAGACAGAGGGAGGGGGCTGAGAGACAGAGGAATGGGCTGAGAGACAGAGGAGTAGGCTGAGAGACAGGTGGGTCTGAGAAACAGAGGGGGGCTGAGAGACAGAGGAGGGCTGAGAAACAGAGAGGGGCTGAGAGACAGAGGGAGGGAGCTGAGAGACAGGGGGCTGAGAGACAGAGGAGGGGCTGATAGACAGAGGAGTGGGCTGAGAGACAGGAGGGGTCTGAGAAACAGAGGGGGTCTGAGATAAGGGGGGTCTGAGAGACAGAGCAGGGGTCTGAGAGACAGAGGGGGGTCTGAGAGACGGAGGGGGCTAAGAGACAGGGGGGCTGTAAGACACGGGGTCTGACAGACAGAGGGGGGTCTGAGAGACAGGGGGAGGGAGGGGGCTGAGACACAGGGGGTCTGAGAGACAGAGGAGGGGTCTGAGAGACAGAGGGGGGTCTGAGAGAAAGAGGGGGGCTGTAAGACAGGGGTGCTGAGAGACAGAAAGGAGGGGTGCTGACAGACAGAAAGGAGGGGGACAGGGGGCTCTCCCTCTTGATCCAGGGGAGCTCTCGCTGCTCTGCTCCTTCCAGCGGCTCCTTGGCAGCCTCTGCTTCCCAACTGTCCTCTTCCTCTGGGCCTCCAGTCAGCCTGTCCTCTGACCGCACTGTTCTTGGAGTAGAGAGGGGGTGGAGGAAACAAGGTTCTGTGGCTGTGCCTGCTCCTGTTCGCCTCTTTGGTGGTCAGGGAGGGGGTGGAGCTCTTCTCCCTTACGGGCTCTCACATCTAATTGCCCTCCTTGCTGCCCATCTTCCCCAAATCCCCGTCACTGTTTGCTGCCATGCCCAGGGTGCCGCCAAACTCTGCATAAATACCGGCCCACTGAGCCATTGGCCCACCGGGAGACTCCCGGTAGTCCCGATGGCCAGTACATGCCTGGTTCCCTAGCTTTGAAAACCATACAAAAAACGAAATAAAAATGCTTTGACGGTTATCTTTTTTCTTTAGGCCCCATTTACACTTGTGCAGTCGAATTCAGTGTGTTAATGTATGTTACGCTTCACATTAAAGTGCTTTGCATTAAAACAGCCCATTAATTTGAATTAGGCTGCCAAAAGGCCTGGAAGAGTTCTAACATGAGTTGTGATGTGCTGCAACACAGGTGCATTGAAGATACTTTTGGGTGCTACTCAAAATAAAAAGCACCGCTGTGCATGCATTGTATTCACACATGTTAAAACGCGGGTTATACTGCAACGCATATTTGAAGTAAGTCTCAAAGTTTGGCTTGCTCAAAGTTGAGCCAGAGGATCAGCATGACATTCAGGCAACTATCATGTTTTGAAGAGAGTCGGAGGTTGCAGCACAGGTATGTAATGAACAGGCTTCTTTAAGAAGATTATTCAACTTTTCTGAGTAGCTCCCAACTATGTCTCATCTGGAGGGACTATCCCCCTTTTCAGACCAAATGCCACTACCCCGCTTGCAGCCTCCGTTGTCCCTCTTTTTGGCTGATGCCTACATCTCATCTCACAAAATGTACTATTTAACTGCAAAAAGTTTAAGCCCTTGTACACACGATCGGAGATTCCGACCAAAAGACGGGGTCTGGAAGTGATGTTGCATACACACGGTCAGACCAAGTTGTTGGAATTTCCGGTTGCCAAGAACGCGGTGACGTAAGCCGCGTACGGCGGGCCTACAAAAGGGAAGTTCAGCACCACGTCCGGCACCCTTTGGGCTCCTTCTGCTGATCCCGTGTGTATCGCGTGTTAGTAGAAGTTTGGTGAGAGACGATTCGTGCTTTTCAGATTAGTGATTCAGATCGCTACTGCTCTTCAGTTTCTGCTTGTCTTTGACATTACAATGGTCCGTTTGGCCTTGTATCTCCCCTGGTATACATATGGGTTTCCCCTCCCTAAAAAAGTAAATAAGCCGGTCTCATATGGATGTCTCATCCTGGGTAGGCGGGTCCCGTCAAGCACATTAACCTATCGCATATCCTCTTCAACCTTATGGGTGGTCCCCTTCTGGACATTTAAGATGTGGATGTGTGGGTGCGTGTTATCGTCGCTGAAGACGTCTTATGACGAAACGCATCTGACGTAATTACGCACACCACTTCCGGATTGATTGTTTGAGCTAGGTGGAACGCACGCCAGACTCGCTCGTAAGCGTGCTTGTTCTTACCGATACGGTTGGGCACTGTCAGTCTCACTACAGGCGGTGGGTTACCATCTTCCGTGAGGATCAGCGGTGCATGCCTTCCCCCCCCCAGGCTGCTGCACTGGGAATCACGGATCTTAACCCTGTGGTATAGACAGCTGCACCTAGGATTCTTTTCTCTCCCTGCTTACTCTTGATAGTGTTTTTGTCTACTACCACTTTTGCTCATAAAGGGTTTAAGTTAGAGGAGGTGTGTAAACACAATACCTACCTCACACTTCTCTTTTTTATCCTTTTTATTTTTTACACATTTTTTGTTTATCTATTTTAGTTAACCCGGGACTGTAATTTTTTCATGCATATTACCCCCCAGGGGTTCTGTTATCTGTTTTTTAAAGACACATCTCCTTTATTTGGTGTATTAATAAAGTATATGTTTTTAAAAAAATTAACCTTTTGAGATCTGGAATTACTACACTATGGAGCCCTGCCCCCTTTTTTCTTCTTGAGGAAACCTTGATTCACCAGTACTAGCTCTCTCTACACATCAAGAAAAGAGTGGAAAACTGCCTCCTCTAGGCCCTCCTTCTGTGGACTGGTCCCTGCCGTGTGTGATTTGGGTCATATATGAATTTTTTGCTGGACTTCTTTATTAATGCACCTTCATTTGTTTATCTTCACTTATTTTTCATTGTGATTGTTTTTTTATATTAACACTTAGCACTTTATGTGATCAAGTATTACCAATTTTTTGCACTTCGGCCACTTTTTTGTACCCTTTGCACTTCCCCAGCATTTTTAGAGCACTTTACGGGTTTAGTGTATATGCATGTGTGTATACACATGTATATACACTTTTAATAACCTTTTAGGGTTGCATATATACAACTTAGTATTATTTGTTGTTTTCATATATATGTATCTCCTGCTGCTGTGATTAACCTGTCTATCTGGTATATGGCTACATAAGTGCTATTTAGTGGTTTATACATGCACCGTTGGGTGTGGTATGAGTTACCTATACACTTTGTGACATTCCTTAGCACACTATGGATATTAGCGCGTACCACAACTGGTATTATCTATTAGTGGGGTATAGTATATGGTCTTGCTGGCTTTTTGCTCTGCTTACTCCTCTTTCCTGTACCTTATCAGTGGAAGGTGTGGTTTTCTACCTCCAACAACTACTGTGGGTTTTTAGGTGGCTAGTGCTGTATGTGTACTTACCTCTATGCACACACCTCTTTTTAGCTATTATCGATATTTTTTGATCTGTTACTACTTGCACTTCCTTTTTGGGATTGCGAGGTATAGGGGTGGCGACACCGTTTTAGTGCCCATTCGGTCTATGCCATTTTTTTGCTAGAGCCTCCGTGGCGCGGTCTGGGTCTGTGTGACCTGTGTTTTTTACTACCAATACATGGACTACTTTGTGGGTAGGGGGGCCATTGATATGCCAGACAATGTCTGAGTGGCATGTTCACAATAAATTATTCTTTGAAACTCCTTCATTTACTGCTTGGCTTGGTTTTAGGTGTTTCCTAGGTAAATTTATGTTTTTTCTTGTTGTGCCTTTTTCACCAACAGTGCAAACCCAAGTTCAGAGCGAGATGAGGGGACAGTCTCTTCTTCAGATAATCTTATTATGTTGTGGGTCTGCTACACACACGCCTTGTTTTTGGTAACTAATGTATGTAGTGCATTACTGACCAAAATCATGCTCATTTTCAGCACCATGGCAGGAAAATGGCATGATTGTCAAAATTAACACATCACTGTGGGTGTTTTTTACTAAAGGGACATCCACTATGCACTACAAGTGCACTGCAAAATTACACCTGAAACTGCACTTGGAGTGCAAAGTTGAGTTTCCTTTAGTAAATAACACCCATTCTCACTGCAATCAAACATTTTACTTCAAATACATCTTTAGCGCAATGAAATAGGAAGCCACACATTGATGATAATTTAACTTTTTAATCCAAGCGCATTCACATGTGCATTTAGAAAAGGGTTTTACAACAAACCAACATATTGTGTGTATCAAAAACAGTCTTTCAGGTAATTTTTGTTTACTTGGTGTTTTTGTGTAAACAGGCATGTATCAAAGCGTAACATACAGAACACAGGAACTTACAAAGTTCAACTTTGAAAAGTGAAGACAATATCAGACATGAGTATGTACAAACTGGGCTGATATTGCCTTCATCACATGGGGTGTCACCCCTGGAAAATCCAAATTTAGAAGATGCACACAGTGTGTCAACATGTGCTAGTTCCCATCATGGGGGATCAATGTACATGTTTTGGGGCTGCAACCCCTTCATCTCAGCCACTTTACACAAAACACGTACATTGATCCCCCATGATGGGACATAGCGCATGTTGTCACACTCTGTGCATCTTCCAAATTTGGATTTTCTAAAAATACAAAAGTAGTGGTTTAAAATACAAAAACTAAAACCCTAGCTAGTTTGGGCTGTTTCACACTCTCCCCAAAACATCAATGATATTCTTCATTTTATTTTTAACATAATTGATGTTTTGCTGTATATTTTCCAAATCCCGATTGCACCCCATTATCTCCCCAATCAGGATCTGAGCACTTTCACTGGTAAAATGGGATTCTTCTTCCACATCACCTACAAAACAAATCAAAAAAACACACCATGTATTGAAAATATGGTGATATACATTGATGAGCTTACCGGAAGCTGTGTTCTGCAACACTCACCTGTTGTGGTGACAATTTGTCCAACTTCAACGATCTCTCCTTCCTCCTCCTCCTGCTCCTCTGCTTCTGGTTTTGGTATTTGGCCTTCTTTGGGAGAGGTGTGGTCCCTGGTGTCCTCATACTTGCCGAGTCTTCTCTCCCCTATGAGAATGTAAAAAAAGAATAATTAGCACACAGAGGGCAGAATTAGGAATATGAAACATTGCTTGGAAGTGTTGTACAATAGTTTTTTTTGGCCGAGCTCCAAGGTGAGAACATTATTGGGGACACTTTGTTAAGCTGGAATACTTACCTGCAGAACGATTTTTCTTACGAACGAATGAAACCATGAACTTGAAAGTGGCCATTTTAAAATGCACAACATGAAATCAAAGCACATGGAGCAGTATGCAAGCAAGAATAATCATATGAACACACGACAACTACTTACTTTTTTGAAGAACACGCTTGATCCTTCTGTACTGATCGTGCTCCTTCAGTTTCAGGTCTGACCAGCGTTTTCTCAGTTGATTCTTGGATCGGCGTACCCCAAAATTCTTATGAAGACTCTTCACAACTTTAGTCATGATCTTGGCCTTTCTGATATTTGGGTTTGGGTAAGGTTCATACTTCCCATCATAGTCGGTCCTGTTCAATATGTCCACCATCTCCAACATCTCTCCAAAAGACATATTTGAGGCCTTAAATCTTCTCTTCCTGGATCGGGATGTTTCAGGCTCCGGGCTTTCCTCACCCTCCTCCTCGTTAGTGGAACTGTGATTGCGCACCTGCGTTCTCTCCGCCATGTGCTCTCCCCACTGCGCTGAAAGCGAAGGGGCGGGGATTAGTCTAGAAAGAATGTCAGGGGCGGGCGGAGCTTCATGCATGCGCACTGTATATAAAACGCAACACGCATGTGTCGTCCGTACGATCTGGGATCGTGCAAACGAAGGTAAAATTTTGAACTTGGTACATCACTACACTAGACTGCTTCTATCTAGGCCGATGTTGGGACAAGATTAGGAGGGTTTTTCATGGCATTATTAGTATTTTAGGGTTTGTCTTGTGTTGTGTCTTGCAGAAGATGGATCCATTCCAAAACCCCAATTTTATGGGGCTATTCCTAGAACTGTACAGGGAGATGCCCTGCCTGTGGCAGATCAACAACCAGTTTTATTATGACAGAAGAAAGAGGAAGGCAGCGCTGGAGAAACTTCTTTCTTTGTGCGGATCATGGTCCCCACGGCAGATGTGGCCTATGTGACTAGGAAAATTGGTGTAATGAAGAGTATATATCTCAGGGAGAGAAAAAAGCACCTGGAGTCCTTGAGATCAGGAGATCCAGATGCTGTTTATTACCCCAGGATGGTTTACTTCCAGAGGCTGCATTTTCTGGTAGACCAGGGGGTACCCAGGCCACCACTCTCCAGTCTTCCTTCAAGGCTTCCTTCACCCCCAGCTAAGGCTTCCAACATCCAACCTGGGCCTTCCAGGCAGCAACATGTGGTGGGGCCCAGCTTGAGACAGGTATTGCATTGTTGAACATATTTCTTGTGTTACATTTAATGATGTTAACTAGATGTTCTTATTGATCAGTAAGTTGTGATTTAACAAAGTGGTTACTTCTCAATAGACAGTAGTGACCAAAAATGATTGGGACGAGAATGAAAAATGCTGGGCTCAGAATGATAGTCTGTTCTATTTGGTAACATTAAATTTGCAAAAGTCATCAGCTAAAAATGGTGTGATTGATGAGCAAAAAACTAAAACTATGTCCCATTTTCATACACAGGAAGACCTCAGCCGGAGGGAGGCTGTGGCAAGTGGCAGCCAGGAGGTCGACCAACGCCCTACTTCTCCTGCAACAACTACAGGAGCACAGCCACAGCGTCGAAGGATGCCTGGAGGGAAGTGCCTAAGGAAGATGAGAGAGTGATGGCCTGGGGTCAGTCTGGTCTGCCAGAAGATGCAGCCTCTTGAAGAACCACATCCTGGGGACATAGATGGCATCTGATTTTCCTTATCTCTAGGACTTCTGGACCAGACTTCTCTCCCTGAGATATGTACTCCTCAGGCCACCAATTTTTCTTATTCTAATTTGTTCATGTCTGCCCTGGGGGCCAAAGGCTGCACCAAAGTAACAAGTTTCTCCAGCGCTGCCTTCCTCTTTTTATTGTATTGAGACCTAAATAAAGGTTTTTTTGGTTTGAAGAAATGCTTGCGTATGTGTTTTCCTTCCCAAAGGCCAGTTTATTTGTAAGCAGGCAGGTACATTTACAAAAAAAAAAGTGAAATGAATAACAAGGGGTACCAACACTAAACAATCTCCTGTAGATTAAAAAAGAAAATCTAAAAAATATAATAATGTTGTTGTGGTAAGTTTACACACCAAACACACCCCAAAAAATGGAAAGATGAGCAAACTGTCAAAAAAGGAGATGTTTATAAAAAAAAAATGTAGCCAAAGAAGAATAAACAAAATATAAAATTGTGTAGATGTGACAAATTCAAAAATTGTATTGCCGAAATGAGTCAGGAAATACGTTCGGGAGAAGTGTGTGTGACATCAAAAGAACTTCCTTCTTGCAGCATTGTAAAGAACAAGAGAATGCGCTTCATGAAAGAATTTTTAACATAGCAGCGTGACGAATGTGCTATATCGATTATGAGCAGTAGTTTTATCTGAACGAGCGCTTCCGTGTCGGAATTTGAATGTGGGCATGCGTGGCACCTTGTCCATCGGAGTAGGCTACACATGATCGGAGTATGTCCGATCGGAGCATTTTGTCGGAAAATATTTCTGGCAAGTTGGAAAAGTTGGTTCCGACAGATATTCCGATGGAAACAGTCCGATGCAGACCACACACAGTCAAAATATCCAACAAAACGCTCCGATCGGACACATTCCCGACGGAATCTCCAACCGTGTGTACAAGGGCTTATGCTGCACAAAATTATTTATCTGACATCTATATTACTGAATCAATTTTTTTGGAGAGCCAATAAAAAGGAAAGTAGAGGTAAACAAAAAGAAACACTTGTGTGGCTTAGCCATTCAATATCTATACATTAGGTCTTGGGTTGTATAACCGGGGCTGTGACATGTCCTTTCCATACATACTGTACTGTGTTCTAAAAGGTGTTCCTTTTTTATCATTTAGAAAGATGGGGAGCATGTATTCTGTTTTTGATCAAAGACAAAAAAGTTGATTGCCACGCATATGAACTTTAATGGCATCCCAGTTTTAGTCTGTAGGGTTCAATATTGAGTTGACCTACCCTTTGCAGCTATAACAGCTTCAACTCTTCTGAGAAGGCTGTCCACAAGGTTTAGGAGTGTGTCTATGGGAATGCTTGACCATTCTTTCAGAAGCATATTTGTGAGGTCAGGCACTAATGTTAGATGAGAAGCCCTAGCTCGCATTCTCCGCTCTAATTCATCCCAAACAGGGCTGGTGCAAGGATTTTTGACACCCTACACGAAAATCTTATTTTGCCACCCCCCTTGGCTCCACCCCTGACCCCACCCCCTTTGCCCTGCCCATGTATACCCCACCTTTTTAATGAAGTGCCCATCAAATGCAGCCCATCAGTGCCAATCAATGGCAGCCTCATCAGCACCCATCAATATAGCTTACCAGTGCCCATCAGTGAATGTTTGCTTGCTTCCATTAATTCGGGAGTTGGGATACAAACCCAGTCTTGCGCCTCTGACAATATGTGGGAATGGAGCAGTGGCTGCCTGCTGATGCTGCTGCAGAGAGCAGAGAGTAGGAACACCAGTGGCCGGGCACCCTAATCAGCAGTGCGCCCTAGGCGGCTGCCTAGTTTGCTTAGTAGTAGCACCGCCCTGATCCCAAAGGTGTTCTGCCGGGTTGCGGTCAGGACTTGCTTATCAATTTTTTTATGGACTTTGCTTTGTTCACTAGTCCAAATGAATTTGGGTGTTGGGCTTGGTCCCTTAGTTCCAGTGAGGGGAACTTTTAAGGTGTCAGCATACCAAGACAATTTGAACAATTTCATGCTCCTAAATTTGTGGGAACAGTTTGGTGATGGCCCCTTCCTGTTCCAACATGACTGCACATCAGTGCACAAAGCAAGGTCCATAAAGACATGGATGAGCGAGTTTGGGATGAATTAGGGTGGAGACTGTGAGCCAGGCCTTCTCATTCAACATCAGTGCCTGACCTCACAAATGGGCTTCTAGAAGAATGGTCAAATATTCCCATAGACACACTCCTAAATCTTGTGGACAGCCTTCCCACAAGAGTTGAAGCAGATATAGCTGGAAAGAGTGGGCCAACTCAATATTAAACTCTATGGACTAAAACTTGGATGCCATTAAAGTTCATGTGCGTGAAATCACAACAAGCTCCCTCCCATATAGTGGTTGTGGCGAACGCTCGGGCACACTCTGTTACTCCACTCTAATTAGGCCATTATGGATGTCTTTAGAAAAAAAATTCAAGATGTATATAAATCTAAGGTCCATCCATCGCCTGAGAATATCCACACCTTTTTGGATAAATACCCTGTGCCCTGCCTGTCCGACATGGACACAAAACAACAAAATGCCCCACTGACTGAGGAAGAGCTTCTAGAGGCAATGGCTCATGTTCAAAATGGAAAAGCACCTGGTACAGATGATTTGCCAGTGGAAGTTTATAAACGCTACACTGCACAATTAATCCCAATACTTTTACAAAAACATTTGGGATGGGTCCCTCTTTTCTGAGATGGGTTCAGCTGTTATACAATAATCCGATGGCAAGAATGCGTATTAATTGTGATATTTCAGAATCTTTCAGACTCTTCAGGGGCATGCAGCAGGGGTGCCCTCTCTCACCCCTGCTGTTTGCCCTGGCTCTTGAACCCCTAGCCATACATGTCAGGGCGTTGCAAGACATCGTCAGCTTGTGTTGAGGCATTAACCAGGACATCATTTCGCTATACGCAGTCGACACATTGATTTATCTAGGGGACACTGACAGTTCCCTGAAGAATGTGATGCATTTAATTGCTGACTTTGGTAAGCTGTCGGGGGTTCAGCATTAACTGGAATAAGTTAGTGCTTATGCCCCTGGGCCCATTGCCACAACCTCTACCTGACTGCACAGGAGATATCATTACGGTTAATGAATTCCATTACCTAGGCATACAAATAACAAATAACCCCAGAACCAAACCATTATATCACACTGAACCTGGTACCCCTACTCCCTAAATTCCAGATGAAATGCTCCGAATAGACGAGGTTACCTCTTTCAGTCACAGGCAGAGCTAATTTAATTAAAATGGTGTGGGCACCACAACTTCTGTATATATTCCATAATGCCCTTGTATGGATACCCCACAAATGGTTTGCCCAAATAGATGCCCAGTTTAGAGACCTAATATTGGGTAATAAGTCACCAGGCATTAGTTTATGTACTCTACAGCTAACTAAGGATCAGGGAGGACTGGCCGTACCATATGCCAGATTTTATTTCGTGGCATTCTAGCTCCAACATCTGGGTAACTGGGGGGACCTTGATGTCACTGACCCCATCAGATCCTATTGATTCCTGAGGGATCATCGTTATCAGCATTATCTCACTTAGAGGTGGGTCACAAACATATAACACAAATACACCCCACAATACACTTATTGTGGAAATGTACTAGATCTATCCTGAAAATTAGAGGTCCCTGTGCATTCACACCCATATGGAGGAACAAATATTACAAAGAACTTTTTACACTTAAAGATTTTCACTCATGGGAGTCAAAAGGTATACAATATATTTCCCAGTTGTTCAATGGTAATGTTTTTAAATCCTTTATAGAGATGCAAGATGAATTTATGATACACAGTTCTTTAAATATCTGCAACTCAGACATGCTATTCAAAGTGAAAATAAAGTGTCCTCGCTAGCAACGGTATCACATCCTCTGATGACGGCATGATCTCAAGAACATATTCTAGATTGCTCCATTCTACACATGATGCTTCTAAACTTCCATGTAGAAAGGGGTGGGAAAAGGACTATTGACAGGGAGCAGTGGGAGCTATGTCTAACCTCCGCCCCACTGGTATCAGTATCTGCGTCACATAAGTTGTCACACTTGTTTTTACTGCATAGGATCTACAGAACACCGACCATACTTAACAAGTGAGGATTTAGAAACTCCCTAATATGTCCAAAATACTGTAGACACAATGGTGACTTGTTACACATGTTATGGAAATGTCCAAAACGTTTCAGATACTGGCATTATGTTCTAACTACTATCTCTCAGGTATTTTAAATTCCAGTTCCACATGACCCAGTTGTTTGTCTACTTGGGGCCCTGGAGATACCCTCACTCTCACCGAATGGCCACACGCCAGTTCTGTGGCTATTATATATGGCACGCAAGGCCATTGCGAGGCTCTGGATAACTGCGAGGGTGCCAACGGGTGGGCGATGGGTCGAACTGGTAAATAACATGCTAATATGAGAACAAATTACCTACCAACACAGAACTCTCCTTAAAAAATTCTATTCAATTCTATTCAACCTTGGCTGGATACACCAGGACTAGGTCCAACCCAGTTGGTCAAAGACAGACTCTTACAAATGTAATCTGGCATATCAGAGGATAGATTCGTAGAACCTGGTACAATGTCTAACCTTTCTAATGATTATTCCTGTTGGAACCATGGTGAATACCAAATATCAGCAATAACATGTATAGAGGGTGATGTTCAACTCTTGCCCCTTGTGCCTTATACTGGATAATAAATCTGTTACTCTCTATACCTACCTTCGTTTACAGGTTTAATGTTATACAATAGCTCCTATGAGGACAATGACACAGTCCAAGGATACTATTAAATGTTGTTGACAAATTATGCAGCACCGCCGAAACCATTGTTGATACTTACACACAGTGAATTGATTTAATATAATTTTATAGGCCTAAAGCTGTATGACAATGATAACTACTGTACCTGAATATATGGCTGCATTCGTTTTGTACTTGACTGTGAATGTATATGTTTTTGTGCCAATAAACTTTTATTTGATTTAGAAAAAAAAAGTTCATGTGCGTGTGCCTGTAAAGGCAGGCATCACAATACTTTTGACAATATAGTGTACTATTGATCGCTCAACTTTTTTGTCTTTTATCAAAAACAGAATACATGCTCTCCGACTAAGACTGGGATGTCATTAAGACCCCTTTCGCACTGGGGCTTTTTTCAGGAGCTTTAGCGTTAAAAAAAGCATCTGAAAGAAGCCTCATCTGCAATCCCAATCTGAAAGCCCGAGTGCTTTCACGCTGAGGCGCTGTGCTGGCAGGGCATCAAAAAGTCCTGCAAGCAGCTTCTTTGGAGCGCTGCAAAGAAGCTGCTTGCAGGACTTTTTTTGATACCCTGCCACGCAGCACCTCAGTCTGAAAGCATTCAGGCTTTCACATTGGAATTGCAGATGAAGCTTCTTTGAGGTGCTTTTTTTTTTTAATGCTAAAGCACCTGAAAACGCCCCAGTGTGAAAGGGGTCTTAAATTCATGTGTGTGTAAAGGCAGGTGTCCCAATAATACAATATAGTGTGTGTACATGTATGAATGTATATATATATATATATATATATATATATATATATATATATATATATATATATATATATATATATATAAAAACATACTGCTGAAATAAAAGTTTTAACTGTACCCCAAGAACTCAAATTAAGTCAAATTCGGCTGTTTAAACTTAAAAAAAAATTAAATCTACCATTTACAAAAAAGCTGCAAATTGGCCTAGTAATATGTTACACGGTACATCTTGGCTGTACACAGAGGATATTTCATAGTCTTTCCTTTTACCCTCATATACTTCCATGCTTTCTCCTTCTTCTTCTTTATTGTTCCTCTTCTTTTTTTCCACCTGCAAAAATCTAGCAGTATTATATGTTGGTTATGTTGTTAAATTTAAAAATAACTAGTTTCATTGTCAGACTAAACTTATTAAGTCAAAGCAGTATCTAAATGGATGTCACGATTTACAGTTGTCCATGCCCCTGTGCCCTAAAAATTAATTAAGAGAAGTAAATAAAATATATTTTCCTACAGTACTTTTCACATAATGCTTGTTTGCATGTGGTGGAAGTGGTGTTCTACTGCCCTCATATGGGAAAACAACATACTACAGTTTCCACTTCTGGAGAGACAACCTTTATCAAACAGTAAAAACAAAGATCCATTTGCAATACACATGAAGCAGTATAATGATTAACATCAGGGGCAGGATGCCAAGAGGAGCTGATGTTTTGTTCTGTGTAAAATGTGGTATAAAGTGAGAAAACAGTTGGTAATTTAAGGGGGCAACAAGACAGGGCATTTTCTACCTTGAGGAAAGGTAAAAACCTTGTCTGAAGTTTCTAAATAAACATTTTTAATTTTCTTTACCCCCCCCCCCCCCCCCGCCATGTGCATCAATTTAGGTGATCCATAAAAACTCTATTCAGGGAAACTTCCACCTAAAAACTATACTTTGACTATCTCGACCATTTCCTCCTCCACAGCAGGGGTCTCCAAACTTTCTAAACAAAGGGCCAGTTTACCACCCTTTAGACCTTTGGGGGGCTGGACTGTGGCTCGTGGGAGTAGAAGATGGCTTTGGTGAAAAGAATAATATCTGGTGTCAGTGAGAAGAATAATGTCCCATCTTTGGTGCCAGTGGAGGAATAGAGCCTCTTTATTGATGTCAGTGGAGGAATCATTTCTCATTGTTGGGTGTCAGTGGGAGGAATAGTGCCTCATATCAGTGGGAAAAAAAAGTTCCCCAAGGGCCGGATAAAGGTAAGCAAAGGGCCACATCTGGCCCCTGGGCCACACTTTGGAGACCTCTGCTCCACAGATTTAAACTTTTGTACCACTTCTCCCTCTCTATTTTAGATTGTAACTATTCTTTCTGCCTTTATTTTGAAAAGAACTGTGCAAAATGTTAGCATTACACAAATCATGATTATTAATAATAATAATAATAATAATAATAATCAGTGAGTTACAGCCAGTTTGGTGTGGTCCTCATAAGAAATGGGGAGTATTATTAATTTGTCTTTGCATAATGAATAACAGAAAGTACTTGAATTAACTCAAAAGTACTTTTTTCCCATACATTTTTATAGTGTTCAAACCATTATCAGCATATTTAAAACTTAAGTCAAATAATGATATGCAGGGTGTGCGCAATTAGAAATGTAAACATCTTTTGATTCTATCAGCTAAGAGACATGAGTGAACTCTGAAAAATTCGCTCTGTTGGGGATCCACCCTTTTTGACCTTTGTGATTTTTTTGTGTGATTTTTCCCTCTAAAGCCTGGTATACATTACTAGTTTTGTTTGCGTTCAACCCAGCAGGGCTGAATGAAAAAAACCTGACAGCTCAGGAGGAGCTACTGTACTAAATATGCAATGTTAGCACAGCGATCTCCCTTGCTGTGATATTGTGTTCTGACAGGGGGACGCCCCCCCCCCCCCCCCGCAGAACACTCCAGGCCAGTCATTAATGATGACACCACAGAAAGAGTAGGAAATTGTTTCTAAATTTGACCTGATGGTTTTCCATTGCCTATTACAGTGTATCACACTCCCTCCCAGTGTTCTGGCCTCTCCTTGTTGCTTCTCTGACAATTAGAGTTGGATCAAACCCCCCCCCCCCCCCCGGTTCAGTTGGCGCATGAACTCTCGAACAGCGTAAAAGTTCGCACCCATACTCTGAACCATATTAAAGAGGTTGTAAACCTCCGGGGAAAAAAAACCCGCAAGACATGCACGCATACTAGCTCATTATGAAATACTTACCTTGGAATGATGCTTTACAGTGCTGCCTGCAATCTGCTCCCATGGCCAACATCTTTCCCGGAGTTACTTCCGGGTTTGTGGGCTCCGACACTGTGATTGGCCTGGAGCCGCGATGATGTCACCCCCACGCGTGCACGTGGGTGCCGCTGGTCACTCGAGTCCTGAAGAAATGGCACAAGCGAGCTGTTCCTTTAGTGTGCATGCGCCGATGACATCAGTGGCAGCATGTATAGTAAATATCTCTTAAACAGTGCAAGTTCAGGAGCTATTTACAGTACCTACATTCAGTGCTGTATATTGGCCTAGGCCAACAGGACTCAGGCCTAGGACGGCACTTTGCAGCCTCTGCACGAAAAAAGCCCTCCGGCCTCGTTGCCGGCAGCTTGTTGTAGCGTGGCACTTATGGACAGTATGAAACATACTTGGCTGGATAGGGGGGAGGGACTGGTGCCCCATAGAGCAGCCCGTGACTAGCTCCACCCTCCTGCGTGCTCCTCTATGCACATTTGTCCAACTTGGCTCTTTGTCCTGTCAGCACTTGATGAATGAACGGCGACCGGGGGTGATAACGGTGGTGACTGAAGGCTGGTTGGGGGTGTCAGTGCAGTGATAAGGTTGCTGAGTGACAGAGAGCGGCATCATCATCCATGGACAAGCAGAGCGTCGAGCACCCTGCTCCCTCAGAGGAGGACTGGCTGGAGATGATGATGGAGAAGAGATTCACTGACCTGGAGGAGAAGCCTGAGGACAGGTAAGAATAAAGTGTTCCATGCCACAAATGTATTAAACAATACAGTACGTTAATTTTCACTGAATATGCACTGCTGTTTAATGATTTTGTATTGATTTCAGCATGTGCAAAGTGCTCCATGCATGCTAAAAACAATGCAAACTCTTTAAATAGTGCATTATAGAGTGAAAATGAATCTACTGAAAAGTGCTCAGTGCTATAATCCATACGCAATTAATATACAACTAATAAACTATGATGTTGATGAGGCAGCATGCTTAAGGCGGCACTAATAGAGCTGAACTGGTGGCGACTGATGAGGCCTCCTTAAGGCACTCTTAAGCTGCACTGATGAGGCTGCACTGGTGGTGACTAGGGATGAGCTTCGAGTTCGGGTCGAACTCATGTTTGACTAGAACATTGCCTGTTCGCCTGTTCAGCGAACAGTGAACAATTTGGACTGTTCGTGGCAAATTCGAAAAGCCGGAACACCCTATACAAGTCTATGGGAGAAATCTAAGGTACTCATTTTAACCACTTGACCACTGGGCACTTAAACACCCTTAATAACCAGACCAATTTTCAGCTTTCGGTGCTCTCACATTTTGAATGACAATTACTCGGTCATGCAACACTGGACCTATATGAAATTTTTGTGCTTTTTTTCACACAAATGGAGCTTTCTTTTGGTGGTATTTAATCACCGCTGGGTTTTTTATTTTTTGTGCTATAAAAGAAAAAATACAGAAAATTCAGTAAAAAAATGAATTTTTCTTTGTTTCTGTTATAAAATTTAGCAGATTAGTAATTTTTTCTTCATAAATTTTGCCCAAAATTTATACCACTACATATCTTTGGTAAAAATAAGTACAAATTGGTGGATATTATTTGGTCTTTGTGAAAGTTATAGAGTCCACAAGCTATGGTGCCAATATCTGAAAATTGATCACACCTGAAGTACTGACGGCCTATTTCAATTCTTGAGACCCTAACATGCCAGAAAAGTACAAATACCCCCCAAATGACCCCTTTTTGGAAAGAAGACATTCCAAGGTATTTAGTAAGAGGCATGATGAGTTTTTTGAAGTTGTCATTTTTTTCCCACAATTCTTAGCAAAATCAAGATTTTTTTTTACTTTTTTTTTTTTTCACAAAATTGTCATATTATCAGTTTATTTCTCACACAGCATATGCATACCACAAATTACACCCCAAAACACATTCTGCTATTACTCCCGAGTACGGTGATACCACATGTGTGAGACTTTTACATAGTGTGGCCACATACAGAGGCCCAACATGCATGGAGCGCCATCAGGCGTTCTGGAGCACCCAGGACAATTCTGACATTTCTCTCCTACATGTAAAAATCATCATTTATTTGCTAGAAAATAACATCGAATCCCAAAACATTTTATATGTTTTTTTAGCAAACACCCTGTAGAATACAATGGTGGTCAATGCAACTTTTTATCTCGCACGGTATTTGCGCAGCAATTTTTTAATCTATTATTCACTTACCATGGTTATCCTGGCCATTTTGGGTTCAACCACAGTAGGATACGTTTATACATGCATTTACTGCTTTTTGTGTTTTATGTGAATATGTATTGGATTGTAATTTACCGTGTAATATTAGTCCATGAGTTATTGTGTGGAGGCTGTATGCCCAGAGCATTTTAGAGGTTGATGCCCAAAATGTTTGTATAACATATCATGGACTTTTTAAAATAAATATTTTAGTCACTTGACTTACTCCTTTACTGATGTGTGCTTCATTTAAAGTCCCAGTTCTGTTCTCTCCCTTAACAAATGAAAGTGTAATATTCCTTTAAATTTCATACCTGGGGGGTGTCTATAGTATGCCTGTGAAGGGGCGCATGTTTCCCGTGCTTAGAACTGTCCCTGCACAAAGTGTAATTTTGCAAGGAAAAAAAGTCTTTTAAAATCACTTTCCATTGTCGGCTCCCGTAATACAGAGAACACTCAATGAGTGTTCTCTGTATTAGCCGACATTTCATTCATTGATAAAAAAAAAAAAAGTGTGGGGTTCCCCTAAATTCAATTACCAGGCCCATCATTGAGTGTTCTCTGTATTACGGGAGCCGACAATTCAAAGTGATTTTAAAAGACTTTTTTTCCTTGCGAAATGAAACTTTGTGCAGGGACAGTTCTAAGCACGGGAAACATGCGCCCCTTCACAGGCATACTATAGACACCCCCCAGGTACGAAATTTAAAGGAATATTACACTTTTATTGTTTCACTTTAATCATTATTAAAATCACTGCTCCTGAAAAAACAGCAGTTTTTAAAACTTTTTTTTGCATTAATCCATGTCCCCTGGGGCAGGACCCAGGTCCCCAAACACTTTTTAGAACAGTAACTTGCATATTAGCCTTTAAAATTAGCACTTTAGATTGTGAACGTTCGAGTGATAGAGTTCTAAAGTTCACACGAAGTTTAGGTCTGTTCGCAGGTTCTGGTGCAAACCGAACAGGGGGGTGTTCGGCTCACCCTTAGTGGTGACTGATGAGGCCTCATTGATGGGCACTGATGGGGCTGCACTAATGGGACTGTACTGATGGGCACTGATAGGAGGCACTGATAAGGCAGCACTAATGGGAAATGATATTTGGCACTGATAAGCACTGATAGGTGGCACTGATGGGCACTGGTCACTGATGGGTGGCACTGATGGGCACTGTTAGGCACTAGTAGGTGACACTGATAGACAGCACTGATTGGTGGCACTGAATGAGACACTGATTGGCGATTATTGGCAGCACTGGTAGGTGGCACTGTGGGCACTGGTAGGTGACACATTGGGCACTGACAGCTGGCACTGGTGGGCACAGAAATTGTAGCCGTGGCTCTCTGTGTGAGGGGCTGATGTTCCTCTGACAGAAGCCTGTGATCGGCTTATGGCAGCTTCAGGGAAAAAAATACAGATTACCGATCTTCTGTTTACATCACGTGATCAGCCGTCATTGGCTGACAGACGTTATTGGCTCACATGGTAAGGGGCTGGGATCGACTGGCCTCTTACTAAACTTTACTGACAATGTTCATTATCATTAGTGTAGCACCCACCACTTTAGGTGGGTACTATTAGTTTAAAAGTTAGGCTAAATTGCCAGTGCCTTACTGTAATTTGTATAGGCCTGGAGGTTTGTTTGGATTAGGGAGGAGTAATAGGTTAGAGGGGGTGTGACCACCTGTTCATCACCCTGGGAGAACACTCCCTTGCTCTCCAGAGGAATCTTCTGGAAAGGAGGCGGGTCAGGCTCCGATGGACAGGCAATGTGTATTGAGCTCTTGTCCAATTGTTAATTTGCTTGGTCAGGGGTGGGGTCCATACATATACACTGGGGTCACATGTTCCCTGGGGAGTTTGAGATGGGAAGAGAACTAATCCACCCAGGCAGAAAGATGTGACGTTAAGGCTTAGGGCTGGAAGGCCTGGAAGTTCAGGATTCCAATGCTGGATAGCCACACAGATCTTTGCCGGAAAGGTGATGGAGGTTCAGAGACCATTCCACCATGTTCCGAAGCAAGAAGTAGCTGCAAAGCGACCGGAGTGAACCAGGGTTGGCCTGGACCTTTCCTGAGCTGGCCTGGGAGGAAAGGGGCAGGAGGAGAAGGCAGGTGAGGCCTGGGACTGCTAGCGTTTCAATACCACATGCTTTTCAGAGGGGCATTCGTGTCAGCTCACTAAAGGAGAGGGACTATTCACTCACATACATCTCAATCCAGAGGCAACTCCTATTATGTGCATCACTGAGGTGATAGTACCTGCCGGAATCTGGAATAAAGTACAAGTTTGTACATTTCAACCCAGAGGCAATGTATATCTGTGCATCACTGAGGTGATAGTACGTGCCAAAATCTGGAATAAAGTTAAAGCTTTGAACTGTTCTACGCGCGTCTGTGCTTTACTACAGCGGGGGTGGAAGAAGCGGGGGTTAAACCAGCCGTACTGTATGAACTACTAGCAGCTTCCAAGGGAGTAGTGCGCTTCATTAGTAATACGAAAAACGAAGGCTGTGATATTTTGCAACTTAGTGGAGCCTTATGGCCATAAACTCCCCAACAAGGACACAGAAACCAATAAAACCATTGGCGAGGCTCTAACAATTCTTTATTCAATGCAAAATAATTTTTTTTCAATTCGCCCTTAGTTTATCCCAATCAAACTACTATACTACGCCCATTTATAAAAATCTTAAAATACATGTTTAATATTTCATATAAGCATCAACATAATTGCAAATTTCTCAGTAAAGCACCACATTTTGCCTGTTCATATGTGTTGGTTTTATTCTTAGGTCAACTGTATCCTTCAATATTTAGGTCAGGTGTTTCCAGTGAAAGTTACTTTTAGCACTACCAAAAGTGGTAGACATAAGTAATTGTGCACTTCCAATGTTATGGCAACAGTTTTTCATTTTCTGTTCCAGCATGCTTGTGCCCCAGTGCACAAAGCCAAGTCCATAAAGATGTGTTTTGATGTGGAGGAGTGTTTTGCAAAAAAGCCCTGATTTAAACACTAATAAACACTTATGAAATGATATGCAATGAATTAGAATGCCAAATACAAGTCAGGTCTTCTAAAAATCAGTACTTGATTTCATAAATGCTCTTTTGGCTACATAGGCATTTATTTAGAAAACTCCAAAACCAATTTTTGAAAACATTCCTAGAAGAATGGAGGAAGTTAGTATAGGTGTGATGGGCAGGTGAGCACTGTTGGCCAAATAGTGTAAATGGTATATCTACTAACAAATATTTAAACTTTTAGAACTTTTTTTTAAACTCAATTAAATACTGGAGGAGTAAAACTGAATACAGTTGAGACAAAGTAAGAAGATATTTTATACCTTGAGACAAAGTAGGAATTTTGTCTGAGGATTCATGAGATGATCTTCTTATCTCTACTCATAATTTATAAGATGCTTTGTGGTACAAAATCTATAGTGACAGAAATAGCCAGGATCACATGGGAATGACTTAGAACTGAAAGGGATTTCAGAGCTGGCTCAGATGGCACAACCAACAGAAACCTTCTTAGTAAATATCACACTTAGACCATATGATTTTGTTGGTCCAGGGACAGTAGTACTTTCCATTCCAGCTCTACAGGAGAGGACGTTTAGTGGTCGCATTTAGTCTACCATTGGGGGAGGTGGAGGTTGAGTAAGAGGCAGCGGGCTTCCACTGCTTAGGAGGGAGGGTTGTTGGAGGTTGGGGGATAGTGGGGGGAGGGTGATACTACATGGAAACTTGTTGTGATGCTCTTTAAACTTTTTTTGCAATAAATTGGAACGAGGAGATAACCCCTGGGTGTGCACATTTCTTTTATTTTATTGTTGTGTCATTTTGCTGCTTGTGAACACACCCTACCATTATACATGGAGGTGCCCTCATGTTTAGAATATTATCAGGTTTCCAGTTTGGTTTTCTTTTTTCTTTTCTCTTTTTTCATACAATAGTACTTTCTGATTCCCACTTAGTTAATCCTTAAGCAGGGTATACACGTTTTTTACCATTTTTAACGTTTTTTACCATTTTTGAAATTTTGGTTTGTGATTTTTGCTGTCTGTTTAATAAGTCTAGCAATCATCTAACTATTGAACAGTCATGCTAGAAAACCAGCATTTAAATCAGCACTTGCAGCCAATAGCTGCAGCACTGATCTGGGATTTCTGAGGGGGGCACCCCCCACCCCCCCCCTCGGAATACAATAGAACAGCGGGAGAGATCCCCGAAACATTGTCTGTGTTGATACTACGGAGATCTGTTCGTTTTTTTTTTTTTTTGTTCAACCAGCGGGTTGATCAAAAACTGAACATGTATACCCAGCAAGTATGGCTAATACTTTTTCTAGAATCCCTGTGTACACACTGTAGGGAATGGCAAAGCTATGGGCTGTAAAAAAAATGGGCCTTTCTTTGATCTCTTTCATGTTGTTCGAGTGGCACTCTTTCTCTTCTAAATCTCTTGGATATTGTCCAAAGAACCTCCCAGAGTTTTGTTCACACATGAGAGCATCCTAGCTTGAGTCCCTGCAATCTCCTTCATATAGTTCACTCAACGATGTGAGAGTAAAGCCAGAACCTTCAGGTGGGCATCAATAAAAATCACAACTCAGGCAAAGTACAAACTTTGGTCCAGGCAGAGACCCATGGATTTATAACGAAATACATTTTTTTTTTTTAATTAAATCTTTTGATTGTATATGGCAATATTACAGCAAAACAGCATTTTCCTGCGAACAATTTTTCTCCCCACATCATGGTTCTTCCTCAGAATAATGTAAGTCTGACTACTTAGCATGTATGCGAATCTAGCAGCTTAAGTACATTCTTGTTGTATATCAAATAGCCTTGGACCCTTGCAACCTCAGCTTTATCTAAGTTGAAATTGACACCTGGAAAGAAAAAGTGTTAATGAGAAATAAATCAAAGCCTAAAACGCCAGTTTTTTGTTTTTTTTAGATGGCAAAGTGGTATTGCTGTGCCCCTGTTTGGGAGATTTCCCCTTACTTCCTGTCCATCTGATGGGTTGAGACACAAAACAGTAAGGAAGAGCAAATCCCCCAAACAAGGACACAAGCACCAACAAACACAAACTTTTCGAGTGGAGTGAGAGAATATGTGAATATGTTGTTTCCTTAATTAATAGAAATGGAGTCAACTTTAAAAAGAAATATTGTTCCAGGTATGCATTAAAATAATAGCAAAAATCAGAGAACACAAGGAGACTGTATCTTAAGGGCCGGTTCACACTGCGAGGCGAGGCGAGGCGACACGGCTCGCCTCGCCTCGCTCCCGCAAGTCGCCCCCATTCAGTACTATGGAACCGTTCTGAGAGGAGCGACTCGAGTCGCTCCGACTCAGAAAAAAGGTTCCTGTACTACTTCGGGGCGACTTCGGGGGCGACTTGCATTGACTTCTATGCAGAAGTCCTCTGCAAGTCGCCGCTGACCCCCCCTGCAAGTCGCGGCGAGGAAGTCGGAGACGCCTCGCCGCGGCTCGCAGTGTGAACCGGCCCTTAAAAAAATGTTTTTGGGTGTGTGTTTACAGTATTTACAGTACAACAGAAAAGTATCATTAAATTAATCACAGAATTAAAACATTTTTTTTTTCCATACTAATGAGAAGAAGGTGTGAGTCAGGAGCATGGCAGCAAAGCATAATCAAGGGCAGGGCTCCCAGAAATAGAAGAGATAATATTTTTGATGTAAATCACTGTAGTTGACGTTCCTCCTTTACAATAACATGACATAGATTGATACAATGATGAAGAGGATGACATTGTTCATGCGGCATTTTTTATTATTGATTAATCTAGTTTTCATTTTTAAGGGCCCCGGTAGTGGCAGGTATCCCTGATCTGCTGCCATTAGCTGGGATGAGAGCTGTACATCAGTGTTGGATTACCAAATATGCAGAGTCGGCACTGGCCTATGGGCCTCATGCTGTTTAACTCTTTCCCACTTAAGGGTAATACGGGTAAAACAAATGTTAGTGCCTAAGCACAATTTTTCAACTTTGATGTGTTGGTAAAACTGTTCATATATTGTCACAACAATAGTGGTAAATTGTAACATATATCTCCTGATTTTTTTTTTTTATTATTATTTGAGGAAAACTAGCTCAAATAAAACAAAAAAAAAAACGCTACCATTAACTGACACTAGTTTAACCACGTGCTGACCAGCTGCCATCATTATACAGGGGCAGGTCAGCACAATCCCATGAACTGTCATAGCTATACGTCAATCCCTTTTTAAGTGGAATAGCAGGGGCGTCTGCTGCATAGCGGGTGTTCCGATGCTCGTGACCGGCGGTTGCAATGACCGGCGGCCATGAGTGATCACAGGCACGAGAGGCAGAACAGGGATGTGTGTGTGTGTGTAAACACACACATCCCAGTTCTGTGAGGAGATGACAGAGAGATTGTGAGTTCCTACGAGGTCAGAACCACGATCTCTCGTCTCATAGTCAGTCCCATCCCCCAAAGTTAGAACACACACATAGGGAACATAGTTAACCCCTTGATCGCCCCCTAGTGTTAACCCCTTCCCTGCCAGTGACATTTATACAGTTATCAGTGCATTTTTATAGAACTAATCGCTGTATAATGGTCACTCCACCCAAAAATGAGTCAAAAGTGTCCAATTTGTCTACCATAATGTCGCAGTCTTAATAAAAATCGCAGATCGCCGCCATTACTAGTAAAATAAATAAATAAATAAAAACTCCATAAATCTATCCCCTATTTTGTAGATGCTATAACTTTTGCGCAAACCAATCAATATATGCTTTTTGGGATTCTTTTTAACAAAAGTATGTAGAAGAATACATATTGGCTTAAACTGAGGAAAAAATAATTGTGGCATTTTATTACAGCAAAAAGTACAAAATATTGTGTTTTTTTTTTTCAAAATTGTCGCTTTTTTTGTTTTTAGCGCAAAAAAAATAAAAAACCGCAGAGATAATCAAATACCACCAAAAGAAAGCTCTATTTGTGGGGAAAAAAAGCATGTCAATTTTATTTGGGTGCAGCGTCACACGACCGCGCAATTGTCAGTTAAAGCAATGCAGTGCCGTATTGCAAAAAATGGCCTGGTCATTGAGCAGCCAATTCTTCTGGGGCTGAAGTGGTTAAAAATGTTTTTTTTAATTATACAAAAAAAGGTTAACTATGACCTGACCTTGACCCTAAGTAACCTTGGTAAACCCTGATCTTGTTTTTTTTTCATTATTCTTTATTTATTTACTTATTTTATTTACAGCTTCATCTCCTGCAAGCAGAGGAAGAGACAATGCATTTTCCTCTCCATTCAGAAGAGGACTGATCACAGTTATAGCCAACCAGAGGCTGTCACAGCGATCAGGTGACTCAGAACTGGGTCCCAATTAATAATACGAAACAAAACTCTTGGCGAGAGCCTGGACTCTGTGCTGGGAGTACGCTGTGTAGAACCCTCCCAGCACTAAGAGAGATATGCATATATGCAGCCCCATCAAAAAAAATACACTTCTGTGAGGCCACATATATGCGTACAATCGGCAGGAAGGGGTTAAGGTCATCATGACAATGGATCAAAATTATATTGTCCTTAAAAGAAAACAACAATGGAGGTTTTCCTAAATTGTTTACAAAAAATAGAAATAAATGAAGCAACTCAATGAAAAGAAAACTTTACATTAACCACTTGTGAACTGCCTGTAGTACACTTACTGCAAATGGATGCCGCGCCTGGGCTGGATGTACGTGATCCAGTACTTCCAGGTATAGGACGCACATGCGTGTGCCCTCATTCCATCTCTGCTGTGATTTGCTGCAGCTCAAGCTTGGCGGCAGGTCCTGGCCAATGACTGTTGGCCTGGACTTGCTGATAGTCTGTAGCAAATCACAGTACAGGCCCTGTCCATGTTAGTAAACACAGACATCCTTTTGGTTCCAGAGAGAGATCAAAGCCAGACCTGTGTAAGCAAAATCAGCACATACACACTGGCAAACACCTAGTTTAACACTTTTAACCCCTTGACCGCCCTCCATTTAATCTTTTCACTGCCCTGTCTCCAGTGTCATTAGTACAGTGTACAGAATTTTTTTGCTGATCACTGTATTAGTGTCGCTAGCAACGTCAGATAGTGTCAGCATCAGTTAACTTCCTTCCCAGATATTGTCAGATTGCCTGCCACACACATATTGTCAGTTTGTCTATTGCCATCCACATTTAACCCTCTGATTGTCCACAGGCTGCACACAAAAAATTACATGTATGCCCAACATTAGAAGAGTGGGTGGATGTGTGGTGGAAGCTTCTAATATTAGGAATAAAATGCCAAGACAGTTCAAACACCCCCCAAATTACCCCTTTTTGGAAAGTAGAGACCACAGGGTATTTGCTGATGGGCAATTTTATTTTTTGCCACATGTTTTTGGAAAATTAAAAAAAAATAAGTTGTCACTGCACTTGAAAACCAGGCCTTTTCTAATACTTCTCTCCTACATGTAAAAATCTGTATTTTATTGCTGGAAAATTACTTAAAACCCCTAAGGCCGCGTACACACGGGCGGATTGTCTGCCCAACTAAGTTCGGCAGACAATCCAACAGACAGTCCGTTCAAAATTAGCATGAACGGACTTGACCACACACGATGAGCAGACAGTCCGCTGAAAGCGTGCGTGATGACGTGTACAGCACGTACGACGGGACTAGAAAAACGACGTCCTATACACTGCAATGCAACCTTCGGCCGTGTAAACCCTTTCTGAGCATGCGCCATACTTAGTCCGTCCAACTTGCCTACACACGAACGGACTGTCCGCTGAAACCAAGTTTGGACGGACAAAACCAAGTTTGAACGGACTGTCTTACGGAAATTCCGTAAGACTTTGTTCGTCAGACTGTCCGCTGAAAAAGTCCGCTGAAGCCCACACACGAGCGGATTGTCCGCTGAAACACTGTTCAGCGGACTAAGTTGGACAGACGCGGCCTCACGCTTTAAAAAAAAAAATATATATATATATATTTATTTTCAGAAAAAAAAATTATTTTACAGTTTTTTTATTTATTTTTTTCTTGATCACTTTTATTGCTATCAAAAGAAATGTAAACATCCCTTGCGATAACAAGAAACGCATGACAGGCCAACTTTATGGAGACATCTGGGGTCTATAAGACCCCAGATCTCTCTACCCTTAAAAGCATGAGAGAAAAGTTACTATTCTGCCCCTACCTAACTGTATTTTTTTGTATCCATCAGATTATCCCCAACGGTTATCTTTTATATCTCTTGAACATCACTTCTAGATTGTAAGTTCTAACGAGCAGGATGCTCTGATTCCTCCTGTATCGAATTGCATTGTAACTACTGTCTTCATGTTGTAAAGTGCTGAGCAAACTGTTGGCATTATATCAATCCTGTATAATAATCACCTTTATTGTTACCAGGAGGAACTGTGGGATCGGGTTCCGGGCGGGAGGGAGGGAATGACCCCTCTCACCGTATGTGAAAGCGATCCAGTGGCTAATTAGCTGTTAAGATCACTTTTACAGTGTAGGGCATCACCGTCTGAAAAAAAAAACGATACCAGGGTTGTGGCTGACAGCGGCAGCCATGGCCCCGGTATAACTGCTTGAACACTATGACATGTATGTGACTGCGGCAAGTGGTTATTGAGATATCTCTCACACATGCCATGAGTGTATGTGGAATTACACCCCAAAAACACATTTTTCTACGTTTCCCAAGTATAGGGATCCCATATGTGAGAGAGTTTTTGGGAGCCCAGCCACGTACAGGAGCTCAAAATCTAATGACCACTTTCGGGGTTTCAAAGGGCGTAATTTCCTCATTTCACTTCCTGACTACCTTTTACAGTTTCTGAGGCCCTGAAATGGCAGGATAGTACAACACATGCTCCAAATGACCCCTTTTTGAAAAGTAGACACTCCAAGGTTTTTGATAAGAGGCTTGGCAAGTATTTTGCAGATCTCATTTGTTGCCACAAGATTTTGGAACATGAAAAAGGAAAATAAAAAAATATTTTTTTATTTTTATTTTTTTCATTTTTCAAAACCTTGTGACAAACAATGAGATTTGCAAAATACTCACCATGTCTTTTTAAACACCTTGGGGTGTCTACTTTCCAGAAAAGCCCCTTAAAAAGTCTCACACACATGGTATCCCAATTTTCAGAAGTAGCAGGATAGGTTTTGAGGTGTAATTCCACATATACCTATGGCATGTATGAGAAATATCTCATATAAGTGACAACTTTGTGTAAAAAATATATATATATTTTGTCATATTCCAAAACCTTGTGGCAAAAAATAAAATGTTCCATGGACTCAACATGCCACTCAACAAATATCTTGGAGTGTTTACTTTCCAAAAAGGGGTCATTTGGGGGGCTATTGTACTATCCTGGCATTGCATGGCCTCCGAAACTGTGATAGGCAATCAGGGGGTGAAATTAGGAAATAATGCCCTTTGAAAGCCCGAAGATGGTTATTGGTTTTCGGCTCCTGTATATGGCTAGGCTACCAAAAGGTCTCACACGTGTGGTATCCTTATACTCAAGAGAAGTAGCAGAATGTGTTTTGGGGTGTATGTTAGGAAAGAGTTCTCCCATTGGTGGCACTGGCAGTCTCTTGGATCACAGTACCAGTGTCCACCAGCGGGTGTCTTCCAACACTCAGGATCTATAGTGGAGGGATTCACATGTTGGTGGCACTGTTGGATCCTTGGGCTGTAGTACCGGTGTCCGCCAGCGGGAGGTTTCCAGGCATTGTGGAGCAGACGGCACCTCCTGCGTTCAGGTGTCTCTTGAAGCTAATCACAGGCATACATATAAATACCCGGAAAGCATGTTTGCCTTGGTTTCGTCATTGCACCCTGACCCGCTAGCCTGTGACCTGAACCTGTACCCGATCCCGAGCCTGTATCTGATTCCCATCCCGAGCCTGTCCTGATCCTGTCCCTCCTGTGTTCCAGTTCCCTTCCATCTGTGTATTGTGCCCTGATTCCCATTTACTTTTCCCCATCTGCTGATTCCCTGTGTATGACCCTGGCTTGGCTTACGTTTGTGATTCTGGAACTGCCCTTGTTTATCTGCTCATCCTCTGTGTATGACCCTGGCCTGGCTCAGGTTCTTGATTACCCAGTTACTAGTCCATACAGTCTGGTCTTACCAATTTTTGACAGTGTAATTCTACATATACCCATGGCATCTGTGAGAAATATCTCATTAAGTTGACAACTATATATTTTTTGTCAATTTCCAAAAACTTGTGGCAAAAAGTTAAATCTTCCATGGACTCAACATGCCTCTCAGCAAATCCCTTGGGGTGTCTACTTTCCAAAAAGGGGTAATTTGGAGGGCGTCTGAACTGTTTTGGAATTTTAAGGCCTCCTAAACTGTTATAGGTAGTCAGCAAATTAAATTTCCCCTATGAAAACCCGAAGCTCAAAAAAAGTCTCAGATATGTGGTGTCTCTAAACTCAGAAGTAACAGAATGTGTTTTGTGGTGTGATTCAACACATACCCATGGCATTTGTGAGAAAGCTTAAGCTAAATAGCTTGAGCTATTTAGCAAAAAAGAATGGGCACAAATGTCACTCTTTAAAGCTGTTGTATACACAAATTTTACACTTTTACCTACAGGTAAGCCTATAATAAGGCTTACCTGTAGATAAAATTAATATCTCCTAAACCTGTACGATTTAGGAGATATTCCCTATGCATGCAGCCGCTGACATCAGCAGGATGCATCTGAATGCCCCAGCTGAAGGTCCGGCAGCGTTACCGGACTTTGCCGGGAAGAAAACTCCTGCGCGCGTGCACGGGAGTGACATCATCATGGCTCCGGCCACTTACAGCCGGAGCCAGAACCCGGAAGACACGATGAGGGCAAGATGTCAGCTCCTTTGGCGTGGACCGGGCACTGATACGGGGGTTTCGGTCTGAGGTATTTGATAATGAGCTAGTATGCTAGTATGCGCTGCATACTAGCTCCTTATTCCTTTGCCTTGCAGCGTTTTTTTTTCCTTGGTTTTTTTTTATGTGCGGTTTACTACCGCTTTAAATGTGCACAGCTGGTAGAGACATACCCAAAAAGATTCTACAAAGTATTGACTCAGGGGGGCTGAATACAAATACACACCACACTTTTCACATATTTGTAAAAAAAAATTGAAAACCATTTATTATTTTCCATCCACTTCACAATTATGTGCCATTTTGTGTTGGTCTATCACATACAATCCCAATAAAATACATTTACTTTTTAGTTGTAACATGACAAAATGTGGAAAATGTCAAGGGGTATTCACAGTTTAGGCCAATATATATTCTGCTACATATTTCTGGTAAAAAAACAAACTGCAATAAGTGTATATTGATTTGTTTGCGCAAAAGGTATTGCATATACAAAATAGGAAATACATTTATGGACTTTTATTTTTATTATTTTATGTTTTTACTGGTAGTGGTAGCGATCTGTGATTTTTAGCCAGACTGCGACATTGCGGCAGACAAATCTAACCCCAAGTGACACTTTTTGGGGACCAGTGACATTATTATAGTGATCAGTGAATGAATGAATTAAATACTTGTATAGCGCACAATGCGAACTGAATCGCCTCTAGGCACTGTGGCGAGCTTTGTTCATCTGCTAAAAGAGGAAGATCTTGAGTTTTTTCCTAAAAGCCAGGTGATTTTCTTCCAGTCGGATGTTGATTAGTAGAGCATTCCATAGCCGAGGCCCTTGGACAGCGAATCTCCGATCCCCCTTGGATTTATTCCCGGGCTTTGGGCACAAGGAGGAGGTTTTTGTTGGCTGATCGAAGACTGCGGTTTGGTGTGTAATGATTTATTTTCTCCATTAGTTATTGCGGAGCTTCTCTATGCACGCATTTGTGGGTGAGGCAAAGGGTCTTGAACGTGATCCAATTTTTTATGGTTAGCCAATGTAAGCTCCTCAGCGAAGGAGAGATGGATTCCCAGGGTTTTTTTCCTGTTATCAGCCTTGCCGCCGTGTTTTGGATCAGTTGTAATCGTGCAAGTTGATATTGTGGTAATCCTATGTAAAGCGAATTTGCGTAGTCCAGTCGTGAATTAATGATTGTTCCAACTACCACTGCTTTGTCATTCTTTGGGATAAAAGGGATGAGTCTGCGAAGCATACGCAGCAGATGGTGAGATCCACTGACTACTGCTCCTATTTGCGCATCCATTGACATTTGTGCGTCTAAAATAACCCCAAGACTTTTCGCTTTGGTCTTTGGGGAGATAGTCTGCCCAAAGACGGTTGGTGGAGGCCAGGAGGTTTTGGTTACGGGCTTATGATTTGGGTGTAAGATAAGAAGCTCTGTCTTTGATTCGTTCAGCTGGAGGGAGTTAGTGGTCATCCAGTCCTCTATTGATTTGAGGCAGTTTTCAAGTTGTAGTTGGGGATCTTTTTTTCCATTGATCCGGAAATAAAGTTGCGTGTCGTCAGCGTAAGAGCGGAAGCTCTGAGCATCTGATGATTTGAAGGAGTGGGCGAATGTAAATGTTGAAGAGAACGGGTGACAAAGGAGAGCCTTGAGGTGACTGCCCGAGTTTCGGAGAAGAATTTTCCTAATTTCACTGTCTGTGACCAATTTCCTAGGAAGGACGCAAACCATTGGAGATCTATGTCTTGGACTCTGGCTACTTCTGTGAGGTGGACGAGTAGAGTATTGTGATCTACTGTATCAAACGCTGCACTTAGGTCTAGCAGTAAGAGGAGACACAGCTCTCCGTCATCTGCTGCTTCGAGGGCATCATCCCAAATCTTGAGGAGAGCTGTTTCTGTTCCATGACTCGGCGGAAGCCTGATCGCAGCGGGTCCAGGAGTTTGTGAGTATCCAGGTGGAGTTGTAGCGGATGTACTACAGCTTTCTCCATGATCTTAGAAATGGTGTTGAGGCTTGTAATTGGCCTACGGTTGTTTGGATCCTGAGGGTCCAGGTTTGGTTTTTTGAGCAGAGGTTTGACAATGCCTTGTTTGAGGATGCTGGGAACAATCCCCTCGTGGAATGATCGGTTTATGAGGTGGTTTATGGTTGGAGCCACGATGTCGGAGCATTTTTTCAGTAGATTTGTGGGGATGATGTCAATAGGTGAGGTACTGTCACGCAGTTTATTAACCGGTTCCCGACCCGTGCACGCCGATGCACGCTGGTCGGCTTGTGCCGGCGGCGCGCTCGCATGCCGGTCGGGACCCCCGTGAGTCCGGTCGCGGGTCTCGTGGACTCGATCGCCGCGGGCATACCCGCGATCGTCTCGCGGGGCGGCTGAATGGAGGAAATGCCGTGTAAACAGCATTTCTCCATTCTGCCTAGCAACTAGTGACACTGATCTCTGCTCCATGTGATTGGAGCAGAGATCAGTGTTCACTAAATGAAAGCCCGACCCCCCCCACAGTTAGTAACACACCCCTAGTAACACTTAACCCCTACACTGCCACTCACTGGTTAACTCCTTCACTGCCAGTGTCATTTACACAGGAATCACTGCATTTATATAGCAGTGATTACTGTATAAATGACAATGGTCCCAAAAATGTGTCAAAAATGTCCGATGTGTCCGCCACAATGTCGTAGTCACAATAAAAATTGCTGATCGCCGCCATTACTAGTAAAAAAAAAAAAATAATAAAAAATTATTAATAAAAATGCCATAAAACTATCCCTATTTTGTAAACGCTATAACTTTTGCGCAAACCAATCAATAATCGCTTATTGCGGGTTTTTTTACCAAAAATATGTAGAAGAATACATATCGGTCTAAACTGAGGGAAAAAAATGTTTTTTTTTATATATTTTTGGGGGATATTAATTATAACAAAAAGTAAAAAAGAATGCGTTTTTTTTCAAAATTGTCGCTCTATTTTTGTTTATAGCGCAAAAAATAAAAAATGCAGGGATGATCAAATACCCCCAAAAGAAAGCTCTGTTTGTGGGGGAAAAAAAGACGTTTGTTTGGGAGCCACGTCGCACGACCACACAATTGTCAGTTAAAGCGACGCAGTGCCGAATCGCAAAAAGTGGTCTGGTCTTTGACCAGCAAAATGGTCCTGTCTGTAAGTGGGTAATGATGTTTTTTGCGGTGTCTACGGTAATTGGGGGATAGTGAAAATTTCAGCGGTTGCGGTATGTTGGTTCAGACATCCACTTTATGTATTTGCTGGCCGAGGTTGGATG
Organism: Lithobates pipiens; assembly: GCF_037356315.1. NCBI lineage: Eukaryota > Metazoa > Chordata > Amphibia > Anura > Ranidae > Lithobates > Lithobates pipiens. The sequence goes on from NW_027507764.1 coordinate 297,300,266, forward strand.
TTTGCTTCTGACAAATTGTTTCCCTGATGGTTTAGACTTTATCGATGAAAAAATCCGACAGTTTGTCACAGTAATCATGGGATTCACTGTCTGGGGGTTCTAGGCACAACGGATTCATTGATTGATTAACCAGTTTAAACAGTTCCCGTGGTTGGTTTGCGGCCGTTGAGATTGCATATGAGAAGTGGTCCTTTTTGGCTTTGAAGATTGCTTTCCGCTAATTCTCTGTGAGACCTTTGTAGTTAAAGCGGAGGTCCACCCTAAAATGGACCTTCCGCTCATCGGAATCCTCCCCCCCTCCGGCGCCACAATTGGCACCTTTCAGGGGGGAGGGGGGTGCAGTTACCTGGATAATCCAGGTAACTGCACCCACTTCCGGGATAGCTCTCTGCGGAAAGGGGCGTAGATTACGCCCCTTTCCGCAAGTGCCCGCCCCCTTCCGCAAGTGCCCCGCTGCCTGCTGGGAAACACACAGATCCCAGAGGCAGCGGGGACCGTCCTTATTGCGCAGCGCAACTCGCGCATGCGCAGTAGGGAACCGGGAAATGAAGCCGAAAGGCTCCATTTCCTGATTCCCATACCCAAGATGGCGGCGGCAGCACCCGAGTGACGATCTACAGATCGGCTTCGGGTGCCGACATCGCGGGCGCGCTGGACAGGTAAGTGTCACTATTTTAACCACTTGCCGACCGCCGCACGACGATATACGTTGACAGAATGGCACGGGCAGGCATATGGGCGTATATATATACGTCCCTGCCTTCCCGCGGGTGGGGGGCCCGATCGGGCCCCCCCCGGTGCCTGCGGCGGTCGGTATTCGTTCGGGAGTGATCCGGGATGAGGGGGCGGCCATTCATTCATGGCCACCCCCTCACGATCGCTCCCGACGAATGGAAATGCTCCGTGACATCACTTCCTCTCCTGTAATGTAAACACAGGCAGAGGAAGTGATGTAATCTCTCCTCCGTGTCGGTATTTTTCGTTCCGGCACCGAGGAGAGAGGATCGGTGAGTTGCACCAACACGACACTACACAGTAGAACATGCCAGGCACACTCACACCCCCCCTTCACCCCCTGATCACCCCCCCAATTACCCCTGCCCCCCCAGTCACAGTGACACCAATTGCATTTTTATTTTTATTTTTTTTGCATTGGTGTCATTTGTGACTGTAATAACTGTTAGGGCAGTTAGGGTTAGCCCCCTTTAGTTCTAAGGTACCCCCCTAACCCCCCCAATAAAGGTTTAACCCCGTGATCACCCCCCGTCACCAGTGTCACTAAGGCTGGGTTCACATTGCAGCGGTTTATGAGAACGGATGTGATTCGCACCGCACTGCAGTGCAAATCACATCCGATCTCTGTGCGATTCGAGTTCAGCCATACAGATAGTATGGCTGAATTTGCGTCGCACCCGCTGCACCCGCCGCAAATTCGCACGGGACCCTTTTTTTGGTCCGCAGCAGAATCGGATCGCATGGGTGTTCACACCATGCGATCCGAGTTTGCAGATCGCACTGCGATATGCGAACTGATCTGGGGGTGTCATTAACATTTCACTGACACTCCCAGCAGTTCGCATAGGGCAGTGTGAACTGCCGTCGGGAGGCATGCGATGCGGGAACCCGCCGCGGATTCGTGGCGTTCCTGCATCGCTCCAGTGTGAACCCAGCCTAATAAGCGATCATTTTTCTGATCGCTGTATTAGTGTCACAGGTGACGCTAGTTAGGCAGGTAGGTATTTAGGTTCGCCGCAGCTTTTTATAGCGCCAGGGACCCCCATATACTACCGCATAAAGCCCCCTGATTGCCCCCTAGTTAACCCTTTCACCAGTGATCACCATATAACTGTTACAGGTGACGCTGGTTGGTTAGTTATTTTTTTATAGTTTCAGGGCACCCGCCATTTATTACCTAATAAAGGTTTAACCCCCTGATCACCCGGCGGGTGTCATTTGTGACTGTAATAACTGTTAGGGCAGTTAGGGTTAGCCCCCTTTAGTTCTAAGGTACCCCCCTAACCCCCCCAATAAAGGTTTAACCCCGTGATCACCCCCCGTCGCCAGTGTCACTAAGGCTGGGTTCACATTGCAGCGGTTTATGAGAACGGATGTGATTCGCACCGCACTGCAGTGCAAATCACATCCCATCTCTGTGCGATTCGAGTTCAGCCATACAGATAGTATGGCTGAATTCGCGTCGAACCCGCCGCACCCGCCGCAAACTCGCACGGAACCCTTTTTTTGGTCCGCAGCAGAATCGGATCGCATGGGTGTTCACACCATGCGATCCGAGTTTGCAGATCGCACTGCGATCTGCGAACTGATCTGGGGGATGTCATTAACATTTCACTGACACTCCCAGCAGTTCGCATAGGGCAGTGTGAACTGCCTCCGGGAGGCATGCGATGCGGGAACCCGCCGCGGATTCGTGGCGTTCCCGCATCGCTCCAGTGTGAACCCAGCCTAATAAGCGATCGTTTTTCTGATCGCTGTATTAGTGTCACAGGTGACGCTAGTTAGGCAGGTAGGTATTTAGGTTCGCCGCAGCTTTTTATAGCGCCAGGGACCCCCATATACTACCGCATAAAGCCCCCTGATTGCCCCCTAGTTAACCCTTTCACCAGTGATCACCATATAACTGTTACAGGTGACGCTGGTTGGTTAGTTATTTTTTTATAGTTTCAGGGCACCCGCCATTTATTACCTAATAAAGGTTTAACCCCCTGATCACCCGGCGGGTGATATAAGTTTGAGGGTCAGATAAGGTCTGCGTCGCCCCAGGCACCGTCAGGTTAGTGCCAGTACCGCTAACACCCACGCACAAAGCATACACCTCCCTTAGTAATATAGTATCTGATCAGATCTATATTAGCGTCGCCAGCAGTTTAGGTTTCCCAAAACGCATTGTTAGCGGGATCAGCCCAGATACCTGCTAGCACCTGCGTTTAGCCCCTCCGCCAAGCCCAGACCAGCCCACCCAAGTGCAGTATCGATCGATCACTGTCACTTACAAAACACAACACGCATAACTGCAGCGATCGCAGAGTCAGGCCTGATCCCTGCGATCGCTAACAGTTTTTCTTGTAGCGTTTTGATACAGTCGCTGACAGCCTAGGTGCTTTTTTACCTGAGTCTCACTAGTGTACCCCTAAATTTAGGGGTGTCTACTTTCCAAAATGGGGTCATTTGGGGGGGGGGTTTGTGCCATCTTGGCATTTTATGGCCTTCAAAACTGTAATAGGTAGTGAGGAGTGAAGTCAAAAATTTACGCCCTTAGAAAGCCTGAAGGCGGTGCTTGGTTTCGGGGCCCCGTACGCGGCTAGGCTCCCAAAAAGTCCCACATATGTGGTATCCCCGTACTCAGGAGAAGCAGCAAAATTTATTTTGGGGTGTCATTTCACATATGCCCATAGCATGTGTGAGCAATACATTATTTAGTGACAACTTTGTGAAAAAATAAAAATAAAAGTTTGTAATTTTCCCGCAACTTGTGGCAAAATATAAAATATTCCATGGACTCAACATGCCTCTCAGCAAATAGCTTGGGGTGTCTACTTTCTAAAATGGAGTCATTTGTGGGGGTTTTGTGCCATATATCATTTAGTGACAACTTTGTGTAAAAAAAAAATAAAAAAAATTTTTTTTGTCATTATTCAATCGCTTGAGGCAAAAAAATAAAATATTCAATGGGCTCAACATGCCTCTTATCAATTTCCTTAGGGGGTCTACTTTCCAAAATGGGGTCATTTGGGGGGGTTTTGTACTGCCCTGCCATTTTAGCACCTCAAGAAATGAGATAGGCAGTCGTAAACTAAAAGCTGCGTAAATTCCAGAAAACTTACCTTAGTTTGTAGATGTGACAACTTTTGCGCAAACCAATAAATATACAGTTATTGACTTTTTTTTTACCAAAGACATGTGGCTGAATACATTTTGGCCTAAATGTATGACTAAAATTGAGTTTATTGGATTTTTCTAATAACAAAAAGTAGAAAATATCATTTTTTTTCAAAATTTGCGGTCTTTTTACGTTTATATCGCAAAAAATAAAAATCGCAGAGGCAATCAAATACCATCAAAAGAAAGCTCTATTTGTGGGAAGAAAAGGACGCAAATTTTGTTTGGGTACAACATTGCATGACTGCGCAATTACCAGTTAAAGCAGCGCAGTGCCAAATTGTAAAAAGACCTCTGGTCATTGACCAGCAAAATGGTCCGGTCTGAAAGTGGTTAAAAGTCTGCAGTATTTGTAGCTGCTGGCTTTTAAAAAAAAAAAAAACGCGGAGTCCCGGTGGACTCCCGCTTTAAAATGGTTTTCCTCGGTGGTATTTCTTCTCCATGTTCTTTCCGCTCTTCTGCGTTCTTGCTTTAGTACGGCGAGGGAGCTATTAAACCATCCAGAGTTTTTCTTCCTGATGAGAGCCCTGTGTTTTGGTGCTATTGGGTCTGCTGATTGCAGAAATGCCCTGTTCAGGGAGTTGAGTGTTTCCTCCGTTGAGTGGTTTAAGGTTATTGTAGTTACCTTGTTGGACAGAGTGGATTTGAAGGATTCAGAGTACAGTTTTTTATGCGATCTGGTCCAGTGCGTTGTTGTTACAGGTGTGCCAGGAAATTTTTGAATTTTAGGGTGTGCATTGCAAAGGATTCCGTGAGGGGTGAAAGAAGATTGGACTTTGGTCCCGGTGGTCTGTAGCACAGTAGAATATGAGTGGTGTCAAGGGGTGTTGGTTGAAGATGTAGCGTCAGGGTTTCCATAAAAGGCACTGGGTTCTGAGATGATGGTTTAGTGAGATCCAGGTGACCTTTAAAGATCACTGCTAGGCCTCCTCCTTTTTTCCCTATCCGGTGTTCGGTTAGGATCCTGTAGTTTTCCGGCACCAATTCGGTGAGGATGGTGTTGCAGTCAGAGGTTAACCACCTTTCGGTGATGAAGAGGCAGTCTACATTGTTCTCGATGATGAAGTCGTGTACTTCCAGTCTATGTTTGACTGCAGACCTGGCGTTAATCAAGGCGCAATCTAATTGTAGTGGTCGAGTAGATGTCTTCCTGTGGTTGGGAGCTGCTTGTCGTCCGGTTTTTAATAGTTGTTCTCTTTGAAGTATTTTTTGTATGGAAGATGGCAATGTGGTGTTGATGTTCCTTAGTCTGTGCAGAACTTCAGCTGAGTATTTGAAGTAGCACATGGTTTGTGGATGCTGTTGATGGTACTATGGGCCTAAGATGATGATCCTGAGGAGGTGCTAGGTATCAGACTTGCCGCCGTGTTTGAGGCTATTAGCGCACAAGTTGATCAGGGGATGTCTATATGGATGCGGAAGGAGTTTTTGTATTCGGTTGCTGGCTGTTCCAGCTACCTTTACTTGAGGTGAAGGTCTCCGCTCAGAAAAGAAGTCTGGCTGTGATCTGGAGTAGTCGTCCTAGGATAGCGTGAAAAATGGAATGGAGGCCGGAGGTAGGGGTATGCTAACCTACGGTTGTTCCTGATTGTTCCAGAGGAAGGTGAAAAAACTCCCTGGCAGTAGCAGCCAAACACACCAGTGGGGCAAAAATTCCTTCCTGACCCCCGTAGGCGGTCGGACGGAGTCCCTGGAACAATCACTGGGGGGGGGGGGGGTGGAGGTGCGAGCTTACCTGGCTGCGGTGGTCCCCGTTAACCACTTGGTTCCCACACTACGTCTATTGACGTCATGGGCTTTCAGTGGTTATATCTAAATGATGCCCGAGGCCACAGACATCATTCAGATATTGCCGTTTTCAGTCAGCGATTCCCTGCACCATAAGAACAATCATAGCGGCTGTTCCACCGCTTGATCGTTCTTACAGGCGGCGGGAGGGGACGCCCCCCCCTCCCACCGCCCTCCGATGGAAACGGTGAGTCGGTCACAGGATTCGCTGGCCCCAGCAAGTAACCATAGAGATTTCCGGCGGACTAGATTGTCCCCGGAGTCTCTATGATCGTTCGGAGGCCGGGCGCGATGTTATGACGTCACGCCCGGCCTCGGAATTCAAATTACCGGCGCCGATTTGGCTAGGAAGCCAGGATCGTTTTTTTCTTTTTCTTTTTTTTTTTTTATTCTTCCCAGCCTAGAGGTGAGATATGGGGTCTTATTGACCTCATGTCTCACTGTAAATATGTCCGATCATGCCATATTCCTATTACAAGGGATGTTTACATTCCTTGTAATAGGAATAAAAGTCATACATTTTTTTTTGTAAAACTAAAAAAATAAAAATAAAATTAACAATAAAAAAAAAATAAAAAAAATTAAAAGCGCCCCTGTCCCCGTGAGCTTGCACACAGAAGCAAACGCATACGTAAGTCTCGCCCACATATGAAAACGGTGTTCAAACCACACATGTGAGGTATCAACGCGAACGTTAGAGCAAGAGCAATAATTCTAGACCTCCTCTGTAACCCAAAATATGTAACCAGTAAAAAAATTTAAAGCGTCGCCTATGGGGATTTTTAAATACCAAAGTTTGGCGCCATTCCACGAGTACGTGCAATTTTTAAGCGTGACATGTTGGGTATCTATTTACTCGGCGTATCCTCCTCTTTCACATTATGCAAAAAAATTGGGCTAACGTTACTGTTTTTTTTTTAAGCATGAAACTGTTTTTTTTCTGAAAAAAACGTGTTCGGAAAATTGCTGCGCAAATACCGTGCGAGATAAAAAGTTGCAACGAGCGCCATTGTATTCTCTAGGGTCTTTGCTAAAAAAACATATATAATGTTTGGGGGTTCCATGTAATTTTCTAGCAAAAAATTTTGGAAATTTACATGTAGGAGAGAAATGTCAGAATTGGCCTGAATGCGAAGTGGTTAAACACTCTGGTTCCGGTGAATCTGGCTTGCTGTCAGCCTGACGTTTCCGGAGAGTTGTCTGGTTGCCCCTTGCAGTGGGATCTTTAAAATGGAGGGGAGGATGGAGGTAGGATAGAGGTTAGAGACTCCTGTCTTAACTCCTGTTTTCAACTCCTGGTTATTAACTCTCCACTTTAGTTAAAAAATCCAATTGTGTTCACAAAATCCGCATGCAAGCCACCATCATGGAGCAAGCAGTGCTAACAAAATGCACTGATCAATGTATAAATGACACTGGAAGGGAAGGGGTTAACACTAGGGGCGATCAAGGTGTTAACTGTGTTCTTTGGGTGTGTTCTGTGTGGGGGCCGGACTTCCTGGGACAATGCAGAGATCGCTGTTCCTGGTCACTAGGAACAGCAGATCTCCATGTTGTCCCCTGTCAGAACGGGGATCCGCTTTGTTTTCTGCAGCGATTGTGGGTGGCCGGCGGACATCGCGCAGACGCCCACAGTATTGCATTAAACGACATACAGTTATGTCATTTTGCGCAAAAGAGCCGCCCTGTAGACTCTCACGAACCCCAAAAATTTAAATCTCCCCATAATCCGCTAGCACCTCTTCTGAGAAATAGAGAATTCACCCCGGGCCTCTCACCCCCCGCATGTGAATGGTGGACCAATAAAGCCTGATAAGGATTGCAGACCTTTGCGACCATAGAGGTATGCTAACTGAAAGGACTCTGATATAAATATAATATAATATAAATATAAAATGCCACCTACCAAGCATTATAGACTAACCCAAATACACCATTTCATACAAACCTTGGCATGTAAGGGTGACTTAGCGACAATGACCCCCCATGGAAAATATGTGTAGACAGTATGATAAGCTTAGAGGTCACATATCTGCTATATATACGATATTAACATATATTACGGTGAAATTGAGTTATATGACTTTATGGGAACAAGATCTCCAAGAGAATTTAGATCTAGAGGAATGGCATTCGATAATAACAGCAGCATCTTGATTGCTCATCAACACCTCTATTATTAAGGCCAACTATAAGGTTTTGTTAAGATGGTATATGGTACCGGCCAGACTGGCCCCTTTTGTGCCCAGAGCGCCCCGGTTTGCTTTCGAGGATGCCGACAGTTGGGTACAGCATACCATATATGGTGGACATGCCCCAAGGTCAGGAGATTTTGGATCAGGGTCTACAATTTTATATACACCCTTACCCAGATTAACCTGTCAAAATCCGCAAAACACGCACTTCTGGGTGGCAAGGTAGCCAAGGGCTCCAAACACAGAGGAAGGCTTCTCACCTTCATATTTATATCAGCTAAAATCACGATAGCAAGAAATTGGAGGTCTGCGGCCCTACCCCATTTGACCAACTTAAACATAATATGTCATGGCTTATGCTAAATGAAAGACTTACAGCAATAGTACAGGATAAAAAGAAAGTGTTTAATAAAGTGTGGGACCCATGGATCAGATATTTGACAAACAACCCTCGGACCATACCAACCGAGGACCTTTCTTAAACGAACTATGCAATGTGGAGCCCCCCCTCTTCTCTTCCCCCCTTTTATATTTCCAACTCTATTTCCACTAATTTCTACTCTTCCCTCTCTTCACTCAGTTAACGACCAATAACCTCCCTTTTCTCGACAAGTTGAAGTTTACGGACAACCGGGGGGGGGGGTCTCACACCTGTGGCCGGCCACCCCCAATGTTAGGGGGTGAGGCCGGTGTTTCGGGTCGAGGGGAGGCCCCCCTGGTATTAAAGGATGGAGTCTGTATCAGACCAGAGGCCAGGCAAGGACGGGTATGGCGGCAAAGGCCACACAAAGTTAAATACGCTTACCTCAATGCAGGAAGAAAAACTGCTGTTGTAAACTATTTTACAGGGGATAATGTAAAGAAAACTGTGATTGTAAATAATATAGACAGATTTCCTATGCAATTTGTATGTTTGCAATGTAATAACAACCGTGCAATACTCAAAGAAATGTCGAGAACTGTGTTATTTATATTCTGAAAACTTTAATAAAAATCATTGAAACATAAAAGAGCCACTCTGCCACAGTATATGTGTGTTGGGTGGTCTTAAAGTGGTTAAAGAATAACTGGCTGCTAAAAAGCAGGCCCAGCAAGCTGGCTGTGGCATCCTTAACAACTGATGACTCATCAAAAATATCAAATTACATCATCTGAATGTAAACAAAACAATTGCTGACAATTAAAAATTCTGAAAAAAAACTGTGTGAAAAAAAACAAATGGTGCCCCCCCCCAAAATACACACCAGACCTTTACTCAAGCATGCAGCCCAGTAGGCCATAAAAAGGGGGGGGGGGGGGAAGCGAGCGAGCTGTTGTTGTTTTTAGTCACTTTCTACAGTTTTTTTGGTGAATGAGTAGGAGAGCAGTTAGCTACAGTAGAGTTGGGTCCCGCAGAACACATAGGGCAAAAGGGACATGTCCTCAATAGCGTCTCAGTACAACTGGAACTATAGAACAAAATACAAATTCGGGGTCCGTGGGCAGTGTACGCATTGAGTAGTAACTCATGAAAATACTAGCACAAGGGCAAAACTCACCTTCGGGGTGCCAATGATTCTTAGAGTAATAACCAGGATGACTGTGAGGCCACAGAGATACAGTAGAGGCATTTACCCATTGTCAGCCCCATGCACTTGCAAGACGCCAGGGCCCTGCATGTACAGGAAAGTAGAAATGTTGATTTTTAAACGTGAAACTGAATTAAAAGGACAGACCTTACTACAAATAAAATAAGTGCTACTTAACTCTTCGGCAACTGTAAAAATAGGTGGTTGAGATGCTTTTGTCCGCCCCCACCTCTCCCAACCCAAAAGAGTGACTTGAAAAGTTTGTACACATTTCCCTGTCTGTGGGCTTTTCTACAGATCGCCTTCTCAGAGGGGTGGCAATGGCTACCACTCATGTAAATGAGGCCTAAACATTATACAGGATTTATATAGCACCAACAGTTTGCGCATCGCTTTCCAATATAAAGGGAGACAATACACCAACAATACAATTCAGAAAAAGAGGGTTAGAAGGGCCCTGCTCCTTCAAGCTTACAATCTAAGAGAGAGAGGCTGGTGAAACAAAAGGTAGTGACTGAACAAAAGGGATGAACTGATGAGGGAAGTAGAAGATTTGGTTGTTAGCTGGAGGCAGGATAGCCCCCCCCCCCCCCCCCCCCGCCTCCGAAGATATGAGTTTTCAGCGATTGCCTAAAAGTGGACAGAGTAGGAGATAATCGGACAGATTAGGGTAGTGAGTTCCAGAGGATGGGAGAGGCTCTGCAGAAATTCTGGAGACAAGCCCAGGTGGAGACAAGAGAGCTTGAGAGCAGAAGATCTTGGGATGAGTGGAGAGGACGGTTTGGGTAATATTTGGAGGTAAGATTGGTGATGTAGCTTGGGGCAGAATTGTAAATGGCTTTGTATGTAATTGTTATTGTTTTGAATTGTATTTGTTGGGCAAAGGGAAGCCAGTGGAGGGACAGAGGAGTGACGATTACTGAACGGTTGGTAAGGGGGATGAGTCTGGCAGCGGAATTCATGATAGACTGAAGAGGGGATAGCGTGCTGGGAGGTGAGCCAATGAGGAAGGAGTTACAATACTCAAGGTGAGCGATAACAAGGGAATTAATAAGTTGCTTAGTGGTGTCAATGGTTAGAAAGGGGCATATTTTGGAGATGTTTCTGAAGTGAAGTCTGCACGATTTGGACAGTGATTGGATTTGGGGCTGAAAGACAAGTCAAAGTCTAGGATTAGACCTAGTACCCTGGCATGAGGGGGGGGGAGTGATGTTTGTATTATTGATCTTGATAAAGAAGTCAGGCATGGGCTGGAGGAAAAATTATCAGCTCAGTTTTAGAACGATTGAGTTTGAGGAAGTGGTGTGACATCCATGCTGATATGTTAGCTAGTGAGTTTGAGGAAGTGGTGTGACATCCATGCTGATATGTCAGTTAGTAAGTTAGTAATGCGAGAGGAGGCTGAAGGAGTGAGGTGTGGAGTAGAGAGATAGATTTGTGTGTCGTCAGCATAGAGGTGGTACTGGAAGCCATGGGAGTTTATTAACAGATCAACGGAGGATATGTAAATGGAGAAGAAAAGGTGTACAAGGACAGAACCTTGAAGTACCCCTACAGAAAGGGAAGGTGGAGAGGATACAGAGTTATAGGTCACACTGAAGGGGTGCTGTGATAGGTAGGAGGAGAGCAAAGAAAAAGCAGAGTCTTGATGTCCAACACAGTGAAGTTTTTTGAGGAGGAGGGGATGGTCAACAGTATCAACGGCTGTAGAGAGGTCAAGTAGTATGAGTATGGAGTAGTGGGCATTGGTTGTATCAGTTAGTAGGTCATTAGTGAGTTTCAGTAGGGTAGTTTCAGTGGAGTGTAGCATGCAAAAGCCGGACTGTAAGGGGGCAAAAAGGTTGTTGTCAGTGAGGTAGGAGCTAAGGTTGTAGACTAAGCGTTCTAAAAGTTTTGATGCAAATGGATTTTAAATTGTTCAGGGTGGTGAGGTCCAGTGAGGGATTTTTAATTATGGGGGTAATCAGGGCATGTTTTAGAGGGGAAGGGAAGGTGCCAGTAGAGAGGGAGAGATTGAAGATGTGAACGAGGATATAAAATAGAAGAAGAGGATGATCGTAGTAGATGTGAGGGAACAGGAACCAGGGGACAGGTGGTAAGGCGGGCTTCGGAGAAAACTTTGGAGACCTCTTCGGTAGTAGCAAGGTCAAAAGAGGAGAGTGTTGAGAGCGGATTTGTACAGGGCATGTTAAGTGGGTTAGATGTCTGTGCAGTGGAGATGTCCCCACGAATTGCATAAATCTTGTTTTTTTTAAGTGATTAGGAATATCGTGAGCAGTGAGCGAGTTACTGGGTGGAGATGGTGGTGGAGAAAGTAGAGAGTTAAAAGTAGAGAAGAGACGACGAGGACTGGAGGACAGGGTATTAATGAGGGTGACAAAATAGGCTTGTTTGGCAGCATGGAAGGAGGTATTGTATTTTAACCACTTAACAACCGGTCCATAGCCGAATGGCGGTTGTTTAACTCTGGGAGGCTGTCATATGACGTCCTCCCAGAATTCCCCTCTCGTGCACCCCTGGGGCGCGCACTCGAGAGCATCTGTGAACGCCAGGTCCACAGGACCCAGCGCATCACGGATCACGGTAAACGTCCGCTCATCGCGGCCGTTTATCACGTGATCGCTCCGTCAAATGACGGAGCGATCACTTGTAAACAAACTGGCGTCATGGTATGACGCCGGTTCCTCCCCCTCTCTGTACCGAACGGTACAGCGGAGGGGGAAGAGATCGGTGTCAGCAGCGCTGTGGGCTGCATCTGCAGTGCCCACATCGCTGCTCATCGAAATGTAACCCCTCAATTCCCTGGCATTACTCCGCAATACCCTGCAATACTCTGCAATACCCCCCAATACTCTGAAGTACCAGAAAATACCCTGGCAATACTCTGCAACGCCCGCCAATACTCTGCAACGCCCGCCAATACTCTGCAACGCCCGCCAATACTCTGCAACGCCCGCCAATACTCTGCAACGCCCGCCAATACTCTGCAACGCCCGCCAATACTCTGCAACACCAGCCAATACTCTGCAACACCAGCCAATACTCTGCAACACCAGCCAATACTCTGCAACACCAGCCAATACTCTGCAACACCAGCCAATACTCTGCAACACCAGCCAATACTCTGCAACACCCGCTAATACTCTGCAATAACAGCTAATACTGTGCACTACCCTCCAATACTCTGCAGTACCCGCCAATACTCTGCAGTACCCGCCAATACTCTGCAGTACCCGCCAATACTCTGCAGTACCCGCCAATACTCTGCAGTACCCGCCAATACTCTGCAGTACCCGCCAATACTCTGCAATGCCCTGCCAATACCCTGCCATAAATTGCCATACTTGGAGATACCCAGCCATACTCGGAGATACCCTGCAATACCCAGCCATAGTCGGTGATACCCTGCAATACCCAGCCATAGACATCCCCCCTCCCTCCGCCCTCCGGTGCTTCTACCGACTTGCCAATACGATCAAAGCCAGAATCTTTTTTTTTTTTTTATTTCAGGCTTTCCAGCCTAGAGGTGAGATGCGGGGTCTTATTGACCCCATATCTCACTGTAAAGAGGACCTGTCATGCCATATTCCTATTACAAGGGATGTTTACATTCCTTGTAATAGGAATAAAAGTGATCAAAAATTTTATTTTTGGGGAAAAAAAGTCAAACTAAAATAAATAAAGTAAAATGAACAATACGTTTTTTTTTTTAAAGCGCCCCTGTCCCCATGTGCTCGCATGCAGAAGCGAACGCATACGTAAGTCCCGCCCACATATGAAAACGGTGTTCAAACCACACATGTGAGGTATCGCTGCGAACGTTAGAGCGAGAGCAATAATTCTAGCCCTAGAACTCCTCTGTAACTCAAAACATATAACCAGTTAAAAAAATTATAAGCGTCGCCTATGGGGATTTTTAAGTAGAGACGTTTGGCGGCATTCCACGAGCGTGTGCAATTTTGAAGAGTGACATGTTAGGTATCTATTTACTCAGCGTAACTTCATTATGCAAAAATTGGGCTAACTTTACTGTGTTTTTTTTTTAAGCACAAAACTATTTTTTTTCCCAAAAAAAGCATTCGAAAAATTGCTGCGCAAATACCGTGCGATAAAAAGTTGCAATGACCACCATTGTATTCTCCAGGGTGTTTGCTAAAAAAATATATAATGTTTTGGGATTCTATGTCATTTTCTAGCAAATAAATGATGATTTTTACATGTAGGAGAGAAATGTCAGAATTGTCCTGGGTGCTCCAGAACGCCTGATGGCGCTCCGTGCATGTTGGGCCTCTGTATGTGACCACACTGTGTAAAAGTCTCACACATGTGGTATCGCCGTACTCGGGAGTAATAGCAGAATGTGTTTTGGGTTGTAATTTGTGGTATGCATATGCTGTGTGTGAGAAATAAACTAATAATATGACAATTTTGTGAAAAAAAAAAAAAAGTAAAAAAGAATCTTGATTTTGCAAAGAATTGTGGGAAAAAATGACAACTTCAAAAAACTCATCATGCCTCTTACTAAATACATTGGAATGTCTTCTTTCCAAAAAGGGGTCTTATTTTTACCAAAGATATGTAGTATTATAAATTTTGGCCAAAATTTATGAAGAAAAAATTACTAATCTGCTAAATTTTATAACAGAAACAAAGAAAATTTTATTTTTTTACAGAATTTTCTGTATTTTTTCTTTTATAGCACAAAAAATAAAAAAACGAGCGGTGATTAAATACCACCAAAAGAAAGCTCTATTTGTGTGAAAAAAAGGACAAAAATTTCATATAGGTCCAGTGTTGCATGACTGAGTAATTGTCATTCAAAATGTGAGAGCACCGAAAGCTGAAAATTGGTCTGGTTATTAAGGGTGTTTAAGTGCCCAGTGGTCAAGTGGTTAAGAAGGCATATTCATATTGGGTAAATGCTTGCTGGGATTTGGTTTTACACCACAGTCGCTCCAGTGCTCGGCTATCTCTCTTAAGGTTTTTGGTTTTGTCAGTCTGCCAAGGTTGTAATAGAGAGAACTAACTGCAATGTCATCTCAAAAACCTGATATTGTAATTTTCTCTGGCTCAGATTTTGAATGGAAAGTTGGCAGTTTGCAGAGACTAGGAAATATGTAATAATGTATAATGTTTTGACTATTGTGAAATTAAAGCCCTGAGGTGTAGTGGTTAGAGCTGCACCCCTATTGTATACAGCAGTGGTGGTTAACTTGAAAATAATAAAGGGTCTCAAGTACTGGCTCCTGACCCTTAAAGAGATCGCACAATAGTAGCGCTTTCTTGTGCATTGAGGTGCATTGCTTCAAAATAGGCAGTTCATTCAAAAGGAATGAATGGTCTATACTGCACTTCAGTATGTAATGTTGGTCTTGCTACATTTGTTTGTGGAAGCGTATCGCAATGCACACTAAAGAAAATAGAGTACAATATATATAGCAGTGGTATGAGTGACAGTAATCATAACCTCCAACACTGATGTCAATGAGTGCAAAAATAACCTCCAGCATTGATGTCATTGGATACAATAATAACACCTAACATTGGTGTTAGCCCCCATGCTAATGTGCAAAGGCAAGCAAATGCATCAGTCCCACGCGGACGCAAACAGCGATTGTCCCACACATGTGAGGTATCACCACGGACGTAAGATCATGGGCAGCAATTCTAGCACTAGACTTCTTCTGTAGATATAATGTGGCAACCTGTAAAGGCTTTTAAAGCATCACCTATGGGCAGTAAAATTTACAGCGTTTGTGTGGGCGTGCACAATTTTAAAGTGAGACAGTAGTACTATTTACTTGGTGTGACATCATCTTTTATATTTTCCAAAAATGTTAGTTATGTGTTGTGTTTGTTTTGCATTAAAGTTTTAAAAGGTGTATATTTTTTCCCCAAAAATTGCGTTTGAAAAACTGCTATGTAAATGCTGCATGACATAAAAAATTGCACAACCCACCAATTTATTCTCTAGGGTCTCTGGTTTGAAAAAATATATACAAAATATATAATGTTTGGGGTTTTAAGTATTTTCTAGCAAGACACCTACAGAGGTGTTGACTGCCTCCCTGAAAAGCAGACAGTAAAAGGACAGTAAGGTTACGTTTCCACTAGTGACTTGTCTTGCGACTTGGGACTGCAAAGCCGCATGACAAGTCGTACCCTATGATTTCCAATGAGTACCGTTCATATCTATGCAACTTCAAGTGGCAGCGACTTCAAAGTAGTCCCTGTACTACTTTGGTCCCACTTTGATGCGACTTGAGGTCCATAGACCTCAAGAATACACAGGTATTGCTTCAAGTCACATCAAAATCGTGGCAAATTTGTGCGACTTTCAGTTCGCAATAGTGCAAACCTAGGCTAAAAGGAGGTTTCCAGATGTTCAAAAGGTAATACTGCAGCTTCCCAATGCCTACTTTTTTTTTAATTGTTATTATTGCCAAACAACAATTTTACATTAAAGCAATTGTAAACTGCAGATGTTGCAAAAAAATAAAAAATAACCCTGCAAGGCAATGGCATAATGTGCAAGTATGCATCGCAAACTTGCACATTATGAAATAACTTGGAATGAAGCCCTACAGCACTGTAATTTCACTGCTGACAGGGCTGACATGTTCCCCCGGTCTTTCTTCCGGGTTTGCGCACGCACGCAGGAGCCCTCGCTTCCGGTGTTCTGTCAGATTAGTGAACCCGCCAGATCAGCAAACAAAAGTGACTTTCTGTCTCATTGTGCATGCATTCCACCTCTAGCAACTTTGCTAATCTAACAGAACACCTTCGGTCAGAAGGCGGCAGTGGACCTCTTGCTACACCCAGCCAAGTCTTGAATTTAATACTCATTATAGCAATAAAGCGAGCATATGGGTTTTCTAATCTGACAGAAAACCGTGACAGAGTGAGGGTGTTCAAAAATGTCTGTCGGCGCCTTATGACTATAAGTTTGGCGCTGAGCAGTGCGGGGTGTACCAAGATGGCCGTCGCCACTGTCTGATGGCAGGCTTTTAAAATTTAATATCAACAGTCCCAAGGGTTTCAAAATACTGTATATAAGCATACACTATATGCTCACTTTATCAGGGATGTGCGGTAAGGTCAGTGGCTTGTGAGGCACTGGACAGTATCAGAGCCAGATACACACAGGTTACATACGCCACGAATGTTACAGCGAGTGCAATAATTCTAGCACTAGACCTCCTCTGTAACTCGTAAATGTTTTTAAAGTGTCTCCTATGAAGATTTTTAAGTACCAAAGTTTGGCACCATTCCACGAGTGTGCGCAATTTTAAAGCGTGACATATTAGGTATCTATTTACTCAGCGTAACATCATTTTTCACATTATACAAAAAAACAGGCTAAATATTTTTTTTTTTTATTCATGAAACTTTTTTGTCCCCAAAAAATGCATTTGAAAAATTGCTGCGCAAATATCGTGTAATAAAAAAAGTGTAATACCATGTAACATAAAAAGTTGCAATGACCACCATTTTATTCCCTAGGGTGTCTGCTAAATATATATATATATATATATATAATGTTTGGGGATTCCGAAGTAATTTTCTAGCAAAAAAGTGATGATTTTAACATGTAGGAGAGAAGTGTCAGTATTGGCTTGGGTGGCAAGGGGTTAATTACCATAAGTAAGTAATATACAAATAATAATTATTATATATTGTTCTTAAGGTAATTTACTATATTTTCAAAAACTGTATTCAAGCAAGTGGCTTGATGGACAAATTACTGAAGTATGAAGTTGTAACTTCAAACCAGTAATTTCACAGTAAATAGATAAATAATAAATGATGTTATAATATATAGCATAATGATATATGATTTAGCTTGATTAAAACAGTACCTTTTCATCAGCAGCAGATTCCCATTGTCCGTCTTAACTGTGTGACAAAATCCTGGGATTATGGGTAAGGCTCCATGCACACTGAAGCTCAAAAAAGCTTTTCCTGGACGCCAGATTGCTGGCAGAAAATGCTGGTTGAAAAACCTGCTTTAAACAGCGTTTTTTACTAGCGTTTATGAGCGTTTATTAGCGTTAGCGTTTATGGGCGTTTTCATTAAAAATACACAGAGGACACTCCAAAAATCCCACAGTGCATTATAAACTCCCACAATGCATTGAAAAAATAGAATGCCGAACACTAATTAACGCGCGTTTATGGCTCTGCCTCACCTGCCTCCCCTGCCTGCACGTCCCTGCACCTTATTGCTCTAATGAGTCTGAAATTCAAGACTTGGCTTAGTGTAACAAGATGTCCACTCCCGCCATCTGACTGCAGGTGCATAGCTCCCAACTGTTCATGATTTTGAGGGACTGTCCCTGATTTGGAGCAATGTCCCTCTGTCCCTTTCCACCCCCCCCCCCCCCCCCCCCCCCCCCCCCCCATTTGTCCCTCATTTTGGTCTGATCCTCATAGTTGTATATAAAATGCACTTTTTATCTTTCAAAAAATGTTTCCCAGTGCTAAACCTTCCATCCAAATTCTAAATTGCTGCATTTGTAAATTTTTAAATCCAATATAAAGGAATAGTAGTGGTAAAAAAAGCTCTTGTGG
The DNA here is from genome assembly GCF_037356315.1 of Lithobates pipiens. Taxonomy (NCBI): domain Eukaryota; kingdom Metazoa; phylum Chordata; class Amphibia; order Anura; family Ranidae; genus Lithobates; species Lithobates pipiens. The sequence continues at coordinate 297,318,285 of NW_027507764.1, forward strand.
ATCTAATTAACCTTTTTTTGGTTAATTCTCCTTTAAAGGGGTGTGGCAGAGGGCATGTCCTATGCCTACATACTTTTGCTAGTAGGTGTCCCTCATTCCCATCTCAAAATGTTGGGAAAGAAGGACAGAGGGACATTGCTCCAAATCAGGGACAGTCCCTCAAAATCAGGGACAGTTGGGAGCTATGCAGTCCCATTCACTTGCATGTGCGTATGACAGGTAGTGATGCCTGCTAAAACTTGGAATGAATTACTAAGACCCCTTTCACACTGGGGCTGCGGCCGCGTTAGCGCCACTAGCTTTAGCACTGTTTAAGCTGCGCTTCCATTTATTCCATTGGTCAGGGCATTTTGGGTGCGTTAAATACAGCGCTCCCAAACTACCCCAAAGATGCTACTTGCAGGACTTTTTGGAACGTCCCGCAAGCACACCTCCCCAGTGTAAAAAGTCACACTTGAATGAATAGGAGGCGGTTTTCAGGTGCCTGGAAGAGGTTATTTCCAGCCAGTGGCGTTGCTAGGGGGTGGCTTTTGGGGCTATAGCCCCAAATCTGCAGGGGTCGCTAAGGGGAAGGGATGTTCTCTGGGAACCCTGATGTAAGTGGGAGGCTCTCTGGGGACCCTGATGCAAGGGGGAGGCTCTCTGGGACCCTGATTTTAAGGGGGAGGCTCTCTGGGGACCCTGATTTAAGGGGGGGGGGCTCTCTGGGGACCCTAATGTAAGGGGGACTCGCTGAGAACCCTGATGTAAGTGGAGGGCTCTCTGGGGACCCTGGTGTAAGGGGGAGGCTCTCTGGGGACCCTGATTTAAGGAGGAGGCTCTCTGGGGACCCTAATGTAAAGGAGGCTCTCTGGAAACCCTGATGTAAGTGGGGGGCTCTCTGGGGACCCTGATGTTAGGGGGAGGCTCTCTGGGGACCCTGATTTAAGGGGGAGGCTCTCTGTGGACCCTAATGTAAAGGAGGCTCTATGGGAACCCTGATGTAAGTGGGGGGCTCTCTGGGAACCCTGATGTAAGTGGGGGGGCTAACTGGGGACCCTGGTGCTAGGGATAGGCTCTCTGGGGACCCTGATGTAAGCGGGGGGCTCTCTGGGGATATACACACACACATATATATATATTACTGCATATACATGTGTATGCCTGCCCAAGCATATGACTTTCTTTATTACGCTGCTATGGGCTCTAGCCCCAGATCTTTTGTAGACCTAGCAATGCCCCTGTTTCTAGCGCTAAAGTGCCTGAAAACAGCCCCAGTGTGAAAGGGGTCTAAAATTGCCATGGCTGCAAACTGATTGTAGGTAGGTCAACGCCCCGTGTGAAAGGAGCCTGAGATTTACATTGCTTCTAAGACCCTTTTCACACTGGCCGTTAGCGTTTTATTGACGATTTTTGGCCAAAAAAAGGGTAAAAACTCCAGATTTTTAAAGGCACTTTTGCAACACTGCCCATTCATTCCAATGGGCAGGGCATTTTGGGTGCGCTAAATACAGCCCGCCTCAAAGATGCTGCTTGCAGGACATTTCGGAATGTCCCACAAGCGCACCGACCCTGTGTGAAAAGTCACACTGCAATGAATGGGAAGCGGTTTTCAGGTGCTTTGCAGAGGCTTTTAGAGCTGAAGCACCTGAAAACCACCTCAGTGTGAAAGTAGTCTAAATGTACTTTAGAAGAGAGGAAGAATGCTGTCTCTTCTACTGCCAAAGCTGCAGGGGAGGCACAGCTACGTAGGAACATACATCGAATTTGTGCGGTGACACTGAGCTCCCAGCACCTCCACACATGAAGTAAACATGCAGCGGTGGCGGGAAATGAACGTGCACTTCCCAATCAGCACAGCCCCGGCTTCCTGGCACAGCGCGCAAGTTCATATCTTTGGTGAAAATTGGGCATCTCTGAGGGGGGCGTTCCCCAAACTGAACCACCCCTATGAGGCAATGTGATTGGGTGCCAAAACAAAACAAGAGAAGGTAATGAGGGAAGACTAAATAATTGTAGAGGAGGAAGTGGATAGGCGAGCAGCCCGTGCTGTGTAGGAGGTACAGTAGTAGAGTTCTGTGTGAGCTGTGAGGAGCGCTCGTTATCACACTCACTGAGGCATGGCTGGCTCTGCCCAGGATCACCCTGACCTCCACCATCGTCGTCATGAAGCGGGGACACCTCCTCCGAGTCAGTGTATAGAAGGACGGAGCAGGCTCAGCTCTCATCCCTCGCACACCTCTACAGGTGAGCACCACGGCTAGTCTCCATACATTATACAAGCTCATTGGACCATCTCCTCTGTAGCTTCGTTTAGGAGAACCTGTCTGCTTTCATATTAAAGTGCTTGTAAAGGTAGAAGGAATTTTTGTTTCCTTAACTTTAAAGCGGAGTTCCAACCAAAAAATGGAACTTCCACTTTAATTACTGGTGACCCCCTGACATGCCACATAACATGGCATGTCTTTTTTTTTTTTTTCCCCTAGTTTTCACAGGTACCCAGCTCCCACTTCCTCTCCTGGCTCCACGGCGCCGAGCAGAAGTTGTCCTCTTCCCCCTCCCTCCGTGCAGTATTCTGGGGCACGTCAAAGGTCCCGAAGATTGCCTGGCCATTCACAGAAGCCACACCTGGCTGCCCACGCTTGCAATGCTGTCTCCACAAAGAGGAGGGCGAGAGAAGCTGGACCGTGACACAGGTAAGTGTCTGTCTATTAAAAGTCAGCAGCTACACTTTTTGTAGCTGCTGACTTTCAAATCGGTGGAACTCTGACTTAATGCATTCTCTGCGTTAAGGTACAAAAACCTTTCAGTGTCAGCACCCCCTTAAATACTTACCTTGAGGCAGCGCCATGCCTGTCTGAAGCAGCGCCCTGGGCTCCTGTTGCTGTCAATCCAACCTGTGAGGGGGGTCGGGGTTGAGCCGCTCTGTGTGTGTCAATAAAGGCACACAGCTGAGCTCAGGATGGAGCCCGCATGAGTGCCCCCATAGCAAGCCGCTTGCTATTGGGGGTGCTCAGAAAGCAGGGGGAGTCAGGAGAGCCTTCAGAAGAGGAGGTTCGGGGCTACTGTGTGGAAAACTATTGCTCAGAGTAGGTCAGTATGACATGCATATTATTTTAGAGAACGAATACACCTTTACAATCACTTTAATTAAATAGATCACTTCTGGTTTTTCTTCGTGTGACATTGTTTTGGTAAGGCTGGTCATACACTATCTAGTCCTGCTGGATCATTTACTGTAGATCTACCACCAAATATATATATATATATTATTATAATTTATTTATTTTATTTTGTAAAAAAAGAAAAAAAAAATCAGTTTTTCCCTTTTTATTGATTGAAGATTGAACTAGATGGACTTGTCTTTTTTTTTTTTTTTTTTCAGCTGGACTAACTATGTAACTATATATGTAGTAGGAGAGCCAGGTTGCTTAGGTTTATCCTTATCCTACTTCATTTTGGTCAGGCTGGTCATACGCTATACAGTGTGATTGTACAATCTCTTAGATCGTAGATCTACCATCAGCTATGTAGTAGAATAGCTTGTCTCATTTTATACTATTTGAACAGATTCCTTAAAGTGGTAGTAAAGTCATTCTGTTTATCTTGTACCTACATGTAAACCTATACTATATATAGGTTCACACTGACTGCGGGTTAAAAATTGTGCGAGTTCAGCAGAAGCTTCAGGAGCAATTTCAGAGACATCTGTGCAGGTTGCTGCATAGATGTGTATTGAAATCAGCCCCCAAAGTCGCCAAAGTGGTGCCGGAACTACTTTTTGAAATCAGTGCGGCGTCACACAGATTCGGGTGGTGCTATTGCCGACAAAAGCCACCAATTTGGCATGCGATTTGACATGTCAAATTGCATGCCAGATCGACCCGATGTGAACGTGGGCTAAAGGAGATCTATGTTTTTTTTTTTTTTTTTTTTTTTTTAAGATTTACGTGGATGCAGCATCGGTCCCCTGGTGCCTCTAACACTGAGAACCGAGCAATCAAATACAGCCAATGGCTCGGTTCTCACAGCTCTCTGCTCTGCGTCTCCTCGCTCACTGAAGCACTGGGCTATGGAGGGGCGGGAGCGGCTGGCTCAGGCTCTCATCGGCTTGCCAGGTGCCGGTCCAGGCACGTGAGCGTATCCAGACTCCATTGTCATGATCATGCCCAAGTGGGACTGGCTCTGTGATGTCACCCTACAGCAGGCCTCAGCCCGGTGTTCGCTGAAAACGGGTCACAGGAGTGCAGAATGAACTGCACTCCTGTGATTCACGGAAAGAGAACAGCCAAACGAGCTTTAGCTGTACTTCTCCTTTTAGGATGGCCATGCATTTATACAATTTTCTTATTCAATTTCCTTTTAGATTTACCTTCAACTATGTAGTATAAGGGCCTGTCTGATTGAATACAAATTAAAAAATATTTAGATTTGACCTCATAGTTTATGGTTTTGGTAAATCTAAAGGAAAAATGTTCATGAAAGTTGTATAATGTATGGCGAGCCTTACCTGTAGGTACTGTAAATATCTCCTAAATGTGCACTGTTTAGGAGATATTTACTTCTATAGAAGCCGGTGACGCCACTGGCGCATGCACCCTGAGGCTTCGTTCACATCTAGGCATTCCGGGTCCCTGTGATTCTGCAAGCGATCACGATCAGCTAAGTAAAAGTGCTTCTCATCTTCTCTAGACTAAACAAGCAATTAACCCTTAGGCCGCGTACACACGGGCGGACTATCCGTCCAACTAAGTCCGTCAGACAATCCGACAGACAGTCCGTCCTACTTTTGAATGAACGGACTTGACCACACACGCCGAACAGACAGTCCGCTGAAAGCTTGCGCGATGACGTGTACAGCACGTACGACGGGACTAGAAATTCAACGTCCAATACACTGCAATGCAACCTTCGGCCATGTAAATCCTTTCTGAGCATGCGCCATACTTAGTCCGTCGAACTAGCCTACTCACGAGCGGACTGTCCGCTGAAACCAAGTTTGGACGGACAATATTACGGAAATTCCGAAAGACTTAGTCCGCCAGACTGTCCGCTGAAAAAGTCAGCTGAAGCCCACACACGAGTGGATTGTCCGCTGAAACACGTTTCAGCGGACTAAGTTGGACGGACAATCCTCTCGTGTGTACGCAGCCTTACAGTTTGGGTTTTAAAGTTTCCCCAAGCTGGGCTTTACTGGTAGTCTAAGGGTGGCCCTACATTATACAATTTTCCTGAATAAGTTTCCTTTAGATTTGGCAAAACCAAATAATGAGGTCAAACCTAAACACTTTTTAGAGTGTATGCAGTCACAGGCCCTTGAACTACATGGTTGAAATTAAATAAGACAATTGTATAATATGATCAGATTGTCTGGTGCAGTGATGACGAACCTTGGCACTCCAGATGTTTTGGAACTAAATTTCCCATGATGCTCGTGCACTTTGCAATGTAGTTGAGCATCATGTGAAAGGTAGTTCCAAAACCTCTGGGGTGCCAAGGTTCCCCATCACTGGTCTAGTGTATTGCCAACCATAGTGTGTAATGCATGCCATTCCTAAGATGCTTTCCTAAGGATATTTCACTCCCCTTTCTGATACTGAGCTCATTGTGAGATTTGGACTCCATGAAGACATCAATGTTTTTGCTGTTTTCTGTCTTGTAGTTTTGCCCTGGGTTTAGTCTTGTGTTTAGGTTTAAAATGTGAAGCTGGATCATGTTTATATCATTTTCTAGAGTTAAGCATATGGTTACAGTCTTCATACAGACCTAGCGGGTTGTGATTCATAAGAAAATAAGCATATCTCTGCACCCAGGAGTGACAGGTGCTTGTGTACAGCCACCTGTGCAAATCAGCTTACACCGGCAGACCAATGTGTGACCCTGGATGTGGACAGGGCCATTTATGTCTCCCTGTATACATGTAAATGATCAGGCATGCTGTTACCAGCATACATCTGGAGCCTGTCATTGATTTCTACAGATGACTGTACTGAAACATATGTGACTCCTGGGTGCTGAGCTACGCTTGTTTTTTCCTATAGTGTACAGTTCTCTGCTGTTATATGAGTGAGCCTTTACCAGTGCCAGGACAGGATAATCTGATGACCAGGGCACTCCTAGCTGCCAACGTGCTTGTCTTAGCAATACTGCTTGGCTCCAGGTCTGCCAACCGAGTTTCATGTGAACTCAGAAGTGCGCAGTGATGTAATGGAACTGGGTTGTTGCTGGGTTATGAAGGAGAACAGTCACACAGTGCGCACAACACACTACAATGAGCAGTGGGTGTGGCCACACTGCACTAACAATGGGAGGGGCTTAAAGGGGCATAGTAAATAGAACCTGAGTCTACTTACTGTATACGCAGCACACATATGCCACAGTTCTTATATCCACAGAATAACCCTCAGCACAATCATTTTGTGAAAACTCATCCATTACATGCTTCTTTGCACAAAGAATATAGACATGCAGGGGAATTCATAAAAGATGTCAGTGCTTGCAGATAGGTAAAGTGTATATATATCTGTTTGTGTCTACACTGAGGAAATAGTGTCCCATCCTCCTTCCCCGGCCACTGTGCCCCTTAACACACTCACAGATGCATGGCTGAGTAGCTTTACACTGGGGTAGGTGGAGCCTGTTGGGAACTAGTTCCCCATCAGGTCTGCTTCACTTTTAAAAGCAGCTTTTGAATCTGCTTTCTCCCATGTGCTGTCAATCAAACGTAAATCTCCCCAACAGGCTCAACCCACGCAGAGATCGGTTCCCAAATATGGGCATTTCCTATATTTGCCCACTACTAAGCACTGTATGCTGTGCCATCCTCAATAGACATGTTTTCTTTTTCAAACAGCTATCGCGATAAAGCAACCCCCCTTTCACCTTTGCACCCATCATCCACAGCTCACCTCTGCCCCTCCCCCCGTGCACGGCTCACCTCTGCCCCCCCGCGCGGCTCACCTCTGCCTCCCCAGCCCCCCTGTGCACAGCTCACCTCTGCCCCTCCCCCCATGCACAGTTCACCTCTGCCCCTCCCCCCGTGCACAGCTCACCTCTGCCCCCCTTCACAGCTCAATTCTGCCTCTGCCCCCCAGCCCTCCCATGCGCAGCTCACCTCTGCCCCTCCCGGTTTTGCACAGCTCACCTCCACAACCATCCCCCCCCCCTTCCTGTCCACAGCTCACCTCTGTCCCGTCCACAGCTCACCTGTACTACTGACCCACATTTCACCTTAGCACCCGTGTTGCACATGCACAGCTCACCTTTGTATCATTTACAACAATTCACCCCCCCCCTGTGCTGCACAGAGCTCACCTCCGCCTCCCATGCACAGCTCATCTCTGCCCCCCCTCTGTGCAGAGCAAACCTCTACCAACCCCCCCCCCCCCCCCCCACGCAGAGCTACATAAAAAAAATCCCAATAAGTCTATTTTGATTGGTTTGCGCAAAAGTTAGGGCATCTACAAAAGGGTATTTATGGCATTTTTATTATTTAATTTTTACTAGTAATGGTGGTGATCTGCAATGTTTAGCGGGACTGTGACATTGTGGCGGACAGATCGGACACATTTTTGGGACCATTGACATTTTATACAGTGATCCGTGCTATAAAAAGGCACTAATTACTGTGTAAATGTCACTGGCAGGGAAGGGGTTAACACTAGGGGGTGATCGAGGGGTTAAATGTGTTCCTTAGTTAGTGTTTCTAACTATGGGAGGATTGGACTGACTGGGGGAGGAAACATATCACTGTTCGCAATTACTGCAAACAGCAGATCTGTCTCTACTCCCCTGTCAGAATGAGGATTTGTGTGTTTACACACAAAATGCCCGTTCTGGCTCTCGTGCCCGCGATCGTGGGTAGCCAGCAGCGTTTGTGCCTGCCGACCACGCGCTATGGCTCTTAAAGGAGCCTTTGTATATTTTATGATGATTTGCGCAGGAGAGCCAACCTGCCGCCGTATATGTACAGGAGCTGGTCAGCAAGTGGTTCATTTAAGACTTTTACTGATAGTATGTTCAGGGGAGTGTAAAAAAAAATTATTATGCCTCTGAATGCAGCTTTATATTAAATGCATGTGTAAGTTCATTGCTGACCTTTTTCTTCTGAAAATACTAGGTCTTTGACTGCTATGCTGGGCCACTTACTTCAGTACTTTCTGAGTCCCTGACCTGCAACAAGTATGATGGCTAAGAATTCTTTCCCTCTGAGTTTTCAGTTCTGTATTCTTAAAGCTGTAGTAAAGTCCCCTTTTTCACTTATACCTACAGTTACGCCTATAATAAAGCGTACCTGCACAACTAGTAAATGTCTCCTAAACGTGCACCACTTAAAAGATATTTAATTTAGTAGCAGTCAATTACATCACCAGTGCATGCCGACTGAATTCTGAACAGACGGTACCGTCCGTTCAGAGCTCTGTGCCATGGGCCTGACTCCTGTAAAATGTGCTTATGGTGGTTTTATATTTCCTACTCTATACAAAATGGAGAAAAAAAAATACTTTTATTTTTAGATACATTTAGAGCTGCATGATTTTAGCTAAAAGAATCAACATTGTTTTGCTTAGAATAAAGATCACGATTCTTCATAGTTAATTAGGTTGAATAAAGACACCAGTCCATCCAGTTCAACCTGAGTGAGTGTCTACAATTGTCCCTTTCCCTGTACGTTGCTACACCCACATCGGTCCCTATCCTCAAGGAGCCCACAATCCAAGGTCCTCATTCATATACTAGGGCCAATTTTGGACAGAAGCCAATTAACCTACCTGCATGTCTTTGGATTGTAGGAGGAAACCGGAGTACCCGGAGGAAACCCACACAGGCACAGGGAGAACATGCAAACTCCAGGCAGGTAGTGTCGTGGTTGGAATTTGAACCAGCAACCTTCTTACTGCTAGGTGAGAGTGCTAACCTCTACACCCCTGTGCTGCCCTATTCTTGCGGCGTAACATCATCTTTCACATTATACAAAAAAGTTGGGCTAACTTTACAGTTTAGTTTTTTTAAAATTCATTAAAGTGTTATATATATATATATATATATATATATATATATATATATATATATATATATATATATATATATATATATATATATATATATATATATATATATATATATATATATATATATATATATATATATATATATATATATATATATATATATGTGTGTATGTTTGGGAGTTTCAAGTAAATTTCTAGCAAAAGATACAGATTTTAGCTTGTAAGCAACAAGTGTCAGAAAAAGGTTTAGTCTTTAAATGGTTAAATTGACCTCATTTACAGCCTGAAGGCCATTAATTTGAGCTAAAAGAACAAAAGATCCAAGATTTTCTCTTTATCTCTGCCTGCGATGTTGGGATAAAACTTGGCAGACTGCCATGATTGTGTTTTTTTTTTTTTTTTTGTCAGCTGTCAGAAGTAAGCAGAGAACTCTCTACACTTGTTACATAGAATCGGCAAAAAGCAATTTTAAGATTGTGAGGAGAGTTGAATCGTCACCTCAATTCTTTAACGATTAATCGCGCAGCTCTAGATATACTGTACCACTCTTCCTAACTGCCTCCCATTCATTGAAATTGGTGCTTTCAATGGAAAAAGTCCTGGCAAGCAACATTTTTGGAGATGTTTGGGAGCGCTGTATACAGCGCTCCCAAAACATCCCTGCCCATTGCAATGAATGGGCAGCACGTCCGAATCGCCTGAAAAGCGCTTCTGAAGCACCACAAAACCGGAGTTTTTAACCCCTTTTTTTGTGTGTTAAAAGTGGCTGAAAAACAGCGCAAAATTGAGAACGCACGGGCGGCCCCAGTGTGAAAGGGGTTTAAGGGTTTAATATCACATTAGCCATTGCCCTGTCCCAGACACTTATGACACTGAAACTTGAATGGCCAAAACTTTGAAGAACATTGCTCCTTTCCTTCTATCATACCAGACAAAAATTTTGGGGGAAAATACATCAGGGCCAGTTGCAGTAAACCCAAAAGACAGCTGGCTCCTGATAACTTAAGTAAAGCGAATAGCTGTGTGGGATCTGGTGTGCCCAGGAAACCAGATAAAAGAGGAAAGAAACAAAATGAACACGGGTGGTGAAGTTCTTCTTTGATCTCTAATTTTACACAAAAAAACCCTAATGCTCAGGGCATTTCTAGTACTGAGTAAATACCATGCAAACTAAAGTAGTGTATGCATACATTATTATTATTATTCAGGATTTATATAGCGCCAGTAATTTACGCAGCGCTTTTACAATTTGAAAAGGAGACAGTACAGTTACAATACAATAAAATACAAGAGGATTAAGAGGGCCCTGCTCAGAAAAGCTTACAACCTTATAGGGTGAGGCAGGTGGTACAAAAGGTTATAACTGTCGGGAATGAGCTGATGGAAGTGGTAGGAGATTAGTTGGAATGCCTTCCATATACTACCCTACCGCTTTGATTTGCCATCAAAGTCTTTAGGCATACACAGTGCTACTGGGTACAGGAACTCATTTAGCCCCTCCTCGTCCTTACCCTTCCACCAGTCCTAAAGTTATCGGTTCACTATTCCACAGTGGTTACCGGTATTTCAATTTACTGGTGTCAGTCAACAAAAAAAAAAAAAGACTGCCTTGACTTATCAAAGCTCAGTTCACACTTGCACAAATTTCCTTTAAGTGCTTAAAGCAGAAGTTTGGCACCAGGGTAAAGTTTAGTTCAGTTGAAAAGATGCTTTACAAACCTTTCAAAAGAATTAATTCTGAAATCCAGGTAGTAGTCACCGCTACTACAGTAATTGCAGCCGTCATCGAGTCCCTATGTCAAGCAGCTGCCCTGCTTTATAGTAGCCAAAGGGGATCTCTTGCTTGCCATGGGTGCCTTGCATTTTTCTTCATGGTTTTATAGCCATTTCAACTGAAATATCCGTTTCTAAAATGAGATCACATGATTTGAGCGTGAAAGTGCCTTATACGTGAGACCCCTAGATCACTTTCATAGTACACAGCCTAAAAAACCCCCGCTGATTTACATTTGTAAAATACATTTTCTGTTACAAAAAAAACCCTTTCACTAACACACACGCACATGTAGTTAAAGGAAATAACATTGAATATTTTGTGACAATGGCACTTGAAAGTGGGTGGTATATATTAGGCAGCAAGTGAACATGTTGTCCCTGCAGTTAATGTGTTGAAGACAACTTTGACGAGGACCAAATTCTAATAGCTAGATGACTGGGTCAGAGCAACTGCAAAACTGCAGCTCTTGTGGGATGTTTCAGGTCTGCACTGGTCAGGTCTTACAAAAAGTGTTTCAAGGAAGGAAAACCAGCAAACTATGTCAGAACTCACAGTGCATTGCAGTTTGTTGCTTAGTATCTGCTTTGTATCTGTAGACCTGTTAGGATGCCCATGTTGACACGTGTCCACAGCCATAAGCGTTTACCATGGGCACAAGAGCATCAGAACTGGACCACGAGCAGTAGGATAAGATGTTCTCGTCCCACGAATCACGTGTAGCACCCTGTTCCTAAAGAGGACTGCTAATAAATCTAATCTTGCTAGGTGGTAACCAGCCTGGCTAGTTGGTAGTCTTTGATCCACTGATTTCTGTCATAAGTCTGAGTTCAATTTGTAGTCTCTCTCTTCTGTCAATAGGTGGCACTGTTGCTTTTGACATTAGGATGATGGATTACAGTTAGGGATGCACCGAAATTTCGGCCACCGAAACATATCGGCCGAAAATGGTGTTTTCGGCAAAATGCCGAAAGGAAAATCTTGCCGAAAATGGAGGCGGGGCCTGTGCGGGGCTCCGCCCCCTGGTGCAGCCCATTGCACGGGTGTTTTCCTGGCTCGTCCCCAGTCCTCTGTCCTCCGTCCTCCCTTCCTCCCGCCCGACAGTGCGGTGATCTCCGTGTGTCACGGAGCTGTGCATTGAATTGCCCGGGCGGCTGCAGTAACAATGTCCCGCCTCCTGTGACAGACGGTACACTGATCCAATGGCGGGACATTGAATCAGCGTGACGTGATTACAGGAGGCGGGACATTGTTACTGCACCCGCCCGGGAAATTCAATGCACAGCTCCGTGACACACGGAGATCACCGCACAGATCCGGGCATGGGTGAGGCTGCATTTAGACACTGCATAAGGGGGAAAGAGTGTGCCCAGGGCAAGCATTGCAGAGTTTTGTCCGCAGCTAAATCAAGTTTTTTGTGCCCACAGTGCTGCTGCATCCAAAAGTCATTTGTTTGCCTCTGAGACTATCTACCTCTGGCCACTAGTGTGAATGGAGCCATGCTATATAAACCAGGTCACAGGACAAAGGCTGTACTCACTTTATTGACCATATAAAAAAAAAAAATTATAATCTTGATTTTGACCCAGCTAGTTTTTTATCGCCATGTGATAGAATGAGGAAGGGTTAAGTTATTGCTAGTAGAGGTAACGATATGAGTATTCCCAATAGAAGTCTGTTGGAACGGAATCAGGTAGCTTGCTTGGGGCCAGTTCACACCAGATGCAGTTCCGTGTGCTTTTTTTATTTTTTATTTTTTTGCACAAAATGCATGCACAGTGTTTTCCATGTATTCCAATGGCTCTAGTTCACACCATGCAGTCAGTTTCCACACCGGAAACTGACTGCATGGTGTGAACTAAAGCCATTGGAATACATGGAAAACACTGTGCATGTATTTTTATCAGGCAGGCTGCATCTGAGGGGGAACTGGTGAGGCTGCTTTGATCTCCTGTACCATGTCCGCAGTCTCTGACCATCTCCTGTACCATGCCTGCAGTCTCTGACCATCTCCTGTACCATGCCTGCAGTCTCTGACCATCTCCTGTACCATGCCTGCAGTCTCTGACCAGCTCCTGTACCATATCCCCAGTCTCTGACCAGCTCCTGTATCATGTCCGCAGTCTCTGACCATCTCCTGTACCATGTCTGCAGTCTCTGACCAGCTCCTGTATCATGTCTGCAGTCTCTGACCAGCTCCTGTATCATGTCTACAGTCTCTGACCAGCTCCTGTATCATGTCTGCAGTCTCTGACCAGCTCCTGTATCATGTCTGCAGTCTCTGACCAGCTCCTGTATCATGTCTGCAGTCTCTGACCAGCTCCTGTATCATGTCTGCAGTCTCTGACCAGCTCCTGTATCATGTCTGCAGTCTCTGACCAGCTCCTGTATCATGTCTGCAGTCTCTGACCAGCTCCTGTATCATGTCTGCAGTCTCTGACCAGCTCCTGTACCATATCCCCAGTCTCTGACCAGCTCCTGTATCATGTCTGCAGTCTCTGACCAGCTCCTGTACCATGTCTGCAGTCTCTGACCAGCTCCTGTACCATGTCTGCAGTCTCTGACCAGCTCCTGTACCATGTCTGCAGTCTCTGACCAGCTCCTGTACCATGTCTGCAGTCTCTGACCAGCTCCTGTACCATGTCTGCAGTCTCTGACCAGCTCCTGTACCATGTCTGCAGTCTCTGACCAGCTCCTGTATCATGTCTGCAGTCTCTGACCAGCTCCTGTATCATGTCTGCAGTCTCTGACCATCTCCTGTACCATGCCTGCAGTCTCTGACCAGCTCCTGTACCATATCCCCAGTCTCTGACCAGCTCCTGTACCATGCCTGCAGTCTCTGACCAGCTCCTGTACCATGCCTGCAGTCTCTGACCAGCTCCTGTAATATGTCCCCAGTCTCTGACCATCTGCTGTATGAAAATATTTTTTAAAAACAGTCATTTTCGGTATCGGTGCTGTTTCGGTATCGGTTTCGGTTTTAGGCCTAGTGTATTTTTCATTTTCGGTTTCGGCACCAAAAAACCCATTCGGTGCACCCCTAATTACAGTGAATTCAGGTGATGAGTAAATTGTCTTAGCCAATTAGCAGAAGTTTCTCTTGGCTGCTTTGCATGCTGGGATAGGCTATATATTCAGGAGGAGTCAGGTGCTACAAGATACAGATTGCTGCAAAATCAGCTTAAAGGCCCTTTTTCTTTTATGCTGTCTGCCTAGGTGTATTTTTGTCTGCGGAGTTTTCCTAATTGCTATTGCATTTGCCTAAGGATGTCCTGTGCCCTAACCCTCTCCCATTTTTCCTATTAAGAGAAATAAAACTCCTTGTTCATTTTTACAAAAAGTGACTGGTGCTCGCTCCTCCTGTGTCACACTCAATATAATGGGGAGCCTGTAATACTTCAAGTAATGCCGCTCTCCTCCTCCTCGAGTGTAGCTTATGATTGGAGGGGGAAAGCAGTCATGTGACCATCAATGAAACAGCAGAGGAGAGTCACATGACCCTGTCCACGAGAGAGTGGCGTTAATAGAGGTATATAGAAGCTTTAATTTACAATGAGTGTGACACAGGAGGATCGGTAAATGAGAAAGTGCTGTCAGTAATATTTTCTTAACTTTTTAACCACTTTCAGACCGGACCAATTTGCTGGTCAAAGACCAGACCACTTTTTGCGATTCGGCACTGCGTCGCTTTAACTGACAATTGCGCGGTCGTGCGACGTCGCTCCCAAACAAAATTGACGTCCTTTTTTTCCCACAAATAGAGCTTTCTTTTGGTGGTATTTGTTCACCCCTGCGGTTTTTATTTTTTGCGCTATAAACAAAAATAGAGCGACAATTTTGAAAAAAACGCATTATTTTTTACTTTTTGTTATAATAAATATCCCCCAAAAATATATAAAAAAACATTTTTTTCCCTCAATTTAGGCCGATACGTATTCTTCTACATATTTTTGGTAAAAAAAAATCGCAATAAGCGATTATTGATTGGTTTGCGCAAAAGTTATAGCGTTTACAAAATAGGGATAGTTTTATAGCATTTTTATTAATAATTTTTTATTTATTTTTTTACTAGTAATGGCGGCGATCTGCGATTTTTATTGTGACTGCGACATTGTCGGGGACCCATCGGACATTTTTGACACATTTTTGGGACCATTGTCATTTATACAGTAATCACTGCTATATAAATGCAGTGATTCCTGTGTAAATGACACTGGCAGTGAAAGGGTTAACCAGTGGGTGGCAGTGTAGGGGTTAAGTGTTCCTAGGGGTGTGTTACTAACTGTGGGGGGGTTGGGCTTTCATTTAGTGTACACTGATCTCTGCTCCAATCACATGGAGCAGAGATCAGCGTCACTAGTTGCTAGGCAGAATGGGGAAAATGTTGTTTATACAGCATTTCCTCCATTCGGCCGCTCCGTGAGACGATCGCGGGGATGCCCACGGCGATCGAGTCCGCGGGTCCCGCGACCGGACTCACGGGGGTCCCGACCAGCGCGGGAGCGCGCCGCCGGCGGCGCGCTCCCGATGGCACGGCGGCAACGAATATTGGACGTACATGTACGCCAATATGCCTGCCCGTGCCATTCTGTCGACGTACATCGTCGTGCGCTGGTCGGGAAGTGGTTAAAGTATGCTGGCAGCACTGTCCCAGGAAACGGGCTTTAGAATGAAAGGAGTCTGTGTGCTGTGCAGGGGGTCTGTGTGCTGTCGGGGGTCTGTGTTCTGTGTAGGGGGCTGTTTTTTTTTCTTTTCCTGAAACGTCCCTCTTAAAATTAGGGTGCATGTTATATGCCGATGAATACGGTAATGTTAAAGGCATTTAAAAAAAAAAAAAAATAATAAAATAAACGAACATGTCATGCTCAATTGCTCTCTGCAGTGGTTTTGCACAGAGCAGCCCGATACTCCTCTTTTCAGGTCCCCCGCTGGCACTCATGGCCCCTCCCTCCTGCTGAGTGCCCCCCATAGCAAGCAGGTTGGAATGGGGGTTCTTGAGCCACGTATCTGCGTGTCCATTCACACACAGAGCTGAGGCTCAGCCCCTCCCCTGATTGTCTCACTGGCTGCCAGCTCCTGCTGCTGTCTCAATCAATGAGGAGGGAGAGCCAAGGTAAGTATTGGGGGGGGGGGGGGGCTGCTACAAAGAGAAGGATTTTGACCTTCATGCATAGAATTCATGAAGTTAAAAAAAAACTTGAGCCCTAAGAACCACTTTAAGGTATTTCAGGAGAAATGCCTCACTATGGCCACTACATGGAGCTGATGATCATAGGAAATCACTGTTTTTTTTTTTTCTTTTATATAAATTAAACCCCTTGGTTTTGGATTGGCAGTCGATAAGGGGGGAACATGGATCTACATACCAAGACTACAGACACAGAGGCGGTGGCTGTGCCCTCTAGATTTTTTCAAGGCAAACTTTTATACTATGGCAAGAAAAAGTATGTAAACCCCTTGGAATTAATTGTTTTTCTGTAGTGATCATGTCAGGGTGGCTGTCCACCAGCTGAAGCTTAGTATAAGTTGGGTAATACACCTGGCCAAAGACTCTAAGCATTGAAGTAAATCCACCACAGACTGGCTTCCAAAAAAGAAACTGCACCTTTTGGAGTTGCCCACTCAGAGCCCAGACCTTAACCCCCATTAGAGATGCTGTGGAATGATCTCAAGAAAGCCACCCACACCAGACAAATGTGTCTGAGCTGAAGCAGTTTTGTAAAGAGGAATGGTCAAAAAATCCTTCTGAATGTTATACAGGTCTGATCCAGAAGGAGGTTTGACCAGATACTAACGCAGAGTGTTCACATACTTGTTTCCTCCATCAGTGTGAATGTTTAATGGGTATGCTCAATAAGGACATGAGAAAATAAAATTGTTTGTGCGTTTTCAGCTTAGGCACATTGTGTTTGTCTATTGTGATTTAGATGAGGATCAGATAACATTTTAAAGCAAATTACTGCAGAAAACCAGTTAAGCCCAGGAGATTCACATACTTTCTTGCCAGTATATACAGTGCCTTGCGAATGTATTCGGCCCCCTTGAACTTTTCAACCTTTTGCCACATTTCAGGCTTCAAACATAAAGATATAAAAATTTTATTTTTTGTGAAGAATCACCAACAAGTGGGACACAATTGTGAAGTGAAACGAAATCTATTGGATTTTTGAAACTTTTTTAACTAATAAAAAAATGAAAAGTGGGGCGTGCAAAATTATTCGGCCCCCTTGCGTTAATACTTTGTAGAGGCACCTTTTGCTGCGATTACAGCTGCAAGTCACTTGGGGTATGTCTCTATTAGTTTTGCACATCGAGAGACTGAAATTCTTGCCCATTCTTCCTTGCAAAACAGCTCGAGCTCAGTGAGGTTGGATGGAGAGCGTTTGCGAACAGCAGTTTTCAGCTCTTTCCACAGATTCTCGATTGGATTCAGGTCTGGACTTTGACTTGGCCATTCTAACACCTAGATACGTTTATTTGTGAACCATTCCTTTGTAGATTTTGCTGTATGTTTGGGATCATTGTCTTGTTGGAAGATAAATCTCCGTCCCAGTTTCAGGTCTTTTGCAGACTCCAACAGGTTTTCATCCAGAATGGTCCTGTATTTGGCTGCATCCATCTTCCCCCTCAATTTTAACCATCTTCCCTGTCCCTGCTGAAGAAAAGCAGGCCCAAACCATGATGCTGCCACCACCATGTTTGACAGTGGGGATGGTGTGTTGAGGGTGATGAGCTGTGTTGCTTTTACGCCAAACATATCGTTTTGCATTGTGGGCAAAAAGTTCGATTTTGGTTTCATCTGACCAAAGCACCTTCTTCCACATGTTTGGTGTGTCTCCCAGGTGGCTTGTGGCAAACTTTTAGACAAGACTTTTTATGGATATCTTTGAGAAATGGCTTTCTTCTTGCCACTCTTCCATAAAGGCCAGATTTGTGAAGTGTACGACTGATTGTTGTCCTATGGACAGACTCTCCCACCTCAGCTGTAGTTCTCTGCAGTTCATCCAGAGTGATCATGGGCCTCTTGGCTGCATCTCTGATCAGTCTTCTCCTTGTCTGAGCTGAAAGTTTAGAGGGACGGCCAGGTCTTGGTAGATTTGCAGTGGTCTGATAATCCTTCCATTTCAAAATGATCGCTTGCACAGTGCTCCTTGGAATGTTTAAAGCTTGGGAAATCTTTTTGTATCCAAATCCGGCTTTAAACTACAACAGTATTACGGACCTGCCTGGTGTGTTCCTTGGTCTTCATGATGCTCTCTGCGCTTTCAACAGAACCCTGAGACTATCACAGAGCAGGTGCATTTATACAGACTTGATTACACACAGGTTCTATTTATCACCATCAGTCATTTAGGACAACATTGGATCATTCAGAGATCCTCGCTGAACTTCTGGAATGAGTTTGCTGCACTGAAAATAATTTTGCACGCACCACTTTTCAGTTTTTTATTTGCTAAAAAAGTATAAAATATCCAATAGATTTTTTTCCACTTCACAATTGTGTCCCACTTGTTGGTGATTCTTCACAAAAAAATTAAAATTTTATATCTTTATGTTTGAAGCCTGAAATGTGGCAAAAGGTTGAAAAGTTCAAGGGGGCCGAATACTTTCGCAAGGCACTGTACATGTATAGGTAGGTTTTGGGTATTAGTAAGCAAAGCAATAGGAGCAAAGCTGCACCAAGTCATGCAGCTACCCATAAAACGGATAATTTGAAACAACTTTCAGAAGTGGAAAGTAGTTTTAAAAACTAGACTGTCTGGTTCAATTCTGGTGGCAATCCTACAATCCCTTTCCAAAAAAGTTGGGATGCTGTGTAAAATCTACATAAAAACAAGATGCAATGATTTTCCAAATCTTATAAACCCATATTTAATTCACAATAGAAAAACATATCAAATGTTTCAACTAAGAAAATGTACCATTTTAAGAAAAAATAAGGTAATTTTTGAACTTGATTGCAGCAACACATCTCAAAAAAGTTAGGGCTGTTTTTACGTAGATTTTACATAGCATCCCATCTTTTTTTTAATTGGGGTTGTAATTTAAACCTTGAGAATCAAAGATGCGTAAAAACCCCTGGCAAGGTTAGTTTGCTACAACCCATGTCACTATCACTCTAGATCGGCCCATCATCTGCAGAACAGTGGTGCCTCATACATAAGCATTGGGTCTTTTTTAATTTGAACGGGACTGGTGGAGTGAGCAGGAGGAGGGAGCAGGTAGCCAACACTACTTTTCTAGTTCTATAGTTCTGGTATTGCCTGCACTCCAACAAAAATGTAAACCAACATAAAAGTGCGCATGCCCCCTTTAATATTC
Source organism: Lithobates pipiens (assembly GCF_037356315.1). Lineage (NCBI taxonomy): Eukaryota > Metazoa > Chordata > Amphibia > Anura > Ranidae > Lithobates > Lithobates pipiens. The sequence continues at coordinate 297,337,371 of NW_027507764.1, forward strand.
AAAATTTATACACAACGATTCAAATTCATAAATGTGAAAAATTAAATAGAAATGAATAAATTAGATAAATGATAACCAGTTCATTTAACATATATGTCATAAAAATAATCCTAAAAAAAATGTGTATCATAAACCAGCATGAAAAATTATACCAATCAATGAGTGAAAAATGCAAAAAGTCCAAACATGTAAACATAAAATAGTCCAAATCCAGATAATGATCCAGGTGTTCTGCAATGCACAGTGATAAACAAGGACAAAACGGTGTTAACTTGCTTAGGAGGTGCTATCTGCTCTCAGAGGACCCCTGTTATGGGTTAACGCAATGGGTGGAGCCACATCTGTGACATCATCACTGCTGGTGAGGGCCACAGCCGTGTTTGTGGAAGTTTCATAACCGCTTTTCAGATGTAAGTGCAATACTTTTTATAATAGGGGTCTTTGCTGATTTACTACATCATCAAGCTTCTTCTATCCTCTGCTCTCTTGTGAGATGTGCGCTTTTCATCTGCCTGTGTCGGTTGGTACATCGGATAAGTCTTGTGGTGACACCAGCGCTGTGATTTACTGATGGGGTTATATCGTTGTCTGCAGATCTGGGGATAAGTGCAGGGGCTCTCACAAGAGCAAGGTGGATTTCTATCATTTGAAATCAGTTTAGTTCAATAAGAGTCATGATTATATGTGGGGATAGCACCTCCTGAGCATATTAACACTATTTTGTCCTTGTTCATGATTGAGCATCTGAATCACTATCTGTGGATTTGTACTTTTTTTTATGTTTAGTGTTCAGGCCTTGCTAAAAATGCAGCAGCCTTTAATCCCTTCTTTAAAATTAAAGTAGTTGAGTTAGTATGAAATACTTGCCTTAGATCAAAGCTATTGCAGCGATCCCCATACACTGATGTGACCGGCGACATCTCTCCCGGAGTTATTTCTGGGTTTGCGGGCTTCGGCGCTGTGGTTGTCCGGAGCCGCCATGACGCATGCACGCGGGAGCCGCCGGTCACAGCACAGCTACTGAAGAAAAGGCACAAGCGAGCAGTTTCTTCAGTGTGCATGTGCCGATACAGTGAATATCCCCTAAACGGTGCAAATTTAGGAGATATTCACGGCAATTACAGAACCGGAGCAGCAGCTTCAAGAGACAGAAAAACTCTGGTTTGGTTTTCTTCGCGTGGACCCAGGTGTTCTGACAGTGGACTCCTTTCCTCCTATTATCTTCCAGCTATATTTTGTTCAGGTCAGTACATTTCACTGTTGCAAATGAGGCCCAAACACAGTGCACTGGTGTCATCAAGAGCATAACACCAGCTATAATAGCAAGAAACCATTATAAGGGGCTCATAATAGTAAGGGCTTGTTTACTATTACTAGTTACTTTGTTGTAGTTTGGAGGGAGCGGTATAACCCCATATTTTGAGTCTTTTTTTTTTTATTTTTTTTTATTTTTTTTACCCCTCAATCGCATCCCCTTTAGCTACGGTGGCCAGAGGTATACACATGCTGCAGCAGTAATTATACACCCTGTCATGCCTGGCAAGCGTGATCCATGGCAAGTGCCTTGCAACCTTGTTCAACTTTGTATCACCTCCTTACCACCTGCTTAACCTCTTGGACCCTGCATTAGCACACTGCAACCTTTAGCATTGCATGCTGTTAAGGGGTGCTGGCAGAGTGGCCCCATTCACTTGAATGGGACACGATCGGCTGGTGGTAGCGCCTGCTGAGAGCAACAAGGGGTTTAATGTGCCATGTGTACACCCTTGGTTGCTGCCTCTGCACCTAGAGGGGTTGGGGATTGGGGCAAAAAAAACCAAGGCTCAACCTTAGCGCTTTAGCACCACATTGGGTGACACGGGCAACAATGTGCCCAGTGATCTTTGACTTCTCCCATGGTGTTCAGGTAGATCTCCACCTTTACAAGATTACCAACCCCTACTTTAGCATGTTCAGCAAGAAGATGTAAAAAAAATACTTAAAGGCACGTGAGATAAAAAAAAACAAAAAATGTAAGCACACTGAATACTATGACAATAAGTATGAATTACACGCTGCTATAAGAATATACAATTTGTGGATGGAGGGGGGTAATGTTCCTTCATAATATGTCAGTCCAGGTGTAGAAGCAATCCCCTAACATGCAGGTTTTCATTCAGTCTTATTTTGCATTAATGTTTGTAAGGGAATACCCTAGCTACGGTTTCACTTAATTTGCATGACTCATAATGCAAAATCTGGTGTGGTACACTTAGCGCTTTTCATATAGGCATAATACATATACAGTATTAGTCTAAATATTTTTCTTTCGTTCATTGACGGACACAGCATCTTCATCTTGACCTGGGTTATATGTCTCCTTTAGGAGAGGACTAGGCAGAAAGTGTTAAAAACAGAAACACTTGCACAGTATAGCCCAGGGGGCAGTCCTACTGGCTATAACCCCTATAAACTCCTCCTAGAACAGCGCGCTTTTCACACAGACACCTCGTGGATGACACAGGGGAGAGCGAACAACAGCAGCACAGTACCTGGGTCAGGGTGGTGAGTCCTGCGGGGGATCCCTCCGTCTGTGGCAGCTCGGAGGGTGTACATTTTGTGTGACTTGCCTTAGGTCCCTAAGTGGTGACAGGCGAGTGTGGGTCAGCATGGTGTCAGAAGCTTGCGCTTCTTCGTCAGACATCCCTGTTATTGCAACTGGTTCCCCTGTACCTGCGGTGCCTATGGACGCTCTGTCGGCGGTCCTGGAGGCCTATGTGGAAGCGGCGAGTGGGCGCAAGGTGATTAAAAAATGCCTCCTCCCCCCCACAGTCTTTTGGGGAAAGCTCTGATTCAGACTCGGGCCCTGCTGTGGCAGGCGGCCCCTGTTCTGACGTGTCAGAGGATGCGGTCCAGGAACGTTCGGACAGTGAGAATGACTCCATGTCTAGGTCGGCGCAGGAAAAGGAGCTTGTAGGAGCACTTATTACAGCAGTGCGGGATACCCTATAGATGGAGTATATGATGGGGGCATCTACAGAGTTGTCGGTCCCTTTCGGGTCCCACAAGCCGGCCCGCATGGCTAAGGTGTTTCCTTACTCAACTTATTTTGATAAGTTTATTTACAAGGAGTGGGGAAAACCGCAGCAAGCCTTTTCAGTCCCAAAACGCATGGCGGTGCGTTACCCCTTTTGAGGAGAGTTTCCTGAAGAAATGGACATCTCCAATTGTAGACCCCCCCTGTATCCAGGTTAAATAAGGTAACTATGATTCCAGTGGACTCCTGCTTTCAAAGACCCTGCTGACAGAAGGGCTGAGGCGGTTGCCCGCTCCATGTTTACGATGGTGTGGTCAGCATTGCGGCCAGTGTTAGCCACGGCCCTGGTGTCATAGACGCTTACTGAATGGGCTAAATTGTTGCAACGTGAGTTGGAGAAGCAACAGGCTTCCCCAGTCTGCGTGGAGCTGGCGGACCAGTTGGTGCAGGGCCTTAAGTATGTCTGTGATGTGGCCTTAGATACGGCCCCCTTGCTCTCTAGAGCCTCAGTATCAGCAGTAGTGCTATGTCGCCTGATTTGGCTGAAATGCTGGTCTGCGGACCAGGCAACTAAGAAAGCACTGGCGGACTTGCCCTTCCAGGAAAGGAGGCTATTTGGAGCCTCGCTGGATAAAATTATTAAGAATGTTACGGGGGGTAAGAGTACGTTGCTCCTACAGTCCAGAAAAGGTAAAGAGCCACGCTGTAAGCAAGGCCCCTCCTTTTCCGCTCAGAAGCAGATTTTTTTTGTCCACCCGGGTCGGCAGGTAAGCGTTCCCAGTCCAACAAGGTGGCTGCTGAGGGACAAAAGCATCCCTGGTTTCTGAAGCCAAACATGAGGGCATTATCGTCTGTTTTATGCTTTTCCTCCACTCAAACTTCTACCACGTCTGCTTCAGAGTGGAGGCTGAGGAGGTTCCAATAATTCTGATTGCCCCAGATTGGCCTCGGCGTTCGTGGTAAGCTGACATAATATGAATGGTGGTGGATGTTCCTTGGTGGCTGCCGATGCGAGAAGACCTTCTGCCGCAAAGTCCAATACTTCATCCTGCTTTACCGCCACTGGCTTTAACGTCATGGTTGTTTCTGCCAAAGGTTTTTTTCAACTTTTCATCTAAATGAGGACAATGTGCTTCTATCCTTATGTCCTCGGCAGTCACACCCCAAAGAGGTGGATTTGCATTCCTTGGATATGGTCCGGGCTCTGCGGGTGTATCTGCCTGCTACAGCTCCTTTTTGGAGGTCGCTCCTGTTTGTATTGTGGTTCAGGCTTATGCCATAAGGGAGCAGGCGCCTCCCTTTCCTGTCACGGCACATTCTACCAGGGCAATTGGTGCATCTTGGGCTTTCCGACATCAAGTGTCTGTTTCTCAGGTGTGTAAGGCAGCGATCTGGTCATCCGTTCACACTTTCACTAAATTTTACAAGGTTGATGTGAGCGCATCTTCAGATGCTTGCTTCGGCCGCAAGGTATTGCAGGCAGCTGTTTAACCACTTAAGGACCAGGCCTCTTTTTCAGATTTGGTGTTTTCATGTTTAAAACTGTTTTTTTTGCTCGAAAATTACTTAGAACTCCCAAACATTTTATATTGTTTTTTTTCTAACACCCTAGAGAATAAAATGGCGGTCATTGAAATACTTTTTTTTTACACCGTATTTGCGCAGCGGTCTTACAAGCGCACTTTTTTTTGAAAAAATGCACTTTTTTGAATTAAAAAAATAAGACAACAGTAAAATTAGCCCAATTTTTTTTATATTGTGAAAGATAATGGTATGCCAAGTAAATTGATACCCAACATGTCACGCTTCAAAATTGCGCCCGCTCGTGGAATGGCGTCAAACTTTTAGCCTCAAAAATCTCCATAAGCGACATTTAAAAAATTCTACAGGTTGCATTTTTTGCGTTACAGAGGAGGTCTAGGGCTAGAATTATTGCTCTCGCTCTACCGATCGTGGCGATACCTCACATGTGTGGTTTGACCACCGTTTTCATATGCGGGCGCTACTCACGTATGCGCCCGCTTCTGTGCGCAAGCTCGTCGTGACGGGGTGTTTTTAAAAAATTTTTTTTTTTTCTTCTTATTTATTTTAATTGATTTTATTTATTTTTACACTGTTTTAAAAAAAATAAATAAAATGGATCACTTTTATTCCTATTACAAGGAATGTAAACATCCCTTGTAATAGAAAAAAGCATGACAGGTCCTCTTAAATATGAGATCTGGGGTCAAAAAGTCCTCAGATCTCATATTTGGGCTAAAATGCAAAAAAAAAAAATCTGACATTTAAAAAAATATATACCTTTTAAGAGGTATGGGCGGAAGTGACGTTTTGACGTCGCTTCCGCCCTCCTATGGTATAGAGACGAGTGGGGGCCATCTTAGCCTCACTTGTCTCTATGCCCAGCAGATGGAAGGACCCGATCGCCTCCGCCGCTACCGACGGCTCCGGTAAGCGGCGGAAGGTGCGGGAGGGCGGCGGGAGGGGGGGTGGCACCTCTCCCGCCGCCGATAGCGGTGATCTCGCGGCGAATCCGCCGCGGAGACCACCGTTATCGTACAGAGGACCGCCGCCTGAAGAGATGGACACCTCGGTTGTGGCAGCAGCTGCTGCCGTTACCGAGATATCCCTCTTCAAAAAAATCACGTACATCCCCGTTGGGCGGTCCCCAAGTGGTTAAGGTTGCAACTCCTCCGTTGGAGCTCTGGTTGTTACGGGTGGAGTTATTTTCTTGCTATTCCCTCATATATATATATATATTTTTTTTACACTGCTTGGGGACGTCCCTAAGGTCAAGATGAAGATGCTGTCAGTCAGTCAATGAATGAAAGAGAAAATAGGATACTTACCTTAACCGCTTCGTGTCCACCCTATAGCCGAAAGACGGCTACAGAGCGGACGCTCTCTGCCGGGAGGCCGTCCCTGGACGTCCTCCTGTTTACTTCCGCAATGCGTGCTCCCAGGAGCGCCCATCGGGGAAGTTCTGTGCTGGCCGTGTCCCTCGGCCACAGCCAGTCACAGATCGCTGTAAACGGCCAATCACAGCGGCCGTTTACAGCACGATTGGCCTATCCAATGAGAGATGTAAACATATGAGATCATCTCTCAGCGCCGCTCTCCCTCCTCACACAGACAGCGTGTGAGAAGGGAGAGATGAATGGCTGCAGCGGCCGTAAGTAAAAAAAAAAAAAAGTAAAAAAAAAGCGCCATCCACCGCAGTGCCATCCTCCCCAGTGCCACCTGTTAGCGCTAACAGGTGGCACTGGGGACAGATAGCACTAACAGGTGGCACTGGGGACAGATGGCACTATTTGTCCCCAGTGCCACCTGTTGTCAGTGCCATTTGTCCCCAGTGCCATCTGTCATCTGCCACGTATCAGTGCCATTTGCCATCAGTGCCACCTGTCATTGTCACGTGCCATCTGTTGTCAGTGTCACGTGTCATCAGCGCCATCTGTCATCAGTGTCACGCGTCATCAGTGCCACGTATTAGTGCCATCTGTCATCGGTGCCACGTATTAGTGCCATCTGTCATCATTGCCACATATTGGTGCCATCTGTCATCAGTGCCACGTGTCATCATTGCCACGTATCAGTACCATCTGTCATCAGTGTCACGTGTCATTGTCCTGGTGCTCCAGGGCCTTCAAAAGTGTAGTAGGTAGTCAACAAGTTAGATGTGTAATTTATGCTCCTAGAACACATGATGGCGCTCCCTGCATGTTGGGCCTCTCTATGTGGCCAGGCTGTGAAAAAGTCCCACACATGTGGTATTGTAATACTCAGGAGGAGTAGCAGAATTTTTTTGGGGGGTGTCATTTGTGGTATACACATGCCATGCGAGAAAAATAACCTATGACAATTTTGTGGAAAAATAAAAAAAATAAAAAAATCTTAATTTTGCAAAGAATTGTGGGAAAAAAATGACAACCTCAAAAAGCTCCCCATGCCTCTTACTAAATACCTTGGAATGTTTACTTTGCAAAAACGGGTTATTTGGGGGGTATTTGTACTTTCCTGAAATGTTCGGGTCACAAGAAATGAGATCGGTCACCAGTACATCAGATGTGATCAATTTTGTATGATTCGCACCACAGCTTGTAGACGCTCTAACTTTCACAAAGACCAAATAATATCCACTAATTTGGGTTATTTTTTACCAAAGACATGTAGCAGTATAAATTGTGGCCAAAATTTATGAAGAAAAATTAATAATTTGCATAATTTTATCACAGAAACAAAGAAATATGCGCTTTTTTCAAAATTTTCGGTCATTTTCATTTATAGCGCAAAAAATAAAAACCCCAGAGGTGATCAAATACCACCAAAAGAAAGCTCTATTTGTGGGGAAAAAGGACAAAAAATGAATTTGGGTACAGTGTTGCATGACTGAGTAATTGTCATTCAAAGTGTGAGAGCAACGAAAGCTGAAAATTGGTCTCGGCAGGAAGGGTGTTTAAGTGCCCAGTAAGCAAGTGGTTAAAATCCCTTTCTCTGAAGTTCATTGACAGACACAGCACTCACCCCTCCTATTTATGTTTGTACTGCTTTTGACGAATTGAGCTGCTAGATGCAGTATGAGGGGTTATAGCCAGATGGACCACCCCCTGGGCGGTCCTGTGCAAGTGTTGCTGTTTTTAACATTTTCTGCCTAGTCTTCTAAAGGGGCGATATAACCCTAAGGTCAAGATGAAGATTCTGTGTCCGTCAATGAACTTCAGAGAAAAGGATTTTACGTTGAGTATAAAAATCCTATTTTTTGTACCATATTGTTAAGAAAAAGTTATTGAAAGTAAAAGGATGTTTTATTATTGTGGTTTCAGTGGATGTTTTTTGATTGTTTCTAAACATTTTGCAGCACACTGTCCTGAAAATGCCATTACAGAATATTTGGTTTCAGCCGTTTGTGTAAAATGTTCAAGCATCTAGACAGGCCACTATATTGTAATGAACAATTTGGGAAATCTTTACTATACATGTTTGTTTATTACAAAGCTGTTAGCATACACAGTTAGGTATATATATATATATATATATATATATATATATTTGGACACAGGCACAATTTTAGTTTGTTTTTTTAGGTGTTTACCAAAACATATTTAAGCTATAGTTCTATAATGGATATGGGCTGAAAGTGCACACGCTTAATTTGAGGGTATGTACATCCAAATCAGAGGAAGGTTTAAGAAATATAGCTCTTAAAGAGGAACTGCAATCTGCTCACATAATTTGTAATAAAAACAACTTTGCCATTCTGAAGCTTCCCTCTAACCAATTTGCATATTATTTTATATATACTGTGTTTCTGTACTTGTCAAATATGCTGCAGAAATTTCTCTTCACTGAGTCTGGCTGCAACCATTTTAACTGTGGGCAGCTGAATCTGTTTTCTGTTCACTTTCTGGATTTACACAGATGCACAGAGGCACGCCTATGCAGCCCTGCAGCTCTCATTCACCCTCTTTGTATTATGTCATCAGCCTAGGCTTTTTACTAGAAAAGAAACAGGAAGTGGGCTGTATAAGGTATTTACTGGCAGAAAAAAATGTTTTACTATCCAAAGTTAAAGGACGCTCTCTAGGAGGTGGGTGTATCGTCAGACAATCAAGAGAAGACTTCATGAGAGCAAATACAGAGGGTTCACTACAAGCCTGAAGAATTAAAAAGCCAGATTAGACTTTGCCAAAAAACATTTAAAAAAGCCAGACCAGTTCTGGAAAAGCATTCTTTGGACGAACGTAACTAAGATGAATCTGTACCAGAATGATGGGAAGAAAAAAGGTGTGGAGAATGCTTGGAACAGCTCATGATCCAAAACACACAATGTCATCTGTAAAACATGGTGGAGGCAGTGTGATGGCATGGGCATGGATGGCTTCCAGTGGCATTGGGTCATTGGTGTGTATATATGATGTGACAGAAGCAGCCTGATGAATTATGCAATGTTTAGAGATATACTGTCAGCCCAGATTCAGCTAAATGCAGAAAAGTTGATTGAAAGACGCTTCACAGTACAGATGGACAATGCTCCAAAATACACTGCAAAAGCAACCCAGGAGCTTTTGGAAAAACAGTCTTTGGTAACCTCCATTTGTTCCAGACTTCAAGCAGTCATTGTCAAATATTAAAAATTAACATTATTTAGGATTATATACATTTTTCCAAAATTACATTTGAGCCCCTGAAAATGGGAGGACAGTGTAACAATGGCTGCAGTTCCTAAAAGTTGTACTTTATATTTATGTTCAACTCCATTAAAGCTGAAAGTCTGCACATCAAATTCATTTGGATTGTTTCCTTTTAATTTTATTCTGGTGGCATACATAGGCAAAATATGGAAATTATTGTCTGTGTCTAAATATATATGGACCTAACTGTAATTTGGGAATACATTTCAGCTCTAAGATTACTGTAGGCAACTTTAACCACTTCCCGACTGGCGCACAAGGATGTACGTCGGCAGAATGGCACGGGCAGGCAAATTGGAGTACAGGTAAGTCCATTTGTATTTGCTGCCCTGCCATTGCGTGACGGTCGGGACCCCCGTGAGTCCGGTCGCGGGTCCTGCTGACTTGATCGCCGTGGGGATACCTGCGATCATCTCACGGGGAGGCTGAACGGGGAGATGCAGATGTAAACAGCATCTCCCTGTTCTGCCTAGGAACAAGTGACACTGATCTCTGCTCCATGTGATTGGAGCAGAGATCAGTGTTCACTAACACACGGCCCAGCCCCCCACAGTTAGAAACACGCCCCTAGGACACACTTAACCCCTACACTGCCACCCCCTGGTTAACCCCTTCACTATCAGTGTCATTTACACAGGAATCAGTGCATTTGTATAGAACTGATTGCTGTATAAATGATAATGGTCCCAAAAATGTCAAAAATGGCCAATGTGTCCGCCATAGTGTCGCAGTCACAATAAAAATCGCTGATCGCCGCCATTACTAGTAAAAAAAAAAAATATTATTAATAAAAATACCATAAAATTATCCCCTATTTTGTAAAAGCTATACATTTTGCGCAAACCAATCAATAACCGCTTATTGCCATTTTTTTTTTTTTTTTTAGCAAAAGTATGTAGAAGAATATGTATTGGCCTAAACTGAGGAAAAAAAGTTTTTTTATATATTTTTGGGGGATATTTACTATAGCAAAAAGTAAAAAATAATGCATTTTTTTTTCAAAATTGTCGCTCTTATTTTTGTTTATAGCGCAAAAAATTAAAACCGCAGAGGTGATCAAATACCACTAAAAGAAAGCTCTATTTTGTGGGGGAAAAAAAGCATGTCAATTTTGTTTGCGAGCCACGTTGCACGACTGTGCAATTGTCAGTAAAAGCAACGCAATGCCGAATCGCAAAACGTGGTCTGGTCTTAAGCCAGCAAAATGGTCCGGTCTGAAAGTGGTTATACAATGATATTGTGCACACAACCGTAGTGACCTTTTTTTCCAGCAACATTAACTGTCACAGCCATAGATAATCCCTACTTCTCCAGTATCTCCTTCTGGAGCCACAGTGCCAAATACTCTCCAGTATCCCGTCCCGTACAGCCACAGTAACCCCAATGTTTGTAGTGTCCCCCAATACAGCCACAACAACCTCAAACCCTTCTAGTGTTCCCCATCACAGTGACAGTACCCCTCATCACAGACACAGTGACATCCATTTATCTGCTCACCATCAACAGTGTTGACTTTCACAGCCTCCTCACTTACAGTATCCCCCATCTCAGCACAGCACCCCACATCCATAGTGCTTCCACCACATCTACAATGTCCCAGTGTTAATAACCATGCTTTCTATCCATAGTTCTTCTGTTAAAGCCACAGCATCCTCAATTCATAGAAGTCGCCTTCATCACAACACCCATTATCTAAAAAGCCCTCATCCTTTCCAGTTTGTCCCCCACCACACCAGCCAACAAGGTGCCTATTTTTACGGGCTCATAACAATGCCTGTAAGAAAAGCACTGCATAGAGCTGCTGCACCCTATATAAAAAAATTAAAATAAAAAAGGTTTCACAAAAAAAGGCAGCCTGTGAAAGTACTGGTACTGACTTTTTTTAAATTCAATCTTTGAACTCAACTGATTGTACCTGGTATGTTGAATGCCTGCATGTCACTGCTGTGTGCTGTATTTCCAACCACCAGCTTCTTTGCCACTAGTGTGTTCCATTGGAGTTGAATGCAAAGAAGTCACTGGGGGGGAGGAACATCCAATATGGTGTATTAGTAAGGTCTAGCTGAAATTTTTGGGAGGCTGGGTTTTATATGGGCGTAAGTGTAAGTCAGATTGACAAACTATACTAATACCTCTGTAGTGGGAAGGCCAACCCTTATAATCCATATACATTATCCAGTCATGTTGACTTTCACACTTCAAGTTCTTTTTAAATGTTGTGCTGACAGATCAAATTTGAAGCAAGCAAAATGTGAAAAAAACAAACTGATTTTACTTGTATACTGAAGCTCCTCTTTGCTCAGACTGTGTGCATTCAAGTATTTACATGTTCTTAAAGATTCAATTTGGCTATGTATAATTTTGCATTGTTACATTAATCCAGCTTGGAAGACCCTTCCTGGAAGCTCAAAATCACTGTAATTGGCACCGCCTACTGCCCATATGATGTCACTGTCCTGCCTCTCTACTTTGTTCAATCAGAGAACACATTAACTGAGAAAAAACAAAGTGTTCTCCAAATGGAATCAGTTCCAAGCAGGGGAGCCAATTGGTACAGGACCCAGAAGCTAGCAGCATTCACTGTAGTACTGATACCTACTACAGAGATTTTAAACCTCCATGGGGATTTTCAAGGTATGACCCATACTTACACTGGTCCAAGCTGGACCAATGTAACTATGTGTATATGTATATGTATATAATATATATATATATATCTAAACTTCAGCTTTAGCAAGCAGTAAAGTAGCTTTTGGACAAGCCATTACTAACTTCTGTGATTGCTTGTACAAAGGTTCTTAAGTTAAAGCGGAGGTCCACCCTAAAATGGACCTTCCGCTCATCGGATTCCTCCCCCCCTCCGGCGCCACAATTGGCACCTTTCAGGGGGGAGGGGGGTGCAGTTACCTGGATAATCCAGGTAACTGCACCCACTTCCCGGCTAGCTCTCTGCGGAAAGGGGCGTACGTTACACCCCTTTCCGCAAGCGCCCGCCCCCTTCAGCAAGTGCCCCGCTGCCTGCTGGGAAACACACAGCTCCCAGAGGCAGCGGGGACCGTCCTCATTGCGCAGCGCGGCTCGCGCATGCGCAGTAGGGAACCGGGAAATGAAGCCGAAAGGCTCAATTTCCTGATTCCCATACCCAAGATGGCGGCGGCAGGACCCGACAGACGACCTAGCGATCGGCTTCGGGTGCCGACATCGCGGGCGCGCTGGACAGGTAAGTGTCACTATTTTAAAAGCCAGCAGCTGCAGTATTTGTAGCTGCTGGCTTTTAAAAAAAAAACGCGGAGTCCCGGTGGACTCCCGCTTTAAGTTTCAGTTGTATGTTTAACTGCTTAGAAACACCTGCTATTTGTTTACAATAAAAGATTGCCCAGATTCTGCTCTCAGAGAAAAAAGCTAAGATATTTAATGCCTCTTTTTTACTGTAAATGCTCTGCGGTTTACTTTCCATTTCCAAGGCCCCATTCATTTTTTGGCGATTTGGAATTGCAGGCAGACTCTTGGCAATTCCAAATTGCAGGAAAAAAAAGAATTGCACTGAGCTTGTCGCTAAAATGGAGCAGGAGTTTCTTTTGGGGCAACAAGTGCACAGGGGCACATTTAAAGAGTGGTAATAAATACTGTGTACTCAGAATGGTCTGGAATGGTAAATGGGACACCCCAAGGCTCTGTACTGGGACCTTTTCTGTTTAATTGAATCATAACTGATATAGAGGCTGGTAAAAATAGCTCAATCTCAGTGTTTGCTAATGATACAAAGCTAAGCAGGGTGATAACGCCACAGCAGGTATAGAAACTTTACAAGAAGACCTAAATAAAATAAACTGATAGGCAACTACACAACAAATTATATTTATTATTGAAAAATATAATAAAAAGTAATGCACTTGGGGGGGAATAAAATAAGATTGCACATTATTCCCTAGGTAATGACTCTTTTGGGGAATCCAGGATGGAAAAAGATCTGGGGATCCTAGTACATCACAGGCTCAGCAATGGCATGCATTGGCAAGCTGCAGAAAGCAAAGCAAACAGAATATTGCCATAAGTTAAAAAGGGTATTTAGTCAAGAGATAAGACTATAATTCTACCACTGTACAAAACTCTGGTCCAGCCACATCTTAAATATGTCATCCAGCTACGGTCAACAGTCCTCAGGGAGGATGTGCTGCAAATGGAGACAGTCCAGAGAAGAGCAACTAAGCTAATGGGGGGGGGGGGGGGGGGGGGGGCTAGAGGACTTCAGTTACACTGAACAATTACAAGTATTAAATGTATTTACCCTGGAGAAGAGAAGCATAAAAGGAGATATGATAATGATATACATATACAAATATATCAATGGTGATTCTAGCATGGGTAGAAAACTATTCAGTCCCAGGGAGCTTAAGAAAATACATCGCCACTAAAGTGAGGAGGTTTAACCTTAAATTGCGTAAGGGGGGTCTTTACTGTCAGCAGAAAGGATTAGGATCTCCCCAATCCTTGGTAATATTAGCAAGAAATGTCAATAATTGAAAAAACTCTTGGATGGGCATCTTAGCAAACACAATACACAGGGATATGGGAAATATTATTGAGGTACACACACACACACACACACACACACCCACACACACGTTGAACTGGATAGACTGGTGTCTTTATTCAATCTTATTAACTATGTAAGCATAAGGCAGCTAAATAAAGTGAATAGGCTGCCTTATGTGCGACACACGTACATTTACGCTTTTAGAATTGCAAATGCCTGCTCCTGCAAGGTGATATCTGAACAGGGCCTTAGGACTATAAATCCCATGATACAGTGTTGCCTGCTAGTAGGGATTCCTGTGCTGACTCTGTGAATGTGTGACACAGCAGTGCCTACCAATAGGACATAGTGAATTCACGTCACAGAAATGAAGTAAATGCGCGGGATCTTCACAAAGTAAACGTAAAATACTTCAAAATCTTTCAGATGAATAGGAAAAAGGCTAGAACTAATTAACATACAATGTGGAAATTAATAGATTTAACATTTTAAATACACTTTAAAGTGGAGCTCCACCCTAAAGTGGAACTTCCACTCATTGGAACCCTCCCCTCCGGCGCCACAATTGACACCTTTCAGGGGGGAGGGGGGTGCAGATACCTGTACAGTACAGGTATTTTCACCCACTTCCGGAATAGATATCCGCAGAATCTGCGGATATTTACGCCACTTCCTGCGGGTCCCCCGCTGTCTGCTGGGAAACACAGATCCCAGAGATAGCAGGGACCATCCTTATTGTGCAGCGCGACTCGTGCATGCGCAGTAGGGAACCACTTCCTGTTTCCCATACCCAAGATGGCGGCGGCATCCCAGCAAGTATGGGTGCTTTACACTTGAATAGCGCCCAATTAAAGTCAAATAAGGTTTCAACTGGGTGGGCATGCAAATGGTATTTCCGGCGAACATGCTCGTCACATCGGGATATGTGGCAATCGCTGAAGTCAACGGGGCTCGAATTGTTGAAGTCAATGGGGCAAAATCAGAAGTCCTCACTGAAGGCTTGTATGCAAATTATTTGCCATAAAAAGTGTATGAGGACCCGGGTACTGCCCTAGGGGACATCTATCAATGCAAAAAAAAAGGTTTTAAAACAATCATTTTTAAAGGAGCAGTTATAGCAGTTATTTTAATGATGCTTAGTGTGAAACAAAAAAAATGTAATATTCCTTTAAATATTGTGCCGGGGGGGGGGGGGGGGTCCCTTTAGTCTGCTTGTAAATTGGCACATCTGTGCGATTGTATAGAAAATGCCGCAGTAATACTGACATTTCTTAAGGAAAACATGTCATTTAAACTTGCTCACGGCTGTAATGTATTGCCGGCTCCCTCCCCCCCTTCCTCCCGAACCATACCAGGCCACTTGCCCTCCACATGGGTTGGGTGCTCTGGGGTCCCTTGCCCCCATGTTGATGAGGACAAGTGCCTCTTTCTGACAGCCCTGGCTGGTGGTTGTCAGGGTCTGCGTGTGGAGGGCTTATCGGAATCTGGAAGCCCCCTTTAACCTCTTACCAACTGGCTCACACCGATATACGTCGGCAGAAGGGCACGTACAGGCAGAATAACGTACCTGTACGTTGCCCTTTTAAGAAGCACCCGCCACAACACAAGTGTGTCCGCGGGGATACCCCCGATCGTCTCACGGAGAGGAAGAACGGGGAAATGCTGATGTAAACAAGCATTTCCCCATTCTGCCTAGTTACACTGATCACAGCTCCCTGTAAATGAGAAGGTGATCAGTGTCATGTCACACATAGCCCATCCCCTCCACAGTTAGAATCACTCCCTAGGACACACTTAACCCCTACAGCGCCACCTAGTGGTTAACCCCTTCACTGCCAGTCACATTTACACAGTAATCAATGCATTTTTAATAACACTGATCGCTGTATAAATGTGAATGGTCCCAAAATCGTGCCAAGTGTCCGATCTGTCTGCCATAATGTTGCAGTCACGATAAAAATTGCTGATCGCCGCCATTACTAGTAAACAAAAAAAAATATTAATAAAAATGCCATAAAACTATCCTCTATTTTGTAGACAATATAACTTTTGCGCAAACCAATCAAACTCTTTTTTTTTTTACCAAAAATATGTAGAAGAATATGTATTGGCCTAAACTGAGGAAAAAATATGTTTTTTTTTTTTTTTTTTTTAATACATATTTTTTGGGGATATTTATTATAGCAAAAAGTAAAAAATAATACGGTCTTCGCCTTCTTCCTCCAACTTCTTCTTCCCCCGCTTCGTCCTCCGGTCTTCTTCTTCCTCTGCTGCTGACCCACTGAAAATTGAAAACAAAACCTCCTCCGATGCTGTGATGGGGTGGATGACGTCATTCAGAGACCCCGACCCTTGTGACTTTACTGCCAGGGCATGATGGGTCCATGATGTCACGAGTGGGTGTGGTCTCCAGATGATGCCATCTGGTGGCGTCACCCCATAGTTAAATATGAAATGTGTGCTATGGAAGCAGACAGACCAGCAGGCAGCAGCATTGGAAGAGGGTCGTTTTTGTATAGTCGGTGGTGGCAGTGGGAGAAGACCGGGGGAAGAAGACCAGAGGAAGAAGAACCTGGATGAAGACCAAAGAAGAAAGAGAAGGTGAAGACCAGAGGAAGATGCGGGGAAAGAAGAAGACATTTTTAATAAAGGACTTGCCAAAAACTGCCTATTGTCTTTTGTCAAAGGGAGGCTTCCAGATTCCGATAAGCCCCCCGCCCACAGACCCCGACAACTACTGGCCAGGGTTGTCGGGAAGAGGCTCTTGTCCTCATCAACATGGGGGCAAGGTGCATTGGGGTGGCAGGGGCAGAGCCCCCATGTTGAGAGCATGCAGCCTGGTATGGTTCCTGACCTGCCGGGCTGCATGCTCGTATAAGGGTCTGGTCTGGATTTTGGGGGGAACCCCACACCAACTTTGCGCTATTATGCAGGTCTCAGTGTACTTGGCACAATGGCTTGGTGGTGCGCACTTAGGAATTACGAATTCAAATTCCAGAAAACTTACCACCCACCTAAGGTAGCTATGTTGATTTTTCCAGTGCACAAGCAAATCAAACCCAAAAAAAACAAAAAAGTAAACTAACAACATGCACGTTAATTAGTGTGTGATATTTGGAATGTGCTGCTGAGTATAATGCAAGTTTTCAGTAGGTTATACCATCAGTGGGATTCAAACCAATGGCTTGAACCTTTTGAAGGTAGCAGGGCACACCAGTATGCTACTGAGCTGACCACAATCATACATAGGAAATACATGATTCTTTTAATTTTATACAATAATGGTTTGCATGTGAGGCATTAATATTATGGTAACAACCATGCTCATGGGGCATTGTCAGCATATGTTGCTGATTTTAAGATGTAAGCTTTGCAGGCTTTTTTTCACAGTATATAGCTGGTTCCTAAGCAAGGGGCTGGGAAGCCGCCATGAGTCATCAATAAAAAAAAATTGCCAGCAAAAGAAGAAAAAGAGAAGTGAAAAAAAAAAACGCCCCCAGGTCCATACCAGGCCTTTCAGGTCTAGTATGGATTCTGCCAAAATTTTATAAAAAGTCCCCCCAAAATCCATACCAGACCCCCTAGCATGCAGCCTGGAGGTCAGGAAAGGGAGGGGATGAGCGAGCACCCCCCTCTGAACCATACCAGGCCACATGCCCTCAACATGGGGGGGTTGGGTGCTTTGGGGCGGAGCTCTGTGCCCCCTATCCCAAAGCACCTTGTCCCCATGTTGATGGGGACAAGGGCCTCTTACCGACAACCCTGAACTGCTGTGGTTGTTGGGGTCTGCGGGCCGGGGGCTTATCAGAATCTGGAAGCCTCCTTTAACAAGAGGGTACCCAGATCCCACCACCCCCATGTGAATGGGTATCGAGGTACATCGTACCCCTACCCATTCACCCCAAAAAGCAGTGAAATGTTAAGAGAACGAGACGGATTTGACAAGTGCTTTATTGTAAAATAGCTCTGAGCTTTCTTCTCCCCGAGCCGTCTTCTCCTTCCACCGTTTCTCCCGGTGCCATCTCTCCCATCACCATCTTCTCCCTCTTCTATGTTCTTCCTCACCTGGTTACCTGCTAAATAAATTTAAAAAGCCCCTCTTCTGTTGTGTTGTCACCCGCTGTCGGGCATCTCTTATCTAGCCACGGGGCGTGGCCATCCAATGATATCACCCGGAGAGTCTGCCCCTTGTATTTTTTTCTTTTTTAGCGAGTAACCAGTGCCGAGGAAGAACACAGCAGTGGGAGAAGATGACAGCGGGAGAGATGGCACCGGGGGAGACGGCTCGGGGAGAAGAAAGCTCAAAGCTATTTTACAATAAAGGACTTGTCAAAAACTGGCTCTTGTGTTTTTTTTTTTTTTTTTTTTTTTACATTTCACTGTTTTGTGGGGTGAATGGGTAGGGGTATGATGTAGCTGATACCCATTCACAAGGGGGGTGAGTGCAGGATCTGGGGGTCCCCTTGTTAAATGGCCCCCTTGTTAAATAATCATGATCAGTGATCCCAAAAATCTCCAAATCAAACATGTAAATTGTTGGGCATGTGGAGGGTCCAAAACAGGAAATTACAACTTTGTGAGGGCTGCTTGGCTGCTTCACACAAATTGGTGACGGTCAGGGCTGGGCTCAGCCCTTCCTTCTCTAAGCTGGCCACTAATTGCCAGCTCCTATCTCTCCGCAGTGACTTATCTGTTGATATCCTACTCGTCAGTCCTGCCTACTTAAGCCGCCCAGCCCAAACAATCTCTGCCTTCCCCTTGGCCACATCTGTAGAGACGCTCTCCCGTGTTCCTGTTAAAGACTTGCTTGGCTGACATTCCTTCTGGCTCCAGATCCTGCTTGCTATTCTACTATGCTCATCTCTGGTTCCCTGACGTTTTGCCTTGTCTGACTATCCGTTCTGGTTCCTGAACTCTGGCTATGTTTTGACTAGGTTTACCTTTTTTTTATTATTAAACATGTGTGATTTAAAGGGGTTGTAAAGGTTTGTTTTTTACTTTCTAAATAGGTTCCTTTAAGCTAGTGCATTGTTGGTTCACATATCTTTTCCTTCGATTTCCCTTCTAAATGTTGTTTTTTTTCTTTGTTTTCTTTGTCTGAATTTCTCACTTCCTGTTCCTCCTCAGTAAGCTGCTCTGGCTGACTAACCACCACTCAGATGATGGTGTGAAGTTTACTGAGGAGAAACAGGAAGTGAGATATTCAGACAAAGAAAAAAAACATTTAGAAGGTAAATCGAAGGAAAAGGTAAGTGAACCAACAATGCACTAGCTTAAAGGTTTTTCTTTTCTTGGGGTTCCATTATGTGAAACCCATCAAAAATGTTATCACTGGTGAAAATAAACTTTTACAACACACCAGAGGAAGAACATAGAAACCTCTAGGCAGGGAGCAGGATTGGGACTTGAACCAAGAACCTTGGTGCTGCTAGGCAGAAGTGCTAATCTGTTAGCCACTGTGCTGCCACATGATTGTAGGCTGCATCTCTGTGGTGTCAAACTGTCCTAAGTCCCAGGGGTGTAAGAACTTAATGCAGATGTACTGTGGAAGGCCAGAGAGACGCTCAACAACCTGCTTCTGGCATATGCCATCTGTTTTGAAGGCTGGTTATGGCTGATTACTGTCAGCATGCTTAGAGATAAACAGCTGTCATTTTGTGGGTTTTGGCTTGGTGAGAGGCTGCAATTAATGCTGGTGGGGAAATGTTAAGGCTGAATATAGTCCTTGCTCATGGAAAACCTATGACACGATTTGCAATGATGGTGGAACTCTCCTACACATAAATACTACATTTTATATAAGGAGCTGAGTCAGGAGTTCTGTTTAACAACATAGAGAGAACAGACAACATGGCATGTTGAAATGGCATGTTTGGGAATCTGAGCCAAGAACCTCAGCTAAACAGAAGTGCTAACCTGTTAGCCACTGTGCTGCCACATGTGAAACCCTCCTACTGCATTTCTTTGGACATATAGGTGGTGGAATGACTTTAGTCAGGAGTTATTCTTCTTGATTTATTTTGTAAAATTTGGTGGTTCTTGGTGTGTGAGTGTAGAATAGTGTTGTTACTCTCTAATTTTTGGGAATGACATTTTGATTACTGATGTTGGTACACATATCACATTTTTTTTTAGGGATGCACCGAAATTTCGGCCGCCGAAACATATCGGCCGAAAATGCCCTTTTCGGCAATTTGCCGAAAGAGAAAAACGGCCGATAATGGAGCCGAAAATGGGGCGGGGCCAGGGTAGGGGGCGGGGCTCCGCCCCCCCGCCCCTGGTGCGCCCATCATGAAGAGCTATATCACGCTATAGTGCAGACGAGCTGTCTCCGCCGCCTGTTTGATCACAGCGCGGGAACATCACAGCTTTCAGTTCAATAGCTGTGTGTTCCTGGCCGCGCGCCATCATGTACAGCCCCTCCCCCTTGTCAGGGCACTTTGATAGACAGATCACCCGTAGGATTGGACGGATGATCTGTCTATCAAAGTGCCCTGACAAGGAGGAGGGGCTGTACGTGACGGCGCGCGGCCGGGAACACACAGCTATTGAACTGAAAGCTGTGATGTTCCCCTGCTGTGATCAAACAAACAGGTGACGGAGGCGACTCTCCTCTTCTCTCTTCTGTTTTCTCTTCACAGGTTAGCTGCTATGAGGGGACACACACACTGGCTGCTATGAGGGGACACACACACTGGCTGCTATGAGGGGACACACACACTGGCTGCTATGAGGGGACACACACACTGGCTGCTATGAGGGGAGACACACACTGGCTGCTATGAGGGGAGACACTGGCTGAATTGTATCATGTGTCATGTATCATGTGTGCAATTTCTGACCATCTCCTGTACCACGTCTGCAGTCTCTGACCATCTCCTGTACCACGTCTGCCGTCTCTGACCATCTCCTGTACCACGTCTGCAGTCTCTGACCATCTCCTGTACCACGTCTGCAGTCTCTGACCATCTCCTGTACCACGTCTGCAGTCTCTGACCATCTCCTGTACCACGTCTGCAATCTCTGACCCTCTCCTGTACCACGTCTGCAGTCTCTGACCATCTCCTGTACCACGTCTGCAGTCTCTGACCATCTCCTGTACCACGTCTGCAGTCTCTGACCATCTCCTGTACCACGTCCCCAGTCTCTGACCATCTCCTGTACCACGTCCCCAGTCTCTGACCATCTCCTGTACCACGTCCCCAGTCTCTGACCATCTCCTGTACCACGTCCCCAGTCTCTGACCATCTCCTGTACCACGTCCCCAGTCGCTGACCATCTCCTGTACCACGTCCCCAGTCGCTGACCATCTCCTGTACCACGTCCCCAGTCTCTGACCATCTCCTGTACCACGTCCCCAGTCTCTGACCATCTCCTGTACCACGTCCCCAGTCTCTGACCATCTCCTGCACCACGTCCCCAGTCTCTGACCATCTCCTGCACCACGTCCCCAGTCTCTGACCATCTCCTGCACCACGTCCCCAGTCTCTGACCATCTCCTGCACCACGTCCCCAGTCTCTGACCATCTCCTGCACCACGTCCCCAGTCTCTGACCATCTCCTGCACCACGTCCCCAGTCTCTGACCATCTCCTGCACCACGTCCCCAGTCTCTGACCATCTCCTGCACCACGTCCCCAGTCTCTGACCATCTCCTGCACCACGTCCCCAGTCTCTGACCATCTCCTGCACCACGTCCCCAGTCTCTGACCATCTCCTGCACCACGTCCCCAGTCTCTGACCATCTCCTGCACCACGTCCCCAGTCTCTGACCATCTCCTGCACCACGTCCCCAGTCTCTGACCATCTCCTGCACCACGTCCCCAGTCTCTGACCATCTCCTGCACCACGTCCCCAGTCTCTGACCATCTCCTGCACCACGTCCCCAGTCTCTGACCATCTCCTGCACCACGTCCCCAGTCTCTGACCATCTCCTGCACCACGTCCCCAGTCTCTGACCATCTCCTGCACCACGTCCCCAGTCTCTGACCATCTCCTGCACCATGTCCCCAGTCTCTGACCATCTCCTGCACCATGTCCCCAGTCTCTGACCATCTCCTGCACCATGTCCCCAGTCTCTGACCATCTCCTGTACCATGTCCCCAGTCTCTGACCACCTCCTGTATAAAAATATTTTTTAAAAACAGTCATTTTCGGTATCGGTGCTGTTTCGGTTTCGGTTTTCGGCCTAGTGTATTTTTCATTTTCGGTATCGGTTTCGGCACCAAAAAACCCATTCAGTGCATCCCTATTTTTTTTTGCTCAAATGTTGATAATTTGGAAATAATAAAAAACACAAAATTGTGACTCATTTTAAATTTGTATCAGCAATGGAATTGTTTGTGGTTTGGATAGAAACAAGTGGTTTGGATAGAAACAAGTGAGAGAGACATAGAATAAATATATTTTACCAAAACAATCCTGCTCACAAACTAAGTCAGGATTTTAAAAAAATGACAGCTCGTATTGTGAAAATCTCCCAAACCGTGTTACTTGTAATCCGAGGTTTTACTGTAGATGAAGAAGAAGCAACATTGTTGCAAGGACAATTTCTTTGAGAGGAAGATACATTTCATCTCAACGTGAAAAGTATTTATTTGGGGAAGTTACAATTGTACCATTAGAATCAATGGCTGAAACTTGCATTGGGCTACATAACTCTCATTTTCACTCTCAAAAAAAAACGGCTTTTTAACCCATTGCTCATTTTGGTATTTGCTATAGGGCCCTGTAAAAAAGGCATGGGAGTTAAAATGAAAGTAGTTTGCATTTCTGAGCATGCTCATCTAGTTGTAAAGAGATGGAGAATGTATCTCTTCTTAGATTTTTAACCACTTCAGGCCCGGAAGAATTTACCCCCTTCCTAACCAGAGCACTTTTTGTGATTCTGCACTGCGTTGCTTAAACTGACAATTGTGTGGTCATGCGACATGGCTCCCAAACAAAACTGACATCCTTTTTTCCCCTCAAATAGAGCTTTCTTTTGGTGGTATTTGATCACCCCTGCGTTTTTATTTTTTTGCGTTATAAACAAAAAAAGCAACAATTTTAAAAAAAAAAAAACCACATTATTTTTTACTTTTTGCTATAATAACTATCCCCCAAAAATATATAAAAAAATATTTTTTTCCTCAGTTTAGGCCGATACGTATTCTTCTACATATTTTTGGTAAAAAAATCGCAATAAGCGATTGATTGGTTTGCCCAAAAGATATAGCATTTACAAAATAGTGGATAGTTTTATGGCATTTTTATTATTATTTTTTAAATGGCGGCGATCAGCGTTTTTTATCGTGACTACGACATTATGGTGGACCCACCGGATATTTTTGGGACCATTGTCATTTATGCAGCAATCAGTGCTATACAAATGCACTGATTCTTGTGTAAATGGCAGTGAATGGGTTAACCATTAGGTGGCAGTGTAGGGGTTAAGTGGGTCCTAGGGGCGTGTTGCTAACTGGGGGGGCGTGGCTCTGTTTTACAGATCACTGATCTCTGCTCCAATCACAGGGAGCAGAGATCAGTGTCACTGTTGCTAGGCAGAACAGGGAGATGCTTGTTTACTTAAGCATCTCCCCGTTCTTCCTCTCCGCGAGGCGATCGCGGGTATCCCCACGGCGATCGAGTTCGCGGGACCCGTGACCAGACTCGTAGAGCTTCAAACGTGCCACCGCCACCTCTTAAAGGGCAACGTACAGGTACGTGATTTTGCCTGTACGTGCCCTTCTGACAACGTATATCGGCGTGAGACGGTCGGGAATCGGTTAAAGATATTTCAGTGTGTATATAACAATTTTTAACACAGTATAAAAGCAGATTATCTTTAACCCCTTCCCAACCAGCCGCCTCAGTTATACTGCAGGAGGGTGGCTCCCCTGGGCGAACCGTCGTAGCTATACATTGGCTTGCCTTTTGACCACTGGGGGGCACGCATACACCCGCGGCACCACGCCAGAGACGATGGGTGTGCCCAGTGGTTGTAATGATTGCCCGGCACCCGCGATCGCTCCACACAGACAGAACGAATGTAAACAGACATCTCCGTGCTGTCAGGGGTGAAGAGAGTGATTTGTTGTTCATACAAAGTATGAACAATGATCGGTCTCCTCACCCAGACAGTCCCATCCCCCCCACAGTTAGAATCCCTCCCTAGGTAACACAGTTAACCCCTGGATCGCCCCCTACTGTTAACCCCTTCCCTGCCAATGACATTTACATAGTAATCAGTGCATTTCTATAGCACTGATCCCTGTATAAATGCCAATAGTCCCAAAAAATGTGTCAAAAGTGTCCGATCTGTCCGCCATAATGTTGCAGTCCTGTAAAAATCGCTGATCACCACCATTACTAGTAAAAAAAAAAAAATGACATAAATCTTTCCCCTATTTTGTAGACACTATACCTTTTGCGCAAACCAATTAATATACGCTTACTGGAATTTGTATTACCAAAAATATGTAGAAGAATACATATCAGCTTAAACTGAGGAAAAAATTTGCTTTTTTAATTAAAAAATGGGGATATTATAGCAAAAAGTACAAAATATTGTATTTTTTTCCAAAAATTGTCACCACATAGATTATCAAATACCACCAAAAGAAAGCTCTATTTTGTAGGAAAAAAAGGACGTCAATTTTGTTTGGGTACAATGTCGCACAACCGCGGCATATGTCAGTTAAAGCAACGCAGTGCCGAATCGCAAAAAAATGGCCTGGGTCATTGAGCAGCCAAATCTTCCGGGGCTGAAGTGGCTAAACAATATACCACATATTTCAGTACCATTTAGGCGATCATATCATGCTCTAAACATTATTTCCATATGCCCCAGTATTTTTGCCCCA
Source organism: Lithobates pipiens (assembly GCF_037356315.1). Taxonomy (NCBI): domain Eukaryota; kingdom Metazoa; phylum Chordata; class Amphibia; order Anura; family Ranidae; genus Lithobates; species Lithobates pipiens. The sequence goes on from NW_027507764.1 coordinate 297,361,958, forward strand.
GCACTATTGGGAATTCCATTTGGGCGCTAATTACCGCGACTGTAATTGTAATTTGAAAGCTAATTAGCACGCGGCGCTATAGTAAATAACCCCCTATGGCTCCTTACACACTGACAGACCGGTAAGGTCCACCTGTCAGGTTTTTCAGGCGGACCTGATCGGACCATCTATAGATCTCTATGACACCCGCCAGCATCTGATCCGGGCCGCCAGAACAGAAGGATGAGGATCCATTCCGATCAGGGCAGTTGGAAATTAACAGACAATCCGTTTCCATCTGACTGCCCTATAGAGAAGAGCAGGTTGTGTCTGTGTCCTGCATAGCAGAGCGGACACAGACCTGTCATCCACCTGCTCAGTGGGGATGAAGGGGCAGATTCACCACTGAGCAGGCAGATCCACTCAATGGAGTCTGCTCCATCTGAAAGGGGCCTTAACCTAATGTGTGTTAGTCATTGAAGTGAATAGCCTCAAATGAATCACAGAGATTAAATAAATCCACCTACTTGTTTTACTTGTTTATCTGCAGTCTTCTCTTTTTTACATCCATTCAAAAGTACTGAATATAGATAAAATCCTTCATCTGTCAGGAGCACAGAGGAGGGAGTGGGGAGCTGCGGTTAGAGCTCTTGTGCAGTGTGTGGGAGCTGATTGGAGGAAAGGGTCACACTCACTTTCACATATCGTACAGGAACACAGTAACGATGCAGAGCTGTATAGTGAACAGACAAACTGTGTGCTGACCTCCCTTCCCCATCACTATTATATTTCTGGTGCCAGGATAACTTGTGAGAAGTGACACATGCTGATAACAGAGGAATGAAGCACCAGCAAGATATGACATTCGGAGCTTTGGAGAGAGACAAGTAAACACTACAGATGTATGGGCTTTGTTCAGATTTAATGACTGAGGTTTACAACCACTATATTGATTTAAAATGTCTTCTTACCAGAGGTCTGGGCTCCAAATTATAAATCTAGACTGGTTGATCGACTTCTAGGATGTCTTGGATCTATTAATGCTCGTTTTATACCGGATTTCTGTAAGTGTTTAGCACTGATTTCTTTTAACAAACTGTCAAGCAGTTTTACACTATGTAGCTGTTTTATATTTCCTTCATGGGCCATACTATGGAGTACATTTTACTATCAGCCACGACAGTACCTCCACCTCCAATATAATAGAGGAAGCTGATTGGATCTTCTATATTTGCATATCGCGCCTGTCTAGACTTTGCCACTTTGAGGGGCCAATGGATGGGGCCATGTTTTGTAAAATATTGGATGAGAACCTTCTTTCCTCAGCCAAAACACTGAAGATGGGTCATGGATGGGTCTTCCAGCATGGTAATGACGCAAAACATACCACCAAGAGAACTAAGGAGTGAATCAAGAAGCACATTAAGGTCATGAAGGGACCTAGTCAGTCTGCAGACCTTAATCCTATAGAAAATTTATGGAAGGAGCTGAAACTTCGAGTTGCCAAGTGACCGCTAAGACAGGGCTCGACAAAACCCAGGCACCAGGTCGCAATGGCGACTGAAAATTGCGTCCTGGTGCCTAGGTTACACTGCAGCAGTGGTCGGCATTCCTCCCATGTGGCCACCCTCGCCGCGGGTGACTACAGTCGAGCTGCCCGATAATTGAGGCCGCGGCTTTGTGGCCTGCTGGAGCAAATACACGCTCCTCTTGTGCGAACCAGCGCCCTCTGGTGGGTGGTGCTGCGATGAGCACGGCTTGCACTCACTCCAGTGGAGGAAGTCAGCAGCGGCAGCCTCCGATTGGCTGTTACCGGCCGCACTGCATTCTGGGGTTTGTAGTCCGGAGCGCAGCATGTCAGGGGACAGATGGAGCTGTCTTTGGCCAGGCGAGGGGACGGAACGGAGACGGGAGCGCTCCGCTGGTGGACACTGATGAGGTGGCAGTGAATGTCATTATTAGGCTGTACTGGTGAACACTGAACTGTACTGGTGGGCACTGATGAGGTGGCACTGATGTGGTGCACTGGTTAGCTCTTATGTGATGCACTGGTGGGTACTGATGAGGTGGCTCTGATAGACACTGATAGGCTGCACTGGTGGGCACTAGTTAGGTGGCACTGGTGGTCTGCACTGGTGGGCACTAATGAGGTGGTACTGATGGACACTGATAAGATGCCACTGTTGGGTACTGATGAGGTTGCACTGACAGGCTGCACTGGTGGGTACTAATGAGGTAACACTGATGGGCTGCACTGGTGGGCACTAATGGACATTGATAGGCTCCACTGGTGGGCACTGATGGGCTGCACTGGTGGGTACTGATGAGGTTGCACTGACAGGCTGCACTGGTGGGCACTAATGGATACTGATAGGCTGCACTGGTGGGCACTGATGGGCTGCACCGTTGGGCACTGATGTGGCACTGAAAGGCTGCACTGATGGACACTGACAGGCTTAACTGGTGGGCACTAATGAGGTGGCACTGATGGACACTGATATGCTGCACCCCACCTTTCCACCCTAAACAATAACCTCCCCAGCTCTCCACCCTAGATTTTCTTAGATGAAGGAAAAATAAAAAATAAAAATCGGCCGCAAAAATCTGCAACATATATCGGCCTCCCCGATTTCGAAATATCGGCATTGGCCAGAGAAAAACCTCTTCTTCTTCTTTTTTTTTTTTTTTTACTTGCCACCAAGCGTGAGCAATTCTTATTGCCCGATGCGCCAAACATGCAGCTCTGGGCACTGGGTAGCTGATTTAAAAAAAACTGGCTCCTAATTTTTTTTAGCTGGCTCCTAGATTCTAAGCAAATTTGCCAAGCCCTGCGCTAAGAAACCTTAATCATTTAGGGAAGATCTCTAAAGAAGAGTGACCAAAATCCCTCCTGAGATGTGTGGAAACCTAGTCACCAACTAAAAGAAACGTCTTACCTCTGTGTTGGCCAAAAAGGGTTTCGCCACCAAGTTCTAAGTCATGTTTTGCTTGGGGATCAAATACTTATGTCACCTACTGAACTGCAACTTAAATTATGGCATTTGTTTTACGTGGTTTTTCTGGATTTTTGGATGATATTCTTTCTATCTCTATCATTTAAAATACAAATATAAAAATCTTAGACCCTTCATTTCTTTGTAAATGGGCAAACTTACAAAATCTGCAGAGGATCAAATACTTATCCCCCCTGTACCCCTTGAAATTTTCAACATTTTGTCATGTTACAAACAAAAATGTAAATTTATTTTATTGGGATTTTATGTGGATAGACCTTTTAGCAGAGAGCGACAAAGCATAATGTTTCCACCATTTGTGCCTGACTGTAGGGATGGTGTTCTTAGGTTCATAGTCAGCATTTTTCTTCTTCCAAACACAGTGAGTCTCCCTCAAGAAGGCACATGTACAGTCATGCCAATGAACATCTAAACGATTCAGAGAAGGATTGGGAGAAAGTGCTGTGTTCATATGAGACCAAAATTGAGGTCTTTGGCATTAACTTGACTCTCTGTGCTTGGAGGAACAAAAACGCTGACTATCCACCTAGGAACACCATCCCTACAGTCAAGCACAGAGGTTGAAACATGATGCTTTGGGAATGTTTCTCTGCTAAAGGTACAGACTGACTCTGCCACATTGAGGGGCCAATGGATTGAGCCATGTATTGCAAAATATTGCATGAGAACCTTCTTCCCTCAGGCTGCATTCACACCTGAGCGTAGCGTTTTCAAGCGTTTTTTGCAGCGTTTTTTTACCGCATTTTTACCGCGATTTGCCGCGATTTTGTGCAGGGCGAAAGGTCACCAATGTTGAAAGAAGAAAAACGCCCAAATCTGCTCAATTCGAGCGACAAAAAAGGGTCTGGAACTTGTTTGAGCTTCAGGCGACATGTAGTGGAGATGTGAACCATCTCCATTGAGAATAATAGAATTTTTCCCCTCTAGCGTTTTGTAGCTTCAGGCTTCAAGCTACAAAACGCTCAGGTGTGAATGGGGTCTTAGCCAGAACGCTGAAGATGGGTCATGGATGGGTCTTCCAGCATGACAATGTCCCAAAACATAAAGCCAAGGCAACAAAGGAGTGTCTCAAAAAGAAGCACACTAAGGTCAGGGAGGGGCCTAGTCAGTCTCCAGATCTTAATCCTGTAGAAATTTTATGGAGGGAACTGAAACTTCAAGTTACCAAGCGACAGCCAAGAAGATCTGTAAAGAAGAGTGGACCAAAATCCCTCCTGAGATGTGTGCAAACCTGGTCACCAACTAGAGCTGCACAATTAATTGTCAATAATTGTTAATGCGATCTTGACTAAAGTGTTTCACAATTCTTTCTATGCAAAGAATTCTCTCTGTTCTTCTGAAGCCACAGCCTTCAAAAGAAAGGAAGAGGAAAAACTGGGCAGTCTGCCAAGAATCAAAACATTCTTTATCAGTTGAACTTAAAGCGGGAGTCCGCCGGGAGTTCCGCCGTTTTTTTTTTTTTTTTTTTTTTTTTTTTTTTAAAAGCCAGCAGCTACAAATATTGCAGCTGCTGACTTTTAAAATAAGGACACTTACCCGCCCAGCGCGCCCGCGATGTCGGCACCCGAAGCCGATCTCCCGATCGTCTCTCGGGTGCTGCCGCCGCCATCCTGGGTATGGGAATCAGGAAGCTTTCGGCTTCATTTCCCGGTTCCCTACTGCGCATGCGCGAGTCGCGCTGCGCAATAAGGATGGTCCCGCTGTCTCTGGGATCCGTATTTTTCCCAGCAGGCAGCGGGGGACTTTCGGAAAGGGGCGTAGATTCTGCAGATAGCTATGCCGAAAGTGGGTGCAGATACCTGTACTGTACAGGTACCTGCACCCCCTCCCCCCTGAAAGGTGCCAATTGTGGCGCCGGAGGGGGGGAGGATTCCAATGAGCGGAAGGTCCACTTTAGGGTGGACCCCTGCTTTAAGTATAAACATTGTAACAATTTGTCAATGGAATAGACTTTGTGTGTAAGTGAAAAAAAAGTTTAACCACTTAAACACTAAATCTTTTTCTGACATTCCATTTGTTGGCTTCGAGTTACAAGTTAAAATATTATATTTCTATAATTTTTTTTTGTAGAAACCGTAGAGAATAAAATGCCGGTTGTTGCAATATTTTATGTCACACTGTATTTGCGTAGTGGTCTTTTTAAATTGCAATTTAAAAAAAAAATGACTTTAATGATTTTTTGGATGATATTCTGTCTCTATAATAAAAATTAGAGACCCTTCATTTCTTTGTAAATAGGCAAACTTACAAAATCTGCAGGGGATCCCCCACTGTATGAATACTTTTTCAAGGCACTGTATTTGTTAACAATCTACTCGGGTTAATGCCTGAAGATTTATGAGCCATGAAACCAAGTTTGGTTTTGGTCTATAACCAAGTGAAACAGACGGTTAAGTCTAGTAGTAAGGAGCTTAGTTAAAGTGGAGTTCCAACCAAAAGTGGAACTTCCGCTTATCTGATCCCCCCCCCCCCCCCCCCCGTGCCACATTTTACAGGTACCCTTTCTCCACTTCTGGGAGACCGGCCACAGTGAATTGCGTCAGCAGCTCGACCCCCTTTCTCCTCCCTCCCCTTCTGCTGGGACAGTGAGAGAGCACAGCGTGCTTCTTGCATGTGCAGTAGGGACCTGGTCGTGAAGCTGCTGTGGGTTCCCTCACTTGCCATTGCGGAGGCAGCACTCAACCAGCCGATATAAACATCAGCTGTGGTGCCAACATCACTGGACTCCAGGACAAATAAGTGTCCTAATGTTAAATGTTAAAAGTCAGCAGCTGCAGTAGTCATTTTTAACCACTTCCCGACCGCCGCACAACGATGTACGTCGACAGAATGGCACGGGCAGGCATAAGGGCGTACATGAACGTCCCTGCCTTCCTGCGGGTCGGGGGCCCGATCGGGCCCCCGCCCGGTGCCTGCGGTGGTCGGTATTCATTCGGGAGCGATCCCGGACGAGGGGGCGGCCATTCATTCATGGCCACCCCCTCGCGATCGCTCCTGACGAATAGAAATCGTTCGTGACATCACTTCCTCTCCTGTAATGTAAACACAGGAGAGGAAGTGATGTATTCTCTCCTCCGTGTCGGTATTTTTCGTTCCGACACCGAGGAGAGAGGATCGGTGAGTTGCACCAACACGTCACTACACAGTAGAACATGCCAGGCACACTCACACCCCCCCGATCACCCCCCCAATTACCCCTGCCCCCCAGTCACAGTGACACCAATGTCATTTATTTTTTTTATTTTTTGCATTGGTGTCATTTGTGACTGTAATAACTGTTAGGGCAGTTAGGGTTAGCCCCCTTTAGTTCTAATGTACCCCCCTAACCCCCCCAATAAAGGTTTAACCCCGTGATCACCCCCCGTCGCCAGTGTCACTAAGGCTGGGTTCACATTGCAGTGGTTTATGAGAACGAATGTGATTCGCACCGCACTGCAGTGCAAATCACATCCGATCTCTGTGCGATTCGAGTTCAGCCATACAGATAGTATGGCTGAATTCCCGCCGCAAACTCGCAGGGGACCCTTTTTTTTGGTCCGCAGCAGAATCGGATCGCATGGGTGTTCACACCATGCGATCCAAGTTTGCAGATCGCACTGCGATATGCGAACTGATCTGGGGGTGTGATTAACATTTCACTGACACTCCCAGCAGTTCGCATAGGGCAGTGTGAACTGCCGCCGGGAGGCATGCGATGCGGGAACCCGCCGCGGATTCGTGGCGTTCCCGCATCGCTCCAGTGTGAACCCAGCCTAATAAGCGATCATTTTTCTGATCGCTGTATTAGTGTCACAGGTGACGCTAGTTAGGCAGGTAGGTATTTAGGTTCGCCGCAGCTTTTTATAGCGCCAGGGACCCCCATATACTACCGCATAAAGCCCCCTGATTGCCCCCTAGTTAACCCTTTCACCAGTGATCACCATATAACTGTTACAGGTGACGCTGGTTGGTTAGTTATTTTTTTATAGTTTCAGGGCACCCGCCATTTATTACCTAATAAAGGTTTAACCCCCTGATCACCCGGCGGGTGTCATTTGTGACTGTAATAACTGTTAGGGCAGTTAGGGTTAGCCCCCTTTAGTTCTAAGGTACCCCCCTAACCCCCCCAATAAAGGTTTAACCCCGTGATCACCCCCCGTCGCCAGTGTCACTAAGGCTGGGTTCACATTGCAGCGGTTTATGAGAACGGATGTGATTCGCACCGCACTGCAGTGCAAATCACATCCGATCTCTGTGCGATTCGAGTTCAGCCATACAGATAGTATGGCTGAATTCGCGCCGCACCCGCCGCAAACTCGCAGGGGACCCTTTTTTTTGGTCCGCAGCAGAATCGGATCGCATGGGTGTTCACACCATGCGATCCAAGTTTGCAGATCGCACTGCGATATGCGAACTGATCTGGGGGTGTCATTAACATTTCACTGACACTCCCAGCAGTTCGCATAGGGCAGTGTGAACTGCCGCCGGGAGGCATGCGATGCGGGAACCTGCCGCGGATTCGTGGCGTTCCCGCATCGCTCCAGTGTGAACCCAGCCTAATAAGCGATCGTTTTTCTGATCGCTGTATTAGTGTCACAGGTGACGCTAGTTAGGCAGGTAGGTATTTAGGTTCGCCGCAGCTTTTTATAGCGCCAGGGACCCCCATATACTACCGCATAAAGCCCCCTGATTGCCCCCTAGTTAACCCTTTCACCAGTGATCACCATATAACTGTTACAGGTGACGCTGGTTGGTTAGTTATTTTTTTTATAGTTTCAGGGCACCCGCCATTTATTACCTAGTCTCACTAGTGTACCCCTAAATTTAGGGGTGTCTACTTTCCAAAATGGGGTCATTTGGGGGGGGGGGGGTTGAAGATCGGGCGCATTCATGGTGATGTGCCCGTTTTCCATTGTAGATCAGAACATTCAGCACATTTATTTGGACTTTAATTACATGTGTTTTTTTTTTGCTTTGTACATTCACATCTGCACTGCACTTATTTACACTTGGTTACACATGTTTGATAATATTTGCGAGCGCCACATTTCCATAATTTTAAAAACAAGGGGCTGCATCTGGCTCCTGGGCCGCAGTTTAGAGACCACTGCCATAATGCAATGTTTTTCCTCTTTGGGGTATTTCAAGAACAGTCCAGAATTATGGACACTAGATAGTGCTGACAATCATATGAGATCTGGTGGTCATTGTGGGGTAATTCACCACCATCATCCTACCCAAAGTACTTGGGTACTTTTCTCATGTTCTTACGTCTTCTTTCTTTTCCCTCTTTTGGTATACCAATGTCCTTGCACCCCTACACCTTTCTATCCACATTTATAAGCTAGGTGATTTTGTTACTCTATTTGCATTCCAAAATGTTATATTCAGATGGTAATCAAATTTTTCTCTCTTGTTCCAATCTCATTTCCTTATTTTCTTGTGTTCCCGACAGCCTAACAGCTGTTTCATCTTCCACATCCTCATCTATATAAAAAAAAAAAAGTAATTTCAGCTGCCTGTGTGTGCTTTGCTGTTGACAGTACCTGCAAATTTGAGTTCCTTAAAGAGGAAGTAAACCCTGATGAGTTTACTTCCTCTTTCATTCCCTGCAAAGGCAAAGCATAACGGACTACTATGCATCGCATAGTAGCCCATTATGTGTCACTTACCCGACACAGGAGCCAGCGAAGTCACCGCTGTCCCCTGTAGTCCGCCGCATCCATCTTGTTGGTGGTGTCTCGCAGCTCCGCCGCTGTCATTCGGCGAAGCCACTGTCATTCGGAGAAAGCCGCGATGACGTCACTCCCGCGCATGCGCACGGGAGCCGTCACAAGCGGCAGCTCCGTCACTGAGAATGCCGCGCTCAGTGCGCCTGCGCGCCGCTGTCTACGGCGCATGCGCCGTAGACAGCGGTGCCTGTTTTCGGGCAAATATCTCCTAAACCTATATGGCTTGGACCTACAGGTAAGCCTTAATCTAGGCTTACCTGTAGGTCAAAGTGGTTTGGAAGGGTTTACAACCACTTTAAGTGTCTTGCTTAGGGTTAATGTTTGAGTTTACCTCTTGTTTAATCCTCATATATGCACTGATGCAGAGGCAGAAGAAATATCTCAGCCGGCAGTTTTAGCAGCCCCCTGGAATCGCAGGCTATCCATGTTAGGGTCCAGAGCTAAGCTGGATTGATCAGCTCCTGGGCTTCAAATCTATCAAATCCTTCAAATTTATAAGTGTACTTTATAGCACATTTTAAATATGCTGCGCTGTGTGGTTACATAGAACCCCCAGCAGTGTAATCTTTGACATCAATAGAATTTCTGTGAGCTCCGGTGTTTATCTTAGTAAGGCAGAGCTGATCCTATTTCTGTTCTACTTCCCTCTGCAGCAAAAGATCACTGCATTAGTATTCTAATGCTTGCTAATAATAGAAAGCAATAGTTCATTGTTATAATAGATCTGTTGATACACTGTTGCCAGTCTGCTTTATTAAAGTTTTAGGAAAATCTAACAAGTAAAATATAAAATATACACTTACTGCAGATTTATTAAACATTACTGTGGATTTTCATGATATTGTTCACATTTACCCTGTACGATAAACCAATATGGAGTAAGTTCTTTTACCCTCATAATCGATCTTAGCTGGATAATATATAATTTTTAATATAATAGTGTTTTTTTTTTTGTTATTATCCTTTTTTCTTATTTGTATGTCAGTGCTGCCATATCTCCTCCATCCTATTTCAGCCACTTCCTGTCTGCATGTACTCACTCTACTGTTGTCTACATATCCTTGTTCTTGTACAGCTTCCTGATAGTGACAATGGTGGACCATGCTGGTGCAGTGTGTATTGGTAAGGCCACGTATAGTATCAGTTAGGGGTACATGTGACAACTTGTTCTTGATTAATGCCACCAAATGCTGCTCCATTGAAGAAGAATCATCTCAATGCTGTCCAGAAACCAACACTCCACGGAGTGTCGATCTCCTGGACCCCTGCTGTTCTCAATGGCTCTTTCGACTTAACTCACTATCACTACATGACACAATTGTGATGTGGAAGTCAGCAGAAGAAGCCACTGAGCGCAAAATGAGACCAGGAAGTTGGCACCTCCGGGACTGTCCCTTTCTGCACAAACTTTTGGTGGTAAGTTCTCTTTAACAGAAAGGCATTCTGCATAATGGACAATGAGAGAGTAGAAAATATATGCAGTTTTTTTGCAGGGGCATCTTTTTGTTAAAATGTATTTTTGCAACATGATCATTTTACAGGGGTGCAGCTTATGTTGTCTCTCATTTTCTATGTACAGAGAATTGGTTATGTGAACATACGTTGATACTAATTATGGTAATTTATTCTCTGGGTCATGTGTCAAAACAAACCTATGTTATAAATTGATGATGTAGAAATCTCTCCTGCGCTCGGGTGTCTAGTTTTTCAGTGCGTAGTGCGACCAACTTTATACAATAATGCCTGCCGTATTGCAGCCCTCCTCAAAATAATGGATATTCATGAACTAAAGAAAAAAGAAAAGGAGGGCGCACTGACCTAGTGCATTACCACTGGTAAAGCTTTATTAAAGCATAAAAACAGCAAAGTATATACTCACAAATGAGCATTTGTAAGAGGCATTGACAATGTCAGTGTTCAGAACAGCAAACCTGCTAAATTGTCAATGCCTCTTACAAATGCTTGTTTGTGAGTATATACGTTGCTGTTTTTATGCTTTAATAAAGCTTTACCAGTGGTAATGCACTAGGTCGGTGCGCTCTCCTTTTCTTTTTTTTTAAATTAATGATGACCACTTTGCCTAACGTGTTTCCCAAGTAAAACCTATACCAGAATCTGTCCCTACTTGACAGAATTTGATAATTTAAATTACACCTGTCAAGGGACATGTTAGAAAGATTTTCTCAGTGGTTGCATCCAATCAGTCGCAGTCACCAATCAATATATTCTGGCAGTCGCAGGTGATGTTGTCAGAATACAATGTCTCAGTGAGGGGGATTCCTCCATTGATCTGTTTGTGTGGAGGGAGGAATCTGTTGGTTTTTGGTCAGCTTAAAGTATAACTATGGGCAAAACCTTTTTTTTTTTCCATTTTGGATAGAGCAAGGAAGATTTTTTTTTTTCCCCCATCTGTGTCCAATTGCAGAGATTTCCCTTTCACTCCCTGTCTCATAGCCAAACAGCAAGTGAGAGATAATCTCTGCAAATTAAGGAAATCTCTTGGTGACCCCCAGATCACCAGAACTAGTGTCCCCGTCAGAAGATTTCCTCTATTACTTTTCTGGGGATAACCCAAAATTTGGGATTTTCATTTACTTTCACTTTTAGTGATAATGGTAAACAGAACAGAGAGGGTGAATCTCCTTAATAGGGACACAGACAGCAATAAAAACTGACCGCTCTAATCCCTCTCCACTCTACCCAAAACTAAAAAGAACAGTTTTGCCTTTAGTTATTAGTATTACTCCAGTCCATTATGCACTCTGCTGCTTTTATTGATCATCTCTTCTCTTGTGTCTCAAGTGCTTTCCCTATTTCTCAGCCCCTGAATTGGTTAACTTTCATAGAGAATGCAGTTCAAACTGCTAACTTTAAAGTAACAGCAAAACTTCTTTACACTAATTTTTAGCTTCTGTGACCTCTTTACTTAACCCCTTTCCGCCGAGCGTACGCAGATGATGGCATAATCCCGGTACTGTTGTTTAGAGCAGGCAATCGGCCTTCCAGGAATAACAACCAGTGCGGCTAAAAGCCGCTCGGCTGTTATACTGGCGGAGCAGGGAAGGGGATGCCGCCGCCTCTTGCTGCTCTTACCGGGCCTCCCATTCCACCAGATTGAACATCTGCCGCTTCCGGAAACAACTTCATTACAGTCTCCTGGATGGGAACATGGAAACAATGTCACTTCCTGTTTACTCGGCTGCCAATGGCGATGGATTTTTAAAAATATACAGTATTCAGATACACAGTTTTCGGTGATCTGAATACTTTGAAGTGCAAAGGAGGGATTGGAGGTCTTTTAGACCCCCGATATCTCCATAAAGAGTACCTGTCATCACCTATTACTGTCACAAGGGATGTTTACATTCCTTATGACAGCAATAAAAGTGATCATTTTTTATTTTTTTTTAAACACAATTTAATAATATAAAAAGAAAAATTTTTTTTTTCAAAGCACCCCTGTCACCGCAAGCTCGGGCAGCAAAGAAAACGCATACAGAAGTCGCGTTTCGCATATGTAAACAGTGTTCAAATCGCACATCTGAGGCATCGCCGCGATTGTTAGAGCGAGAGCAATAATTCTAGCACTAGACCTCCTCTGTAAATCTAACCTGGTAACCGTAAAAAAAATTCAAGCATCGCCTATGGAGATTTTTAGGTACCAAAGTTTGTCGCCATTCCACGAGTTTGTGCAATTATAAAGTGTGACATGTTTGGTATCTATTTACTCGGTGTAACATCATCTTTCACATTATACAAAATTGGAATAACTGTACTGTTTTTTTTTTTTTTTAATTCATGAAAATACCCCTTTTTCCAAAAAGTTGTGTTTAAAACACCGCTGCACAAATACCGTGTGACATAAAATATTGCAACAATCACCATTTTATGCTCTAGATTCTCTACTAAAATATACATACATACATACATACATACATACATACATACATACATACATACATACATACTGTGGCAGCAGGCAGGTGAAGTCACCTGGTTGTATCCAGGATGGTAAATATGTGTGTCCTAGATTCAGGCTTTATGCAGACTTTTACAATTAGAGGGGAAGAGTTAATGAGCCCAGCTGAAGCAAGTGGGCTCATTAAGGCCTCTACAAAAAACCCCAGCATGCATAGGGAGATGCTCCATCCTGGAACCAGTTTTGTGTTGTATAGACTGGGGAGTGTGTCACCTGTACTGTGCGGTGAGTTAACGCCTGTGTGGCAAAACCTTTACAACAAAGGCAGGGACTGGTACAGCACAAGGCTGTACCCAGTTGTTAGACAGGGAGTCTATGTGTGTAGTTAGAGGTCAAGCTGACCAGGATTTATTTTCTTGTTTTATTTTGTTTGGCTGTTATATGTATCACTGCATGGAGCATAAATAAACCGGATCTTTTGTTTTTTGAACCTACACCGCTGTCTGCTGTGCCTGACTTTGTGTTGTGAACCCATCCAGGGGGTCACACACACCCGCTGCCGAGCTAACCCCTCACAGTTGGTGGAGAATTTTGGCACTTTTTTTTTGTTAAGGCCAGCATGGAGGAGATACTGAGACAGCTGGCTCTAGCAAATGCAAACCAGCAACAAGCAAATGCAAATCAGCAGCAAACAAATGCAAGTTTACAAAAGAGCCTTGCAGCTCAACAACAGAGCCTTGCAGCCCAGCAGCAGACAAATGCAACTTTGCAGCAGAGTTTGGAAAATCAGCAGAAGGCTCACCAGCAGAGTTTGGAAGCTCAGCAACAAGCCCAGCAGCGATCTGAAGCCCGCTTCATAGACCTGTTGCAGAAGCAAGAGCAGAATTTTCAACAGAAAATAGAGACATTAATACAGCAACGTCCGCAGACCGAAAAAGCAAGTGGTTACAATAATACCGCATCCTTTGGTGTGAGCCGTTTACTGACAAAAATGACTGGAAAGGACTGCTGAAAGGGAAAAGTGGCCTAAGGAGCAATGGGCTGGACTGGTGGCCCCTCTGTTAACTGGGGAATCGCAGAAAGCTTATTATGACCTAGAGCCTGACCAAGCAAAAGACTATGTGGTGCTAAAAGCAGAAATATTGGCACGGCTGGGTGTCACCCTGGCCGTCCGGGCTCAGCGTGTGCATAACTGGACTTTTCAGGTTGGAAAACCTCCCAGGTCTCAAATGTATGATCTCATTCACCTGAGCAGGAAGTGGCTGCAGCCAGAGACTTTGACTGCACCAAACATTGTGGAACGTGTGGTTATGGATCGTTTCCTGAGAGCTCTTCCTACTGCCATCCAAAAATGGGTAAGCCATGGAGACCCAGAAAATGCAGATAAACTTGTGGATCTGGTTGAGAGGTACTTGGCTACAGAGAACCTGACCACCTCTTCCAGGGACTCACGGACTTTCCCCCCTAAGACCAGATCATCCCCAGTGGCGGGTAAGATGACTCCAAGGGGTGAGGGTGGAGAGAGTGAGAGGGTGGGAGTTCTACCTAAGGTCTGGCGGGAGCAGCCCAGGAAGCCCATGCTGCAAGAGGCAGCGAAAAAGATTATTTGCTAGCGCTGCCGGCAAGAGGGACATATTGCAGCCAATTGCCCAGTTGTGGATGAGCCTATGCAATGTGACTTTATAAGGGAGAGACGTCAGTCGCTGTTTGCGACAGTTGCATGCACTGCCATTCGGGGACCTGAGAAACATTTATGTAAAATGTGTATTAATGGTAGACATGTTGATGTGTTGCTAGATTCAGGTAGCCTGGTAACATTGATAAAAGCTGAATTAGTTACTACAGAGGTCTCTGGGAAGAACAGGGTGGCTGTTATTTGTGTGCATGGGGACACCCGAGAGTATCCTGTAACTTCAGTGTTTTTTGAGACCCCCAAAGGTAACCTCTCTCATCAGGTGGGGTTAGTGGCTCACTTACCACATGATGCTATTGTGGGAAGGGATTTTCCAAAATTCTGGGAACTCTGGGATTGTCCTGAGGCCCCCATTGGTGCCCCTATAAACCAGGAAGATGACCAGAATTCCTCTGGGAGTGGTGAGGACTCTCCTGAATTTCCCTTGTCGGTATTGGCGGGGGAAACTCGAGAAACTGGGGAGGAGCCAACATCCTCAGATGAAAACATGCCGTCTGTGGAGTTTTCGGATCTTGAGGTTCACAGGGAAAATTTTGCCACAGAACAGTTAAAAGACCCCACCCTAATAAAGGCACGGGAAAATGTGGTGAAAATAGATGGCGAGTTAGTGAACCCAGATAAGACTTGCCCTTATCCTTACTTCACTATGGAAAGGGACCTGCTATATCGAGTGGCTCAAAGGGCAGAAGAAACCATTGAGCAACTTGTAGTGCCCAAACCTTACAGGAAGTTGGTGTTAGAATTGGCTCATGGACACATTCTGGGAGGTCATCTGGGGACAGAGAAAACCAGAGAGAGGGTACTGCAGAGATTCTATTGGCCTGGGGTCATGAAGGAAATAGAAAAGTATTGTTCCTCCTGCCCTGCGTGTCAGAAGTCGGCACCTATGCCACATTTCCGTAACCCACTGGTACCTCTTCCTATCATTGAGGTCCCCTTTGAGAGGATCGCAATGGATTTGGTAGGTCCGATAATGAAGTCTGCTAGGGGGCATCAGTACATTTTGGTTATTTTGGACTATGCCACCCGTTATCCGGAAGCAATTCCTCTCCGAAATACCTCGGCCAAAACCATAGCCAAAGAGCTATCTCTTGTTTTTAGCCGCGTGGGTATTTGTAAGGAACTGCTTACGGACCAAGGTACACCCTTTATGTCCCGGGTTATGAAAGAATTATGCAAGTTGTATAAAGTGAAGCAATTGCGTACATCTGTGTATCACCCCCAAACAGATGGGTTGGTTGAAAGATTCAACAAAACCCTAAAACAAATGTTAAAGAAGGTGGTGGATAGAGATGGAAAGAATTGGGATTGTCTAATACCCTATCTGATGTTTGCCATTAGGGAGGTACCCCAATCCTCTACGGGTTTCTCACCCTTCGAGTTGCTCTATGGGAGACACCCAAGAGGGCTGCTGGATATCGCCAAGGAAACTTGGGAAAATGAGAGTTCTCCTCACAGGAGTGTGATTGAGCATGTCGCCCTGATGCAAGATAGAATTGCACAGGTAATGCCAATTGTAAAGGAACATTTAACCCAAGCGCAGTTAGCACAGCAGAGAGTGTACAACCGTGGGGCCAAGACCCGTACTTTTTCCCCGGGGGATAGGGTCTTGGTGCTAGTCCCTACGGTTGAAAGCAAATTTATGGCCAAATGGCAAGGTCCATATGAAGTAATTGAAAAAATGAGTGAGGTGAACTACAGGGTTAGACAGCCAGGAAGGCGAAAGCCGGAGCAGATCTATCACGTCAATCTGCTGAAAGCCTGGAGGGATAGGGAATCCCTAGTCGCAGAGACTTTGTCACAAGTACAGCCTGATTGCTTAGTTCCTGAGGTTGGAATAGCAGACACCTTATCGAAACCCCAACAACAGGAGGTTAAAGAGTTTGTACTTCGTAACAAAGAGATTTTCTCTGAGCTTCCGGGACAAACATCTGGCGTAGAGCATGACATTATCACCCCGCCAGGAGAAAGGGTAAAACTAAAACCTTATAGAATACCAGAGGCCCGACGGGAGGCAATACGTGGGGAGGTTCAAAGGATGCTGGAATTGGGTGTGATAGAGGAGTCCCAGAGTGACTGGTCCAGTCCTATCGTACTAGTGCCCAAACCTGATGGGAGCTGGCGGTTTTGTAACGATTTTAGACAATTAAATAAAGTTACAAAATTTGACACCTACCCCATGCCACGTATAGATGAGTTGATTGACCGGCTGGGAACAGCCCGATATATGACAACTCTTGATCTCACCAAAGGGTATTGGCAAATTCCCCTGGCCGAGTCGGCCAAGGAGAAAACTGCGTTTGTAACCCCAGATGGGGCATTCCAATATAAGAGAATGCCGTTTGGGTTACAGAATGCACCGGCAACATTCCAGCGGAAAATGGATAAGATTCTGAGGCCCCATCAGAAATATGCTGCAGCTTACCTGGATGATGTGATTATCCATAGCACAGACTGGGTCTCACATTTGCCAAAAGTACAAGCAGTCCTAGACTCTATCCGGGAAGCTGGGTTTACGGCCAATCCAAAGAAGTGTACCATTGGACAGGAGGAGGCCAAATATCTTGAGTACACTATTGGGAGGGGGGTGATAAAACCCCAAGTCAATAAAGTCGAGGCCATACAGAGTTGGCCACGTCCCAACAGCAAGAAACAGGTACGAGCCTTTCTGGGAATCGCTGGCTATTATCGACGATTCATTCCCCATTTTGCTTCTCAGGCTGTGCCCCTCACCAACCTGACAAAAGGGAAAGAGTCTGTTATGGTTAAATGGTCCCCAGAGGCTGAGGAAGCATTTCAGTCCTTAAAAACAGCCTTATGTAGCCAGCCAGTGTTGTACTCACCAGACTTCTCTAAGGACTTCGTGGTACAAACTGATGCATCAGACGTTGGGTTAGGAGCAGTGTTATCCCAGGTCTGGAACGGGGAAGAGCACCCAGTCATTTACCTCAGCATGAAGTTGAAGTCCCATGAGGTAAATTATGCCACGATTGAGAAGGAATGTTTAGCAGTGAAGTGGGCTCTAGATTCCCTTCGGTACTATCTGCTAGGTAGGCACTTTGACCTGGTGACTGATCACGCTCCTTTAAAGTGGATGGCTCAGAACAAGGAGACCAATAGAAGAGTAAATAGGTGGTTCCTAGCCCTACAGGAATTTAACTTTACAGTTAAGCATCGCCCTGGTGTTAAAATGGGGAATGTGGATGCTTTGTCTCGGATACATGCGTGTCTGACTGCTGGTGTTACAACCCCAAGGTTGAAACAAGAGGGGGGGGTATGTGGCAGCAGGCAGGTGAAGTCACCTGGTTGTATCCAGGATGGTAAATGTGTGTCCTAGATTCAGGCTTTATGCAGACTTTTACAATTAGAGGGGAAGAGTTAATGAGCCCAGCTGAAGCAAGTGGGCTCATTAAGGCCTCTACAAAAAACCCCAGCATGCATAGGGAGATGCTCCATCCTGGAACCAGTTTTGTGTTGTATAGACTGGGGAGTGTGTCACCTGTACTGTGCGGTGAGTTAACGCCTGTGTGGCAAAACCTTTACAACAAAGGCAGGGACTGGTACAGCACAAGGCTGTACCCAGTTGTTAGACAGGGAGTCTATGTGTGTAGTTAGAGGTCAAGCTGACCAGGATTTATTTTCTTGTTTTATTTTGTTTGGCTGTTATATGTATCACTGCATGGAGCATAAATAAACCGGATCTTTTGTTTTTTGAACCTACACCGCTGTCTGCTGTGCCTGACTTTGTGTTGTGAACCCATCCAGGGGGTCACACACACCCGCTGCCGAGCTAACCCCTCACAATACATTATATATACACACACACACACACACACACACACACACACACACACACACACACACACACACACACACACACACACACATATATATATATATATATATATATATATATATATATATATATATATATGTGTATGTGTGTGTGTGTGTTTGGGGGTTCTAAGTAATTTTCTAGCAAAAAATAAGGATTTTAACTTGTAAATGTCAGAAATAGGCTTAGTCATGAAAGGGATAACATATGGTCACTTTTTACACTAGCCATCAAGACTTCTCATGCAATTCTCCTTTTCTCTGGAATCGCTTCTCGCATGTGGTTTGGCACTTTCCCACATTTAAAACTTCAAATGTACTTTTAAAAATCAGGAATTAATTTTAATGACGGCCCATGAGCTATGTCCACCTTTCAGCTCACTATGTACATCACAACCCCTCTTTCTGTTTTGTTTTCCATGAACCAATATGTGGCAACCCTAGGGTAGGCAGACAGCAGCCGTCATTTCTGGATTCTACACTGTTCTGGCCACAGAATGTGCAAACATAAAAACATACCTACTACCCTAAGGACTCAATCAAAATCTGTGCAATGACCAGTGTTTTTTTAATCCCTGGATAAATGCAAGTCCTGGCTTGGAGTCCACTGTATGTCACTATACAGCAAAGCAACAAACCATGCTGTTGTGCACAGACATGAATGTAGTGTCTCTGTGACATTTCAAATAAAGTTTGAAGAAAAAGAAAAAAAAACGTGACCCATGCATTACACCACTCCCGGGCTGAAATGACTAGCCTGTCCAGTAAAACAGTACATTTTACGAGGCAGACTAGTGTCAACCTAGCCTAGGGAATCTGTGCTGTGTAAGGTCAGGCAGCCCTTCTAATCTCAGCCTGGGAAAGCTGGTTGGGGGACATGTTACAATAGTGGTTGGACAAGGTTTTTCAATCTTTCTGATCTCTGTCCCTTTTTCAATTAGCCTTAGTTTGGGAAGTGGATGTATACTTTTTCCTTGGGTACTAGGGGATTATTTCCTTTCACTTTTGGTGTACTCAGTTCTAAAATGCAAGCATATATAATAACTCACATTAATCAGACTGTCCTTACTTTATCACTATGGCAGCTCAATTATGTTGGAGTAGGGTAAATGTACTCATAAAGCAAATGTAAAAAAACTTTTCATCTATTTGCAGAGGAAGATTAGTGACACTAAACTCCACCCTCTGTCACGTTTTGTCTGGGCAAGGTTTAAATTGTTTCTGCAAAGTCCCTTTGATAAAGAAAATTATTTTATACACTTGCCCTACTCTGTATTGAGCAATGTTGAGAGTTTTCTAGATGAAATGTTAAAACTGCTGCCCCAGCTAAGAGTTCACAGACTGTTTTGATAGTTGCAACATTCCATGGCTATAGTTCCCCAACAGAATTTGAATATCATGTGGGCACAGATGCTTGTTTATTTATTATTTTTCTTTCGGTAACTATCTGAATAACAGTGATGCAAGAACAAGGTGCATATTGATCTCGACTTTTCCCAAGAAGCCAACAACAATGAGCCATACACCCAGTGTGTAATAGCATCAATGCAAGTGGATCATAAGCAATGACAACAGGTTTGAAGTAACTCCAGTTCAATATTATGTTAGAACTCTCCAAAGTACTGTTTGGAGAGTATTTAGTATGCTAACTCATGACAATACACTGAGTCTTTGTAGTATCATTGCATAGTATTATATTTTGGTAATAAAAAAGGAAGGCTGAACCCATTTTGTATGATTAGAGGTAGTGTAGACACAATAACTGAAATAACTACAAAAAGGAAGCAACGAAGATTGCATAGAAAAATGGACACTACATCTGCATATGCTAATCTACCTCTTTTACAATGCAAATGTATGTCCTCATGTCAGCATTATGGACATGGACTGACAGTATGCAAACATGAAAAACAATAACATGCAAATGTGAAAATGTTAAGTGGTGTGGAAACTACGTGCAGTACACATAAATATGATATAAATGATATGGCTTTGAAAGTGATCTGTCAAGTTTGGTATTCCTTTGTGTCTTTTCAAAGTACTATTGCAACTGAATGTCTGGTATCACTCAATGTCATGGCTGTTCAGTCATGTTCACTAATATAGAAGGGAACAGCACGGAAGTATTTTGTGTTTATTTTCCAATGGCACATTGGTATTGTAGTTGCAGATAGTCGAAAAATTACTTTGCAAAGAATATTCAATCATGTGAAAGGTAAATAAAAAAATGATTTTTACTTATTATTATTATTAGATGGATAGATTATTGAATGATTGAAGTCAGCCCAGCTTCACCTTATTCACTAAGCTGTGTGAAACGTCACTTTGCACAGTGAACCTTCTCTACTCCTTTAGTAAATCCAACCACAGTGTTTTAAAATGCTTGATGGAAAATCTACTGATGTGATCTGATTAAGCATTTCCTTGCTGTGTGAGTCATGCACTGTTGTACATTCTGGCCAGATTACATTTACAATAAAAAAATTTCCACACAAATGGTTATAACCATGTAGCGTTTTATGTAGAATCTGCAAATGCAAAATGCAAAGGTAGAGAAGAAAAAAAATTAAAAAGAATTATGACCTTGATGTGGTAAGGAGTGCCATGATATCCTGTCAGGGAAATTCAGAGCGTATATGTCTATAGCTAAGCGGGACCCTGAATGACCATAAACACTATTGTCAAACTTTGAACATTTGTTTGCTTTGAAACTAAAATGCTATGCTACAGATCTAAATATTATATGCGTATAGAAGTAAAACACAGAGGCAGTACAGTGACTGATCAATGATGATGAATTAGAGGCTATTACAGTGATCAGATGATTGGGAATCGACCCACACTGGTCTCTGTGCTAGGAGCGCGCTGTGCACTATACTTCCAGCACAAACACAGCTACTCATATATATATGGCCCCACCGATGCGCTTCTGTGAGGCTGCATATATGTGTAGGGTTATATTTTTGTTTTTGGGTTTAATACCACTGTAATTGAATAGATTTCTTTTGACAACCTCTTGTAAAAGCATATTTTTGAATTTCAAAATTCCCCTCCTCAGGAAGTACAAGAAAAATTTAGGCACTTGGGTATTTATAAATGTGAGAAAAAGGGGGCTCACACTTATTTCTAGCAAGTGTTTCACACATTTTATTGGGTGGCAGCTGTTTAAAAAAAAAATTCAGGTTGCACACTGGTTTACCCATATACTCGGGTATACATAACAATGGTGATATAGCATATCATTACAAAGGAACAGTTTGCTTAAAGTGATTGTAAAGGCAGAAGTTTTTTTTTATCCTAATGCATTCTATGCATTAAAATAAAAAAAAAATTATTTGTGCAGCAGCCCCCCTCAGCCCTCCCAATACTTACCTGAGTCCATCTCTATCTAGCGATTTTGCAGGAGAGACTTGTCTGTCTAGGACTCTCCCTCCTCATTGGCTGAGACAGCAGCGGAGCGCCATTGGCTCCCGCTGCTGTCAATCAAAGCCATTGAGCCAATCAGGAGAAAGAGGGGGTGGGGCCTAGTCACGGCTCCGTGTCTGAATGGACACACTAAGCTGCGTTTCGGCTTGGGTGCCCCCATAGAAAGCTGCTTTCTTTTTTGTAATTTTCAACAATATTGAGGGGATCCACCTGACTGCCTGTTTCACAGATGGTTCTGCCTTTCAGTGCACAGTTGAGAACTGGAGCCAAGCATGCCCGCCTCCTCCCCAGCCTAGCCCCCTATTGATCACTTGAAGAGAAGAGCAGAGAGCAATGACTGACATGTGACCACTCAGTTCTGAGTCTTCGAGCTGGCTTAGGACAGCTGCAGTATCACACTGATGCTGCAGCATGGAGGCAAGTATGCATATTTGCTTTTTTATAATCCCATATTTCTCCTTTAATGTACCAGTTTACTTAAAGTGTATGTCCAGCCAAAACTTTTTTTTTAAGTCCTGGATAGAATGGTTGGAACCTATGTTGTGTTTTTATAGGGACATAGACAGTAATACAAAGTTTATTAGGGTTCTTTCATATCTGCAACAGGAATGTCACACCGAGATGCAAAATAATCTTCCTTTATTTACATAGCCAGCAGGAAAAAAAATCTATTCTGAAATGTTTTTCACTAGGCAAAGTGTTTCCTTTTGAGAAAGGGCTGTGCCTAGCACAAAATATGTCAGAATAGAATGAGTTCCTGCTAGCTATTTTAAATTTAAAGGGAAATGTATTTTGCATGTCATTGTGTGGCACTCCTATTGCTGATACAATTGGTTGCTCAGTGGAGGTGCCAGCACCTGAGATGTGATTGTTTAGAGTGGAGATTGATCTCTCCTGGACTTGCACTTTTTTTTCCTGTTTGTTTGCATGATGTGATAAAATTTCACAGTAGAAGGCTCAGTAGAAATGAAGACTAAATACAACATGATATTTCAAAGCGGTGACATTGGCTACCGCTGCTGCCAATCAAAGTCAGTTAGCCAATGAAGAGAGAGGGGACAGGGCTAAAGGTCAGCTCTGAGTCTGAATGGATACTGGGAACTGCAGCTTGGCTTAGGTGCCACCATAGGAAGCTGCTTGCTATGGGGGCACTCAAAAGAAGAGAGGGGCCAGGAGCACAGAAGAGGGACCTGAGAAGAGAAAGATCTGGGCTGCTCTGTGCAAAACCACTGCACAGATCAAGTATAACATGCTTGGTGAAGGACATAAATAGATGCTAGGGTGGTAGTTACGGCGCTCACCTGTTATTAATTGAATTTGCGGGCTAACCCGCCTAATTATTTAAAGTAAAAATAAAAAATATAATACAAATAACACCTTTTTTGTGCATTGAGTGCTATGTTAGCAGTACCTCTACCTTTTAGGTGAATATATTAGGTAGTGGCAGCCCCTTTTCACTATAGTACACAGTTTTGTTTCATTTAGAATAGCCCAGGGTCCTTAGCGCACCTTTACCCCCCTTTTTCACTTATAACATGCTTAGTATTTACAAAAAAAACAAGACTTTACAATCACTTTAACCAGAATGAAGACTGCTTGCTGTTTATTTAGACTGGACCAGTTCTACTCCAAAAATTATTACGCACCAAGTACAAGTGGCACATCTGAATTGCATGTCTTATGTTCTATTTTGTTATGAATGTGCTCAGCATTGAAGTCCAAACATATATCGATGGAACTGATCCATGTTACCAGCAAATTCTGTCCTGCTACTTTCATTACCAGCCTGACATAATATAGGCCTTTGCTTTTGCTTCACAACTAAAGCCCCATACACACTATCAGATTTTCTGCTGATTTTTGTCTTCAGATTTACCAAAACCATGTAGTGGAAGTGCCTGCCTGATTGCATACCAATTGAAACTCCTGAGGTTTGATCTCATATTATATGGTTTTGGTAAATCTGAAGGAAAAAATCAGCAGAAAATCTCATAGTGTGTATGGTGCTTTAGATTTTTTTCATTTCCATTTTAGACTTACAAAAGTCAGTGTTGTAAGTGAGGTATGTTATTCTATGTGTCCATGCACATATAGGCTGTTATCAGCATTTTTTGGCTAGGTCGTTTTCTGGTTGGAAAAACCCCCCAGAACTAGTGGATTTTGAGAAGGGTTTTTGAGCTGTAAAAATACTCTAACGACGGTAAACATGGTAAAATGCGGCTTTAGCATAGCTTGGGTTTTCTTGCAAAAAACAGGGAAAAACTTGGCAAAACGTTAATGCAAAAAAAAAACCTGAAAAAACTCACGTTTTAATGCAGAAATGCTACTAGCTACTATTAAATGTAAATGTGAATACAGATAACACTAGTCTCCTTTTTTTCCAGATACTCCTGATGAACAGTCAAGAGTTCTGCCCCTTCTTGAGGCTATAAGCAAGATGTGGAATCATGTACAGCAATGCCTTGTATTCGCTGTGGCTGTCCTGTGTATGATGTGGCAACACTTTAAAGCCCTCATTTCCTTGTGGTATGCACTTCACAAATGTACTATTTCCACATAATCCTCTTCCATAACTATTTTCAGTATTTTTTCTGATTATTTGTAGGTGTAGCATTCCATGCCAGGGGCCTTTTAAAAAAAGAAGTAAGTGTTCATTTTCTTTTTAGGATACAGCCAAATTAGTACAGGAATACAGGAAATCGTATTGTTCTTCTTTTTTTTTCTTTACTTTACATTCAGGAAACTTGAGCGTGAATGCAGAAGTTGATTTACTGTCTTATTGTTCCAAACAATGGAAAGGGGAAGCACCAAATGTCACATACATGAGGAAGGTAAATATTGGACTTGTTATATTTTGATGCAAAATGCAGCAGCAAGTCAGAATGAGCCTTTTCATTTATTGGCTTGAAGACATTCGTCATCATTTATTCCTTTCGTTCCTGGTCTCCATGTGTTCACTGGATCTCTTTTTTTTTTTTTCAGTCATGAATCAAATGCAGGCATTAGCTAGGGTGGTTTGCAGACAAAAACAGCCTGCCTAGGAACACATTCCTCCGGGTGGACATTCACCCATTAGGTCATTTTGATATATACATAACTCCTCCCAGGCTTGCATCAAGAGACATACCGAAGCAGAATGCTGTGCTTCTCTATGCAATGCAGACAGACTCTGGCAGGTAAGAGTGGCAGCAAGGTGCGGTGCATAGCTTCCTGAAAACGCTACAACACCTTGCCTTAGTACACCTCACAACAGCCTTCAGCCCTGATGCAAGCGGTTGGCTAGCTGGTCTAGAAGGAGTTATGCATCTATCAAAGTGGCAGTCTGGAGAAGTAGGTGTTGCTAGGCAGTCTTCCCTTGCATGCAGAACACCCTAGATAATGCCCACATTTGATGCTGAGCCCTTATTGATTGGCAACATGAATAAATGAAACAGGCAGGCCAGGGTCAGCCATTCTGAAGGGGAAAGGGCTATATAATACGCAATGTATTCCAACTAGATAGTGAGGCAGGTTTAATCTGACTTGCTTCCGCCCCCTGGCAGAATACTCCTCCAGAATAATAAACACTGGAATGCTAAATGATCACAATAAAGTAGAAAACATTTCTAAAAGCAGATAAAGCTGCAGAAAAAGGCCCTAACATTAGCTACCACAATTCTGAACATCAAGAAGAGGTTAGCACAGTAACAGAACCTCCTTCCAACCCCATACTAACACTGTTATCTTACCAAAGTTCTTCCAAATAGGTTTGATAATGCTGAGCTTCTTGTTTTGTATACCCAGCATACAATGCATAAAGTAGGGAGCTGCAGTGTATCAAAAATCTCAAAAAGCTGCTTTAGACGGCAAAAGTTGGTAAAAACTACACTGTGATGTGCATGCGATTAGTGCAATTTAGAATACAGCATTACTTTTTTGAACAGTGTGCATATATCCATTATTATTTTTTTATACAATAGAGGCAAGACATCCTCCTTTACACGGGGAACCCAAAACAAAGCTGGGATTCCTCCAGACAGTGAAATATGCAAGTATTACACAACATACTGTAGCTTCTTTAAAAAAAAAAAAGACTGTCAATACAAAAAAATTAGTCCCATTCAGTGGAAACCCCCTCATTATTGTCTCCGCCTTGTCTCAGTATTCAGCAGCAGAAAGGAGGACAGAACTCCCCTACCAGATCCTGCGCTTCTCAGTTCAGCAGAGGCTCATATCAGCCCCCTTCCCAGCAGTTGGCAGCAGAGAGGAAAACAGAACTCCTCCTACAAATCCTGTGCCTCTTTGTGCAGTGGCAGCACCCCATCCTTTCCGCCTCTCCTAGCCTTAACATTCAGCTGACTCCAGCCTTCCTCTGATCCTCCTCCAGACCCTGCACTTTTTGCTTCCTAGCTCCACCCCTAGCTTCTACCTGGCAGTGACCCAAGGTAAGGGGGTGCACTGTGATATAAGGGATAGTGGGGGACTATTGACTTCTGATGGTGAAGGGGGCTCTTGACATCTGATGTAAGGATGGGTGCTCTGGACATTTAGTCTTTATGGATACAACTGGCCCTTTAAGGTTAACTATAATACTGATGTGGCCCGCAATGAAATGGAGTTTGACAGCCCTGCTTTACATAAATAATACAGATCACCAAAATGAAATTAACTTTTGTCATGCAGCATAAGGATTTTACTGCACTGATATCACTTTGCAGGAGAAAGTGCATTAGGGTGTGTATAGTCAAAACTTTTTTTTTTTTTTTTTGGATAATAGTATAGCAGGATTAAGCTGACCGCTTCTGTGGAGCTGGCCAAAATTCGATTAGTGTTTGGCCCTGTTGGCCTACTCCCATCCAAAATTCTTTAATTGAAAATTGGAGGCAGTGGGGTGTAACATTATACAATAGCCCAGCCCCGTATAGCATGGATGGAGAAATCTGATTTTTTTTTTCAGCCATTAGGCTAAACTAAAAATATCTAACACTGTATGGGCCAGCTTTAGTACCCCTGTCAAGTTTGTATTGCTGCCTGTGCCTCTGCTAGGCAGATTCTCCTTTTCTGTTTGTAGTGATGACCATTAGCACTCATGCTGGCCATAGACTAATGCTTTTTTGATCAGCCAGCTGGCTGATCAAACCATAAAAAAAAAAAATTGATTCCCCCCATCCACACATTTGAGAAGCTAGGTTTCCGGTGAAACGCGTTGACATCATACATGCTAGCGCCGGAGATCACTAGATCTGTTCTCTGTCTTTTTCCACCTATCTGGGAAGCGACGGTGGAACTCCAGTTACAGAGGCTGGTACGGAGACACATTGGAGAACAGCTATATTGAGCGACAGCGTGTGGCCATCTTTTGCCGACATTCCACATAACAAGGCCTTCAGCGGCAAGCCCCAATACCATACAGTGGCTTCATCACCAGGTTTGAATTATGCTTTAGGTCCCTGTTTTGCAAGTGTTAGCGGGCTGCTCACGGAGCATAGATCCTAGAGTTTAATTTGTTTATACAGATTGCTGTATCAGCCTTTGCATCCTCTGTTCCCTACCCCACAGGCGTTTTGTTCACAGGTTATTTTGGATTGCATATTCACCTGTCACCTACTGTTTTACCATTATACGGTACTCAGATTAATTGCTGCCAACTCTCTCTGCCTATATCTCCACGGTCTCCAATCATGATACAGGATGATGTCTCCTTGTGAACACTATGATTTTTCAATCTGGGACTACAGTTCTGTCTACTGATCTCATGATGCACATTCATCCAGTCGGTAGCCTCAACTGATATCTTCCCATGGACTGCCCTGTGTGTCCCACCTCCATGATCTCGATTCCCCTAGTTTTTTACCTAATGATTCATGACACTGGTGCTGCAGTATTGACAGATATCACATTTACCCTATACCGACATCCACATGTCCTTGGGTGTCTATTCTGCACATTGTCTGTCCTCTCTGCACTACCATGATTCTTGAGTTATTTTAGGCGGATTCACATATACACCGTTCTGCCCAGGTCTGTTGCTTATATAGCATGATTGGGTATGATGGAACTGTGTACATGTGAGTGTGGTATCCAGGCGTTTTTTTTCTCCAGACAATGGAGTCTTTTTTATTGGTGATGGTGGGTGGTTCCTTTCTTTTTTCATACATTGTTATTATTTGCCCTATTCAATAAATTTGTAATGTTTTTTTTTTTCTATTGTCATAATTTGGCATTCATTTTTTTCCTAACCACACCCCGGTGGCTCATTCCTTTGGCCCTTGGACAGCTACGCTAGTCTACCTCTCTCTCTATATGGATGGGGGAATCTCCCCGCTACTCTATTGTGTTCTGGCAGTGGGACAACTCCACTGACAGAATACACTAATCGGCGCTGCTCCTGATTTGGAAGGAGTCAATCACTAGATCAGCTCCTCTCGAATGGGAATGGCCATAAATGGATAATGGTCCCTGCTAAACCAGATGAATTTTGATGTATGGCCAGATCAAGGCTCCTTTCACACTTGTTCAACTTAGGATCTGACTATTGAGACCCCAAGTCGCAGGGCATATGAAATGCCATGTATCTCTATGAAAGACATTCCAATTGACACTACTGAAGTCGTTGCGACTTCAGAAAGGGTTTCTGCACTACTTTGATCTGACTTTGACACAACTTCAATGCTAAGTCTTATCAAAGTCACTTCAAAGTCATATCAAACTTGGACTCCAAAGTTGCACTGAAAATCACGCAACTTTAGAGTTGGTTAGTGTGAAAGGAGCCTTAAGCCTCGTACACACAATTGGATTTTCCACAGTCAAAACCTCTGAATTTTGTCTGAAGGCGTGCGCCTGGATTTTGTCTTGCATACAAACGACAGGGAATTGTTGGCCAACAAACACAAACCTAGTGACATACTACATGGTTTTTCATCTCTTTAGCGCCACCCTTTGCGCTCCTTCTGCAAATTTCATGTTAGTAGAAGTTTGGTGAGCGTTGAGTCACGCTTTTCAGTTTGCGCTTTTCATTTCGTGCTTTTCAGTTCGTTTCTGAATGGCCGTTCGTCAACCAGACATTTTGCGGAATCGGAGGATCTAACGTGTTATTATTGGCTTTGGAGTTATTGCTTTGTTCCAGTCCAGGAACAGGTGGAGGAGGATTTCTTGGACCAACAATTGGTTGCTTTATTAATTGTGACCAATTATGTCATATGCCTTTGCTGCGGGATAATCCGGATTATTTTCCGAATTATCTCCGGATGACGGACCCCTGATTTCACAACTCTTGGCATTGGTGGCCCCCTATATTAAGAAGCAGGACACATGCATGAGGCTTTTATTAATTTTTTGGTTGAATAATGATTTGATTTGGTATATTTTCTATATTTTTGAATGCATAGAATGCACTTTTTGGTTAAGTTCTATTGGCAGATAGCGCAGGGGTCTCCAAACTACGGCCCTCCAGTTGTTCAGGAACTACAATTCCCATCATGCCTAGTCATGTCTGTGAATGTCAAAGTTTTACAATGCCTCATGGGACGTGTAGTTTCGGAACAGCTGGAGGGCCGTAGTTTGAGGATCCCTGAGATAGCGTGTCGAATTGTATTTGTTTTCTTTTTTTAAGGCACACTAAAACAATTGTGGAGAATAATACTTGGCTATGTGTTTTACTTCAAATGACAGTTTGGGAGTAGGCAGTTACATTTAAAAAAAATACAATGTAAAATTGACAAGGAACACCAACATAGTTGTATCTTTGATCTTAAAAACTATAGGATAATGGTGTTATGGTAACTTGCACAAAAAAAAAAAAAAAGCCTAGTAATATTATTCTTTATATCACTAGAAAATAAAAAAAATAAAATACATTTGGCAGAGCTCCATCAGTATTTCATTAACCACTTAACAACCGCCCATTGCCGATTAACGGTTTCAGGGCGGTTGTTTAACTCTGAGAGGCCGTTAATTAACGGCCTCCCAGAATTCTGCTCTCGCACGCTCCCTGGGGCGCGCACACGAGAGCATCCGTGACCGATTACCACGTGATCGCTCCGTCAAATGACGGAGTGATCACTTGTAAACAAACCGGCGTCATGTTATGACGCCGATTCCTCCCTCCCCTTCTCTGTACCGATCGGTACAGCGGAGGGGGGAGAGATCGGTGTCAGCAGCGCTGTGGGCTGCATCTGCTGTGCCCACATCGCTGCTCACCGAAATTTAACCCCTCAATTCCCTGCCATTACTCTGCAATACTCTGCAATACCCTGCAACACTTTGCAATACCCTGCAACACTCTGCAATGCTCTGCAACACCCGCCAATACCCTGCAACACTCTGCCATGCTCTGCAACACCCACCAATACCCTGCAACACTCTGCAATGCTCTGCAACACCCGCCAATACCCTGCAATGCTCTGCAACACCCGCCAATACCCTGCAATGCTCTGCAGCACCCGCCAATACCCTGCAACACTCTGCAACACCTGCCAATACCCTGCAACACCCGCCAATACCCTGCAACACTCTGCCATGCTCTGCAACACCCGCCAATACCCTGCAACACTCTGCAATGCTCTGCAACACCCGCCAATACCCTGCAATGCTCTGCAACACCTGCCAATACCCTGCAATGCTCTGCAGCACCCGCCAATACCCTGCAACACTCTGCAGCACCCGCCAATACCTTGCAACACTCTGCAATGCTCTGCAACACCCGCCAATACCTTGCAACACTCTGCAATGCTCTGAAACACCCGCCAATACCCTGCAACACTCTGCAATGCTCTGCAACACCTGCCAATACCCTGCAATGCTCTGCAACGCAATACTCTGCAACGCCATACTCTGAGATACCCAGCCATACTCTGAGATACCCAGCCATACTCTGAGATACCCAGCCATACTCGGAGATACCCAGCCATACCCAGCCATAGTCGGTGATACCCTGCAATACCCAGCCATAGACATCCCCCCCTCCCGCCGCCCTCCGGTGCTTCTACCGACTCGCCAATACAATCAAAGCCAGAATCCTTTTTTTTTTTTCAGACTTCCCAGCCTAGAGGTGAGATGCGGGGTCTTATTGACCCCATATCTCACTGTAAAGAGGACCTGTCATGCCATATTCCTATTACAAGGGATGTTTACATTCCTTGTAATAGGAATAAAAGTGATCAAAAAATTAATTTTTGGGGAAAAAAATGTCAAACTAAAATAAATGAAGTAAAATGAACAATACATTTTTTTTTTTTTTTAAAGCGCCCCTGTCCCCATGTGCTCGCATGCAGAAGCGAACGCATACGTAAGTCCCGCCCACATATGAAAACGGTGTTCAAACCACACATGTGAGGTATCGCTGCGAACGTTAGAGCGAGAGCAATAATTCTAGCCCTAGACCACCTCTGTAACTCAAAACATATAACCAGTAAAAAAAAATTAAATCGTCGCCTATGGGGATTTTTAAGTAGCGACGTTTGGCGCCATTCCACGAGCGTGTGCAATTTTGAAGAGTGACATGTTAGGTATCTATTTACTCGGCGTAACTTCATCTTTCACGTTCTGCAAAAATTGGGCTAACTTTACTGTGTTTTTTTTTGTTTTGTTTTTTAAGCACAAAACTGTTTTTTTTAAAAAAAAAAAAGCATTCGAAAAATTGCTGCGCAAATACCGTGCGAGATAAAAAGTTGCAACAACCACCATTGTATTCTCCAGGGGGTTTGCTAAAAAAACATATATAATGTTTTGGGATTCTATGTAATTTTGTGAAAAAAAAAAAGTAAAAAAAATCTTGATTTTGCAAAGAATTGTGGGAAAAAATGACAACTTCAGAAAACTCATCATGCCTCTTACTAAATACCTTGGAATATCTTCTTTCCAAAAAGGTGTCATTTGGGGGGTATTTGTACTTTTCTGGCTTGTTAGGGTCTCAATAATTGAAATAGGCCGTCAGTACTTCAGGTGTGATCAATTTTCAGATATTGGCACCATAGCTTGTGGACTCTATAACTTTCACAAAGACCAAATAATATCCACCAATTTGTACTTATTTTTACCAAAGATATGTAGTATTATAAATTTAGGCCAAAATTTATGAAGAAATAATTACTAATCTGCTAAATTATATAACAGAAACAAAGAAAAATTCATTTTTTTACAGAATTTTCTGTATTTTTTCTTTTATAGCACAAAAAATAAAAAAACGAGCGGTGATTAAATACCACCAAAAGAAAGCTCAATTTGTGTGAAAAAAAGGACAAAAATTTCATGTAGGTCCAGTGTTGCATGACTGAGTAATTGTCATTCAAAATGTGAGAGCACCGAAAGCTGAAAATTGGTCTGGTTATTAAGGGTGTTTAAGTGCCCAGTGGTCAAGTGGTTAAAGAAGAGAATGTGCACTTCATTTCGAGATTTCATAATTTGCCGCGTCACAAATGTCAATTCTCCATTACGAACGCTAGATTACAAGACCGACCACTTCTGGCACGTCCTTGCTTCTGAGCATGTGTGTTTTGTACTTTGGACTTTTGTCTGACGGACTTGTGTACACACTCTGAAAATCTGGCAACAGACCGTTGTCCATGTAAAATATTAAAGCCTGCCATCCAACATTTGTCAGCGGAAAATACGACAATTATCCGATGGAGCATACAAATAGTCAGATTTTCCGCCAACAGTCTGTCATCACACAATTTAGATTGGAAAATCCGATTGTGTGTACACGACTTAAGGCCTCTTTCACACTTACAAATTTTCCTATGATTTGGGACTGCAAAGTCGCATGACAAGTCGTTCCCCATGGTTTGCAATGACTACGATTCATATTAGTACGACTTCAAGTCCTGTCGACTTCAAAGTAGTCCCTGCACTACTTTGGTCCAACTTTGATCCTACCTCAGGCCATTGAATATCACTGAAGTCGGATCAAAGTCGGATCGGCATATTAACTGATCTGACTTTGGCATGTGACTTGTCCTCTGATCTTGAATGGTAACTCGGTATGGGTTCCCCCTCCAAAAGCATACCAGGCCCTTCAGGCTGGTATGGATTTTAAAGGGACTATATCAAGCCGTATGCCCTCAAGATGGGGGTGGGTGCTTTGGGGCAAGGGGGGCTCCCACCCCAAAGCACCTTGTCCCCATGTTGATGAGGACAAGGGCCTCTTCCCGACACCCCTGGCTGTTGGTTTTGGGATCTGCAGGCGGGGAGCTTATCCAAATCTGGAAGCCCCCTAACAAGGGGTCCCCCAGAACCCAACCCCCCCCCCCCACCCTATGTGAATGAGTATTGGGTACATTGTACCCCTACCCATTCACCTAAAAAAAAAAGTGTAAAAAAAAAAAAATACAGTACACGGGTTTTCAAAAGAATTTATTAGGCGGCTGCGGGGTCTCTTCCGACTTCTCCCCTCTCCAGCTCTTCTCCCTCTTTTGGCAACGTCTTCTGCCTCCTCCACTGATGTCTACTGTCTCTGCCGGTTCTTGTCCACTCTCTGCTGATCTCTTCTAGCCCTCTCCGCTTCTTGTCCCTCTGTCCGCTGTCTTCAAGACAGCGCAGAAGACCAGGCAAAAGAGCAAGACAGCGGCAAAGACCTGGCAGAGGCAGAAGACAGCGGGCAGAGGGAGAAGAACTGGAGAGAGCTAGAAGACCTCAGTGGAGAAGACCCAGAGAGGGGAGAAGAACCATCATATTTTTCACACTTTTTTTAAGGTTCATGGGTAAGGGCACAATGTACCCGATACTCATTCAAATAGGGTGGGGGGCCAGGATCTGGGGGTCCCCTTGTTAAAGGGGGCTTCCAGATTCTGATAAGCTCCCGCCCACAGACCACGACAACTAACGGTCAGGGTTGTCGCGAGAAGGCCCTTGTCCTCATTAACATGGGGACAAGATGCTTTGCGGTGGGGACCCCTCCGCCTCAAAGCATCCAGCCCCCCCATGTTAAGGGCATGCGGCCTGGTACGATTCATTCAGGGGGGGTGCTCGCTCACCCCCACCCCCTTTCCTGACCTGGATGTTGACTCCAGCAAACAACTGTTTTGCATGCTCCCAGTGTACTGGTACTGCACAGACTGTTCTAAGGCAGTGTTTCTAAACTTTTTATGTATATTTTTAAGCTATTAGGTTTACATCGCAGCAGCATCCACACATGTAAGACTCCCAACATTAGAGGTGATTTATTCTTTCAAAGCAAATACACTTTTGCACACCGCTATTAGTGCTAGCATCCCAGCATTTCTTCTTCCTCATTTTCTCTCCCCCATGCAGCTAATGTAACCCCCGTTGCTGACAGAGAGGGATGGGGGTCAAACAAGGATGCTGTGCAGGTGCCTAATGTGCTCCCTATCAACCAATGACATCAGCAGTTGTTAGGATGCTGGCGGCTGGCCTGCACAGTGCTCAAGGTTGTACAGTTGCACAATGAAAACCTGTGGCTTTGTGTAATAAAAAAAGAGGTTTGATCCACCGCTGGCTTGTATGCAATTTTTGGACAATTTGGCGCAATTGTTAGGTATTTTGCCAAGGCATCCTGGTTGAAAAAGGCTGTTCTAAGGCAATATACTGGGGATTAGATCATTTCTTCCTGAAGAGGAGTTCTAGTCTGGGGAAAAAAATTTAAAGTCAGCAGCTACAAGTACTGTATTTTAATATGACACTAACCTGTCCAGGGATCCCGTGATGTCAGCACCCATGAGCCGATTCATCAACTGGCTTCGGGTGCAGGCACAGCTGTTGTTAGTAAGGAAAACCAGCACTGAAGCCTTCATGCATCACAGCTGGTTTCCTACTGTGCATGCAGGAGTCACACTGCGTTTTCTGAATGGTCCCACCATCTTCTGGGACTGGTGTTTGTCCCAGAAGGCAGTGGGGGGGGAGGTGCGGAAATGCTTGTAGATCACTGCAGTGATCTTACCCGGAAGTGAGTGGGTACCTGTCAAAACCATGTACCCACTCCCCCCAAAAAAGTGCCACGTGTGGCAGTTGACAGTGCAAACAGCGGGAAGCAGAGCTTCTCCTTTTGGGTGGAGCTTCGCTTTAAAGAAGGTATCATAAAAACAGTTGGCCCAGTTAGGAAATTAAAACCCGTTTATGGGTGTTTATTATATGAGCTACAGCATAGCACTTGTAGCCTCTCCTCTTTGTACTAGATGTATGGAAAGTAACCCTTGTATACATTGAACAAATCGACACCTACCAAATACAGTAATCCCTGCAGTATCTATGACTTTGACTGTCTATCTGTATTTATGGCTTCTCATCTTCTGTTTTGCCTGTCACTCACCACTTGTTCTCATCTGCCAGCACTCATGTGTCCCCACCCCCTCTTCTTAGTTAGCCACATCTAAATTGATAGACAGAAGTGGGGGGAATGAGGGGATTGGGCAAGCTGCCCTCCATGCTAGCTCAGCATCCACAGCACCGATCAAAACCTGACAAAGTGCTGCATGCACAGTATGAACAACAAATCTTTCTGATGAGATTCCTTCTTTAACCACTTTCAGACCGGACCATTTTGCTGGTAAATGACCAGAGGTCTTTTTACAATTTGGCACTGCGCTGCTTTAACTGGTAATTGCGCGGTCATGCAATGTTGTACCCAAACAAAATTTGCGTCCTTTTCTTCCCACAAATAGAGCTTTCTTTTGATGGTATTTGATTGCCTCTGCGATTTTTATTTTTTGTGATATAAACGTAAAAAGACCGCAAATTTTGAAAAAAAATGATATTTTCTACTTTTTGTTATTAGAAAAATCCAATAAACTCAATTTTAGTCATACATTTAGGCCAAAATGTATTCAGCCACATGTCTTTGGTAAAAAAAAAGTCAATAATTGTATATTTATTGGTTTGCGCAAAAGTTGTCACATCTACAAACTAAGGTACGTTTTCTGGAATTTACGCAGCTTTTAGTTTACGACTGCCTATCTCATTTCTTGAGGTGCTAAAATGGCAGGGCAGTACAAACCCCCCCCCAAATGACCCCATTTTGGAAAGTAGACACCCTAAGGAAATTGATAAGTGGCATGTTGAGCCCATTGAATATTTTTTTTTTTTTTTTTTTACACAAAGTTGTCACTAAATTATATATTGCTCACACATGCTATGGGCATATGTGAAATGACACCCCAAAATAAATTCTGCTGCTTCTCCTGAGTACGGGGATACCACATATGTGGGACTTTTTGGGAGCCTAGCCGCGTACGGGGCCCCGAAAACCAAGCACCGCCTTCAGGCTTTCTAAGGGCGTAAATTTTAGATTTCACTTCTCACTACCTATTACAGTTTTGAAGGCCATAAAATGCCAAGATGGCACAAAACCCCCACAAATGACCCCATTTTAGAAAGTAGACACCCCAAACTATTTGCTGAGAGGCATTTTGAGTCCATGGAATATTTTATATTTTGCCACAAGTTGCGGGAAAATTACAAACTTTAATTTTTTTTTATTTTTTTTTCACAAAGTTGTCACTAAATTATATATTGCTCACACATGCTATGGGCATATGTGAAATGACACCCCAAAATAAATTCTGCTGCTTCTCCTGAGTACGGGGATACCACATATGTGGGACTTTTTGGGAGCCTAGCCGCGTACGGGGCCCCGAAAACCAAGAACCGCCTTCAGGTTTTCTAAGGGCGTAAATATTTGACTTCACTCCTTACTACCTATTACAGTTTTGAAGGCCATAAAATGCCAAGATGGCACAAAACCCCCACAAATGACCCCATTTTAGAAAGTAGACACCCCAAGCTATTTGCTGAGAGACATTTTGAGTCCATGGAATATTTTATATTTTGCCACAAGTTGCGGGAAAATTACAAACTTTAATTATTTTTTTTTTTTTCACAAAGTTGTCACTAAATGATATATTGCGCACGCATGCCATGGGCATATGTGAAATGACACCCCAAAATAAATTCTGCTGCTTCTCCTGAGTACGGGGACTTTTTGGGAGCCTAGCCGCGTACGGGGCCCTGAAAACCAAGCACCGCCTTCAGGCTTTCTAAGGGCGTTACAGTTTTGAAGGCCATAAAATGCCAAGATGGCACAAACCCCCCCCAAATGACCCCATTTTGGAAAGTAGACACCCCTAAATTTAGGGGTACACTAGTGAGACTAGGTAATAAATGGCGGGTGCCCTGAAACTATAAAAAAATAACTAACCAACCAGCGTCACCTGTAACAGTTATATGGTGATCACTGGTGAAAGGGTTAACTAGGGGGCAATCAGGGGGCTTTATGCGGTAGTATATGGGGGTCCCTGGCGCTATAAAAAGCTGCGGCGAACCTAAATACCTACCTGCCTAACTAGCGTCACCTGTGACACTAATACAGCGATCAGAAAAACGATCGCTTATTAGGCTGGGTTCACACTGGAGCGATGCGGGAACGCCACGAATCCGCGGCGGGTTCCCGCATCGCATGCCTCCCGGCGGCAGTTCACACTGCCCTATGCGAACTGCTGGGAGTGTCAGTGAAATGTTAATGACACCCCCAGATCAGTTCGCATATCGCAGTGCGATCTGCAAACTCGGATCGCATGGTGTGAACACCCATGCGATCCGATTCTGCTGCGGGCCAAAAAAAGGGTCCCGTGCGAATTTGCGGCGGGTGCGATGCGAATTCAGCCATACTATCTGTATGGCTGAACTCGAATCGCACAGAGATCGGATGTGATTTGCACTGCAGTGCGGTGCGAATCACATTCGTTCTCATAAACCGCTGCAATGTGAACCCAGCCTTAGTGACACTGGCGACGGGGGGTGATCACGGGGTTAAACCTTTATTGGGGGGGTTAGGGGGGTACATTAGAACTAAAGGGGGCTAACCCTAACTGCCCTAACAGTTATTACAGTCACAAATGACACCAATGCAAAAAAAAAAAAAAATGACATTGGTGTCACTGTGACTGGGGAGCAGGGGTAATTGGGGGGGTGATCGGGGGGGGGGGTGTGAGTGTGCCTGGCATGTTCTACTGTGTAGTGTCGTGTTGGTGCAACTCCTCTCTCCTCGGTGTCGGAACGAAAAATACCGACACGGAGGAGAGAATACATCACTTCCTCTCCTGTGTTTACATTACAGGAGAGGAAGTGATGTCACGGAGCATTTTCATTCGTCGGGAGCGATCGCGAGGGGGTGGCCATGAATGAATGGCCGTCCCCTCGTCCGGGATCGCTCCCGAACGAATACCGACCGCCGCAGGCACCGGGCGGGGGCCCGATCGGGCCCCCGACCCGCGGGCAGGCAAGGACGTACATGTAAGCCCTTATGCCTGCCCGTGCCATTCTGTCGACGTACATCGTTGTGCGGCGGTCGGGAAGTGGTTAAGTTGGTCATTCACTCACAGTATTTACAATTCTATAACATCAACATTTTACTATTACATATTTAAGAATATGCCAAACCATGAGATGTGAATTCCTTACTCAGGTTTGGTATCACCATATGCTTTAGTTTAAAAAAAGTGTGATAATAAACTTAATAAATATATATTATTGATATATATCACTTTTGTCAACAGACATATGAAGACTTGTACTGGAACTATCATATCAAAACTTTGCAGTATGTAAAACAGGACAATTACTGTGTTCTTCGAGCTGTCATGTTCCAGGTTTTTAGTCAAGGAATGCCCTTTCCTGGATGGATGAAAGAAAAAGATATCCTAAAGGTATTTCTGCTTCAATATTTTTATGAAGCAAATTAAATCTTTTACATATCATACCATAGGTTGACTGTCTTTTATTCCATACATTTCAATAAGAACAAGCACTTAGCCAAGTAAAAATGTTAGTATCAGCCTAGGAAACAACTTTGTTTTGTATACAAAGGTGCCAGAACCTGGTCATACACAGGGGAATAGAAACTGGTGGTGGTGGGCAAGGGGGATAAGGTTTTGTCCAACTTACAATGGTTCATTAAAGTGGGGTACCCCCTAAAAAAAAAAAAATTAAAAGTCAGCAGCTACAAATACTGCAGCTGCTGGCTTTTAATAATCGGACACTTACCTGTCCCGGGTTCCAGCGATGCGGGGGAACGAAGCCCCCCCCTCGCTCCCCGATCCGCTCGCGGCGCCGTCATGCATACTGTGGGCACCCGGCTGTGGCTTTACAGCCGGGCACCCACTGCGCATGCGCGAGCGGCGCAGGGCGCCGTGATACGCCGTACAGTCACCTGGGACACGTGACAGGTCCCAGGTGAATGTGTGGCGCGAGGGGAAGTGATGTCACCAGCCCGGGCAATGAAGAAGGCAGACTACGAGGGACCCCCTAGCAACCGGTATTTAGAGGTGAGTAAAAAATTTTTTTTTTGCCAATTATTTTTTTTTGATTTTTTTTAAGAATTTTAAGTAGTTTTATTTTTTGGGGGGCAACTCCACTTTAAGGAAAGCTTGGTGTATTCATCACTGTCACATGGGTATTGAGGCGGTGTCACTCCCCTGGAGCCAGGATCGACCACATTAGATCCTGTGGTTCAAAGATATGTGATACATGTGTTGTCTAGAGATGGGTAAAACCAATTAATTCAAGATTCCTAGATTCACAGAAATTTGTCATGACATGTGGGTAGATGGGTGGAACCAGTGAGCACTGTGAGGGACACAGGAGATCAATACTTCCAGAAGGGTCAGAAGAACCTTCACCCAGCGAGACCCCTTTTATACCCATTTTCAAACATGAATTACTTTAATGGAGCAGCATATTGGTGTGGGTAGGCAGGAATGGTAAGTACAGTACATACTTTCTGCTTTTAGGCCTGGTTCACACCAGTGTGTTTTCATATGCAACTTGATTCACATAGAATCACATGACAAGGGAAATCACATTGTTTTCAATGGTGTCCGTTCACATCAATGTGACTCAGAATGATGCGATTGTGGACAAGGTTCCTGTACTACTTTAGTGCAATTTCAATGCAATTTTGGCCTCATAGAATATACAAACCTTATCAAACTTGCATCCAAGTAGCACTACATAATAGCACTGAAGTTTGGATCAAAATCGTATCTCAGCAATGTAAACCTAAGCCTAACAGGCACACAATTGGAAGCAGAGACTTTAGACGTGGGGGGTCTTGTTGCACTCAATATTTGTCTCATTTGCTATGGCTCTTATAGTCATGGTTCTGCATCCAGTCACCATTATTATGAGACTGTCTATATCTGTGTACCTAGCGCAGTTGGATCTATTTGTGGCAATCCTTTGGACAGCAGTCTATATCATCTTGGTCCTTTCAAAATATGATTCGTTTCAATAATATGGAGGAGAGCGGTGTCGCAAATTTGAAACAGTTTTATTTGTTTATTATTTGCATAGCTTCCTGAAAAGCTTCTGTATTCTCAAGGATGCAATTGGATTCAGCAGTTTAGTTTTGGACATGAGAAGTATGCAGGTCCAAAGGTCTATGGAAAACTGCGAAGCTGTCTAGAAATCTTCAAAAACCAGGTAAACACACTTTTTAAAACGTAATTGATATCCAGTAATTACTACTTTATGTCTAATGACCATATAAATAACAAACAGTTTAAATAATACTAAAATGTTGAATAATTTGCGCAAAGAGCTGTACAAAATGCAGTAAATAGAAACTAAACAGACTGCCGTATACTAAAGTCAGATAAGTGACTGGTGCCATTTTCCCTATTGAATACGCCTGTTGCCCATATTCAAGTCTGTTTAGGGCCACAAAAACAAACATAAAAGGTGTGCGTCGTTTACATCTGCCCATATCTGAGTCTGTTTAGGTCTGCAGAAACATATTTTTACAGATCGCTTGCTGACATGGAATGCAGGACATCCATGTGAAAGGGCCCTAAGTATGGGACAGCAGGCCACACCTTGCCCATTACCTTAGTTCACCAGATACAACCATGAAGCTTAGTAATAGACACACACACACACCATATTTTGGCGAAAAATTGGCAGCGGTAATTTTATTGGTTTCAAATATTCATAAATATAAACATAATTCAAATATTCAGATGAAAATAAATATATAGCAAAACCTTTGCCCTGTTTTCAGAACACGGGCTAGTCGGACTTAACAAAGAAATACGTCCCCTCCGGATTCTGGGGTGACGCAACCACATAAAATATACTGCGACAGGGAGGGAGGGAGTTAGCTTCTTCTCCTTTAGGTCCGGCTGCTGCAAGAGGAAGTAAAGACCCTCAGCAGCCCCCTTTAACACCTCCCCAGGGACTTCCAGAAAATTCCCTGGATTCCCATTGCACCACCTAAAACACAATGCATACATTTAAAGAGACAGTACATTTTAGCTAACCTGCATCCTAACAATAACCAGGGCTGGGTGACCGCCGTCCCAAGAAAGTGGGCTCCAATGGTGCGCCCCCTTGTACATGGGACAGCAAGCCACACCTTGCCCATTACCTTAGTTCCCCGGATACAACCATGAAGCTTAGTAATAGACACACACACACACACCATATTTTGGCAAAAAATTGGCAGGAGTAATTTTATTGGTTTCAAATATTCATACATATAAACATAATAATTCAAATATTCAGATGAAAATAAATATACAGCAAAACTTTTCCCCAGTTTTCAGAACATGAGCTAATCAACCTTTATTTAACAAAGAAATATGTCCCTACCAGCCGGACTTGTGTAACCAGGCCGGCCTACCCAAATATGCAGCCATTTCAATGCTGCTTTGCAGCCCAAGATTGAAGATATCGGCACCCACATCCAAAAGGTGGATCCCGTCCTGCCTATAAAGCCCCAGGCTACCCCCCTCAAGATCCACTTGCCGGTAAGCAAAACCCCCCAAAAGTGGCATGTACTTAGCCATCGCCTGATTGAGCCTCTTCCTCCATCACTTTATGAAACGGGGAAGACAACCAAGCAAAGTGGGGAACAAGCTCTGAAAAAACAATGACTGTATCCACGGAAGTCAAATGGAACCCATGAAGATCTAGTTTGATCATAAACAAAAGATCTAAAATACATATTGAACCTAAATCATTGCCTCCAAGATGTACTATCAGGATCAAAGGCGGGGGCCAAAACTGAAGTAATTGCGACAAGTGAAAAAATAAATGCTGCCACCGCAGACCTCTATAAATGTATTGGCGTCTGAATCATCATATAAAGTTCTCACACGCTGGTATTTGGTTCCTACGAGAATCGCCAAATTCTCAACAGACAACACTGGCCTCTGCTTTCGTGGCTGTCCTGAAAAAGGTACCTATATACATACCTGGTGGCATTGCTCAATTGTACAATCATTTTGGAAATAGATCTTTATGATAATTACAACATTTTTTGATCGTCCAATTTTTCCAGACCCAATTATAGCTCTCCTTAATTTAAAACCAGCCTTTCTGAATCAGAAACAATTCAAATTAGTTCTTACACTCCTGATAGCCGCAAAGCAGACTATAGCCAATGTGTGGAAAACAGACGTGGTGAATATTGCAGAAACCAAACATAGAATGAATCAATCTTTCATCCATGCTAAAATGGACGCTATAGATAAAAACCAGATGACAAAGTTTGATATCATATGGAAACCCTGGATTAAATATTATACGTCAGATACTATTGACAACCGAGTTTTATTGTTATGGTGATTAAGATTTTTTATAGAATTACAACATTAGCTGATATATAAAACCTCCTCCGGAGAATTATTCCCTCCCCTTCCTCTCCTATATACCTTTTATGTTCTTCCCTTACTATATAATACTATAAACATACTTTAGAAGTTATGGTCAAAACTTTAAAATCATATATTTTCTTTTAGACATAATCATATTTTCTTGGGATTAAAATGTTTAAAACTTAGATATAAGAATGTTTTCAAATTCTAAAATATATAAGGCCATTTATTGTCATTCCCACGAGAATATCTTGAAATTCTTCTTTGCTTTGCATCATCCGTACTTCAATATGTCTACTTTTTATTTCTGGTATCACATAATTTGTCTTATATTCTGTACATGTAATTTATTTTAACATAAAATAAAAACATTTGAACGAGGAGAAACAGCTGACAGGTATACCAGAATGTCATTAGTAGTAGACTTTTTAAACTCACCCTGCCCAGCTGATGACGCCTCCGCAGCTGGAACACTGATGCTTGGCTGCAGGCTGTGGAAAAGTGCACCTGGGACCAGATCACTCTGAGGAGACGACAGCTGTGGGATAGCCGTCACTTGTGAGTTGCCAGCAGGCGTAGGCAGCGCCTCCTCTCCTGCCGTTCCCCTCGTGGTGCTGTGTGTCTTCTTCCCCTCCTCCTGGCTGGCGACTGTGAACAGGTCACCTCTTCTGTCCCGTCCGTCTACCAGGCACCGCCACCATGCCGCCCTGCTCCTCTTGCCTACCTGGCGTCCTGTCCTTCAACTCCCCTGGCCATAAGACGCTCTGGGGACATGCTCCGCCTTGACCTTCTCTGAGGTGAGGGCTGGACTGGCTGAACCACAACCTCCTCCGTGCCATGCTAGCTGTACTCCGTGCCAGACAGCACCGGGCAGCGGCGCATCCATTCCTCCCCGCCCTGGCTCTCGGCTCTCTCCACGAAAGCACAAACGAGGTCTTCCATCCTCACAGCTATCTCCCTCATGACTGGAGAGAGAACAGCTCTGAGTGACAGCCGCTTAACACCTCCTGCAGGTCTGTAGCTTCCTCAGCTTCTACTCCTTTAGGTCCGGCCGCTGCAAGTAAAGACCCTCAGCAGCCCCTTTTAACACCTCCCCAGGGACTTCCAGAAAATTCCCTGGATTCCCATTGGACCACCTAAAACACAATGCACACAATGCAGTACATTTTAGCTAACCTGCATCCTAACAATAACCAGGGCTGGGTGACCGCTGTCCCAAGAAAGTGGGCTCCGATGATGCACCCCTTTTGTACATTTTATGCCTTTAGGCTGTTTTCGATCAGAAAACAAGCCAGGCAGCAGAAATCAGAGCTTAATGCTATACATTACAATAACATGGAAACTCTTGCGTATCAGTTCTGTTTTACACAACAAATAATATAGAGCTTAATTTACTAAAACTGGAGTGCAGAATCTGGTGCAGTTCTACAAAGAAAAAAATCAGCTTAAAGGTTTTATTGTCAAAGCTTAATTGAACAAGCTGAAGTTAGAAGCTGATTGGCTACCATGCACAGCTGCACCAGATTTTGCACTTTCCAGTTTTAGCCTAGGTTCACATTGAAGTGATTTGGAATACGATCGGGGTTGCCACCTCACTCCTTTAAACCCGAACACATATTCATTATACAGGTTCTGTGGCTGATTAAGGTGGTAATTAAACTCACTTGGTGCCTTATCTGCATTAAATTAGCCTCAAAATCTGTGTAATTAATATGTGTTCCGGTTTAAAGGGATGAGATGGCAACCCTACATGCCATGTGACATGTGACATCATATGCCACACCTATGGCTGGCACTGGGTTCACACCTATGTGAATTGGATGGGAGTTTTCCCCCATCCAATTCGCATAGCAGGAGAATGTGACCGGCTATCTATGGAGCTGGTT
Organism: Lithobates pipiens; assembly: GCF_037356315.1. Lineage (NCBI taxonomy): Eukaryota > Metazoa > Chordata > Amphibia > Anura > Ranidae > Lithobates > Lithobates pipiens. The sequence goes on from NW_027507764.1 coordinate 297,406,002, forward strand.
CACATGTCTCTGGGGCGGCTGTGGAGCGCACTGCACAGGAACGCTGTGTGCCTTTGCCTCAGTTCCTGGGCCAAATTCAGGTAAAGATTCTGCCCTGATTCATCCCTGAAACAGAGAACAGGGATAGACAACGTTGCTGTTTGATTTGCGGCCAGTTTAGGTGTGAACCGAGCCTTAAAATGAATGCACAGTTCATACCAAAGTGATTGCATTCTGACATGCATAGTTCCAGTTAAAGCTACCTTTGCCACCCTTTTATTTCTCTACATTTGAATTTTATTGATATTGCTATGTCTTTATTGTTATAACTTGTAATAGCTGTTCTTACAAGCAATGCTTAAGTTCTTCAGGTAAGCTATGAAAGGAAATAATACATTTTTATTTTTTTTTCAGCATGAGTCAAAAAAAAATCTTTTTGCATGATTTCTTCCTTGATCTCGCAGATTGGGCCCCCATTAGCAAATAACTGCACAGCTGTGGACTTATTGACTAGCTTATAAGCTCCAGCTTTAAAAACAGAGGAATTCTAAGGCTGGTCATACACCTATAGATTATCTGCAGATTTTGTATGGTTAGATGGAAAAAGTGCAACAGATTTCTCAATGTTCGCTAAACTGTGTGGATGGAGGAATCTCCCACTTTTTCCATCTAACCATAGAAAATTTGCAGATAATCTATAGGTGTATGGCCAGCTTAAAGCCTCGTACAAACGCTTATATTTTTGGGCGACCTAAAGTCAGTTTTTTGTGGCATGCTAGTCTTATGTCGAAAGTGAAGACATGATGTAATGTGTTGAATAGAATGTATTCTTTTGTTTCTGAGCATGCGTAATCTTGCTCTTACTATTTTTTTTTCCTACGAAAACCGTACTAGTGAAATGAAAATGGGACGTTGAGTTCAAATCCAACAAAAATGTTAGTCTGCACATCCAGCTTTTGTCTGACGAAGAAGCGAAATAAGACAACAGTAAAATTAGCCCAATTTTTTTTTATATTGTGAAAGATAATGTTACGCCGAGTAAATTGATACCCAACATGTCACGTTTCAAAATTGCGCCCGCTCGTGGAATGGTGACAAACTTTTACCCTTAAAAATCTCCATAGCCGTCATTTAAAAAATTCTACAGGTTGCATGTTTTGCGTTACAGGGGAGGTCTAGGGCTAGAATTATTGCTCCCACTCTACTGATCGCGGCGATACCTCACGTGTGGTTTCAACACCGTTTTCATATGCGGGTGCTACTCACGTATGCGTTCGCTTCTGCACGCAAGCTCGGTGGGACGGGGCACGTTTTACATTTTTTTATTTTTTTTTTAATCATTATTTATTTTACCTTTTTTATTTTTAATTTTTACACCATTTAAAAAAAATTCACTTTTATTCCTATTACAAGGAATGTAAACATCCCTTGTAATAGAAAAAAGCATTGCAGGTCCTCTTAAATATGAAATCTGGGGTCAAAAAGTCCTCAGATCTCATATTTAGACTAAAATGCAAGTTAAAAAAATAAATAAATTGTAATTTTAAAAAAAAAATCATTAAAAAAATTGGCCCTTTAAGAGCTGTGGGCGGAAGTTACTTTTTGACATTGCTTCCGCCCAGCAATTGTATGGAGATGGGTGGGGGCCATCTTCCCCTCACTTGTCTTCATAGCAAGCAGGAGACAAGACGCGATCGCCTCCGCCTCTGCCAACGGCTCTGGTAAGTGGAGGGCATCGGATCATAGCGGGAGGGGGGGCCCTCTCCTGCCACCGATAAAAGTGATCTCATGGTGAATCCGCCGCAGAGACCACTTTTATCTTGTAGCGGACCAGATTTACCAAAACTATGTAGTGCAAGGGCCTGCCTGATTGCTTAAAGATTGAAACTCTTAAGGTTTGACCTCATAATATATTGTAATGGTAAGTCTGAAGACAAAAATCTGCAGAAAATCTAGTAGTGTGTGTGCGGTCTAAAGCCTCGTACACACGGTACGCTTGGTGGATAACCGAGCATCTGATTTTTGTCAAAAGGGAGTGTGCCAGGATTTAGTCTTGCATACTAACGTTACACAAATTGTCGTGCCACAATCACGAACGTAGTGATGTACTGTTAGAAATTTCAAGGTCTTGTGCGCCACCCTTTGGGCCCCTTCTGCTAATTTCGTGTTTGGTTAGAATTGATTCCGAGCATGCGTGTTTGTACTTTCAACTTTTGTGTGACGGATTTGTGTACTGACCATCCGAAAATCTGACGTGGAGCTGTCGTTTGACAAAAATTTACTAGCCTATCATCCATCTGAAAATTGGAAAACAATTGTTGAAATGAGTGTACTAACGGTAAGAACTTCGGACAACTGCCTGTCAAATGACAATCCCCTACTGATTTTCATACAGTGTGTACGAGGCTTAAAACGTCGTACACACGGGCCCCTTAGCAGTAGGGGCCCATAGGGTGGTGCTCAAGTGCTTATATTCTCATAGTACGTTACTGTGTTCATGTTTGTGGCACAAAAATGTATGCAAGACAAGATCCTGGCACACGCCCTTTTGACAAAAATCAGATGCTCGGTTGTCTAACAATCGTACCGTGTGTACGAGGCTTAACACTCAAGTGCTAAACGCACCTAGTGTCTCCATATTGACATCCGTGGGAGTGTCCCCAAACGCAAACTGTTTGTGTACAGGGACCCAAATTGCTGTCAAATCAGGAGCAGAGGCCATTTTCCTGCAGCTGCGGTGTCCCAAATAACTTGAATGGGACAGTCTACATGTGGATGAACGGAACTCATGTGCATCCCCCTGCATACAAACACGGCCCTCTCATGGGCGTATGCTTAAGTACGCCAATAAGAGTAATATTTTGCATGCTGTATTTATATCGACCTTTGCAAAACATGCACATCAAAAGGATAAACTCTGCCTGTGGTCTTGGAACTGTTTCATGTACCTTTTTAAAGGAGGCTGTCTGTGTGCAATAGGAGACTTATGCCGCGTACACACGTATCAGACTATCCGGCGGACAGTCCGCCGGACTTTCCAAACTGCCCACACGTGGCACTTTTGCCGCGTAATAGGCCTGGCGGACTATCCGCCGTACCGCCAGACTAACCGCCGTACTTTTGAAATGAACGGACTCACCCACACACACGGAGGAAAGTCCGTTCATTTTGAGCGCGGCTCCAGGTAGCCTGGGCCAGCGACGCCTCCTTCGCTGGTCCTGGCTACCTGGAGCCACGCTCAAAATGAGTGGACTTTTCTCTGGGCGGGAAAAGTCTGTTCATTTCAAAAGTACACCGGACTAGCACACACACGGCCATATTGTCTGCTGAAATGCGAGTCCGGCGGACAGATTGATGTGCAAAGCTACTTTCTTAGTCCGCCGGGCTTTTGGGTAAAAAAAAGTCCACCGGAGCCCACACACGGGCGGACTTTTCCACCGGATTGTTTGATCGTGTGTACGCGGCTTTACTGTCATGCTGCGAGTGGATTTGTTTATTTCACAGATTGGAATATACACACTATAGTGAGTCTTTAAAAATAATTGAATGAACATGACATTATATTTTACTACATTGCAAATTTACTATATGTTTTTTTAAATGTTTTGTTATACTTGTAATTTTGAATGGGAAATGGACTACAAGAATATTATTCTGATCAACTCCTAAGATAGCAAAGTCACAGCAGTGTTGAGTCAAATCATTACTGGCTGAATCTATATCCAGGAACTTCAGAATGTTTTTTTTATTATGAAAAAACTACCGTATTTATCGGCGTATAACACACACTTTTTTTCTCCTTAAAATCAGGGGAAAATCGTGGGTGCGTGTTATACGCAGATCCCCGCGATCTCCCGCTGATTGCGGGGAAAGGAGCGAGTGGAGCCCAGATACACAAAGCCGAAGTATACTCGGCTCCTCTCGCAGTCCCGCCCACCTCCACTGATTGCGAGAGGAGCGAGCACTGCTGACACACAGAAAGCCGAGTGTACTTAGGCTAGTCTCGGCTCCTCTCGCAGTCCCACCTCTGACTGTGAGCAGAGCCGAGACTAGCCGAAGTACACTCAGCTTTCTGTATGTCAGCGGTGTTCGCTCCTCTCGCAATCAGTGGAGGTGAGAGGGACTGCGAGAGGAGCCGAGTATACTTCGGCTTTGTGTATCTCTGCTCCGCTCGTTCCTCTCTCCGCTCAATCAGCGGGGGATCTGCACCAAATTTAAATCAGGCAATCCTGAAAAGTGACGGGGCAAGGCTGCAAAGAGACTGGGCAAGGCTGCAAAGAGACTGGGCAAGGCTGCAAAGAGACTGGGCAAGGCTGCAAAGAGACTGGGCAAGGCTGCAAAGAGACTGGGCAAGGCTGCAAAGAGACTGGGCAAGGCTGCAAAGAGACTGGGCAAGGCTGCAAAGAGACTGGACAAGGCTGCAAAGGCACTGGGAAAGGCTGCAGATGGACACTGGGAAAGGGTGCACTGATGGACAAGGCTGCAGATGGACACTGATAAGGCTGCATTAATGGGCATTTAAATGTAAGTTTTTTCCTTAAACTTTCCTCCTAAAAGTTTTTTTTTCCTTAAAATTACCTCCCAAACTTGGGGTGCGTGTTATACGCCGATAAATGTGTAAAATAAGTAAAACGCATACACCATTAAAATGGCTGTCACTGAAAAATGGTTAAACCAATTCCTCCTCTTATTATATTACTATATTACTACCTATTTCATATGCTTTAAGGCATAATGAGATGTCCAAAATCAGATGTGGTTCGCACTGCAGTGAAAATAACATGCAATCTGTATGCAATGCGATTTCAGCCATACAGACAGTATGGCTGAATTTGCATTGCATTCGGACCAAACTTGCATAGGACCCTTTTTTTGGTCCACAGCAAAATCGGATCGCATGGGCTTACACCCATGCGATCTGATTCCTGTCCAAATTTGCAGTTCGCACTGCAATATGTGAACTGGTTTGGGGGTATCATTACCTTTCAATGACACTCCCAGCAGTCTGCATAGGGCAGTGTGGACTGCCACCGGGAGACAAGTGATGCGGGAACCCGCAGTGGATTCGCAGGGTTCCCGCATCGCTGCAGTGTGAACTGAGCCTCAATTAGTAAGAAAGATGGAAATATAGAAGAATGCATTTTACCATAATGTTTCCCAAATTAACATTTACTTTTATCCTCACAGTCTCAGATGTTTCAAAGAACAATGTTTATATTGATCTCTGACTACAAGAATGTCTCAAGTGTTATTTTTATGTCAAGTTGCAGTAGCCCATATGCGGGAATAGCTGCAATAATATTTCAGACTTTGGTAGTAGAAAATATTCCTTTGAAGTGAAAGATTCTCTAGCTCGCAGATGTCACCAAGCCCAAGGTGCTTGATAATGTTTGTTACTAAAAGTTCAAAGGTCTTACTTCATATGGCTTATATAAAATTCAGATATAGCAAATATTCCAGTGTTGGCCTGATTGTATCATTACCTGTTTGCAACACTTACAAAGTTTTGACAACCCCAAGGGTCACAATTATATGCTATTCATTGCCATCAGATGATCCATGTCCACATGTATGATGCTGTATGAAAACAGGTGCTGTATGAAACCTAATCTACCCAAAGTGTAGTGATACAATTTAGAAGCTGTCCTTTTAAGTACAATGTACTAATTGTTATCAGACATTGTAATCCTGTAAATAGGGTGGGTGAGTGGTAAATCCCTCTCTTCATTGTTTGTTTTATATTCCCTTACAACCACAAGGAGGGATACATAATACAAACAGTAATACTGGAAAGTGTCAAGGTTAATTGGAGAAAGGTAAAACTGTCAAGTATACTTTTTTACAGTGGTTATAATGTAGAAACATCAATGTATGTGTTTGAAGCTTAGCAACCACAATATATATATCTATATCTATATCTCTATATATATATATATTAGGGCTGCAACTAACGATTATTTTCATAATCGATTAGTTGGCCGATTTATTGTTTCGATTAATCGGTTAATAACCTTAAAAAAAAAAGTGGGTCAAATTGACGTTCATTTTCATTTTCATACTTCTCGGTCAAAGGAATTTTCAGTGTAATGTGGTTTTTGTACAGAAATGAAGTGAAAATTTCAAACAAAATTCTTTCATTCAGCGAATGTACAAAGATTTTTCTTCTGAATATTCTCACCTGAAAATTGATCCGTGAAGCCAGCATAAGGCTCGGTACACACCTATGCAGTTTTTGCTTTTGATCTGTTTCTGCAGTGCTTTTTTCTGTGTGTTTTGATTTTTGCGCACGTGATTTTACTGCAATTTGCGTTTTTTGCATTTTTTTGGGCAGATTAAAAAACACAAATTGCTGCAAAAACGCATTACATTCTTTTCTGTTGAAGTATATTGAACCAAAAAAGCACCGTTTTGCGTTAAAAGTCCCTGACCCTTTCCAAATATGCAGTGGCTGAAAAAAGCATAGATATGAACGTGTCCCATAGGAAACCATGTAAATGAACTGTAGTGCGTTTCTGCAAAAAGCACCATTAAACATATAGATGTGAACCAGGCCTAAGACGTTTAGTAACATAATGGGGTTAAAAAGACTAAAATTAGCCCTTTATAGTACAAAAAAAGCAGATAACTACTGGAAAGGGTTCATTTATTTACTGTAGAACAGTGAAAGTAATATTTACAGTAGTGATTATATTTTTGTACTGTAAAGGGCTCATTTTAGTTTTTATTTTAAACCCATTATGTTACTGGCCGATTAATCGATTATGAAAATAGTAATCGATTAATTTCATAATCGATTAGTTGTCGATTAATCGATTAGTTGTTTCAGCCCTAATATATATAAATATATATATATATATATATATATATATATATATATATATATATATATATATATAATTTCTCCAATCCTTTTTCTATCATTAGAGCAGATAGCATAATACACATATAGTACATTGATGTCTGGGTCAGATACCTATCCATCCCAATGTCTGCAGTTTCTCTTGTTCTCCCTTAATAGCAATGCAGGTTGCGTGTCCTGAAACCAACCTGACTGGTTTTGTCAGTCCTTGTTGCAGGCTGTACAGGCAGAGGTACAAGAATTTACAATTATGTGTCTCAAAAGGCAAACAGCTGTGCCGTTATTTCCCCTCATCATGCAAGTCCTGGGAGACCTAACCCTGCTACACCATTTATTATTATTATACAGGATTTATATAGCGCCAGTTTGCACAGCGCTTTACAATATGAGGGCAGACAGTACACTTGCAATACAAATCAATACAGGAGGGATCAGAGGGCCCTGCTAGTTAGAGCTTACAATCTAGAAGGGAGGGTCAAGTTGAAATAAAAGTTAATAACTGTGGGGAATAAGCTGATGGAGAAAATGAAAATACAGTTGTTAGGTGTGGGTAGGGTAGGCTTCTCTGAAGAGAAGGGTTTTCAGGGATCGTCTAATTTAAAAGCATATACCGTTCCAAATAATTTATGGTATAATATGTGTAACATTATTATATATTTTTGATATACTGTGTATGTACAGTATCTCAAAAAAGTGAGTACTCCCCTCACATTTTCGTAAATATATTTTTATATCTTTTCACGTGACAACACTGAAGAAATGGCACTTTGCTACAATGTAAAGTAGTGAGTGTACAGCTTGTATAACACTGTAAATTAGCTATCCCCTCAAAATAACTCAACACAGCCATTAATTTCTAAACCGCTGGCAACAAAAGTGAGTACACCCCTAAGTGAAAATGTCAAAACTGGTCCCAAAGTGTCATTATTTTGTGTGGCCACCATTGTTTTCCAGCATTGCCTTAACCTTCTTGTTCATGTTCACCAGAGCTTCACAGGTTGCCACTGGAGTCCTCTTCCACTCCTCCATGATGACATCACAGAGCTGGTGGATATTGGAGACCTTGCAATCCTCCACCTTCCATTTGAGGATGCCCCATAGATGCTCAATAGGGTTCAAATCTGGAGACATGCTTGGCCAGTCCATCACCTTTACCCTCAGCTCATTTAGCAAGGCAGTGGTCTTGGAGGTGTGTTTGGGGTCGTTATTAAGTTGGAATACTGCCCTGCGGCACAGTCTCCGAGGGGAGGGGGATCATGCTCTGCTTCAGTATGTCAGTACATGTTGATATTCATGGTTCCCTCAATGAACTGTAGCTCCTCAGTGCCGGAAGCACTTGTGCAGCCCCGCACCATGACACTTACACCACCATGCTTGACTGTAGACAAGACACCCTTTTCTTTGTACTCCTCAGCTGGTTGCCACCACACACGGCTCGACACCATCTGAACCAAATAGGTTTATCTTGGTCTCATCTGTCAAGTTTTTTGACAGAGTTAAAAATAATTATCGGAAGAGTTGTCCAAGAGCCAGTGACCATTTGTGGGGAGCTTCAGAAAGAATTATCAGGTACAATTGTTTTAGAGAAAAAAAATAAGTAATGCACCCAAACACCATGGCCTGTATTGCTGCAGAAAAACCATGTTGAAGCTTGTTTAAAGTTTTCTGCACAACATTTAGACAAGCCTGTGAAATACTGGGAGAATGTAGTCTGGTCAAATGAGACCAAAATTAAACTCTTTGGATGCCATAATGCACACCATGTTTGGAGGTCAAACTTGACTACACATCACCCTAAAAACACCATACCAACAGTGACGTTTTGGGATCGGAACATCATGGTGTGGGGCTGTTTTTCAGCATACGGTACTGGCAAACTTCATATCATTAACGGCAGGATGAATGGAAACATTTACCAAGACGTTCTTGATAAAAATCTGCTGCCAAGGAAGATGAGCGTGTGATGAGAGAGCTCCCAGACCTCACAGCGGTTCTCAACCATTCTTAGTAACGGCGGACAGCTAAACTGAGCCCTACCACCTACTACAGGTCAACGTGCTGCTACTGCCAACCATGGGGAAATGCAAGTCTAATCCCGGTCCCCACAAGCTGACAACATACTTCGGCTCCCTCAGAGCACATGAAACCCAATATGGCACTGGCTGGGACCAGCCGCGGACATCCTCCCTTTCAAGGCTTTCCACTTCAGGAGCAGCAGCCGCTCTTCACATATAGACCCTCCTGTCGCCAGCCCTGTGAAATTAAGTTCTAAGAAGTCTCCTACACATCAATATGCAGGTGAGAGGGGCAGGGAGATTTCCCAGGAGATTCCAAATGTGAATTCATAGAGTGCATTGATGACTACTCTACTGTGGGACAACCACTCTCAGATAAAACGTTAAGTCTTTGAGAAGGTTTCTTGACAAAGATATGATGTCTATGGTTACACAGATCAGGAAGGAGGTGGATGATATTGGTGAAAGAGTACACCATATAGAAACCAAGTTGGGAGATTTTGCCGTGACACATAATGAGCAAGTGGATGCTCATAAATGGAGCAGAGGATGAGGTGCAAGCAATTTAAAGCAAAATTAGCAGACTTGGAGGACCATTCCAGGAGGAACAATGTAAAGTTCCATGGGGTTGCCGAGTCCATTTTCCATCTGAGCTACGCAACTACATCCAACAACTAGTATATTTAATATACAGCTCTTATTTAAAGTCCAAAAAAAAAACCTTTTTGTCGGATAGTATGTAATAAACTCATACGAGAAATACTGTGCTTTTTATCCTATTTGCTTACTCTATATAGTAATTGGCCTTATTCAAATTCCCCCTGACCAAAATTTACCATCTTTCTTTCAAATTCTGGGATGGAGGCCAATTACTGATGGTGCCACAGACCACATATTTTTTTTTTCTTTCAGTCCTCCTTTCTGACGTGCCAAAGTGAGAAATCACAGTGGACAGGGTGCATAGACTCACTAAACCACCCTTTCTTCCTGACAATGTGCCTTGCGATGCTATCGCCAGAATACATTTCTGTAATTTCAAGGAGGCACAGCGGGCAAGATGGGACTCTCCATTGCCTGAGCCATACAACGGGATCTCATTGTATGCAGGCCTGTCCAAGCACACCATGCAAGCCCGCAATAAACTAGTTTCTCTTACCAAGCTCTATCGCAATCATAATGTCTATCGCTGGGGCTTCCCAGCTTAGCTGCTAGTCACCTGGGAATACAGAAACTACACTTTATTCTCAGTGGAAGAAGGAATGAAGCTAGCAAAACAATGGGGCTTACTGCCTACAGATGAACAAAGTTCCCCGCCTAGAGCTTCACCTTCAAGAGCCAAACCCTTGTGGGAAACAGCCCCTGGTTAACTATATCAGTACTTCCTAACCTAAAATTGGTAGGGTCTCAGATAACTATTTGACTGCAAAGGAACCCTGTGGCTCTGAGGAGCAAATCCCCCCACCTAAAGATGCAGCTTTCACTTCTAACCAAGATTTGTTTCTTGTTTTTTATACTTGCCTTTACCAGTTATTGTTTGACTATTTCAAGTTTTCTTGTTGACACCATTGACACCGAGTCCATTTCTTGGAGGACATCAAAACTGAGGACACCTTGTTTAAACTATCCTATTGGAGGGCTCTGGAAGATTACTCCCAACCAGGCACCCTGTTGCTTTGTTTTTGGACTAAATAGTCCAAATAAGCGGAAAGCTATGTGGCAAAAGGCCAAAAACCTTAATGGAGACATCTGTTTGCAAGAAACAAATTTCTGAGCCAACAAACCCCAATAAAGCACCCACAATTTGTTTCCACGTGTATTTATGGCAAATTCAGAGATTAAAAAAAGAGAAACGCTAATTCCTTTAAGCTTCGCGCATCAGTCTTGGATCCTCATGGCAGATATGTAATTTTAGTGTGTGACATTAACAGCATCACCTACATTATTGCGAATATATATATATATATATATATATATATATATATATGGACCTATGAAAAAACATTCAAGAATTCTTTATCAAAAATATTACCCCTAATGCTTCATTACCTTCTGTTTGGTGTGCACACAAGGCTTTTATCAAAGGTATTTTAATACAGATTGCAGCTAAGGAAAAAAGGTGTAAAGCGAAACTGGCTCCTATTCTTGATCGTGTAACACAAGCTAAAGTGTTTCACCCTAAGCATATTGCTAATACTTTTAAAAAATACTATAATAATGAATACAACCTTATCAATGACACCTCAACCCCTCAACCAAACGAGCCCTTAATTACTTCCTTTTTAAACTCTGTCTCTCTCCCAACTGTGTCAGAGGTAGTGTTGGAAAACATTAATTCTCCTATTACAGAAGATGAGATTCTCGCTGTTATTAAATCATTGCCAAATACCAAGTCACCAGGTGCTGATGGTTTTACAGCTGAGTATTATAAAACTTACAAAGATGTACTGAGACCTCATTTGGCTACACTTTTTAACCTAGCTACTTCTGCAGCTTCCTTTCCTTCAGAAATGTTACAAGCCACTATAGTAATTCTGCCTCAGACCTCAAAATCTATGCCAAATTGATAGCTAATAGATTAGCCAAAATCACTCCAAATCTAGTTAAAGCAGACCACGTTGGATTTGTGCAGGGTAGACAGGCACCCGATGGTAGTCCTAGATAATTAAAATAAACAGGTGTGCTATTCTATAAGACTATTCACAGTGCAAAAATACACATGACAAAAATTTAAGGGCATAACGTCCACTCCTACAAAAACAGCTTCACTCATACAAAAACAAGTATAAAAATAAATAAAAAATTGTATGAAATGACTCATAAAATGAAAAATATACAATTCAGTTCATAAAAGGTGCAACAAGATGTGCATAAAAAGATGTGCATGAAAAATGTCAAACTGACAAATTCTTATACAAAAGGGAACTGAGTGAATCAAATGTGTGAAAAATTCTGTGCTCTTCAAGGGAATTGGGTGAACCAAATATAAGGGAACTTCAGTGCTCTTCAAAACACAAAGACTTTAATATCGCATCACCACATAGATTCACTTCTTAAGATGGCAGTAGTTTCAAGCATTGAATAATAATCCCACCATGCTCCAACAGACTGGGCTGTAAAAACAAACCAAATTCCAGATAACAGCGGTATCAGACACTGGACAATGATCCCATAAGGCTCCAACACCTTAAGCTGTAAAAGTGGACCCGGTTTTTCAATGGACGCAGGAATTGTGGTATCTTTGGAAAAGCTGATATCCAATCTGGCAGCTCAAGGATAAATCCCAGAGCATAAAGGAAGAAGAGGATAGCCTCATAGTGCAATATGTTTCAACAAAATGGTTTATTAAAACGGCACACTAAAAACATCAGCAAAAATAAATGGACATAAAAACAGAGCAGTGGTTTGCACCAACCAGCTAAAACGGTTGACATCTCACAATAGACTTCACCGACTAGTTTCTCCATAATAGACTTCAGCTGGGAAAGGAGACTCAACCAAGACGTCTGCTAATAGCATATTAATGCAAGTGGACGTGGGTGACACCAGAAGTTGAATTGATCTATACATCCTATTGGTGTCACCTGGATGGGACATGTAAGAAATTCTAAATAAGAATAAAAATATGCCGCCAAAGTGTAATCAATACTTGGTATTAGGCGTGCATTAGCCCAGGTTCACACCAAGCTGCAAGAATGAAGCAGCGCAAGCTCAGCTGAACGCACACGATTTCACTCCCGTGTCCGTCGGCTGCGATCCCAGAGACATCCACACAGGTTTCTGCACAGATGTCAATGTGAATCGCAGCCTGAAATTGCAAAAAGCAGTAAAGAAATTACCCCCTGAAATTGATGGAGCGCAGCAGATGCAGCGTCGCACAGATTAGGACGGTGCCATTGATGGAAATTGCCGCCGACTATACATGCGACCTGACATGTCAAATCGCATGTCAGAATACTGCAGCGCGAGCCAGGGCCAAAAGTAAAAAAATGTAATTAAAAAAGATTACCAAAAAATAAATTAAATAAAAAAAAAAAATCCTTCCAAAAAAAATAATTTTTTAAAAATTTTAAATATGTTCAGGATGTAGAGATCAACTGATTCTCTCCACGATGATCACCATTTGCAGATACATATACATATTAAAGTCATCATAAACCCAATGTATTGGTAGGTAGAACTGGACATATTATAACATAACCCAGTATGACAAGTAAAAATAATATCTATCATATATTAAAGAGAACCCTTCATTGAGTAACAGCGGTATAGATAATAATCTAAAAGGGATACTAAAAAGACCTAAAAAAAAACTAACACTAGCACTAATGGAATAAGAAAGATCAACTATTATCAATGAAACAATTAATATCTCATTCTATGTTCATTCCCAAGAGTCTGTAAGTACGTAAATAAAAAATCCAATGGGTTTCACAATGGGATATAGATTTTTCATATTGCTCCCCCTCCAATGGGGTGTGAATTTCTCAGTACCTATGACCTGCAATAAAGCCAGATCTCTGTTATGGTAATCACGAAAATGCATGGACATACTGTGCCCTTTAAAACATTTCCTGATATTCAAAAGATGTTCTGCTATCCTCACTTTAAGTGCCCGCGTGGTCCTCGCAATATATCGGAACCCACATGGGCACCTCAAGAGGTATATGACACCTACAGTTCCACATGTAATGAACTCCTTAATGGGAAAGTTACATTTGGTAGTATGAGATGTAAAGGAAGCAGTCCTCATAGTTTTTGAATCCTTACATACTTAACACCTTCTACATGGATAAAAGCCTTTTAGATTCCAAACATTCTGATTTTGCAGAACACCTCAGTGGAACTAAAATCTTTCAAGATTTGGGTTCTTCTAAAAATGGCATTCGGTCGATCAGGGGGAGCTGGACCCAACACATTATCTTCCTTCAGGACTGTTTTGTCAACATTTTATTAACCCATTTATACTGGGAAGAGAAAGTGGTCAAAATGGAACATTCAAATTTATTAGAAACATTAAAATTGTTTTATTTCTGATAGGTAATTTATTTATATTCATTCATTTATTTGTTTGTATAATTATTATTGCCTTTTTCATGCACGGATCAGGGTTGCTATGGGTGACGTCATTGGCTGTTGGTTTTTTGTTATTTTCAGAAAAGTTTTGCTGGTTAGTTTGGATCAGATGAGGGACGTTTATCCCCTTGAGTAGAACTAATATTAAGTGAATACGAGCTTGGGAAAGTTGTTATTTTTTTATTTTTTAGATTTTATTATTGCCTTTTAAGACAAAGTATGTTATTTTCCCTATGGGATAGCTTCATAGTTATCTCTTACTTAGGGACAGCTGGTGGTGCAGTTTGCATTTTGCGATTCCCCACTTCTATTTGAGGCTTGTTTTGCCCTGTCTTATTAATTCTTTAGGATTTAGGGAGCGGTGTTGCATTTTTGTCTACTCTGCATCTCCAGCTGATGTACTAATTACTCTTATTTTCCTCTCCTGTACCGGATCATATGTGCATTTTTATTTCCGGGGTCACGTTTGTTATGTTTACCCCGAGATTTGAGTTTGCGCATGGGAGTACTTCCTATTGGTCATTGATCAGCGTTGGTTCTATAAAAGTGGGCGTTTAACGTCACGCCGTCGCCGTTGATGAAGTCCCGCCTACTTTTGGGACGCAACGCGTACGGACCACGTGACATTAGCCGTGACGTCACCCGCTCGTTCACAACGCTGATCCGTGCATTGATGTCTATTGACTGTGTTAAAGTCTCATCTATAACTTGGCACTGGAGAGCAGTGCCATACAATGTGAGTGTATCATTTTATTGTATTTTTTTTAATAAATACTGAAACGGAGAGCAGATATTGTCCTCTTATGTTTTCATATACATACTATGGAATTATGCTGAGATATAGGATATGAGAAGGATTAACTCCCGGAGTACCTCTATTTAAATGCTGATGTCTGTGATTAACCCCTGGTGGGGATATGCCTCTTTGACCTGTCTGACTTGTCAGGGGTCCATTGCCTAAGGTGAGAGTCCATCTTATCCATTGGTAGAAGCGATCAAATCACCACTTTTATCTTTGCTGAAAGAAGACACCCTGCACTTGTGGACTCTTGAAGCTTACCTTACCTATTCTGCATTTCTTTTATTATTTCTTTTTTAATATTATTATTTTGTGGAGTTCTTTTATCTGCGCTGTACTGTCGTTTTTTTAAATTTCTATTGTGGGATTTGGTATTTTGACCTATAGTATTCTAGCCGCAGTATCCTAGTACGAGTTGTATGTATATTTTTATTTTAGTTTATTTGTTCAGCGCTGGTTGATTTGTCTTTGAGTTATTCGAAACATTAACTTTTATGTCTCTAAGGACTAGGAGTGTGTTCCTATCCTGAGTCGATATTCTCTGGATCTCTGATTCTAGAACGCGATTATCATAACAAAGCCATCTCTCACAGTGAATATCTGCAGACTAAAATCATCTAAGTTAGAGCAATTTTGTCTAATTCGTTGAAATTAACTTTTAGGAACTGATTGTAACCGGTTGGGACGATGACAACTCCCAACTGGTATAAAACCATTTCTATCAGTGGTTTTAAAGAACGTTTTTGTCAGAAGTTTATTGTGTTGCTTGAATATAGTAACATCCAAAAAGTTTATGGATGTATGACTCCATTCATGTGTGAACCTAATACCCCAATTGTTAGTTTTCAGATCATTCATGAAAAAAGGAAGGAAGTTCTCATCCCCCATCCATATGAAAAAGGTGTCATCAATGTAACAACGCTAAAACCTCAAATTAAACCAAAACCTAATTTTCCCAAAAAGCCATAAACAGATTGGCTAGACTGGGGGCAAAGTTTGCCCCCATTGCAACGCCAGTCTGCTGTAAATAATAATTCCCTTGGTAAAAGAAGTAATTATGTTCCATCGCAAAACGTAAAAGTTCCAAAATGTAATTTTTATCCTTCAGGAATGCCGGGGTCTTATTGACCAAAGGTTGCAGGAATACGTCAATGTATTTTCCAATTCTGGAGGACATCGAATTGATCCCACTCACAATTGGTCTTCCCCTTGGATGACTCAAACTTTTATGAACCTTCGGCAGATAATAATAGGAATCCTAGGTGTCAGCCCTTGTACACACGGTCGGACATTCCGACGGAAAATGTCCGATCGGACCGTGTTGTCGGATAATCCGACTGTGTGTGGGCTCCATCGGACTGTTTCCGTCGGAATATCCGACAAAGTTTTATAGCTGGGCTGTAAAACTTTCCGACAACGTGAATCCGATCGGACAAAGTGCCATGCATGCTCAGATCAAATTCCTAGACCTATTGGCTACTAGCCTGAATGTAGTCCCGTCGTAACTAAATAACGTCATCACGTTACATACGATTGGATTTTCCGACAACTTTGTCCGATCGTGTGTATGCAACACAAGTTTTGGACAAAATCCGATGGATTTTGTTGTCGGAATGTCCGACCATGTGTACAAGGGCTCAGTGGCACCAGGAATTATTTTTTCTTTTTTATTTATTAATTTTGATTCAAAGCCTTCCTTTACTATTTGGTTCAAACATTTTAGAATGCTATAAGTAGCCCTATCCACTAGCAGGTTGTTCATCTCCCCTTCATAATCCTGTCTATTCAGCAACACAATACCCCCCGTCCCCCTTATCGGTGGGGGAATGATGAGGTCTTTTTTTAATCAGACAGATTTGATACCCTGGTGTATATCTTTCTGTTGGACCTTTTTGATTTTAGCCTCATGTAAATCCTTCAGCACCAAATCCTTAAAAACCAATAGATTTGGTGAAGGTTTACCCGGGAGGGGGGTTAAACAAGGATGCATTCCTAAGGTTTCAACCCCCATCAGAAGACCCCTCCGGCCCTCCACTGGTTACCTTTATTGGAAAGAAAATGTCTTTTGATACTTAATTTTCTAACAAATTTCTGAACGTCTTTGAACATGCCAAATTTATTAAGGGATTTATTGGGGCAAATTTGAGACCTTTCCCTAAAGTTTTCATTTCTACATCAGTTAGCTGGATCCCACTGAGATTAAAAATACCCTCATTACTTATTGCTTCATTTTCTTTGGCATGTTTCCTTTTCCATCCTCTGTATCCTCTTTGCTTTCCTTTTCTTGGTCCCTGGCTTTTGCCTAAAATATTATCAGACCTGGTTCTTAGGGGGGCCATTCCAGAGCCCCCTTCTCCTGTAGGGTGATGTTCCATGCGTGGTGGATCATACCAGGCATAATTGTAATCATAATCCTCCTCGTTATCCTGTTCATGTAGGGGCTCATATCAATTTTCCATTTGAACTCCCCCTTGGGGATACCATTAACATTCCCCCGTCCTCCCAGGTAACTTCCTGGACTACCTCCTTGCTGCCATCTCGGCTGTTTGGGGCCTTTTGTCTGGGTGTTACGTGGTGAGTTATGATTATAGGAGTAATAATCCCTATCCTGTCCATATAACTGTCCCTGTTGGGTTCTTCCCGGTTTATTTCCCCCATAATAAGGTGAGGGGTAACCTTCCCTCTCTCTAAGGGTATTTCATCTTGGTATCCGAGGGGGGGGAGTAGTATTACCAACTTTAGAACCTTGGATGTATAAGATGGAATTTCCACCCCCACCTTCTCCCTCCTTCCTTACTCTAATAGGTTAATTTGAAGAAGCTGTGCTAGTATTAGGTTCTCTAAAATTTTCTTGCCATTTAAAAACATTCTGAGATTTGTAGTCCTCCACATTCCTATTGTATTTTTTCCTTTTTTTTTTTCTGTTGGTCCTCTTCTTCCGATATAATTTCCCTTAGTTCTCCCTTATAAACTTGGTACATTTCCCCCTTATTATGAGGTATTAGTTTTTCCTGAACTTAAGTTATTTCTGCCTGTAATCTAATAGCCTTTGCTCTTTTCTTAGTTACCAAAAACTCAAGAAAACCCAAACCTGCATCATTAAAGTACTGAAACGGCAATTTCCATCAATAGCATTGTCCTAATCGGTGCACCTCTGCACTGATTTTAAGGGGTAGTTTCTGTACTGCTTTTTGCTATTTTGGTCTTCGATTTACATTGACATCTGTGTAGAAACCTGTGCGGGTGTCTCTGGGATCGCGGCCGAAATCGGGACTGACATACAGAAGAGAAATCGTGTGAGTTCGGCATTCGTATCTATGAATGCAAATGCTGGACTCGGGAGCACGCTCGCATGGTAACCCCCAGGGAGAGCACTTCTCCTAAGGGGTTATCTGATGCGAGGAGGAGCCGCAAGATCGGCCGTGGGACCCCAGAAGAGGAGGATCGGGGCCACTCGGTGCAAAATGAGCTGCACAGTGGAGGTAAGTATGACGTGTTTGCTATTTAAAAAAATAAAACGCAAAGGTTTACAATCACAAGTTAGTGTGTTTAATATATTTCCCCTGTGTAATTCCATTTTAATATACATTACTTAATTTGTCTTGGTTTCTTTGTATGTATGGATTGCATGGGTTGTTACCATGTTATAATATTCCCCAGAATAAAAAAAGAAGAGTTGCTGGCAATAAAAAATCGGTACCAGATTCTTATCCAAGCATGCAGCCCGGCAGGTCAGAAAAGGGAGGGTACGAGCGAGCACCCACCCCCCCCCCCCCCCACAATCCATGTGCCCCTTCAACATGGAGGGGGGTTTGGCTCTGCCTCCCCCCCATCCCCATGCAGGTGGAGGGCTTATCGGAATCTGGAAGCTCCCTTCAACAAAAGTGTAGTGTGAAAAAAACACAGGAGGCAGTTTTCCTTTTATTAAAAAACATAAAAAAAAGTCCCCGTGTAGATCCATTGTCGATCACAACTTATTTAAAAGTGGGAGGCAGCATAGTCGGCGGGAGTGGAGCTTTTTTTTCCCAGATCAGCAGTGGTGGCGGACATCGTGATTGATGGCTCTACACCAAGGACTTTTTTTTTTTTTTAAATAAAGGACTGCCAAAACTGCCTCCTGTTGTTTTTTTTTTTTTTGAGGGCAGGTGGCTTGGTATGGTTCAGGGAGGGGTATTTTAGTAGCGCTTTTAGTGAATGCCATAAATGTTTAAAAAACGCTGTGCCTTATCTTACTGCATACTCGGATGTGGTAAGATACCGCTTTGTTAATAGAGCCAACTGTATTTTTATTGAAACCTTGGCTTAAACCTTATAACGAGGAAAGAGAGAGAGAGGATGCTCCCTGCTCAGAATCATTCACTTGTGTGTGAAAAATTTAAGCCTGAACTATGTAAATAACAGGCTTTAAAGCGTTTGTTAACCCAAAAAACAAACAAAATACAGATTCTGTTCCCTTAAAGCCTGTTATACAGCACAGCATTTGTGCTTTGTCATTTGGACCCACGTATCATCTGAAATACCTGGCTGATCCTGCCTGGCTATACCCTCCCCTCTGAAAACAAACAACGATAATCATGGCTGCTAAGCCCTGACATCATGGTCCGTTTGCACGCCTCCATCATCCGCAGCCTGCTATCTCCGGCCTGTGTCCTTCTCTCCCTCCCCTCTCTGTCTGTCTCTGCTTGTACAATGTACCCGCCCCCCCCCCCCCCATGCCTGTTGCTCTCATTTCTTCTATTACATGCTCCTATCCTCTCTGCACCATTATAATAATTGTGCCTGTGTAATGTAAAATAGACTTCACGATTGTACCTGTATGAGCTCCGCTCACGCCGCTCAGCTGATTGTCGGTGGCTCGGCGCTCTCTCTCTCCTCTCTCCCCTTCCTCCACAGCTGATGTCAGTGGGAGGGCTCGGCCCCACCCACTGCAGCTGTGAGGTGGAGACAGAAGAAAGGAGAGGAATCAGCTTAGTGGCGGGAACTGAGCTTATACTGCTACAATCATGCAGATTTTTTATATTACACAGGCACAGGGACAATTATTATAATGGTGCAGACGATGGGAGCATGTAATAGGAGTGGGTTAACAACCACTTTAAACAACAGAAGATGAAGAAACTGTAAAATCATATGAAAAGGACCCCCAAAGTTTACCTGCTGGTTGTATAATACAGTGTGTTCGTATACAGTTTTTTATATTTACTACTATTAAAATTATTAATGCAGAACTCTACTTCACTCTAAAACTGTGGTGTCCCTCAAGCTCCCAGACAGCTGCCGACACCTTTGGCCGGTCTGCACCCGGGTACTGATCTTCGGCCATTTTAATTGGCCAGGCTGAGATGGTGTCACTCCTGTGCATGTGTGGTTGATCATTAACCACTTGCTTACTGGGCACTTAAACCCCCCTCCTGCCCAGACCAATTTTTAGCTTTCAGCGCTGATGCACTTTGAATGACAATTGCGTGGTCATACAACACCATACCCAAATGAAATTTTTATCATTTTTTTTCCCACAAATAGAGCTTTCTTTTGGTGGTATTTAATTACAGCTGGGAGTTTTATTTTTTGCTAAACAAACAAAAAAAGATGCAAAATAAAAAAAAAATAAAAAATGTTTAATAGTTTGTTATAAAATTTTGCAAACAGGTCATTTTTCTCCTTCATTGAAATGCGCTGATGAGGCGGCACTGGTGGGCACTGATAGGCTGCACTGGTGGGCACTGATAGGCACAGATAAGGCGGTACTGATAGGCACAGATAAGGCAGCACTGATGGGCACAGATAAGGCAGCACTAATGGGCAAAGATGGGCACAGATAAGATGGCACGGAGGGGTGGCACGGATGGGCACGGATAGGTACCACTGATAGATGGGATTGATGGGCACTGATAGGTGGCACTGATAGGTGGCACTATGGGCACTGATGGGTGGCACTATGGGCACTAAGGGGTGGTACTGATGGGTGGCACTTTTACTTTATGTATGTTGCACTGGCAGGGGGCAGGTGGGCACTGATGACTTGGTCGTGATCGGGACTGAAGTCCCTCTCACGGCCACCGGTGATCGGCTTTTTTTTTTCACGCTGACAGCGCGAGGAAGAAAATAGCCTATTACCGGCTCTGTTGTGATCACATGATCAGCTGTCATTGGCTGACAGCTGATCACATGGTAAGGGGTCGGGATCGACCCCTTGCTTCGATCCGTGATCAGGCGAGTCTCAGGCGTTGTCCCGGCAAAGCAGGTCCGCGCTGTAGCTGTAATTCGGCTATAGCGCAGATCCCTAGTGGTTAAAATCCTCCAAAATTGTACACTGAGCTGTGTGTGCTGTGCCTTGCTCAGTGTACATGGCAGACAGGAAGGTTTATTCTGTCTCTTCTGCATAAAAAATCCTGCCTGTTTGACATTTTTTTTTTTTTATTTTTTTTTACTAAAGCTCCAATTTAAGGCACACAGAAACTAGTAATTCAGGTAAATTGTTAATGCTGCTGCCTTCTGTAGATTGAACACTGTAAACAAAGCTATAGGGACAGCCCAATATAACACACCCCCCTCCCCACTCCCATCATGCCTTAATTTTGCTAATGCCTTAGGAGAACAATATCTCTCTTCCCAATGCTCCTTTTCTTCTAGCAAGTTTCTTTAGCTGCTCAAGAGCCAAAAGAAGTTAATTTTTCAACTTTCTGGATGCCGTGATCATTGGCCTTGCCATAAAAACTGTACCCGGACCCCTATGAGATAAAGATGCTGGGGTAGCCTGTAAGGTGTATTGGTAACTGGGCTTTGCTGAAGGCACACATGGCTAGACACTTGCATGTAACTTGAGTCACCTGCAGAGTGCTTTACAGGTCTAGCACCTTGTTGCATCTGTCTGGGGAAATTTTGGCCCTGCAGATTCCTTAGAAATATATCCAGCAGAGGGATGAAGATTGTCTGGCATGTGCATGCTAGTCCTGCATTGACAATTTTCAGTACTGAATCTATCATGATGCCATTCCACTCCAAACTCCTACACCATAAGGCATAAACTGTCTTTCCCCCAGTTTGGACTGGATCAACTTTGGGTCTTGAATACTATTAAGGTTCAAATGTCAGCCCTTGTAGTTGTTCTTTAAAGATCACCTGCCTCTCATTGCTTAATGAAAGCCTTTGTACAGGGTGTCACTCTCATTCTTCTCTCTACGCACCTAACTGTGCAACTGCGGGGTCTCAACCTGGTTTTGGTTCTTCGGAAACTGCCCTGTTCTTGTTTACTTTTACTCACAAGGTTACCTTCCTTGTTGGCAGTAAAGTTAGTATATTTACCTGTAAAGAGTTTGATCTGGTGATACACAGAGACAGGGTTATGTTTTCTTCTCAGAGTGTTTTTCTTTTCATGTTAACCAGGAAATAGTTTTTCCTTCTCTGTGGCTTCCAAAGGAGTTTCACCTCCATTATCTGGATGTCGTATGGGCTGTTTGAGTCTTTTTGTCAGCTATAGCGCTCTTTGAATGATCCAACTCTTTGTCATTCCTGCAGGTCTCTGTTGGGGAGCAGCCTGTTTTCTTGTTCCACTATTTCCCTTAGACATAAGTACAATGCTTCACCTTTCCCTTTCAAACATAGAAAAGTGACGTCAGAGAAAAGACCGAGTGTGCCATTATGTCTGCTTGTGTGGGTTTTTTTTTCATACATGTGTTTTTTTTTTTCTTTTTTTGAGTATAGATCTAAGCCATTTACTGTTAATTGGCTTATTACCTCCGCTGGAAGTTTACTCCAAGTTTCAGCTTCCCTTTCAGTAAAAAAACACTAAGATTAATTTTGAACTTTCCTCCAGTTAGTTTTAGGTCTTGTCCCCATGTTCTTGATTTTGGTTTCATATTAAAAATCCAGCCCTCCTGAATCTTATTTACCCCCTTTATGTATTTAGATGGCTCATTCATGTGTCTCCTTTCCCTTCTTTCCTCCAGACTGTACATGTTACGTTCCTGAAGTCACTTTATGCTTTATCTCCCAGACCTTTCACAATTTTTGTTATCTGTCTCTGGACTCATTCTATCTCATCGATATCTTTTTGTAAATTAGGTTTTGCACATGTTTTAAATGAGGTTTCACTAAAGATCTATATAGGGGAAATCAGAAACTCCTTCCTCTTCCTGGTGATCCCTCTAGTGATGCACCCTAGAATTCTATTTGCGTCCCCCACTGCCTGATCATACTGTTTGCTCATTTTGAAATCATCTGAAATAAGTACTCCCAAATCTTTTTCCTCGGTAGTGCTGGCTAATACTGTACCTCCAATGTACTCTCTCAGTGGATTATTTTTCCCTAGTTGCACTATTTTACATTTAGAACCACTGAACTGCAGTTTCCACTGCTTTGACAAATATTCCTGCAATGCCTACAGATACCTCCAGGGATGTCAGCCCTATTACACACCTTTACTTTTTGATACAAATGTGTGTAATAGTGTTTATATCGCTGGAGGTATCGGTAACATAGAACATGATTCAGCATTGCTGGCACTCCACTGTTGACACTCCACTAGATCAATTAATGCTTCATGGGCTTTTCAGATAAATAAAAATACCTTTTATTTAATAAGGGCCTCTTTCCACTTCCAACGCATTCCTATTGGCCCTACTTTTAAAATATGTTGTCATTTGGGTATATGGTACTAAAAGCTGCTGCACGCATTTTAGAAATTAAACGCGTGCAACGTGCATTACGAGTATTCTTCAATCAGACTATCTTCTTTGGTGTTTCCTGTGAATTCACCCGTTGATTCTTTTGATTTCAGACCGAGAACCATCAACTATAGTTGTCTGCTTTAGAAATTACAACAACGTTGTCAGATCCTTTGCCCAATGTCTTCAAAGTGGCAGTAGCTGATGAGATGGCATTTATAAAGAGAAATTATATAAAGAAAAAATTTGCGCTAGGTGAAAATATAAATGTGAGTTGAAAAATAAATCATGTGAAGGAAGTCCTGGGGCTGAACACTATAACCCTGATATAGGGCACAAGATAAAGCATATAAAGAAAAAAGGGCAGCGCTGGAAAAATAAATATAAATGTGACATTTACAAAAACAAAAGTGATGCCATTGCAAAATAAAAATAAATATTCAGGACCATACAAGTGAATCAAATGTGTCCATAAATATTCAAAACAATAAAGATAAAACAAACGTGTCCATAAGAATATAATGGTCTAAATTTGCCCAGAATAATGAGACTTATCATAGACCAAAAATTACATATAACAGTGTCCAAAGAATATATATTGTAATATGATGACTTGACTGTATGGATGTTAACATTCACCACATAGTATTGCCCATCACCTTCGTAAAATTAAAGGCTTATCAGAGAGCCTTTTAAATAGGCTTAGTAGAAATTCTTGAATACTCCCTCCAAGCAGACAATCTTTCAGAGATGTCCAAACGAAGGTAAAAAACTATCACTTCCGGGGTAATCAGGTACACATCAATGGAATTTTCCCCATACGTGCGCCACAGATATCCAGTGGAATTCCGGTAGTATAGGACCACATATAGAGATAAAAAAACCGAGGTGAGAGAAGAAACTCCAATAGTGCAGAGAATCCTTTTAACTTCCTTTATTAAAAATTACGTGAGGCGTGCATAAAAACATGCATGAAAAGAATATAAAAATGAAGTGTTCCTTGCAAGGATTCAAGATAAGCTCCAGATCATTCTGATCGTTCAGTGCATGAGCGGCTTGCGTGTGCGTGTCGACCCTACGTCAACAGGGGCATTTCCTTCCATGTATAAGTGTTGTGAGCAAACAACTGAAATAGATTTTTGGTAAATGCACTTCTTACTGTGACATCAACATTCCCCTGAACACCAGCTGCAGAGGATGGAGGATTAGGGGAGGTTTAGCAGTTAAAGTGATTGTAGAGTCTCCTTTTTTTGTTAAAAATAACAAACATATTATACTTATCTGCTCTGTGAAATGGTCTTGCACAGAGCAGCCCAGATTCTCCTCTTCTCGGATCCCTCTTCGGTGCTCTGGCCCCTCCCTGCTGTTGAGTGCTCCCACAGAAAACAGCTTGCTATGGGGGCACCCAACCTGAGCCATGGCCCGGCCCTGCCTCTTTTTCTCATCATCGGCTGACAGCAGCAGGAGCCAATGGCGCTGCACTACTGTCACAGCCAATGAGGAGGGGAATCCCGGGCAGCCGAGACACTGCTACAACATCACTGGATCTAGATGGGGTTCAAGTAAGTATTGGGGGGGGGGGGGCTTCTGCATACAGAAGGTTTTTTGATTTAAAAAAAACTACCTTTACAATCACTTGACCACTGGAATTGTTTACCCCCTTCATTACCAGACCATTTATTGTTTTTCAGCACTGTTCTACTTTATGTGGCAATTGCTTGGAATACTATACACAAATGACATTTTTTTTTACACAAATTTAACTTTATTTTAGTGGTATTTGATCACCACTTGGGTTTTTATATTTTTTTGCTTTTATAAATGAAAAAATACAGAAAATTTTGAAAAAAAATATTTTCTACTTTATTATAAAACATATCTAAAAAGTGACACTAATACAGAGATCAGCGATAATACCATACATTGACACTGTACTAATGACACTGGCTGGGTGACAAGAGTGATAAGGAGGGCGATCAAAGGGTTAATTGGGTGCCTATACAAGTTTACTAGTGTATGCATGCTGCTTTTACTTGCTGACTGGGTTTTTCCCCTTGCTTTCAGTTCTAAACAGCAGGGAGAAATCCAGCTAGAGTCTGTGTTTATAAATACAGAGACAAAATGGCTGTAACCTGCTGACAAACTCATACTATGGCCGATCACAGCACAGTTCATTAAGGAGGTAAAACATGATGCGTAGGTACGTAGTCTTCAACGGCCTCCTGCTCACAGTAAATGTACTGTGAGCAGGCGGCAAGTGGTTAAATAAACGCATCTAAACAACCAATAATAAAGTATTTTGGTATATCTTTTTGCGTTGATACTATCTTTTACTTGATGGACTAGCTTTTAATCTCGGGTGATTCTCGATATTGAGTTCTGCTACTTACTTTAAAGTTTCAGGGTCACTTTAACCATGCGTTCTCTCCATTATTTTGAGCTTCTAGTAGTATAATAGTATGGGAAAGAATGTTTATATGTTTGTTTTTTTCTTTTTAAGAACATGCTGTTATGTTAACATTACCGATACTGTGTTAGTTTTTATGATCTTAACATTTGAATTTGTCTTTTCTTTCTGTTTTAGTGGGTGGAATTTTACAATTGCAAAGACCGGTTTGAAAGAAACAGAATGTGCAAATCCTTTTTTTCTGATGAAGCCACAGAGAATAAACTGTATGAAGCATTAAAATTCATTATGCTGTATTTGGTGATAGAGGCTTATGAAGATATAAAGTCAGCACAAAACTCTCCATGCTTCTTTCATTTCTTGTTCTCACGGGATACATCAGCTGACCCTTTAAGCTACATGATGAACCACTTGAATGCAGTGGGCGATACATCTGGACTGGAACAGGTAGTTTCTTAATGCTGTATTTTTCCATTTTCCTACCTCACCATATTAGGACCCAATATGTACAGATGACAAGAGCACTGGGAAACACAAAAATTTTATTTGTCAATGTAGTGATCATTGTCCGCTTTACTTACGATACATAAACAAATTAGAGAAGGTTTCCATAAAGTTGGGCTTGCTATACTTTTAACAATACACATCAATTCTGAGCGCCACAACTAGACTGTAATATAAACTTAAAATATCTGCAGCCACATTCATAAAGTATTCAGATCCCCTTCACTTTTTTCAATTTTGTTATGTTGCAGCCTGATACAGTTGTTTTAAATTCATTTTCAGACAAAGTGAAAACTGATTTTTATAAATGTCTGAATTTATTAAAAAGAAAAAACTGAAATATCACATATACTTAAAGCAGGAGTCCTGCACATTTTTTTTTTTTTTAAAGTCAGCAGCTACAAATACTGCAGCTGCTGACTTTTAAAATAAGGACACTTACCTGTCCTAGGATCCAGGGATCTCTGCACCCGAGGCCGAACTGTCCCTCGGTCCTCAGATGCTGCCGCCATCTTTGGTAAGGAAAACGGGAAATGAAGCCTTGCGGCTTCACTTCCCGGTTCCCTACTGCGCATGCGCGAGTCACGCAACCCAATCCGAATGGTCCCTGCTGTCTCTGGGACCTGTGTGTGTCCCAGCAGACAACGCGGCGGGACGGGGAGAGGCATAGACACCCGTGGGAGTCTATGCCCGGAAGTGGGTGCAAATACCTGTCTTAGCCAGGTATCTGCACCCCCTCCCCCTTGAAAGGTGCCAAATGTGATACCGGAGGGGGGGAGGGTTCAGAAAAGTGAAGGTTCAATTTTTGTGTGAACCTCCGCTTTAAGTATTCAGACCCTTTACTCAGTACTTTGTTGAAGCATATTTGGCTGCAATTACAGCTAGAGTCTTTTGGGTATGACACGGCAAGCTATGCACACCTGAATTGGGTGATTTTCTGCTATTCTTCTTCGCAAATCCTCTTCAAGCTCAAGCAGGTTGACACGGATGGGAGACCATCCGTGTCAGCCATTTTCAGGTCTTTCCAGAGACGTTCAATAGGATTCAAGTCAAGGGCTCTGGCTGGGCCACTCTACGACATTCCCAGAGATGTCCCTAAGCCACTCCTGTGTTGTCTTAGCTGTGTGCTTAGGATTGTTATCATGTTGGAAGGTGAACCTTCGGCCCAGTCAGAGGTCCTGAGCGCTGTGGAACAGGTTTACATTGAGGATGTCTCTACAATTTGCTCCATTCAGCTTTCCCTCAACCCTAATCAGTCTTCCAGTCCCTGCTGCTGAAAAAGACACCCAAAGTATGATGCTGCCACCACCATGCTTCACTGTTGGGATGGTATTGGGAAGGTGATGAGTGGTTTCCTCCAGACATAACATTTAGAACTGAGGCCAAACAGTTAAATCCTGGTTTCATCAGACCAGAGAATCTTAATTCTCAGTCTGAGAGTCCTTCAAGTGCTTTTTTTGCAAAGTCCAAGTGGGCTTTCATGTGTTTTGCACTGAGGAGAAGCTTCCGTCTAGCCACCCTGCCATCAAGCCTAGATTGGTGGAGGGCTGCAGCGATGGTTGTCTTTCTGAAACTGTACCATCTATACACAGGATCTCTGGAGCGCAGTCAGCTCCCCCGATTGCTCAATTTGATTGGGCAACCAGCACTTGGAATTGTCGTGACCGTGCCAAACTTCTTCCATTTGAGAATTATGTAGGAGAATTATATGCTTGTGGGAACCTTCAGTGCAGCAGTGTAGCCTTCTCCAGATCTGCGCCTTGCAATAATCCTGTCTCTGATCTCTGCAGGCAGTTCCTTTTTGACCTCATGGCTTTTGCTCTGATACAGTATGCAGTGTCAGTTGTGAGGCCTTTTATAGAGGCATACACCTTTCCAAATCCATGTCCAATCAATTTAACTTACCCCAGGTGGCCTCAAATCAAGGTGCAGATACATCTCAGCAATGATCAAGAGAAATGGGAGGGACATGAGCTACATTTAGGCCGGGTTCACACCGCTGCGATGCGGGAACGCCGCGAATCCGCGGCGTTTTCCCGCATCGCATTACTCCCGCCGGCAGTTCACACTGCCCTATGTGGACGGCTGGGAGTGTCAATGATATGTTAATGACACCCCCAGATCCGTCCGCATATCGCAGTGCGATCTGCCGACTCGCACAGGAATCGGATCGCATGGTGTGAACCCCCATGCGATCCGATTCTGTTGCGGACCAAAAAAAGGGTCCCGTGCGAGTTTGCTGCGGGATCGATGCGAATTCAGCCATACTATCTGTATGGCTGTACTCGCATCGCTACGGAGATCGGATGTGATTTGCGGTGCGAATCACATCCGGATCTCCCCCCGCAGCAGTGTGAACCCAGCCTTAAAGTGGTATTGCAAAGGGTCTGAATACTTATGCCAATGTGATAGTTCAGTTTTTCAATTTTTATATAAATTTGCAGACATTTCTGAAATTCTGTTTTCACTTTGCCATTATGGGGTACTGAGTGTATATTGAACAATTCTGGATCATCTCCTGTAGCCTTATTGCTACAGCACAGCCCCGTTGCACTGGATCACATATACAGTATCTCATAAAAGTGAGTACAACCCTCACATTGTAGCAAAGTGATATTTCTTCAATGATGTCACATGAAAAGATATAATGAAATATTTACAAAAATGTGAGGGGTGTACTCACTTTTGTGAGATACTGTATATATGTGATCTAGCATTTGCTGGTAGGCGGTGTGCCTGTCAGTCCACCTCTCTGGCTATGCTGTCATTTGCTACAGCACAAGCCTATCAGTGGATCTCAACCAATGATTTATACTGCTGATCGGCTGAGTGAATGACAGAAGTGAGTCCTGTTTTTGGTAAACAACACTACAGAGAGCAGCCGTGAGTAAAAAGAGTCATATTGCTTAGTAAAATCAGCACACATTACACACTCTACACTTGTTAAGCACACAGTTGACCATTTGATTGCCCCTAGATGTTAACCCTTTGACTGCCCCTAAATGTTAACTCCTTTCCAGTCAGTGTCATTAGTACCGTGACAGTGAATAGTATTAGCACTGATCATTGCATTATTGTCACTGCTGATGTCAGTGTAATTTGGTCCCCATCCAGGGTCCGTGTCAGACTGCCTGCTGCACTATCACAATACCACTATAACGCTGATCACTGCCATTACCAGTATATATAAAAAAAAAATACCAGTTTATATACCATAGTTTGTAGATGCTATAACTTTCACACAAACCAATTAATATAGACTTATAGGGATTTTTTTTTCACCAAAGACATATAGCAGAATACATTTTGACATACAATTATGAATAAATTAGATTTTTGAAATGTTTTTATTGAATATGTTTTATAGCAAAAAGTAAAAATTATTAGGTATTTTTTTCACAATTTTTGGCCTTTTTTTGTTTATATAATAAAATAAATGCAGCAGTGATAAAATACCACCAAAAGAAAGCTCTGTTTGGTAAATAGAATTATAAAAATTTAATTTGGGTACAGCGTTGCAGGAAAGCACAATTATCAGTTAAAGTAGCGCAGTGCTGAACAGCAAAAAAAATGGCCTGGTCATGAAGAGGGTAAAATCTTCAGAAGCTTAAAATGTTTTTTTTTTTGTACCTGCAAGGTAAAGGCATAATGTACTAGTATGTACATTAAATATCTCCTAAATGGTGCATGTTTAGGAGATATTTACACTACCTATAGGTAAGCCTTATTATAGGCTTACGAGTAGGTAAAAGTAAGAGATGGAAGTTTACTGTTAAGCTGTTAATGAGAAAAAAAAAATGAATTTAAACAACTGTAGTATCAGACTGTATCATAACAAAATTGAAAAAAGTGAAGGGGGTCTGAAAACTTTATGAATGAACTATACATATGTGCTGTCACTCACTTAAATAATAAGGTATTCTACAACATTAATTTAACCACTTAACAACCGGCCCATTGTAGCCGAATGACGGCTACAGGGCGGTTGTTTAACTCTGGGAGGACGTCATATGACGTCCTCCCAGAATTCCGCTCGGAATCTCGGTGATATCTCGGTGATACCCTGCAATACCCAGCCATAGACATCCCCCCCCCCCCCCCACCGCCCTCCGGTGCTTCTACCGACTCGCCAATACGATCAAAGCCAGAATATTTTTTTTTTCAGGCTTCCCAGCTTAGAGGTGAGATTGACCCCATATCTCACTGTAAAGAGGACCTGTCAAGACATATTCCTATTACAAGAGATGTTTACATTCCTTGTAATAGGAATAAAAGTAATCAAAAAATTTATTTTTGGGGAACAAAAAGGTCAAACTAAAATAAATAAAGTAAAATGAACAGTAAAAAATTTTTTTTTTTTTTAAGCGCCCCTGTCCCCATGTGCTCGCATGCAGAAGCGAACGCATATGTAAGTCCCGTCCACATATGAAAACGGTGTTCAAACCACACATGTGAGGTATCGCTGCGAACGTTAGAGCGAGAGCAATAATTCTAGCCCTAGACCTCCTCTGTAACTCAAAACATATAACCAGTAAAAAAAAATTAAATCGTCGCCTTTGGGGAATTTTAAGTAGCGGCGTTTGGCGCCATTCTACGAGCGTGTGCAATTTTGAAGAGTGACATGTTAGGTATCTATTTACTCAGTGTAACTTCATCTTTCACATTATGCAAAAATTGGGCTAGCTTTACTGTGTTTTTTTTTTTTTTAAGCACAAAACTGTTTTTTTTTCCAAAAAAATGCATTCGAAAAATTGCTGCGCAAATACCGTGCGAGATAAAAAGTTGCAATGACCACCATTGTATTCTCCAGGGTGTTTTCTAAAAAAACATATATAATGTTTTGGGATTCTATGTAATTTTCTAGCAAATAAATGATGATTTTTACATGTAGGGAAGAAATGTCAGAATTATCCTGAGTGCTCCAGAACGCCTGATGGCGCTCCCTACATGTTAGGCCTCTGTATGTGTCCACACTGTGTAAAAGTCTCACACATGTGGTATCGCCGTGCTCGGGAGTAATAGCAGAATGTGTTTTGGGGTGTAATTTGTGGTATGCATATGCTGTGTGTGAGAAATAAACTGATAATATGACAATTTTGTGGAGAAAAAAAAAGGAAAAAAAATCTTGATTTTGCAAAGAATTGTGGGAAAAAATAACAACTTCAAAAAACTCATCATGCCTCTTGCTAAATACCTTGGAATGTCTTCTTTCCAAAAAGGGGTCATTTGGGGGGTATTTGTACTTTTCTGGCATGTTAGGGTCTCAAGAATTGAAATAGGCCGTCAGTCCTTCAGGTGTGATCAATTTTTAGATATTGGCACCATAGCTTGTGGACTCTATAACTTTCACAAAGACCAAATAATATCCACCAATTTGTACTTATTTTTACCAAAGATATGTAGTGGTATACATTTTGGCCAAAATTTATGAAGAAAAAATTACTAATCTGCTAAATTTTATAACCGAAACAAAGAAAAATTCATTTTTTTACAGAATTTTCTGTATTTTTTCTTTTATAGCACAAAAAATAAAAAACTGAGCGGTGATTAAATACCACCAAAAGAAAGCTCTATTTGTGTGAAAAAAAGGACAAAAATGTCATATAGGTCCAGTGTTGCATGACTGAGTAATTGTCATTCAAAATGTGAGAGCACCGAAAGCTGAAAATTGGCCTGGTTATTTAGGGTGTTTAAGTGCCCAGTGGTCAAGTGGTTAACATAGTACAAGCATCCACTTATATACAAATTGCACAAATTCAAAGTATTGGTGTGTGGCCTTATTAGGTTTACTCTTTTATATAATGCCTTGCTTTTTCCTAAATAGTTATACTGTATATACAGCCCGGCTGTAAACCCTGCACATTCTTTGGTATAATAAAGTGACCTCTATTGACCAAACATCTGCAATGGCATCATTGAATGTACACCCTATGAATAAAAGTTAACAGTGACAGTTTTGCTGCCTTAACTTTCAGATTTGGGTGGATGCTTATCATTTGGACATACATTTTGTTTTGGCATTTCTATTACATGCTCATTTAGTGAGTTCAGGCCTCAAAAACATACTACATATTCCTCAAAAATGGTTAATATACACAGGAAGTGATGGGAATATTGAGATACTTCATACACTGAAATTCTGGGGGACATTCTATTACTTTCAGATAAAAAGTCTTCTGTGTGTAAAAGCCTCTCCAGCACCCCCTATTACTTACCCAAGCCCCATCTCTGTCCAGCAAAGTCCACGAGTCCCTTGACTGTCTGATTGGCTGAGATACAGCAGTGGCACCATTGGTTCCCACGGCTGTCAATCAAAGTCAGCCAGTCAGGAGAGAAAGGGGCGGGGCTGAACGGCAGCTCGGTTCCGGTGACTCCATAGCAAGCTGCTTGCCGTCAGGGGAACTCGACAGGAGGGAGGGGCTAGGAGCAGCGAAGAGGGACCAGAGAAGAGGCACAGATCAGGCTGCTCTGTGCAAATACACTGCAGGTAAAAATAACATGTTCGTTATTTCAAAATAAGTAAAAATTTGACTTTAAAATCACTTTAACCACTTAAGGACCGCCCCACGCATATATACTGTGGCAGGGCCGCCTTCCTGCGCGAAATCCTGTACAGGTACATGATTTTGTGCAGTGGGTCTGAGGCGCGAGCATGCCACTGGCGAGCCCGCTCCCACTGTGTTTGGACTGTGCTGGAGCCAATCAGCGGGTCTGGTGGGCGCCACGGCCCGCCGATTGTAAACAAGGCAGACCGCTGTTCTGTGAGGGACAAAGATGGAGATCTTGTGTTTCTATGTAGCAGAATACATAGTGGCCTAAACTGATGAAGAAATTAGATTTATTTTTTATTAGATATGTTTTGTAGCAGAAAGTAAAAAATATTGTTCTTTCTTTCAAAATTGTCAGCTTTTTTGTTTATAGCGCAAAAAATAAAAACCACAGAGGTGATTAAACGCTTGAGATCCGCGCTGACGGCTACAGCGTGGACCTCCTTTGCCGGGACGACGTCTATTGACGTCGTCCCGTGCACGAGGGGGGCGCGCGGTGCGCTCTGTGATCAGCGAGTCTATGAGACTCGCCTGATCACAGATTGGAGCAAGGGGTCGATCCCGACACCTTACCACGTGATCAGTTGTCAGCCAATGACAGCTGATCATGTGATCACAACAGCCGGCAATCGGCTATTTTTCCTCCTCTCGCTGATAGCGCGAGGAGAAAAAAAAAGCCGATCACCGGCGGCTGTGAGAGGGACTTCAGTCCCGATCATGGCCAAGTCATTAGTGCCCACCTGCCCCCTGCCAGTGCCACCTAAATAAAGTAAAAGTGCCACCCATAAGTACCACCCCTTAGTGCCCATAGTGCCAACCCTTAGTGCCCATAGTGCCACCCATTAGTGCCCATAGTGCCACCCATCCGTGCCCATAGTGCCACCCATCAGTGCCACCTATCAGTGCCCACAATCTGCCTCAACAACAGTGCTGCACCTCATATGCCACATATCCGTGCCCATCAGTGTCATCTACCAGTGCCCAGCAGTGCCACCTATCAGTGCCCATCAGTCCCATCTATCAGTGGTACCCATCCGTGCCACCCATCCGTGCCATCTTATCTGTGCCCATCAGTGCCACCTTAACCGTGCCTATCAGTGCCCACCAGTGCAGCCTATCAGTGCCCACCAGTGCCGCCTCATCAGCGCATTTCAATGAAGGAGAAAAATGACCTGTTTGCAAAATTTTATAACAAACTATGAAACATGATTTTAAATTTTTTTTTATTTTGCATCTTTTTTTGTTTGTTTAGCAAAAAATAAAACTCCCAGCTGTAAATAAATACCACCAAAAGAAAGCTCTATTTGTGGGAAAAAAATTATAAAAATGTCATTTGGGTACAGTGTTGTATGACAGCGCAATTTTCATTCAAAGTGCATCAGCGCTGAAAGCTGAAAATTGGTCTGGGCAGGAGGGGGGTTTAAGTGCCCAGTAAGCAAGTGGTTAAATACCAAAAGAAAGCTCTATTTGTGTAGGAAAAAAGGATGTCAATTTTATTTTGTACAGCGTCTCACAACCACGCAATTATCAGTTAAAGTAACGCAGTGCCGTATCGCGAAAAATGGCCTGGTCATGAAGGGGGGTAAACCTTCCACGGTTTAAATGGTTAAACAGTAAGGTACTGTCTGAAGGATTTTTGTGTCCTGATATTTAGTGGACCACTCAACTAGGGGATTATATGATGCATATTAACAGTTTTTCTTTCTTTATTAAGGCTGATTTGTGTTTGGTGGGCTATGCTCTTGAAGTCAAGATAAAATTGTTCCGGTTGGCTAAAATGAATACTGAAGACTTTGAAATTTATTACCCTGAGGATTACAAAAGAGACTGGAATGAGATCTGTCTCATGACTGATGATGACCGAAACTACAATATACCAATCAAAGCCATATGATTGGACTGGCCCTCATCTACAGAAGAACACCTTTTCTGTTTGTGCAGGGAAACATACTCCTCAGCCTGATACCTTATAGCCATAATGCTGAATCCACTTATGTGAAAAGAAATACTAACTCACTGACAGTCATAGTTTCCCCAGAAAAAATGAGATTGGGGAAATTCATCCAATTGTCTGGACTTGTTTTATGTACTTTTATAATCATGTGAAGAACCACACTGCTGTAAATAAGGAATTAAAGGTTTTGTTATACACCAACCTGCATTCCCTATCAATAACATTTGGGGCAATATTGTGAAACACTGGGTTGTTTTTTTAACAGTACCTTATAGCCAAAGATAAATACAATTAGATCTCATCCTATCAGATTGTCAGTAATGCTGGCTTACTGTGTCCACAGTTAGGATCATTCATGCTTCATACACAAGAAGTATACAATAAATCCCTATACACATGATCAGAATTTTTGCCAGCAAAAGTCGGATGTGAGCTTTTGGTCAGAAATTCCGGCCGCGTGTATGCTCCATTGGACTTTTGTTGGCAGAATTCCAGCCAGCAAAAGATTGAGAGCAGGTTCTCTATTTTTCGGTCGGATATTCCGATTGTCTGTACAAATTCCTAAGCATGCTCGGAAACAATTTGACGCATGCTTGGAAGCATTGAACTGAATTTTCTCAGCTCGTCGTAGTGTTGTGCGTCACCGCGTTCTTGACAGGCGAAAGTTCAGAGAACTTTTGTGTGACCGTGTGTATGCAAGCCAAGCTTGAGCGGAATTTCATCGGAAAAACCATCCCAGTTTTTTCTGACGGAAAATCCGCTCATGTGTACGTGGCATAATCTCCTTTATATGGTATGCCTTGGCAATAAGAACACTGTCCTGCGAAAGTAATGGGGGACCACCAATGCTATGATAGAGCAGTACTCAATGCACTTATTCTTGTAGCAAAAAATGTTGAATGGCAGATTTTCACACCTAACTAACTGTCCTAAATTGCTTTATTGCTGTTTTCCTCTGTTAATTGCTTAGAAATGGCAGCAATATTTAAGAAGTAAAATTCATCTCTGTAGTGCTTCATTCTGCCCTTCAACAACTAGATCTTACCACACATTTTTACTGATTCTCGGTAACTCCTTGTGACAAAGCATCAACAACTGATAACTGTCTGTTACTGGATTGTGAAAAAGTGATTAAACTCTGGGTTCACACTAGTGCGATGCGGGAACCAGCGAGATTCTAGCACCGGTTCCCTCATCGCTCCTCTCTCGCAGGCAGTTCACACTGCTGCGCTGCGGGTGTGATTAACAAAGTTAATGATGCCCCAGTTTAGTTCACAGATTGCAGTGCAAACTGAATTCACACCGGAATTGGATCGCATAGGTGAGAACACCCATGCGATCTGATTCTAGTGCGGGAAAAAAGTATCTGCACTATTTTCTGTGCGAATCCAATGCGAGTTCAGCCATACAACCGTATGGCTGAAATCGCATTGCTCAGACATTGCATGTGATCGGCACCTGCGGTACAGGTACGAATCGCATGCGACGTATGAGATCGCAACAGTGTGAACCCAGGCTTAACATCATTTAACCACTTACGTCCGCCGTCGTTATGCATCACTACTTTGAAGAGGAGTATCGTTGTTATGGCAGCAGCTAGCTGCCATAACCCCGGTATCCTCTTCTTCAGCGGACGGTCCGCTACAAGATAAAAGTGGTCTCTGTGGCGGATTGGCTGTGAGATCACTTTTATCAGCGGTGGGAGAGGGGCTCCCGCCGCTCTCCGATGCCCTCTGCCTCTTACCGGAGCCGTCGGTATCGGCGGAGGCGATCGGGTTGTTCTCCTTGTTAGGCATGGAGGCTCCTACTCGTCTCCATAGGGACTTCAAAATTTCACTTCTGCCCATAGCTCTTAAAAGGACATTTTTTTTTCCAAATTACTTTTAATAATTTTTTTGATATATATATATATATATATATATATATATATATAGTGCCTTGCGAAAGTATTCGGCCCCCTTGAACTTTTCAACCTTTTGCCACATTTCAGGCTTCAAACATAAATATATAAAATTTTAATTTTTTGTGAAGAATCACCAACAAGTGGGACACAATTGTGAAGTGGAACGAAATCTATTGGATAATTTGAACTTTTTTAGCAAATAAAAAACTGAAAAGTGGTGCGTGCAAAATTATTCGGCCCCTTTACTTTCAGTGCAGCAAACTCACTCCAGAAGTTCAGCGAGGATCTCTGAATGATCCAATGTTGTCCTAAATGACTGATGGTGATAAATAGAATCCACCTGTGCGTAATCAAGTCTCTGTATAAATGCACCTGCTCTGTGATAGTCTCAGGGTTCTGTTGAAAGCGCAGAGAGCATCATGAAGACCAAGGAACACACCAGGCAGGTCCGTAATACTGTTGTGGAGAAGTTTAAAGCCGGATTTGAATACAAAAAGATTTCCCAAGCTTTAAACATCCCAAGGAGCACTGTACAAGCGATCATTTTGAAATGGAAGGAGTATCAGACCACTGCAAATCTACCAAGACCTGGCCGTCCCTCTAAACTTTCAGCTCAGACAAGAAGAAGACTGATCAGAGATGCAGCCAAGAGGCCCATGATCACTCTGGATGAACTGCAGAGAACTACAGCTGAGGTGGGAGAGTCTGTCCATAGGACAACAATCAGTCGTACACTGCACAAATCTGGCCTTTATGGAAGAGTGGCAAGAAGAAAGCCATTTCTCAAAGATATCCATAAAAAGTCTCATCTAAAGTTTGCCACAAGCCACCTGGGAGACACACCAAACATGTGGAAGAAGGTGCTCTGGTCAGATGAAACCAAAATCGAACTTTTTGCCCACAATGCAAAACGATATGTTTGGCGTAAAAGCAACACAGCTCATCACCCTCCACACACCATCCCCACTGTCAAACATGGTGGTGGCAGCATCATGGTTTGGGCCTGCTTTTCTTTAGCAGGGACAGGGAAGATGGTTAAATTGAGGGGAAGATGGATGCAGCCAAATACAGGACCATTCTGGATGAAAACCTGTTGGAGTCTGCAAAAGACCTGAAACTGGGACAGAGATTTATCTTCCAACAAGACAATGATCCCAAACATACAGCAAAATCTACAAAGGAATGGTTCACAAGTAAACGTATCCAGGTGTTAGAATGGCCAAGTCAAAGTCCAGACCTGAATTCAATCGAGAATCTGTGAAAAGAGCTGAAAACTGCTGTTCACAAACGCTCTCCATCCAACCTCACTGAGCTCGAGCTGTTTTGCAAGGAAGAATGGGCAAGAATTTCAGTCTCTCGATGTGCAAAACTGATACATACCCCAAGCGACTTGCAGCTGTAATCGCAGCAAGAGGTGGCTCTACAAAGTATTAATGCAAGGGGGCCGAATAATTTTGCACGCCCCACTTTTCATTTTTTTATTAGTTAAAAAAGTTTCAAAAATCCAATAGATTTCGTTCCACTTCACAATTGTGTCCCACTTGTTGGTGATTCTTCACAAAAAATAAAAAAATTATATCTTTATGTTTGAAGCCTGAAATGTGGCAAAAGGTTGAAAAGTTCAAGGGGGCCGAATACTTTCGCAAGGCACTGTATGTATATGTATATATATATATATATATATATATATATATATATATATATATATATATATATATATATATATATATATATATATATATATTGCATTTTAGTGTAAATTAGATCTGAGGTCTTTTTTACCCCAGATCTCATATTTAAGAGGTCCTGTCATGCTTTTTTTTTTTCTATTCCAAGGGATGTTTAC
The DNA here is from genome assembly GCF_037356315.1 of Lithobates pipiens. Lineage (NCBI taxonomy): Eukaryota > Metazoa > Chordata > Amphibia > Anura > Ranidae > Lithobates > Lithobates pipiens. Next base: position 297,444,555 of record NW_027507764.1, read on the forward strand.
ATTCCTTGTAATAGGAATAAAAGTGACACATTTTTTTTTAAAAGAACAGTGTAAAAATAAAATGTAAAATAAATAAGAAAAAATGTTTTTAAACATACCCCGCCCCACCTAGCTCGCGTGCAATAGCGAACACATACGTGAGTAGCACTCGCATATGAATACGGTGTTCAAACCACACATGTGAGGTATCGCCACAATTGTTAGAGCGAGAGCAATAATTCTAGCCCTGGACCTCCTCTGAAAATTAAAACATGCAGAGAAAGAATTTTTAAAACTTTGCCTTTGGATATTTTTAAGGATAAAAGTTTGTCGCAATTTTAAAGCGTGACATGTTGGTTATCAATTTACTCAGCATAACATTATCTTTCACAATATATATAAAAACATTGGGCTAACTGTACTGTTGTCATATTTTTTTTTAAATAAAAATGTGCTTGTAAGACTGCTGCATAAATATGGTGTGACAGAAAGTATTGCAACGACCGTCATTTTGTTCTCTAGGCTAGGGTGTTAGAAACGCTGTGTGAGCAACAATGACATCTACAGGCAAAAAGAAAAAATACATATATAATAAATAGCAAAGTATAGTGTCTTGTTGTTGTTAGTTCTTAATTGTGCTTTTGTTTGCTGTTCTTTCTATGGTTTTGTGTATGACTGGTTGCAGGAACAGGTCTTTGAACATTTTAGGTGATTTTTGCTGTTTATAACTGTGTATGAATATTTTAGAAGGTTATGGTAACATTTTTCAGCCCTCATCTTTTTTCTTTAGGACAATTTTCAAACAAGACTAAGAAGCTTCTAAGAAAATTAGTATACTGTACACAACAGTGATAATTGTTTCATTGCTGTCTATCTATCTACATATGAAATGTATAAAAATGCTTCTGATATATGGCAACCTGATACAGGTAGCGTTACCAGTAAACGTAATTTGTGGGCAGATTCTATATCCTAGATTGTATAATAAAAGATTTGTGTGTACTATCTAGATCAAACATTACCCTGGATATTTGCCAATTTATAAAATGCTAATTCACTTACAGAAACACAGCTGCCTTCCTAGACAGCAGTGTGTGATATCAGTATGTGCGACTCTGCCCCACATGCATTTCAGCCCAGCCACTGATGGCGTGCCATTGTAAATTTCTCCTATTTTCCTGTGTATTCCATATACTTAACCCTATGTGCTGCAATTTAGCGATGTCAGAGGCAGAAGTTGAGGCCCCCTATATCTTGTAAGTTTGATAACCACTGAGCTAGGGAGTTAAAGTGGTTCTGCACCTAAAAAGAATATTAAAAGCCAGCAGCTACTAATATTGCAGCTGCTGACTTTTAATAAAATCACACTTACCTGTCCCAGGATTCAGCGATATCGGCGGCAGATGACGAGCGATCGCTCGTCTCGCTGCTGCCCCCGCCGCCATCCTCTGTCAGGGAATCGGGAAGTGAAGCGTTGCCCAGAAGTGGGTGCAGATACCTGGATTATCCAGGTAACTGCACCCCCCTCCCCCCTGAAAGGTGCCGATTGTGGCACCGGAGGGGGGAGGGATAAGATTAGCGGAACTTCCCCTTTAGGGTAAAGAACCACTTTAAATATTTTTAAAAACAATGGTGGCCAGTAAAATCCCAACCCTAAACCAAGGTGAACATGGCCTGCAATGTTTGGGTGAAAATAGTGCAGTGCTACCTTTAGGGGGTTCAAAATTAGTGCTGCAACTATCAGTAGCGGCCACCACACTAATGCTCCATACACACGGCCATTCCGACCACAAAATCCGTTCTGATTTTTTCTGACGGATTTTGGCCGAAACTAGTCTTGCATACACGCGGTCGCACAAAGTTGATGGAAAGTCCGATCGTTTGGAACGAGGTGACTTCTCCAATTTTTTTCTGAGCATGCGTGGCACTTTGTGTATTGGAATTCTCTGCACACGATTGGAAAAAGTCCGATCGGATTTTGTTGTCGGAAAATTTTAATTCCAGCTCTCAAACTTTTTCTGCTGGAAATTCCGACAGAAAAAGTCCGATACAGCCCACACACGATCGGATTTTCTGACAACATAATCCTAATCTAACTTTTTCCGATGGAATTTGCGACCGTGTGTATGAGGCATAAGACTTTCTAACGAAAAGGTTTATATTAAATATAACAAAAAAAGTTGTTCTTTTTACGCTTTTGTACTTAGAGCCGTATAGCAGCATAAACATTGTTTGCAACTTGGGATCAGCCCTATTTTCTTGTTATATATTGAGATTATGTGGTCTGCTGACTTCACATTTTTACAAAATGCATCTTGGCAATGGTAGTTTTTATTCATGAGAAGCACTTTTGAACAAATGTTTGAATTTTAAAGCGGAGGTCCACCCTAAAGTGGACCTCCGCTCATCGGAACCCTCCCCCCCTCCGGCGCCACAATTGGCACCTTTCAGGGGGGAGGGGGGTGCAGATACCTGTACAGTACAGGTATTCTGCACCCACTTCCGGGATAGCTCTCTGCGGAAAGGGGCATAGATTACGCCCCTTTCCGCAAGTGCCCGCCCCTTTCCGCAAGTGCCCCGCTGCCTGCTGGGAAACACACAGATCCCAGAGGCAGCGGGGACCATCCTTATTGCGCAGCGCGATTCGCGCATGCGCAGTAGGGAACCGGGAAATGAAGCCGAAAGGCTCCATTTCCTGATTCCCATACCCAAGATGGCGGCGGCAGCACCCGACAAGACGATCTAGAGATCGGCTTCGGGTGCCGACATCGCGGGCGCGCTGGACAGGTAAGTGTCACTATTTTAAAAGTCAGCAGCTGCAGTATTTGTAGCTGCTGGCTTTTAAAAAAAACGCGGAGTCCCGGTGTACTCCCGCTTTAATGATAGGTCCATTCTAAAACGAATGTATAGTTTCCAGGGACTTTTTAGATATACATGTAAATAAGAAGGGCTTAATGTAAATACTCTTATGAATGTGTGTACCTTTTTTGAAAAATATTGTGTCTGTGTGTTGCTTGTAATGATATATGTACATGGGTGCAGCCATTTTTGTTCATTACATATACAGGATCTACTTTCAAGTGCTACAAAGTGGATCTGGTTTACTGCTCTCACAATGCAAATCTGTAAGTTGGGTGGTTTATTAAAGAAAAAAAAAATCCACTGACTGATCTCTTATTTCTATAGCTGTTAAGCAATTAGTCAGAGTTATTGAAGAAAGTAACCTACACATAATCAATTGACGGATCTACAAATCTCTACATTTAACGCAATAAAAATGTGTACCGCTAAATTTGTAAAATGTGAAAATTACTTGAGAAATGATTTTAAAAGAGAAGAATGGCCAAATATTTTTGCTTCCCTTCTGGGTCACAGGAGTGCACTTGTGCTCTCCCATGACCCAGAATCAGCTGAAAGTGGTCTAAAGCTCACTGTTGGCTGATGTCATAGAGTCACTCCAAGGTTTGGAAGAATTCTGACAATAATAATAATGCCTAATCAGCAGCTGACTCTGCCTCTCAGCGTGCCACTAAGAACCAAAGCCATCTGCTCTTGACTCCTGCACAGCCCAGCCCTTGAAAAAAGATGAATGCTGACTATGACCCTAAGAACACAATCCCTACAGTCAAGCATGGAGGTGGAAACATTATGCTTTGGGGCTGTTCCTCTGCTAAAGGTACAGGCCAACTTTGCCAAATTGAGGGGCTAATGGACGGGCCATGTATTGTAAAATCTTGTATTAGTATCTTCTTCCCTCAGCTAGAACAATAAAGATGGGTCATGGATGAGTCTTTCACCATGACAATGACCCAAAACATAACAACAAGGCAACAAAGGAGTGGTTTTAGAAGAAGCACATTAGGTCATGGAGTGACCTAATGTGCTAGCCAGTCTCGAGAGGGAGCTGAAACTTTGAGTTGCCAACTGACAGCCAAGAAACTGATTTAGAGAAGATCTGTAAAAAAAGACTGGACCAAAATCCTTCCTGAAATGTGTGAAAACGTAATCACTAACTAAAGGAAATGTCTTACCTTGCCAACAAGGGTGCTTGCCAACAAGGGTTTCTCCACCAAGTACAAGTCACGTTTTGCTTGGGGATCAAATACTTATTTTGCTCACTGAACTGTGACTGAGGAAAATACTGCATTATGACCAGTAAATGAAGTTGACAATCATAGGAAGTCAACATGCTACACAAATTACACAGAAAATTAGTGATGACTGTGCGAATGCTTGGGACATTAGCACAGCAAATAATTTTATAAATAGACCATAGCTATTTATAAAAAATATTATAAAAATGTGAGAAATTAAAATGTAACGAATCAGAATTTATCTTCTATATTCTGGAAAAGCAAAATTTGGATTGGTTGCAATGGGCAACAACTCTTTTTTTCCTCATTATTTTGATTAAAGAAATCACTGAAAACTTGTCCAAGGATGATTTTTATCTCACTTTTATTTTTACTTTAATTGTTAGCTGCTTTATTTGCTTATTTTCTGTTGCATTCAGCAGTCAAGAAGGCTACCTTCTTTCATATTCTGACATGTACCTAGAAAAGCAGGCATGGTTAAATTGCATGTAATATAGAGCATGGCCTAATTAAGTATGAGCCAACTCCCCAATATACACCACACATATTCTGCATTCCATGCACACCCATCCCTTAGCACAACACATACATTAGCAGCAAGTGAGAGCCCATTTGTGCTAGGGCATTGAAATATTTGCCCCTTTTTATTGTTGCCCTTTAAGCATTGTTAAAAGAGCTGCTTCCTGCTGAACTGTATTTTTAATATCACTTTAGGATTGGTACACATCCCTCAGGGTTTACAAACAGAACAAACCTGGCTGGGAAATGTCATTCCAATTTTCCCTTTCAAACATTTCTAAAACGTGTGTCACTTCACGTGAAGGCATTTCTCAAGCATATTATTTAAAGGAATTGTGCATTTTTAATGTTTTACTTTAATCCCTCGCCGACCGATAGTGGAAAGATGGCTACAGTGTGGGTTGTCCATTTCTGGTAAGGTGTGTATTGACGTCCTCCCAGAACCGCAACAGGCACACTCTGTGTTCGCTGTGTCCTTCGGAACCAGCTGATTGCAGATCAAGGTAAGTGGCCCTTTACTATGTGATCAGCTGTGTTCAATCGCATGTAAACAAATGTTGGCAAGTGTGACAGAGGACATTTACCATGATAGGAGGCACTGATAATCAGTGATTATCAATGCAGCTCATCAGTGGTCATCAGTGAAGGAGAAAAATTACTTTTCTCTTATATTCAGCGACTGACACAGCTCCTCTCTGTAACAAATGGGTTGTTAGCCTTATCACTAGGAGAATACTAGGCATAGTTATAACACAACACTCAGAACTCTTAGTTCCGCCCAGGGGGGCAGTCCCTTGGTTAACAACCCTCCCATCTGCAGACAGACCTTAGTTTTATTTTGCCTAGTGTAGGAGAAGGACCTAAGAACCCTGCGGGCCCATCGGTCCATGCTTTTTTATGCAGAAGCTTGGCTTTTTGCGCAAGATGAATGATCCTGCGATCAGCTATAAACAGCAGCCTGGGTGACAGGCTGGATAACCTTATCCTTGTAGTCTCCCCGGTCCGGCCATTGAGTGTGTGCAGGTCGCAGCTACGGCTCGGCAGGCCACGATGAAACCACAGCTCCAGAGGGTGTCGGTGAGCTTTTATGTTCCGGGGCATACATATGACCAGGCTACTGATGTCTGTGTCATAGTATGCCGAGGCCAACAGCTACCCTGTACTGATCAGTGAGTGGTTCTGCAATGGAATGTCTCCCAGCTCTTCAGGACTGGTAAGTGCAGCTCTCCCTTCCCCGGCGGGGCTGATTGGCTGGGAATTCCCTGGGAGGTCAATTCGGAGGACCCTCACCTCCCTCTCTTCTCTCCCCTGTCCCTTTCTTCCCTCCCCCCTCCCTTGGGGAATGCTGCATGTGGATGCTGAGTGGTGTATGTGTGCATATACAGGGGATCTCTGTGGGCTCTCATCTGAGATGGGGGGCTGGCTGGCTAGAGGTGTCCTGGGTCCCGTGTGTTAAGCTCCTGGAAGGTGCCTGTGAGGGTCTGATGTGGTCTGGTGTAGCACTGTGTCTCTGTTATCATTCTTTCTTTCTTTCTGTACCTCATGGAGCTGCTGACGGCCATTTTTTGGAATTGGATTTTTCAGTGTTCTATAGCAGCGGCATGGCTCATGTGCTCTCACAGCCATTTTCTCTGTGTTTCTGTGTTTCCTGTCTGTACTGGACGATGGGCGGCCATTTTATTGAAGCCTGAGCACTTTTCTAGAACGTTTTAGCGCTCATTCTAGCGCCTACCACTGACACAACTTTTGTTTCCTCTGGACTTGGGAGCACTCAGGGACTACAGGCACTACTTGTGAACAGCGCAGAACTCCTCAGGGCGGTGAGTCCGGCGGGAAAGAGCCCCTCAGTCAGCGGTGGCAAGGAGGGTGGGACTGTCACTGTCCTAAGTCCCCTTCGAGTGGCAGACAAGGTAGGGTCAGCATTGCACAGTGCCCATGGACACCCTGACGGCGGTCCTCAATTAGTTTGTTGCCAAGATGGAGGCGGTTTGTGGAAAGAAAGGTGCATTAAAGAGGCCCCTGCCCCCCCCCCCCCCGTCCTCTGGGGAGAGCTCTGACGCAGACTCGGATCCTGCTGAGGCTGGTGACCCCTGCTCTGTCTTGTCAGGCGACACTGACCAGGACCGTTCAGAAAGTGAGGATGGGTCTCCGTCTGGGTCCGGGCGCGACAAAGCACTTGTTGGAGCACTTAACACAGCTGTGCGTGATACCCTGAAGATTCAGGAGCCAGCAGATCCCTCTGCTGATGTACCGGGCCCTTTTGGGTCCCGCAAAGAGCACATTCACCTAAGGTGTTCCCGTAACTGACTTATTTTGACAAGTTCATTTACAAGGAATGGGGTCGCCCGCAATGGACCTTTTTGGTCCCCAAATACATGGCAGTGCGTCACCCTTTTGAGGAGAGCCTTCTCAAAAAATGGTTGTCTCCTCCGGTCGTGGACCCCCCAGTATCCAGGTTAAATAAAGTAACCACGATCCCGGTTGAGGGGACTCCTGCATTCAAGGATCCCACGGACAGGAAGGCAGTTACGGTTGTGGGGTCAGCCGTGTGACCAGTACTGGCCTCCGCACTTGTGTTGCAGACACCGACTGAGTGGGCAAAACGTTTGCACTGCGTTTTGGGAGAGCAACAGGCTTCTCCTGTCTGTGGAACTAGCAGACCAACTAGTGCAATGCCTTAAGTATGTCTGTGACGCGGCCCTGGATACTCTCCCTCCTTTATCCAGGGCTTCAGTGTCAGCTGTGGTGCTGAGGTGCCTAATTTGGCTAAAATGCTGGTCTGCTGACCAGGCATCCAAAAAAGCCCTGACGGATCTTCCCTTCCTTGGTGACCAGCTCTTTGGAGCATCATTAGATGACATTATTAAAAATGCCACCGGTGGTAAGAGTACCTTACTCCCACAGGCCAGGAAGGCTAAGGAGCCACGGCGTAGGCAAGGGCCCTCTTTTTCCGCTCACAAACGGCTTTTTTGTCTGCCCGTAGCTTTGATGAAACGTCCCCAGCCCAACAGGACATCCACGGACGGTCAAAAACGTCCCTGAAACCGCAAGCCTAACAAGCCTGCGAATAAAAGTGCTACTGCATGAAGGTTTGCCTCCACCCATGTCTCGGGTGGGGGGTCGCCTTCGGGAGTTTGAAGCCCGGTGGTCCTCCCGGTTATCCGACCAATGGGTCTGCGAACTGATTTCCACAGGCTACAAGATAGTTTCTCTCTTCCCCTCCAGCATACCCGTATCCCCGTCTCGCCGGGAGGCCCTCTTGGGGGCGGAAAGGGATTAGCTGAATCGCAGGGTGGTTGTACCGGTTCTGGAATCGGAACCCAAGAAGGAATGGGTATGTCCGATCTTGGACCTAAAAGCCCTCAATCACTTTGTAAAAGTGCAGAGGTTCAGAATGGAATCCGTTCGCTCAGTAGTCGCTGCACTCCATCAAGGGGACTGCCTTGCATTCTTAGCCCTTGAACACACGGTCGGAGATTCCGTCGGAATCTTTCCTATCGGACCGTTTTGTCGGATATTCCGACTGTGTGTGGTCTGCATTGGACTGTTTCCGTCGGAATATCCGACGGACCAACTATTCCAACTTGCCGGTAAAATTTTCCGACAAAATGCTCCGATTGGACATACTCCGATCATGTGTAGCCTACTCCAACGGACAAAGTGCCACGCAAGCTCAGATCAAATTCCTAGACCAAAGCTATTGGCTACTAGCCTGAACGTAGTCCACGTCGTAATGAAATAACGTCATCACGTTATGTACAATCGGATTTTCCGACAACTTGGTCCAACCGTCTGTATGCAACATCACTTCCGGACCTCTTCCGGAATTAATCCGTCGGAATAACTCAGACGGATTTGGTTGTCGGAATCTCCGACCGTGTGTACAAGGGCTTAGACATCCAGGATGCGTACCTGCACATACCCATATGCCTCCGGCATCAAAAGTAGCAGAATGTATTTCGGGGTGTAATTTTTGCTATGTACATACTATGTGTTGGAAATATCTTATAAATGGATCTTTGTGTAAAAAAAAAAAAATGCGTTTTAATTTTTTTTCCCACAGTTTCCAAAAACTTCTGGAAAAAAAATGAACCATTCAAAAGACTCATTATGCCTCACAGATTATATGGTGGGGTGTTAGATTTCCAAAATGGGGTAATTTTGTGGGCGTTTCCATTGACCTGGTGCTCCAGGGCCTTCAAAAGTGTGATAGGTTGTCATCAAATGAGATTTATGCTCGTAGAACGCCTGACGGTGCTACTTGGATGTTATACCTCTGTATGTGGCCAGGCTATGTAAACGTCTCACACATGTGGTATCAGTATACTCAGGAGGAGTAGCAGAATGTATTTTGGGGTGTCATTGCAAGTATGCATGTGCTGTGGGAAGAGAAATAACTTTGTGCACATTTTTTTTTATAATTTTCCCAAGAATTGTGGGAAAAAATTACAACTTCACAAAACTCACCATGCCTCTTACTAAATACCTTGGAATGTCTGCTTTCCAAAAAGGGGTAATTTGGGGGGTATTTGTACTTTCCTGGCTTGTTAGGTTCTCAAGAAATTAGATAGGCCTTCAGTGCATCAGGTGTGATCAGATGTGATCATTTTTCATGATTTGCACCATAGCTTTTTAGACGCTATAACTTTCACAGAGACCAAATAATATACACTTATTTGGGTTATTTTTACTAAAGATATGAAGCAGTATACATTTTGGCCCACATTTATGAAGAAAAATGTTTTATTTGCAAAATTTTACAATAGAAACAAAACAAAAGTGTTTTTTTTTCAAGATGTTCTCTATTTTTTCGCTTACCGTATATACTCGAGTATAAGCCGAGATTTTCAGCCTCTTTTTTGAGGCTGAAAGTGCCCCCCTCGGCTTATACTCGAGTCATCGCTGTCTGCCTGCTCGATCAGCGTGTCGAGCAGACAGACAGCGGACATTCTACCCTTCAAACGCCGCGCCTCCGCCTTCGCCTGTGATAGGCGGAACACTGAATTTCCCAGCAGCCTGTGTTCCGCCTATCACGGACATCGTCTCATCCTCGTACTACGGACGAGGATGAGACGATGTCCGTGATAGGCGGAACACAGGCTGCTGGGAAATTCAGTGTTCCGCCTATCACAGGCGAAGGCGGAGGCGCGGCTTTTGAATTTTAGAATGGCCGCCGAAGAGCGGCGATCCTGGCAAGGCACGGGACGGAGGCAAGGCACGGCACGGGACGGGATGGGACGGAGGCAAGGCACGACATGGGACGGAGGCAAGGAGGCAAGGCACGGGACGGAGGCTCGGGACACAGGCTCGGGACACAGGTAGGCTGGACACACACACACACACACACACACACACACACACACACACACACACACACACACACACACACACACACACACACACACACACACACACATGGACACACACACACAGGGATGGATGGATGGAGACACACACACACAGGGATGGATGGATGGATGGACACACACACACACAGGGATGGATGGATGGATGGACACACACACACACAGGGATGGATGGATGGATGGACACACACACACACAGGGATGGATGGACGGACACACAGGGATGGACGGACACACAGGGATGGACGGACACACAGGGATGGACGGACACACACACAGGGATGGACAGGCATGTCTCACCCTCGGCTTATACACGAGTCAATAAGTTTGCCAGTTTTTTTGGGGGTAAATTGGGGGCCTCGGCTTATATTCAGGTCGGCCTATACTCGAGTATATACGGTATATTGCAAAAAATAAAAAACCCAGCAGTAATTAAATACCACCAAAAGAAAGCTCTGCTTGTGAGAAAAAAAAATGAGAAAAAATTGGTTTGGGTAGAGTGTAGCATGACTGAGTAATTGTCATTCAAAGTGTGAGAGCGCTGAATGCTAAAAATTGGTCTAGTAAGGAAGGGTGTATAAAAGCCCTGTATTGAAGTGGTTAAAAAAAAAAGTGTCCCACGATGTCCATCCATCTTAAATCACGGCGTCCGATGGTCCAGAGAAAAAAAAAACAGAAAAACAAAGCCTTTTCCTGATCGAAGCTGTTATATAGCTGAGGGTGGGGCCAAGAAGGGGTGGGGTCACCCGGTTACATCACTTGGTGGCCCTGCCCTCAGCTATATATTAGTTGTCATTATGAAAAGGCTACAGTCGGCGGGACGCCTTCCATGGAGGCAGTGTTTTTCCATTATTATTTTTTTCCAGTCCATCGGCGCTGTGATTAAAGATGGATTTACATCACGGGACACTTTTTTTTAATAGGGGACTTGTCAAAAACTGTCTCCTGTTATTTTAATTTTTTGACTTTTTTATGGTGAATAAGTAGGGGTACAATGTACTCGATACCCATTCACATAGTGGGCGTGATCTGGGGGCCCCCTTGTTAAAGGGGGCTTCCAGATTCCGATAGCCCCCCACCCGCAGACCCCCACCACCTCTGGGCAAGGGTTGTCCCCATGGGGACCCCAAAGCACCCTCCCCATGTTGAGGGCATGTGGCCTGGTACGGTTCAGAAGGGGGGACGCTATCTCATCGCCCCCCTTTTCCTACGGCCTGCCAGGTTGCTTGCTCAGATAAGGGTCTGGTATGGATTTCATGGGGGGCCCTACGTCATTTTTTTTTTTTGTCGTGGATTTCCCCTTAATATCCATACCAGACCTGAAGGGCCTGGTGTGGATTTTGGGGGGGACCCCCGCGCCATTTTTTTTATATTTTGTGCCTGATAATGGTCTGGAGAGGGAGGACCCATGCCTTTTTTATCGATGATTTTTATCTATATTGCCGGGATCTGACAATAGATCCAGCCACAAACAGTTTTAAATTAAATGTTTTCCTTTAGAAATGTAATTTTGCTGTGGTACTGTTATGAACACGGAAAAGATGCGTCACTTTACAGGCATACTAAATACACCCCCCAGGCATATTTAAAGGGATATTTCATTTTTATTGTTTCACTTCAAGCATTATTAAATTGCTCCTCCTGAAAAAACAGCCATTTTTAAAACTTTTTGTTTGCATTGATGCATGTCCCCGGGTCAGGACCCGGGTCCCCATACACTTTTTATGGCTATAGCTTGCATATAATTTAAAATTAGCACTTTTGATTTTGCACGTTCGTGTCCCATAGACTTTAACGGCGTTCGCACAAATTTTTTGCCTGTTCGCATGCTCTGCAGGTTCACGTCCCATTGACTTAAATGTGGTATGCATTAAACCCAACAGCATTTATTATATTGCAGCTTTCCGATTCATAGATGTGACGGCTGCATTAGTTGCCTTTTTCTATTTTCATCTGGTAATCCAGGCAGCAAGTCTGTTTTTCACAGCACAAACTCTCCAGCAGAATCTATCAGTTTCCATGACCGAGAAAAACACTGTTTATTCATGCAAAACCTTTATCTTAAAAAGAAAAAAAAATAACTGATGCTGTATAAAGTGTGAGCTGAAATGGTTCTAAAAATCCTACTACAGTTAACACTAGCTATCTGCTGTGCCTTCTCTTCTCATTGCTTCAGAGCTGTGTATCACTAATACAAGAAGTGTCTTACAGGCCAGATCACTAGGTGAAAACAGAGGGAAAAAGCCAAAGAAATTAAAACCGATGCAATCACATCTAATGATTGGTAGACTGCAGTATATTACATCTTTTGTTTTGGGTTTAATATCACTTCAAAGTTCTCAATTTGTGGATTTTTGTCTGTTCACTAAATGTGCCCTTTCACACCTTATGAGATTTGCCAATAAGATAGCAAATGAGGGGAGGGAGCTCTGTCCCTCAATGGATTCTGAGAAAAGAGTGGGTACAAAATTCTTATTTTCTTTCCATTGAGATATATAGCCTGAAGATATTAAGATGTGTAGGGATGTCCATACAGGGTCACAGGCTCACCAAAGCAACACAGGAGAACCATCCCAATGAGCAAAAAAACAAACAAAAACAAAACAAGGGAAAAAAGCAGGACATTAAACAATCACTTGCAGAACTTTTTAATCAACAGTAGCATCTGCAGAGGCAGATACATTGAAGTGAAATGTAACTTAAAAAGCGTGTGAACAAAATAGGAGGTCGTAGCCTTACCGATCTGAGTCACAGAGACCTGATGACAAAAGCCCACAAGGTAATCACTGCTCTAGTGGAAATGGCTTTAATGGGAAAAGTGGATGCTAGTCATGTTCTGTCTCAGGGATCCCTTTCTTTGGTTAATTTGGAGGAAGCGGTTGTAATGAGCATGCAGAAAACACTGCCTACCTGCCTGCCATGTAAACACAATGGCATAGTCCATAGGAAGTAAATAGAAAGGAGGGTTGTCTATGTCCCCCAATAGTCTAAAAACAGTGCCCATACTGTTTAGAAAATACAAAAGTGATTTTTCTGTGCGGCAGTAATTTAATATGAGACAGCTGCAGGTTTGAATCCTAGGCACAGTCATAGGTAACTGCACATACAAAATGGAGAATTCAGAGACAGGGTTGGAATAAATGCCTCAGCCCTGGACCTCACACTCAGCAAGGAATTACCAGATTAAAGATGACCTGACCTGTATACTGCAGTCCTGTGACACTAATGACTCCAGGATTATCCCAGAGAGAACACCAGTATACAAACCTGCATCAACTGGAGACGTCCAGGATTTAAAGGAGAGTTAAACTTCCCTTTCCATTCTTGGTCCCCACTCCTCGCTGGCATCTTCTTTTGAGTGCCAGTCTTCAGGCCTCTTCATTGGTCAGTGTAGGATGACATCATTCTGGCACATGGGCAAGAGTCAGCCAACCCAGCACAAGGGGGCCATGTCAGCAATGTAAACTGAACTGCGCATGCACAGTTCGGTTTACATGCCAGAGAATGCTGTGAGCAGGCAGGTAGGGATGTTTTTTGCAGAAAAGCCTGCCTGCTCACTGTTTGTGACAGAGGAACTTTAGTTCCGCTTTAATATATGCATTCTCCTGAGGACACTAAGCTGGCCTAACCCCAACTGGCAAGATGATAGGAGTTATAGTCCTAAAGAAGCAGGCATTCAATTTTTATGTGACTAGTGTCTATTTCTCCTGTAAGCAGAAGTATAGTCCTAGATTACCTAGTGTCTTTAAGCTGTTCCCCCAATATAAGATAAAGAAAGCCCCTAGTTTAGTCACGCTCAAAGCGGATCTAAACGCGGAACTTACCTTCCAGCGTTGCAGCGGTTACATCCCTTGGTGGCTGTTGTAATCTTCTCCCCAACCACTTCTAGGTGTCGGGTTTTTGACCTCTTGATTGGTGGTTGGGAAAATTACATCAATAGAAGACTGCAAGCAGGCAGATAAGTGTTTGTTACTACAGAAAAGGCAAAGGCATGGCACATCTCCTCTGCAATAAAAATATAAACAAGGAAAAGGACAGCTCTGAGTATGTATCACAAAACAATTTATTAAAACAGCAATATCCACTCACATGAAAGAAAGAGAAGTTGCATTCAAGTCGATCATCTGGGCTAAGGAGATGGTGTGGGATTGCAGGTCACAGCAGATCCTGTGTAGCTGGCATTACATCGAATCCAGGCAGGAAAGGGTGGAAATGGCTGAGCACAGCGCAGTACAGTCTCCTTTAAAGTTCCAGCTTCACAGTATATCTTGTATTATTGCTAATATTATGTATTCTGATGAAATTACTATTTGTTTATATTTACATATATACCTTTGTCATTTTTATCACAGGTTTCTTTATATTTATCTCTGTTTTTAATGTATGGGGGTGGCGGATTCGCTCTTCGTATTTTCAGTAAGTATTGTTAACTCTGGAGGTAGTGTGATATCACATCTAGTCCCCATTATTCATGATCCATGATCCCACCATACTCCTCCTCTATCCCTTTTCCCTCCCCCCCCCTTATTTTCCCTCCCCACCATCCCCCCCCCCTCCTCCTCATCTTGCTCCTTTCTCCACCCTCCTCTATGATTGATCTGTTCCTTGTTTTTTTTCCCCCTCCCCTTATCCCTGACTGTTGGAGATATATAATTTTATTTTTTTCAGAAAAATATCACTAGAAACTCACGGTTATAATTAACTTATTCCACTTTAATCAATATTGGTCTGGAGTCCCTGCCCTCCCCTTTTTTCTAACCTATAGTGTTTTTTAAAAAACCCTTTTCAAAAAAACTTTTTTGATTTATCCTTAATATCCTTTAATGTCTCATTATATTAAATCGATTGTTCTCTACAGGTATCTCCTAGCTATAAATTTAACTTATGAACAATATATATAGTGAATTTCTGCACAAATTGGTCATAATATGTGATCTGATCTAAGTCACAACAATAGACAATCACAGTCTGCTTAAACTAATAACACACAAAGAATTAAATGTTACCATGTTTTTTATTGAACACACCATGTAAACATTCACAGTGCAGCTGGAAAAAAGTATGTGAACCCTTGGATTTAATAACTGGTTGAACCGCCTTTGGCGGCAATAACTTCAACCAAACATTTCCTGTAGTTGCAGATCAGACGGGCACAATGGTCAGGAGTATTTCTTGACCATTCCTCTTTACATAACTGTTTCGGTAATATTCTTGGGATGTCTGGTGTGAATCACTTTACTGAGCAGTCTGCGCTATGTTCTTGCAGTCATCTTTACAGGACGCCCACTCCTAGGGAGAGTAGCAGCAATGCTGAACTTTCTCCGTTTAAAGACAATTTGTCTTACCGTGGACTGATGAACAGCAAGACCTTTGGAGATACTTTTATAACCATTTCCAGCTTTATGCAAGTCAGCATTTCTTAATAATACCTCTTTTGTGTGAGGCATCATTCACATCAGGCAATGCTTCTTGTGAAAAGCAAACCCAGAACTGGTGTGTGTTTTTTATAGAGTAGGGCAGCTGTAACCAACACCTCCAATCTCATCTCATCTCATTGATTGGACTCCAGTCGGCTGACACCTCACTCTAATTAGCTCTTGGAGATCTCATTAGTCTAGGGGTTCACATACTTTTTCCACCTGCACTGTGAATGTTTACATGGTGTGTTCAATAAAAACATGGTAACATTTAATTCTTTGTGTGTTATTCATTTAACCACTTAACAAACGGCCCATAGCCGAATGATGGCTACAGGGTGGTTGCTTAACTCTGGAAGGACTGTATAGTACATCCTCCCAGAATTCCGCTCTTGCGCGCACCCCCTGGAGCATGCACGCGAGAGCATGCGTGACCGCCGGGTCATCAGGACCCGAAGCATCACGGTAAATGGCCACTCATCATGGCTGTTTACCACGTGAACGCTCCGTCAAATGACGGAGCGATCACTTGTAAACAAACCGGCATCATGTTATGACGCCGGTTCCTCCCTCCCCTCTCTGTACCGATCGGTACAGTGGAGGGGAGAGATCAGTGTCAGCAGCGCTGTGGGCTGGGTCTGCAGTGCCTACAGTGCTGCTCACCGACAATTAACCCTGCAATTCCATGCCAATACTCTGCAATACCCTGCCAATACTCTGCAATGCCCTGCCAATACTCTGCAATGCCCAGCAATGCCCTGTCAATACTCTGCAATACCCAGCAATACTCTGCAATACCCAGCAATAATCTGCAATAGCCTGCAATGCCCTGCCAATACTCTGCAATACCCAGAAATGCCCTGCCAATACTCTGCAATACCAAGCAATGCCCTGCCAATACTCTGCAATACCCAGCAATGCCCGGCCAATACCCTGCAATACCCAGCAATAATCTGCAATACCCAGCAATGCTCTGCAATAGCCTGCAATACCCTGCCAATACTCTACCATAAATTGCCATACCCAGCCATACTCGGTGATACCCTGCAATATCCAGCCATACTCGGTGATACCCTGCAATACCCACCATAGTCGGTGATACCCTGCAATACCCAGCCATATCCGGTGATACTCTGCAATACCCAGCCATACTCGGCCATGCTCAGCCGTATTCTGTGATACCCTGCAATACCCAGCCATACTCGGTGATACCCTGCAATACTCTGTGATACCCAGCCATGCTCGGACATGCTTGGCTGTACTCAGCCTCTGTATGTTGCCAGGCTGTAGAAGTCTCACACACGTGTTATCGCCGTACTCAGTAGGAGCAGGAGAATCTATTTTGGGGTGTAATTTTTGGTATGTACATGCTATGTGTTAGCAATATTGTCTAAATGGCCAACTTTGTGTTAAAAAAAAATGCATTTTAACCACTTCCCTCCCTCCGGCCTCATATGACCTCATTGACTTTGTGAGGGGATATCTGAATGATGCCTGTAGGCATCATTCAGATATCAGCTTTTTCAGCCGGCGATTCCCTACACCATAAGAATGATCATAGCAGCTGTTCTGCTGCTTGATCGTTCTTACAGGAGGTGAGAGGGGACTCCCCCCCATCTCCCGCCGCCCTCCAGTGCTTCTACCATCTCGCCAATACGATCAAAGCCAGAATCTTTTTTTTATTTTTTATTTCAGGCTTTCCAGTCTAGGGGTGAGATGTGGGGTCTTACTGACCCCATATCTCACTATAAAGAGGACCTGTCATATTCCTATTACAAGCCATATTCCTATTACAAGCAATGTTTACATTCCTTGTAATAGGAATAAAAGTGATCAAAAAATGTATTTTGTGGGAAAAGGTGTCAAACTAAAATAAATAAAGTAAAATGAACAATAAAAAAATTTAAAGCGCCCCTGTCCCAATGTGCTCGCATGCAGAAGCGAACGCATACGAAAGTCCCGCCCACATATGAAAACGGTGTTCAAACCACACATGCGAGGTATCGCTGCGAACGTTAGAGTGAGAGCAATAATTTTGGCTCTAGACCTCCTCTGTAACTCAAAACATGTAACCAGTAAAAAAAATTCAAGCGTCGCCTATGGGGATTTTTAATTAGCGACGTTTGGTGCAATTCCATGAGCGTGTGCAATTTTGAAGGGTGACATGTTGGGTATCTATTTACTTAGCGTAACTTCATATTTCACATTATGCAAAAACATTGGGCTAACTTTACTGTTTTGTTTTTTTAAAAGCACAAAACTGTCTTTTTTCCCAAAAAACGCGTTCGAAAAATTGCTGCGCAAATACAGTGCGAGATAAAATGACCACCATTGTATTCTCTAGGGTCTTTGCTAAAAAAACATATATAATGTTTTGGGGTTCTACCTAATTTTCTAGCAAATAAATTATGATTTTTACATGTAGGAGAGAAATGTCAAAATTGGCCTGGGTGCTCCAGAACGCCTGATGGTGCTTCCTGCATGTTGGGCCTCTGTATGTGGCCACGCTGTGTAAAAGTCTCACACTGGTGGTATCGCCATACTCAGGAGTAATACTCGGGAGTAATAGCAGAATGTGTTTTGGGGTGTAATTTGTGGTATGCATATGCTGTGCGTGAGAAATAACCTGATAATAGGACAATTTTGTGAAAAAAAGGGAAAAAAAATCTTGAAGAATTGTGGTAAAAAACTTCAAAAAACTCATCATGCCTCTTACTAAATATCTTGGAATGTCTTCTTTCCAAAAAGTGGTCATTTAGGGGGTATTTTTACTTTTCTGGCATGTTAGGGTCTCAAGAATTGAGATAGGCCGTCAGTACTTCAGGTGTGATCACTTTTCAGATTTGGCACCATAGCTTGTGGACTCTATAACTTTCACAAAGACCAAATAATATACACCAATTTGTACTTATATTTACCAAAGATATGTAGTAGTATAAATTTTGGCCAAAATTTATGAAGAAAAATTACTAATCTGCTAAATTTTTTAACAGAAACGAAAAAAAATTCATTTATTTTTTTTTACAGATTTTTCGGTCTTTTTTCTTTTATAGCACAAAAAATAAAAAAACCCAGCGATAATTAAATACCACCAAAATAAAGCTCTATTTGTGTGAAAAAAGGACAAAAATTTCATATAGGTACAGTGTTGCATGACTGAGTAATTGTCATTCAAAATGTGAGAGCACCGAAAGCTGAAAATTGGTCTGGTTATTAAGGGGGTTTAAATGCCCAGTGGTCAAGTGGTTAAGCAGACTGTGATTGTCTATTGTTGTGACTTAGATGAAGATCAGATCACATTTTATGACCAATTTGTGCAGAAATCCATATCATCCCAAAAGGGTTCACATAATTTTTTTTGCAACTGTATCCTCTAAATTAATCATTTTACTAAATTAATTTGCAATTGTTTTATAATTGATTGCAATCATTTATATGTATTTTATTTTAATATGCACCATGTAGCAAGTTTTTACTAAGTTTCTCTATCATTGTGTCTACCTTATATTGTCTTTGTCAATAGCACTGTTGGCCCCTTTTTCTCCTCCCCCCTCCCTTCCTCCTTCCTCATACATTTTGGTCCCGTCCCTTGCCTGCCTATAAAAGTTCTCCCCTATGCCTGTATACTTTATGCTTGAGAAAGGAACGCGGCTATTTCCTCCACCTATAGCCAGCTTGTTCTGAAACGCGTTGTATGTTTATGACGTCATGGCTGGGCGCCGTCCGACGCTTGCTCCCCAAGCACTGCTGTCGTTCCGGATACACAGCCGTGTGTCCCTCTCCACACCATAGAGGCAGAACGAACGCTGCGGAGACACATCCATTGCGGATCAGCCAACCGCATTGATGTCCACCGTCCCCTCACTGAACCACTATCCTTATCAGATGGATTTCTATTATTCCACCAGACCATAATAGGCATTTTTAACTGGGAGACTGTACTGCACTGTGCTCAGCCATTTCCACCTGTTCCTGCCTGGATTAGATGTAATGCCAGCTACACAGGATCTGCTGTGACCTGCAGTCCCACGCCATCTCCTTAGCCCAGATGATCGACTTGAATGCAACTTCTCTTTCTTTCATGTGAGTGGATATTGCTGTTTTAATAAATTGTTTTGTGATACATACTCAGAGGCGCCCTTTTCCTTGTTTATATTCTAGTTTACTGAAACCCGCTTTTGGTTTTCTTGGTGGCTGCCCTGACTGACCGTTTGACATATATACATATGGATGTACATATATACATCATACTACCTTTGCCCTTGGACTATTGGGTACTACGTTTTGAGGTATCTGCACATTGCGCCTTTTTACTTGTCCTCTGGAATAAGGAGCTGCATGTTCGTGGTTTTTCACTACTTAATGCATGACTAAAGACAAAACCTTTTTTTTAGATAGAGTGGAGAGAGATTAGAACCTCTGTATGTTTTTTATTGCTGTCTCTGCCCCGTTAAGGATATTCACCCTCTCTATTTTTCCTTTTTACCAATATCAGTGAAAGTAAAAGAAAATCCAAATTTGGGGTAGTCCCCAGAAAAGTAATAGAGGGTGAATCTTCCATTGGGGACAGTAGTTATGGTGACTTGGGGGTCCCCAAGGAATTCCCTTAATTTGTACACTTACACTTCCTGTTGTGCTATGGGAGAAGAAGTAAAGGGAAATATCCCCAATGGAACAGATGGTGAAAAAAATCTGACAGGGGTTATAACCCTCCTTTACTCTAAAATCTAAAATGAGAAAAAAAAAGTTTTGCCTATAGTTATACTTTAAGTTTAGTTCCACTTTAAGTGTAAGCCAGAAAGTTGGGGAAATGATATCTAAGCAGAATCGCACATCATTTGGCAGGTTAAGACAATTTACATGAAGCTATTTCAGTATTTTGCCTGGAGTTCAGCTTTAAGGCCTCAAGATGGCAGCATTTTATTAATAATATTTTAGGTAGTAGTAAGCAGTTTTGGCAAACATTCTGGATCAGCACAGAGGCCACACACCACAGCTCATATTTGCAAGCATTGATTAGCTCTGTTGCTGTATATATTCTAGTTGTACTGCTGATGCTTTGAAAATTAGAGAATACATCTCATTACTCTAACAAGCATACGTACTAGTGTAATTAATTGTGGTCTGTAGCAATTAAAAGAAATTTAAAGAAAAAGATAACATTTTCAAATTAGCTACAGGCCTACAGTGACTTAAAGTCACATAGGGTCACATGTACTTAATGTGCACCCTGTGATACAGTACTTACCTTTCTAGCAACCTGTGTTTAGAAACAGTGACAATCTTATTTTTCCTAGCCACTGCAGATATTCCCCAGTTGTAGGTGTCAAAGAGTACCTGGTCCCCCACTGCAAGCTTTGAATCCTGTTACTGGCTCATATGTTACTACAGAGACTGGGGTTGCAGGAATGTGACCCAACAGGAAAGGCAGAATACCTTCAGCAGCCCTCGGAAAGGTAAGTATATTGCCTTTTTTGTGGTTATAGGATTACTTTAAATAAGAATGCAGCCAAAACATTTTATTCTAGTGTTGAAAAGAGTGGGGATGGTTTACAACTACCTCCCGGGTTTTAAAGCCGATTGTATCCCTGTTGGGGAGATTTCCCCTGCAGTAACGCCACAGGAAGTGGGCAGACTCCCAAATGAGGATACAGAAAGCAATACAAATTTGACAGAGGTCCCCATCCTTCCCCACCTTAAAATAGTATTTTTTTTATTGATGTCTATATTCCTGTTAGAGAAATTCCCCTCCTTTCCTGTCCTTGTGAGCATAGAATAAGTGATGGAAAAACTTCCCAACGTGAACACAGACAGCAACCTGTGTTATGAATCTGTTTGTAATGCTCATTTATAATATACCACCTTATTAAATAAAATTTTAAAAATAAACCTGTCTTGAGTGAAACATGGAGTTTGACACTGCTGACTTTTAAAAACACTAGTTGCCTGGTTGTTGAATTAGGCCCCTTGGCTTCCATACTTTGAATCACAAGCCCAAAACAGATTTACAGATAAAAGATAAAGCTTGTGGATCAGCTTAACAGCCAAGCAACAAACATTTTCAAAAAGAGTTCAACAATAACATGCTCCATATGTCTTTCGTAACAGTTTGCCTTATGTAATTGAATGACAAAAAAAAAAAGATTAATTTTGATTAGCTGCTGTGGGTCACCAAAAAGCTTAAAATTCAATGCTAATAAGCAGTTTAGATAAGCACTATCCAATTTCAGTATGACAACATCACAGAGTACTGCTCAACAAAGCCATGTTGAGGAGGGCTTGGCAAGATGATGTCACGAGGTGGCTGCTAAGTTCCCAAGCTTCACACCACTTAGAGCCCTTCATGCAGATTAGACATAACAGACAGCCTTCTCACCCAGATGCCCAAGGGCATAAAGTGCACCACCTGGCAAGTGGGGATATCAGGCATCAATCATTACTTGCTGTGACCCGCTGTTACAAGTTCATACCAATGCTTACTCAAGATGGCACCGGCCCACTCAGCCAGATCCTGGAGGCAGACGCTAATAGCCATTTCAGCATCCTGCTCATCCGCTTTGGCAGAGGAAAGAGATGATGGAGGCTTCTCACTGATTCCTACTCCAGTACTCGTGAGGCAATCCTCCCCTACAGCTTCAGAATCCTCCATTGCCTCACTCCCAACCACCTGGGTGGATCATGGGGAACTCTGTGACATACTCTGTGCACTTCCTTTCCTCCCTTCTAGATAACATGGTGAGACGGATTGAGACAATACTACAATAATAACTTTCTACACTGAAGTCAGACATTACGGGTCTCGACAAGAGGCTGTAAGCCATTGTAAAATCCAGAGATATGGTGATTTCTCACATAGACAATATATCACACTTTCAAGCCACCACTGATCAGCGTTTTACTTCTCTCTACTTGTGTCTGGACTTGCAGAAGCCACCTGGGAGCCTGATCTGAAAACTACTATGCAAACCATTTGCAACACCTATCTTGACAAATCATCCAACTGAGACATATTCTGTCATGTCCACTTCTATAATGTGAAAGAATACATTTTACGTGTGGCAAAAAGGTCAGTTAGATTTTGATGGGGAACAATTCCACATACTACCCAACCTCTCCAGGCATACCTTGAGAATGAGAGCCATACTACGCCAACTCCTGGTTAAGATTTGAGCACTGGGACCCACCTACCGATGAGTTTACCCCTTCCATATCATTATCAGGAATTTAATTCAGTGACTCTTAAGAGGACCAGTGTTTGCTTGTTTATAGCTGGGTTTCCAATCCAATATATTAGCCTGACCCTGCTTTGCTGCATTTTGCTCTGACCCTTGGGATGAAATATATCTGTTATGTTGTTATTTTCTCCTCTCTCCCCCCCTTTTCCCTTGCTCCCCCTATCCCCTACCCCCCCCCCCTTTTATGTTTCGTGCCAGAAGGAGGGAAGCATTATTGTGATCCCAGATATCCCAGATGGGCTCCCAGATGGGCTCACTTAAACTTACATTGTTGAATATCAATGGCCTCCAACTCCCTAAAAAACATTCTAGGTTGCTTTGGGATCTGCTTTAGATGGGAAGTCAGCTGGTATTCCTTCAGGAAAATAGATTGTATTCCACGTCTTGCAAATTGCTCCTACCCTACAGTCTGCTATTGTATGGCCCTGCAGGCGAAAATAAAAGGCGTCAATATGTTGATTGACCATTCAATTCCCTAATCCTTTATTTCCCAACAAGGTCGCTTTCTCTTTGTCAAGAGAAAGATTGGTGAAGTTTGGATGACATGCACCAACATATGCTTTCCAGACCACTTGGCCTTCATTTATCATCTTTCACAATTCATCACTGAATTTGGAGAAGGCCTGATGATCTTGGGGTGATTTAAATTGCACTTTGATCCTCTGCTTGACGTCTCTCCAGGATCACTGCATGTCTCCTGCGCTTAGCTGCATATACTGGGCACAAGTGACTGCATTTGACGGGCACAAGTGACTGCATTTGACGGGCACAAGTGACTGCATTTGACGGGCACAAGTGGCTGCATTTGACGGGCACAAGCGGCTGCATTTGATTGGCACAAGTGGCTACATTTGATTGGGCACAAGTGGCTGCGTATGATGGGGCACAAGTGGCTGCGTATGATGGGGCACAAGTGGCTGCGTATGATGGGGCACAAGTAGCTTTGTATGATGAGGCACAAGTGGCTGCGTATGATGGGCACAGTGGCTGCATTTGATGGGCACAGTGGCTGCATTTGATGGGCACATTTGCTGCATTTGATGGGCACAGTCAGACTGTAATTTATGGAGGGAGGTTCAATATTTTTCATTTTTTTTGTGCCCAAAAATTTTGAGCACAAGCTGCCACTGTTCACTTGTGTAAATTAATAGTGATTGTTAAACATTTGTTGTGTGGCACAAGTAAATCATTGATTCCTGCTAATTATTTGCTCCTAGTTGATTGTAACTGTTTAATTTAGCCCAATGGTTTCATATACTTTTTAGTTTCGAACAGCCAAATGATTAAAATTGCAGCGTAAAAAAAAAAAAAACTATTCTTGTGCCAGTCAAAAGGCCCTTTTCAATCAATTCCTGTAACTGGAACCTGATGGGAAGCAATATAATTACAGCATAATTACCAATTGTATGGTAACAAAATATGATACGTGTGGTTTATGGACATGTGAAGGGGCAGCAGATGAATATGCCCAGGTTATCTCCTTGTGGTGGGTCATTACTTTAGTGGACCATATCTCAGACAGATTTTTAGACACTCCTCATGTGTGGGAGTTATATAACCATGGATAAAAAGTTATTCTACAATCAATTTGGGAGAGTAAGGATCGTTCCAGTTGACAGTGGCCCTGTGATGCCAGAACATTACAATTAGTTGACAGGTTGGGGCCAATAGGTAGGTTTAGACACTTTTAGAAGTTGCTTTCCCATACAATATTGTGGGCGTCTCCTCTGTTCCCCTTTGCGTCCTGCTTTTTGGTGATTCTGTAGATATATTTAAGCTAACCATAGATGGTTCTATTTTCTCCATTGAGCTTGCTGAATAAACCGCTTCCTCTATCCACACAAATAAGGTATATGTAAAAAAAACCTTCCCAATCCCCAGCTGGGACTTTGTATTCTGACAGCTGGACTCTCCATTGTCAATATACAGTACACTGCAGTGGCTGATTAACAAAGGTTGTCCAGCTTTGTTCAACTTCTGTCCAACAGGGACAGCCACACACAGTTCGAAAATTGTCCGGTCTCTAATGAACCAACTGAATTTCAATCTGGCTATTCTCAGCTTCTAGCACACACACTGGTGAATAACATATTTTATAGAATGGAGTGTGAATACTTTGATATACATACATATCTATACCTTTACTTCTCCTGCAGAAGTGAACTTACTTCACGAAAAGCATCAAAATTCTTTCAAACCTCCCTACTTCAGCCTTTGAAATTTTTGTGAAAAAATATGTGTTTGGGAAGTAAGTCTCAAAGGTATTGAGAGTATTACATGTCCAGGATATATATGGTTTGACTTTGTTCTTTTCTATTAATATTAGTGAATAGAATAGAAAATGTTTTGACAGTAATGGTGATTGATTCAATAACTTCTTTACCTTAAAATGTATTTACATAGTAATTTACATAGATGCATTTAATTTACCTGAAGAATGACTATTTCATTTTACTAGATAAAAAGACGATTTAACAGTTCAAAAAATGTAGTTTACAAAGAAATATGATAAAGAACATTGCACTGAGAATCTGAAAAGAAAAACATGAGTATAAATGACTAACATTAATTTACAATAACATCTTTCTTAGCAGGGTATAGGCTGTAATCAGTATCACAAGCAGCACCTTATCATAACAAGAATTATCAGTGTAACAAGTATTTATGTGGTAGTATACATTACAAAATGCCAAACCTGCAGGACTTTTTAGAGCCTAACCTGCAAAATTGAGATGTGACTGCAGAGACATTTTTTTTATATCTGTTCGATAATCTGTAAATTATAGGGTACCACACAACGTTTTGTATAACAACAATTCAGAATCATAAGGGTGAAAAAGAAAAATATGTTATTTTTTCCCCTTTTTCCTTAGTGTTGCTATGGAAACAACCAGTGTTGCTAAGGAAGTGACGCTGTATCAGTTCAATAGATACAGACGTGTTTTACATCAGGCAGTAGTATCAGACCATATTTGGTCAGAAGTGCTATGATTTACACTATTCTGTGAAGCCGCCTGATATAACTGACTGCATGAGCAGGTCACTCATAATAGACATGTACCAAGATTGTAGAAACACTGCAAGGTGAATTTAGAGTTAATGATTTGACATAACCTACACCTGCAGACAGATTATTTAATTTGATTGTGTTCACTATTGCATACATTTGTTTTAGTATGTTTTGTAGACAAACGGAGACATGAAGTAATGATATGAAAAAAATAAGATTTCCCTTTACATAAATGTGTAGTCGCCAGTCAGTCTTCATTCATATTGTAGTCACATCTTTAAATGCATATAATAATCCGGGAAAGGAAACTGCAATATGTTCCTTTTTCATGCAGTTGGGATCGCAGTGATACTCCTGACAAATTCTAATTGAATGAATTAGGACATATTGTAAAAACTGAATTTGCAGATCAAGTAAAATGTATTTTAAAGTGAACCTGTCATAGGAAAAAGTTGCAAAAACACATGTACATGCAAAATATGCAAGTCGTGAAGGTTTACTTGTCCATGCCACCAGAACGCTGCTCTGTTTAGTAGAAGTCTTTGCAGGGAAACTGGCCCTTCCAGGAGTGTCAGTCTCCTGGGTCCTCCCCAACACAGTAGTTTCTCCTGATGACCTCCATATTATTACTGCATCTCATAAAAAGTAGAGGTCAAACTTTCGGGTTCCCATGCCATATGTGAAGGGGCTTGGAACGGCGACTCCAGGAAGACCTCTTCATAAATTTGGCACTGCACCCCTCGTGCCCAGCACCCAGCCCCATGGCCACCGATGCCTCTCTCCACAGCATGGACCGTTACCTCATGCACGGTCCTGGAGCCTCAGATACAAACACACGGCCGGTCCCTCCCCCGCCAGTCACACATGCGGGCAATATGGTGGCCGCGACGCAGCCTCCCAGCACACCAGACCTCATGGGACAGGTACCCTCTGCTGCAACAAAGGAGCAATATGCCAGCTTGGCACAAGTGGTTGCTTCATTACTCTCACCCACAATCAATGCAGCAATGGACAGGGTGATTGCAGCAGGCAAAACACAACTCAGGAAAGAGCTGGGAGACCAGGCTAAACGCCTCTCTGAGCTGGACTATTGCATCTCAGACATTGAGGAGGAAATGCTAAACTTGCATACCTCTGACCAGCAAGCAAAAAACACACAGCAATACATCCTGGAAAAGCTGGATGATCTTGAAAATTAGTCCAGAAGGAGTAATCTGAGGATAATAGGACTACCAGAATCATTTAATGCTGACTGCATGTCTTCATGACATCTGTACCAAGTGCATTCTGAACGCTCTGGGAATCAACTCATTCTGCGCAGCTGAAAGAGCCCATCACTACGGAGCCCCATCGAAAGACAGGCTTACTCCACACCCTGTAATAGTTTGCTACCTGAACTATATGGACAGAGTAAACATTCTTATATCTTTCCGGAACGCAAAATCACTCCAACTGGCTGGCCATTAATTACTCATCTTTGTAGATTACTCTCAGGAAGTTTCACTCAGAAGAAAAGCCTTCAAGCCGACCTGCCAAGCTCTATACCAAAAGGGGGTGGAATTCACTTTAGCTTATCCCGCTAATCTTCTCTTCACGGACTTCTCGGGAAACCCGAAACTATTCTTACACCCAGATGATGCTGCACACTACTTGCAATCCTACCTACATATCCCTATGGATACGTCAACTGCTGGAATTCCTTCCCACGCAACGGACCCAAGAGACCAACATAGCCCAACAGAATCAGATGCTCCTATTCCTCAGGACGTAACAAGCCTCAATGACTCTAACGCAATGCCCCAGGAAAACAGCTACCCCAGTTCCAAGAGAGTTTTACACCATGCCTTGTTCTCACCAGTTAACTCATAGCACTCGCCGCCATAGCGGACTATTAACTTATGTTTTCTCGCTTTCAGGTACCAACACCTACACATAAACAGGAACTGATTCTGGACAGCCGCACTCTTGAAAAATTACCTTCTTTTATTTAGAAAAGTTCACATCAAAATCAAAGATGAAAATCACAGCAGACAAAAGAGCTGACGTTTCACACTTAGGCCGCGTACACACGCGGGGACTGTTCGCCCGTGTGTGGGCTTTCAGCGGACAGTTTCAGCGAACAGTCCGCTGAACAAGGTTTTTCGGAAATTCCGAAAAACTGTCCGCTGAAACTTTGTTTCAGCGAACAGTCCCCTCGTGTGTAGGCTTGTTCGTCAAACTAAGTTCCGCGCATGCTCAGAAAGGATTTACACGCCGAAAGTTATAATGCAGTGTATAGGACGTCGTATTTTTCGTCCCGTCGTACGTGCCGTTCACGTCATCGCGCACGGTTTCAGCAAACTGTTCGTTCGTCGTGTGTGGCCATGTCCGTCCATGCTAATTTTGAGCGGACTGTTTGCTGAAACTGTTTGACGGACAAAGTTGGGCGAACAGTCCCTGCGTGTGTACGCGGCCTAACAGTAGTGCTTATATGAATAAGCACTACTGTTAGTGTGAAACGTCAGTTCTTTGTCTGCTGTGATTTTCATGTGAAGTTTTCTAAACAAAATTTTTTTCAAGAGTGTGGCTATCCAGAATCAGTTTCTGTTTATTGCTATTAGCAATTGCCAGCACCTACGGCTTCCAAACTGAGAGAGAGGTTTACCATCTGTCTGTCCTCCTGGAGTGATGATACCTCCCCCTACCAACACCTACACAACCTTACCGAGGGGAGGATACCTGGCCCCACAAGGTGGCACTCTGGGTCTTCATCATATTATTTTTGGCTTCCCCAAGGCCAGACCATCTCACAGCCACGGGTGACAGCTTCAACCCACGTTAACGCTGTTCACTGGTGGAAATGATACACATATGGAAAAAAGTGAAGTCCAGGCTCTCCTGGGTATGTACCCTTTTGTTATTTTCTGTAGACCCATGTTGGGTCGTTTTCCCTCCTAACCCCTCTCGCTCAAGAAGCAAGCACCCATTGATCCACTATACATCCACAGGCGATCCCTCACCACTACACTGTTTACCACCCCACACTTATCTCTCAAGTTCTCTCAACATGCTTCCCCACAAACTCATTTCATGATACCCTGGGATGTTTAAAGCCTACGCTCCCCCCAAAATCGCATGGCAGTCCTTCGCCACCTAAAATGTCTAAAACCTGAAACTGCAATATTATAGGAGATGCACCTTTTTTGTATACACAGGCAGGGAGGAAGTGATGTCATTCTCATCGGGGCGGTCTTTTTGACCGGACTACGAGGAGAAGACAGAAAGTAAGTGTGCACCAACACTACACTGACATGTAGGCACACACAGGCACACAAACCCCCCAATAATGGTTTTAACCCCCTGATTGCCCCTAGTTAACCCTTTCACCCCCTTTTGCCAGTGTCACTAAGCGATCATTTTTCTGATCGCTGCATTAGTGTCGCTAGTGTCGCTAGGTAGCTATTTTTTTTTTTAGGTTCACCGCCAGGTTTTTATAGCGCTAGGTACCCCCATATACTACCAATAATGGTTAATATTGGATAATACTACCCAATAATGGTTTTAACCCCCTGATTGCCGCTAGTTAACCCTTTCACCAGCGATCACAGTATAAGTGTCACTGGTGACGCTGGTTAGCCAGTTAGTTATTTAGGTTCCCCGTCAGGTTTTTATATAGCGCCAGGGACCCCCATATACTACCTAATAAAAATTTGAACCCCTTGATTGCCCCTAGTTAACTCTTTCACCAGCGATCACAGTATAAGTGTCACTGGTGATGCTGGTTAGCCAGTTAGTTATTTAGGTTCCCCGTCAGGTTTTTATATAGCGCCAGGGACCCCCATATACTACCTAATAAAAATTTGAACCCCTTGATTGCCCCTAGTTAACCCTTTCACCAGGGATCACCGTATAAGTGTTACGGGTGACTCTGGTTAGTTTGCTATTTATAGCATCAGGGCACCCACCATTTATTACCCAATAAAGGTTTAACCCCCTGATCACCCGGCGGGTGATATCAATTAGGTTTTAGGGTCAGGGTCTGCGTCGCCCCAGGCAGCGCTAGGTTAGTGCCAGTACCGCTAACACCCACACGCAAAGCATAAACCTCCTGTAGTGGTATAGAATCTGAACAGATCAATATCTGATCTGATCAGATCTATACTAGCATCCCCAGCAGTTTAGGGTTCCAAAAAAACGCATTGTTAGCGGGATCAGCCCAGATACCTGCTGGCACCTGCGTTTTGCCCCTCTGCCCAGCCCACCCAAGTGCAGTATCGATCGATCACTGTCACTTACAAAACACTAAACACATAACTGCAGCGATCGCAGAGTCAGGCCTGATCCCTGCGAGCGCTAACAGTTTTTTTTGGTAGCATTTTATATTTAAATCCGGAAGGCAGTGCTTTGTTTTCGGGGTCCCGTACGTGGCTAGGCTCCCAAAAAGTCCCCCACATGTGGTATCCCCGTACTCGGGAGAAGCAACAGAATTTATTTTGGGGTGTAATTTGACTTATGCCCATAGCATGTGTGAGCATAATATCATTTAGTGACAACTTTGTGCAAAAAAAAAAGAAATTGTAAAATTCCTGCAACTTGTGGCAAAATAGAACATTTTTCATGGACTCAACATGCCTCTCAGTAAATAGCTTGGGGTGTCTACTTTCCAAAATGGGGTCATTTGGGGGGTTTTGTGCTATTTTGGCATTTTATGGCCTTCGAAACTGTGATAGGTAGTGAGGAGTGAAATCAAAAATGTGCACCCTTATGCCGCGTACACACGGGCGGACTGTATGGCCTACTTAGTCCGTCGAAACACATTTCAGCGGACAGTCCACTCGTGTGTGGGCTTCAGCTGACTTTTTCAGCGTGCAGTCTGGCGTACTAAGTATTTCAGATTTTTCGAAATTCTGTCCGTCGTACTTTGGTTTCAGCGGACAATCCGCTCGTCAGTAGGCTAGTTCAACGGACTAAGAATGGCGCATGCCCAGAAAGGATTTACATGGCGGAAGGGTGCTTTGCTGTGTATTGGACTTCCTATTTCTTGTCCCGTCGTACGTGCTGTACACGTCATCGCGCAAGCTTTCGACGGACTGTTTGTGCATCCGTGTGTGGTCAAGTCCGTTCAGACGAAAGTATGACGGACTGTCCGTCGGATTGTATGACGGACTAAGTACTCCATACAGTCCGCCCGTGTGTACGTGGCATAAGAAACCCTGAAGGCAGTGATTGGTTTTTGGGGTGCCATACGCAGCTAGACTCCCAAAAAGTCCCACATATGTGGTATCCTCGTACTCAGGAGAAGCAGAATATATTTTGGGGTGCAATTCCACATATAACTATGGCATGTGTGAGCAATATATCATTTAGTGACAACTTTTTGTAAACTTTTTTTTTTTTTTTTTTTTGTCATTATTCAATCACTTGGGACAAAAAAAAAATATTCAATGGGCTCAACATGCCTCTCCACAACTTCCTTGGGGTGTCTACTTTCCAAAATGGGGTCATTTGGGGGGGGGTTTGTACTGCCCTGCCATTTTAGCACCTCAAGAAATGGCAGTCGTAAATTTAAAAGCTGTGTAAATTCCAGAAAATGTACTCTAGTTTGTAGACACTATAACTTTTGCGCAAACCAATAAATATACGCTTATTGAATTTTTTTTTACTAAAGACATGTGGCTGAATAAATTTTGCCCTAAATGTATGACTAAAATTGAGTTTATTTGATTTTTCTTATAACAAAAAGTAGAAAATTATCATTTTTTCTCAAAATTTTCGGTCTTTTTCCATTTATATCGCAAAAAATAAAAATCGCAGAGGCAATCAAATACCATCAAAAGAAAGCTCTATTTGTGGGAAGAAAAGGACGCAAATTTTGTTTGGGTACAACATTGCATGACCGCGCAATTACCAGTTAAAGCAGTGCAGTGCGAAATTGTAAAAAGACCTCTGGTCCTTAGGCTGTTAATTGGTCTGGGGCTGAAGTGGTTAATGTTTTGCTGTGTTTCACTATAAATAAATATCACTTTAATATATACAGTATATATATATATATATATATATATATATATATATATATATATATATATATATATATATATATATATATATAGCCTTTGTTTGGTCTCAGTTCCCTTGTGTAGCTACGTGTCTGGTCTCCCTAGCCGCTGATCCTGACAGTTACTGAGTGGGGTACCCCCTAAAAAAAAAAAAATTAAAAGTCAGCAGCTACAAATACTGCAGCTGCTGGCTTTTAATAATCGGACACTTACCTGCCCCAGGGTCCAGCGATGCGGGGGAACGAAGCCCCCCCCTCGCTCCCCGCTCCGCTCGCGGCGCCGTCATGCATACTATGGGCACCCGGCTGTGGCTTTACAGCCGGGCACCCACTGCGCATGCGCGAGCGGCACAGGGCGCCGTGATACGCCGTACAGTCACCTGGGACACATGACAGGTCCCAGGTGAATGTGCGGCGCGAGGGGAAGTGATGTCACCAGCCTGGGCAATGAGGAAGGCAGATTACGAGGGACCCCCTAGCAACCGGTATTTAGAGGTGAGTAAAAATTTTTTTTTGCCAATTATTTTTTTTTTATTTTTTTTACAAATTTTAAGCACTTTTAATTTTTTGGTGGCAACACCACTTTAAATTGAAAATGCCGGTTAGGCAGGTTAGGTCCTTTTTCTTTTTGCCTTGGACCCTCCACCCCCCTCTGGTACCTCTCTTCTTTCTGGGCTTCCCAGATAATCTTGTGTTGACCTGGGACATCCCGACTGATAAGAGGGTCCAGGTTAATTTTGGTTATATCTATAGGGGGACCAGATATAACAATCTTCCTCCGTATCAACATAGCCAAAAGAGTCCTGATATGTCATTCTTGGTCTCCTTCCCTGTAATGGAAGGAAACAATTATGAGTATAAATAGGTGTTCGTGTAGTATATTCCTGTTCATAAACATCCCAACTGTACTCATCCCGATGGTTTTGCCACCCGGGTGCTCTCACTCCCTCATAATGATGGGAATTATTTCCCCGTCCCCGTGGTGCCCCTCTACCATTATTTCTCCCTCCCCTCCCTCTATTTAAGGGATGGTAAGCAAGGTTGGGTTTTGAAGGAGTGTTTGATCCATTCCTGGATGTTTGGACTTTCATAGAACCTTGTAAGGGCTGATGTACTTTATTTGGTGCCTCCTTCAATGTAGGTTCATATACCAACGTTCTATCTACAATAACCTCCATCTCCGAGGAATCACCTTGCAGTGATGCAGAGTGACCAATCTTTTATTGCCAGCCAAAAACAATATTGGTTTTATAATGTGTCACATCTCGATTATATTTCTTTTGTTTTTTATTACGTTGGTCTTTCTCTTCTTTCTCTAAGTAATTTCTTAATGTAGTGGAGAGAGAGATGTATTCAGAGGTGGCACTATGAGGAGTAAGTTTCTCCTTCAAGTCCTTGATTTCTCTATCGATGGCCAGCAGTCTCAATTTCTTCTATCGACTAGGAAGTCCAGGAACTTAATCCCCACCTCATTAAAATAGCAAAACCACGGTTCAATATCAGAATCCCCTTGCTGGGGAAAAACATCCCAACGGAGACCTCTAGGAACCATCTTTTCTTTGATGTATTGTTCCAGAAAGGCCGTATCCCATTGTAGATGAATCTCAGTTGTCATTAGGTTTTTCAACCTAACAAACATCCCACTGATTTCCGTATCTGGACTTGTAATAGTAAATACACCATCAGTGTTAAGTGACCTAGTGGTTCTGTACTCAAAAACATCCATAATAGATAATTATACATTAGAGTACTATACAGAATTGCAGCAATAACAAAAAGTCAATAAATAAGTGTGTAATGCAAGGAAAAAATAATTGCACTAACCTGTGTAAAAAATAAATATAATAAACCAGCTGCTACATACGAATGTGACAAAATTCATATACAAATGAGAAGCAAAAATGTAGCGCTAATGATAAGAACAGTACTGTAAATACTGTAAAAAGTGAAAACAATATAATCAATATGTGCATTGTGAAATTATCAAGCAAACAAAGAAAAACAAGATGATCAGTTTTATTATTTTTTAACTCAAAAAAGTGTATTTGTTCCAAAACAATTGCATTTGTAAGACCACTAGGCATATATGGTGTGGAATAAAGTATTGTAACTATCTCCATTTTATTCTCTAGGGTCTCTGCTAAAAAAAAATATATATAATTTTTGGGGGTTTCTAAATAATTTTCCAGTAAAAAATACTGATTTTAACTTGAAAACAACAAATATCAGAAATAGGCTTGGTCCTTAAGTGGTTAAACATACATTGTCCCCTGAGTGAAACCAAGATGGTCTATTAAGAACATTAGAACAAATAAAAAGAAGTGTCAGTAAATAGACAAAAGAGGTTAAACAGAAGTGTAAATCCAAATTTGGGCAAAAAAAATGCACAGCATTCTGGAAATTATATGCCACACATATTTTAATAAATGGAGGACTAAAAAGGGAACTTATATTAATTATGCATGTAAAAACTCAACCACATTAAGGTATCTGTACTAAAAAACACACAATTAAAATGAAACTGAGAAACATGAAGTATACCTAGAAAATGTATGGAGACATCAAATGTTATTAATAAAACAGTTGATAGCCTATTCCACGTTATACCCATAGGGGATATATGTCTTAAGCTTATGAATCAATCTAGTTTCCAGTTAGAATATTTCCCTCTTAGCCAGACCCCCTCTCCAATGTGAGTTATACCTTTCCCTGCCTATAAAAAAAGGTTACATAGGTTACATAGGTAGTAAGGTTGAATAAAGACACCAGTCCATCCAGTTCAACCTGGGTGTGTGTCTACAATTGTCCCTATCCCTGTACATTGCACACTCACATCGGTCCCTGCCCTCAAGGAGCCCACAATCCAAGGTCCCCATTCATATACTGGGGCCAATTTTGGATAGAAGCCAATTAACCTACCTGCATGTCTTTGGAGTGCCAGAGGATCTTTATTATGACACCGTGCAAAGTGCTTAGATACACAACGGCCTTTGTAGCCTCTTTTGTATGTTACCTACATGTTCATTGAGCCAAACATGTAGAGCCATGGGGTCCTCCCCACATATTGGAGACCACATGGGCACTGCAAGGGGTATACTAAATTCTTGGAACCACAGGAGAAAAAGTTCTTGATGCTGTACCTTTTAGACATCTGGACAGAATGAAAAGTAGTACCCTTATATCCCTTATAAGAATGAATTTGACAGTGCATTTCTATATAAATAGTAACCTTCAATGTTTTGGAAAAAGGCGGGTCTAACTGGAGGATGTATAACATTGGGAGCAATCATATCCCTCAAATTGGGTACTTCCTTGAAGATCACCACCGGTTGTTCCGACTCCGTCAACAGGGGGTATAACACTCAATTGTTCTTCAATATGGGCCAGTGTTTTCAAATAATTTTCTTAATCATATTGTGTTGGGTAGAATACATGGTAACGGTAACAAGTAAATAATTGAACTTCTTTAACTTTGACTAGATGTTTCTTGAGTGATCAATAAAGACTTCTTTTTTTTTTATTTAAAGTATTCTTTATTAATTTTCTTCATAAATACAATCTTTATATCATATTATATCAAAATTTTAAACATATATATATAAAAAAAAAGAAACCATTAGATCGTGAAGGGTACAGTCAATCCTTCATAATTTTAACGATTATCTGACTTCACAGCATTATTTCCCTTCAGGCAAAAACAAAAAAACAAAACAAGACATGAAAAAAAAAAAAAAAAAAACAAACGAAATGTTCCCTCCCTCCGTCCCCCTCTCTCTCCACCTCCCTCCCCCTACATTGAATATCCTATCCTGTCCATCCAAGGCTTCCATATTTTTTCAAATTCCTTCAGGTTTCCTCTTTTTATATACACTGTCCTCTCCTTCCATATTGTTTCTGTTATTATCCTTGTCCAATCTCTTGCCGAGGGGGGGCTCTCTGCCTGCCACCTCTGTGCTATAAGCTTTCTTGCCTGAAACATACACCTCAGTATTGCTTTAGTTGTACAGGATGAGCCCCCTATTCCCTCAGCCAATCCCAGCACACATAGTCTGGGATCTCTCCCTACTCCCACTCCAAACGTTTCATTCAGAGTGTGGATAATTTCTGACCAGTATCGAAATAGTCTGGGACATCTCCAGAACATGTGCGCTAGGTCCCCAGTATCTTGACATCTTGGACACTTATCATCCTCTCTTTTCCCGAATAAAGACTTCTGATAGTAACCTTCGGCCTCCAGCATAGCCCTTCTCTAGAAATCTCACCTTAAGAATCTATGCCTGTTGGAGATAATCATCATTACAAATACAATTGGTGGTGACAACTTCCCTGCAGAAAAAAATCTTTCTAAATGGTCTCTTTAAAAAAACATTGTAGTCCTAATGGAACCTACCCAAAAAGTGCACCTGTCACGTACCTGGTCGGAGTCTCAAGTGGCCAGGTCGGCCTCCCTTGTATCTCCAACCCGGGTCCCGCTGATGATGGGGACAGAAGGACCCAAGAGAAAGGAGGAACACGAGTGCCTGCAGATGTAGCCCAGGAAGCTTGCGGCAGGTGATGGCTCAATTAGCCATGTTCCCACCCTGGTGTCATGTGACTCATTGGTTCAGATGGTGTCAAGCGTGTATGGTGGCAACCAGGTGAGGAGTACAAAGACAAGTGTGTCTTGCCTACAGTCAAGCATGGTGGTGGGAATGTCATGGTCTGGGGCTGCATGAGTGCAGCCGTCACTGGGAAGCTACAGTTCATTGACTGAACCATGAATGCCAACATATACTGTGACATACTAAAGCAGAGCATGACCCCCCCCCCCCCCACCTTTGGAGACTGGGCCTCAGGGCAATCCATCTTTGGGACATCCTCAAATGAAAGCTGGTGGAGTGCAAGGTCTCCAACATCCACCAGCTCTGTGATGTCATCATGAAGGAGTGGAAGAGGACTCCAGTGGCAATCTGTGAAGCTCTGGTGAACTCCACGCCCAAGAGGGTTAAGGCAGTGCTGTAAAATAATGGTGGCCACACAAAATATTGACACTTTGGGCCCAATTTGGACATTTTCAGTTAGGGGTGTACTCACTTTTGTTTCCAGCAGAACCAATCGGTCTCCAGGCCCAGGCTAATGATTTGAGGCCTGGACCTGGTGATCCGTTCTGGTAAATGGGAGACTGTCCCCTGGCTGTATGTGTAAACATACGAACAGGGGAAGTGATGTAATCTCCCTCACTGTAATGGTGTCATTTGTGACATTAATCGGCATTAGGATACTTAGTAGTAGGTCCAAATAGGTCTAGGGATTCCCCTAAACTATCTAATAAAGGTTTAACCCCTTGATCACCCCCTGTCAGTGTGTAGTTAGCCAGTTAGCTAGTTACTGTCACAGTCAGCTTTTTATAGCGTCAGGGCACCCGTCATATATTGCTGAATACAGGTATAAGCATCAGTTAGGGTTCACTTTGCCCCAAGCAGCGTCAGATTAGTGCCAGTAGTGCTAACACCCACACATGCACCAGACACCTCCCTTAGTAGTATAGTGTTTGAACAGATCAATATATTTGATCTGATCAACTCTATACTAGCATCCCCAGTAGTTTAGGGATCCCAAAAATGCAGCGGGATCAGCCCAGATACCTATGAGCACCTGCGTTTAGCCCCTCCCCCCACCTAGCCCAGCTCAGCCCAGCCCACCCTAATGCAGTATCAATCAATCACTGTCACTTATAAAACACATAACTGCAGCATTCGCAGTCAGGCCTGACCAGTTTTCTTGGTAGCATTTGAAGTAGTCACTGACAACCAGGTGCTCTTTTTTCCTGTGAGTTTCACTAGTTGTACCAGTAAATTTACAGGCCACAATGTCCAATCAAAGGTACACTAGTGAAGAGGACTACACATTTCTGAGCATGACAAATGAGAGTGAAGAGGAAGACACCCATCTGTCAGATTCAGGCTCAGAATATGAACTGGTAGACAGCAGCAGTACCCTGACAGATAGCTCTGATGAAGGAGTAGTGGTCCCTGCCAAGGGCAGGCGTACCCGACCCCATTCTTCTGCTGTTGAAGTGCAAGAACCATAGGGCTCTCGTATGGAGTAGAGAGCCAGTACTAGTGCTGCTCAACCTTCTGGTGAACTGGCAAGCACCAGTGGCCTAATACATCCTGGTCGTACATCCAGCACTGCAGTAACACTTGGTGATGTGGCAAGTCCCATAAGTGCAATTCAAGCTGGGGAGGTGGCTAGCAAGTAGTGTCCCACAGCCACCAAGAAGACAAACAGGCCCGTCGACCCCATAGTGCCCTTCCCGCTGCATTTGCCAATCCGAATTGGGAGCCCACCACTTCTGTAGCGCCCCCATTCACTGGCCAACCCAAAATTCAGGTGGAAACAGTTGAATTTATATCACTTGATTTTTATTTGCTGTTTTTCACAGAAGCTCTCTATAAATCTATTGTGGACCAAAGTAATTTGTATGCTGGTCAATTCATCGCCAGTTGGCCCTTGATTGGAAACCTATTATGGTTTCTGAATTTAAGACCTTTCTGGATCTATCCCTCCTCATGGGCATTACTAAAAAAAAGTGAGTTGTGGTCATATTGGTCCACTAACCCAATTCATCATATGCCCATGTTCTCTGCTTGCATGACCAGGACATGATACGAGCAAATCTTGCGATTTATGCACTTCAATGGCAATGAACTTTGTCATCCTCGGGGTGACCCTGGATTTGATCAGCTCTACAAAATTGAGCCCCTCATAAAGTACTTCAACCAACAATTTGCAGCCTTGTATACTCCCGCTCAAGTTGTCTGCGTTGATGAGTCGCTGATTACATTTTCTGGCCGCTTGTCTATCTTCCCAGCAAGTGTGCCAGATATGGGGTCAAGATGTATAAGCTCTTCTGACAGGGCAACAGGCTATAATATAGTTTTATGGTTTACGAGGGAAGAGATAGTCACGTGGAGCTGGAGAACTGCCCAGACTACATAGGGAGTGCTGGTAAGATTGTGTGGAACATGGGGGGTTATTTACGAAAGACAAATCCACTTTGCACTGTAAGTGCACTTGAAATTGCAATGAAAGTGCCCTTGGAAGTGCAGTCGCTCTAAATCTACAGGGTAGATCTGAAATGAGTGGAAGCTCTGCTGATTTTATCATCCAATCATGTGCAAGATAAAATGCTGTTTTTTATTTTCCTTGCATGCCCCCCTCGGATCTACAGTGACTTTACTTCCAATGGCACTTTCCGTGCACTTGCAAGTGCACTTGCAGTGCAAAGTGGATTTTCCTTAAGTAAATAACCCCCATGTCACTCTTATTCGGAAAGGGGTACCACTTGTACGTGGACAATTATTACACAAGCGTGACACTTTTTAGTCACCTTTTTGATTGTGGAATTGGCACATGTGGCACCGTGCTTTCCCCAATGGCTTGTAGGGTCCCCACTTAGATGAGGGGGAGAGAGCCTGCTTGAATTGTAATAATTAGCTTTCAGTGAAGTGGAGGGATAATCGGAAATGTTTTCTTTCTGTCCTCCCTTCAAGCAGATACCACAGTCCAAATTCCAACGGGGACTGGTGTTGTGGAGAAACCCCTCTGTGTCCACGACAACAACCTTAACATGATGGCACCGTACTTAATTGCCCGTAAGGCCAGATGCTGGTATAAAAAAGTGTCTGTATATTTATTACAATTGGCTCTGCTGAATGCTTATGTGCTATACAAAGCACCAGGATGAACTGGATCTTACCTAAAATTCCAGGAAGAGATCATTACAGCCCTTCTGTTTCCAGACGGTGCTGTGGCCCAACTTTCCAACGCAAATGCAGTGAGCCGACTGCATGAAAGGCATTTTCTGTATGTCCTCCCTGGTACCCCTGCCCAAAGAACACCCCAAAGAAGATGTTGTGTCTGCAGAAAACACAGATTTAGGCGTGACATCAGTTTTTATTGTCCCTCCTGTCCTGACCAACCTGGTCTCTGCATTGTTTCAAATGCTACCACACACTAGTGGAGTATTAGCGTAGGGTACAGCACTACACAGTCCTAGGGCACACTTACACAGGGTCTCAAAAGATGAGATGCCATCACATTTTAAGAGACCCTAATCTGAAACGTTTATAAGTCACAGTTTACAGTTTATAAAAGTGCAAAACACTATAAAATAAGCCAAAAAGAGTTGTTGTTTTATTTTTCTTCTCTCTCTTACCTTCGCTCTCTATTGTTTGCTCTTTTGTTCACTCTCTATATTTCTATATTTATTGTACTCTCTACTGTTACTGTATTTTAGAACTGTAATGTTTTATTTTAACTGTGTTTTATTGTATTTTCTTTGCAGGTATGTTATGTCTTACTGTTGTACTGTAATATTACTTTGTTTATTGTTAACCATCATTTGCTTAGCAGGTACGCCATTCAGCTGCAGCACGGGTTTATTTATTCTGACAGGAACAGCGTTTGCTCCCACAATACGTAAGTGACTCCAGTGCTGTAGGAGGTGATTTCACCACCACAGTTAAATAAAAGAGCATTTACTGTTTTTGCCGAAGCATGGGGGCAGGGCCGATTTGCTCCTAACATTAGGGGCGGAGTGCCCCCATGCTTTGGCATATATTTTTTAGGCACAGATTGCGATAAAAAAATTGTTTTATTGAGTTAATGTTTTATTGTTACCATTGTTTGCTTTTCAGTTACGCCATTTAGCTACAGCACTGACTTATTTATCTTGGCAGCAACCGCATTTGTTCTAATGATACATACATCAGGACTCCAACACTGTAGGAGGTGATTTCACCACCACAGTTAAAAAAAAATGGTGCATGTATGCCCATCATTAGAAGTGGGTGGATGCAGGGCGGTATTCTAATGGTGGGCATACCCACTGATCAATCTCTTTTTTTCATTCCGCCCACAGGCTGCATGAAGAAAAGAACAATACAATATACAGTATCTCACAAAAGTTTTGTAAATATTTTATTATATCTTTTCATGTAACAACACTGAAGAAATGATACTTTGCTACAATGTAAAGTCGTGAGTGTACAGCTTGTATAACAGTATAAATTTGCTGTCCCCTCAAAATAACTCAACACATAGCCATTAATGTCTAAACCACTGGCAACAAAAGGGAGTACACCCCTAAGTGAAAATGTCCAAATTGGGCCCAAAGTGTCACAGCCTCCGTTGTTTCTTCAGATCGGAAGAAACAGCGGAGTCTGTGAAATGCGTCATCTGATTGGTTGCCCAAAAACATTACTTCCGGTCCTCGAAGCTTGAGTTCCATGCTGATGCGCATTTTCCATTTGCCGCAGAGAACTTCAGAGTGCTGGTTACACAAGCCCCCCGGACATCCATTTTTAGCAGTAGACCTCTGTAAATGTAAAGTGGTAACCTGTAAAGGCTTTTAAATGCTTTTAAAAATGTATGTAATTTGTTGCCCCTGCACGTTTGTGCGCAATTTTAAAGCATGT
Organism: Lithobates pipiens; assembly: GCF_037356315.1. Taxonomy (NCBI): domain Eukaryota; kingdom Metazoa; phylum Chordata; class Amphibia; order Anura; family Ranidae; genus Lithobates; species Lithobates pipiens. The sequence continues at coordinate 297,485,670 of NW_027507764.1, forward strand.
CATGTTTGGTATCCATGTACTTAGCATAAGATCATCTTTTTTATTTCATAAAACATTTGGCAATATAGTATGTTTTATTGCATTAAAATAAAAAAAAGTGTTTTTTTTTTTCCAAAAAATTGCGTTCGAAAAATCGTTGCGCAAATACTGTGTGAAAAAAAACTTGCAACACTCACCATTTTAATCTGTAGGGCCTTTTCTTTTTTAAAAAAATATAATGTTTGGGCATTCAAAGTAATTTTCTAGCAAAATTTAAACAGAAGGTGTCAGAAGGAGCTTCGTCTTCAAGTGGTTAGAAGAGTGGGTGATGTGTGACATAAGCTTCTAATTTTGAGCATAAAATGCCAGGACAGTTCAACCCCCCCCCCCCCCCCCCCAAATGACCCCTTTTTGGAAAGTATACACCCCAAGCTATTTTCTGATAGGCATGTTGAGTCCATGGAATATTTTATATTTTGCCACAAGTTTTGGGAAAATTACAAATTTTTATTTTTTGCACAAAGTTGTCACTAAATGATATATTGCTCAAACATGCCATGGGCATATGTGAAATGACACCCCCAAATACATTCTGCTGCTTCTCCAGAGTATGAGGATTACTCCAGGGGCGGATCCAGAGTCTAGTCTCGGGAGGGGCACTGCCAGAAAATAAGTTTGTTTTTTTGCGGGCAATTTATGAGGGAAATGGCTGGTTTTGGCGCTTCAATCATCATGGCACCATAGTTGTTATGGTGTCAGGATGATTGAAGAGCATTATTTATATTATTACACTGCAATATAAAATGAAATGGTTCAACTCACCTTAATGCAGAATCAGTGGGAGCACTGAGCGTGTCACTTGCCATGTCATCTGCCACACGTTGCGGATTGTCCACCTGCCACGTCACGTGTCACACGTTGCGGATTGTCACTTGCCACATGTTGCAAATTGTCTTTTGCCACGTCACCTGCCACGTGTTGTGGATTGTCCACTTGCCACGTCACCTGCCAAACATTGCGGATTGTCCACCTGCCACGTCACCTGCCACACGTTGCGGATTGTCCACCTGCCACGTCACCTGCCACACGTTGCGGATTGTCCACCTGCCACGTCACCTGCTACATGTTGCGGATTGTCCACCTGCCACATGTTGTGAATTGTCACTTGCCACGTCACCTGCCACGCGTTGCGGATTGTCCCTTGCCACGTCACCTGCCACACGTTGCGGATTGTCACTTGCCACATGTTGCAAATTGTCTTTTGCCACGTCACCTGCCACGTGTTGTGGATTGTCCACTTGCCACGTCACCTGCCAAACATTGCGGATTGTCCCTTGCCACGTCACCTGCCACACGTTGCGGATTGTCCACCTGCCACGTCACCTGCCACACGTTGCGGATTGTCCACCTGCCACGTCACCTGCTACATGTTGCGGATTGTCCACCTGCCACATGTTGTGAATTGTCACTTGCCACGTCACCTGCCACGCGTTGCGGATTGTCCCTTGCCACGTCACCTGCCACACATTGCGGATTGTCCACCTGCCACGTCATCTGCCACATGTTGTGAATTGTCACTTGCCACGTCACCTGCCACACTTTGCAGATTGTCACTTGCCACAAGTTGGGGGCGGAGAAGGAAGAATACTGGCGCTCAGCCACTTACAGTGGACGCTGGACATTTTAACAGTCTGTAAACTGCAGCAACAACTGTTCCCCTATTTGAGGCTTCAGCTCCTGTCACATCGGCTCTGAGACTTGAGTCCGACGTGACTCACTGACGTCACTCGTCTGAGACTCAAGTCTCAGTGTAACTGCGAGTGCGACTGTTCTCTCCCTGGCCGCTGTTACAGTGAGTCGCGTCGGCTCAGAGTGAGACTGGAGTCCGACGTGACTCACTGACGTCACTCATTGCTAGACGCCAGGCGGCCTAGGCGTTAGCAACGAGTGCAGGGAAGAGGCTCCACCCACCTGTTCCTCCTGCTTCTGGTATTAGTCGAGTCTCTCTCTCTGCACCGCTGATCGTCTGATGTGAGAGAGACTCGGCAGAGGCAGCGACACAGAATGGGAGACATGTAATATCAGTGCAGACAGTGCTACTATCTCGGGGGGGGCAATTGTCCCATTGCCCCCCCCTGGATCCGCCCCTGGATTACTCATGTGTAAGACTTTTCGGGAGCCTAGCCGTGTAAAGGACCCCGAAAGCAAGCACTGCCTTCAGGCTTTCTAAGGGCGTAAAATGGTTTCATTTCCCACTACCTATCACAGTTCTGGAGGCCCTGAAATGTCAAGATAGCACAACCCCCCCCCCCCCCCAAAAGACCCCATTTTGGAAAGTAGACACTTCAAGCTATTTGCTGAGAGGCATGTTGCATCCATGGATAATTTTACATTTTGCCACAAGTATCAGGAAAATTAAAAAAAGAATGTTTCCACAAAGTTGTCACTAAATGATATATTGTTCAAACATGGCATGGTTATATGTGGAATTACACCCCAAAATACATTCTGCTGCTTCTCCTGAGTATGAGGATGCCATACGTGTGGGACTTTTTGGGAGCGTAGCCACGTACAGGACCCCAAAAACCAATAACCGTCTTCATGCTTTCTAAGGGTGTAAAATTGTGATTTTATTCCTCACTACCTATCACAGTTATGGAGGTCCTGAAATGTCAAGATAGCACAAAACTCCCCCAAATGACCTCATTTTGAAACATAGACACCCCAAGGTATTTGCTAAGAGGCATGGTGAGTATTTTGCAGCTTTCATTTGAGTTTGAAAATGAAGAAAGAAAAGGAAATTGTATATTTTTTTCTCTTTTCAATTTTCAAAACTTGTGACAAAAAGTGAGATATGCAACACGCCTCTCAGCAAATAGCTTGGGGTGTCTACTTTCCAAAATGGGGTCATTTGGAGGGGTTTTGTGCTATCTTGGCATTTCATGGCCTCACACCGTGATGGGTAGTGAGGAGAGAAATCCAAAATTTACACCCTTGGAAAGCCTGAAGGCGGTGATTGGTTTTTTAGCATCCTGTACACGGTTAGACTGCCAAAACGTCCCACACATGTGGTATCCTTGTACATGAACAATATATCATTTAGTGATAACTTTGTGTAAAAAAAAATCCGAAACATGTGGCGAAATATAAAATATTTCATGGACTCAACATGCCTCTGTGCAAATAGTGTGAAGTGTCTTCTTTCCAAAATGGGGTCATTTGGGGGAGTTTGTGCTATCTTGACATTTCAGGGTCTCCAAAACTGTGATAGGTAGTGAGGAAGTGAAATCACCTTTTCACGCCCTTAGAAAGCCTGAAGGCGGTGATTGGATTTCAGGGTCCTGTACACTGCTAGGCTCCCAAAAAGTCTCACACATGTGGTATACTCAAGAGAAGCAGCAGAATGTATTTTGGGGTGTAATTTCACATATGCCCATGGCATGTTTAAGCAATATATCATATAAAAAAAAAAAAAATTCAAAAATTTATGTCCTTAGGAATCCTGAAGGCGGTGCTTGGTTTTCTGGGTCCTGTATGCAGCTAAGCTCCCAAAAAGTCTCACACATGTGGTATCCCCATCCTCAGGAGCAGCAGCAAAATGTATTTTGGGGTGTAATTCCCACATATAACCATGGCATGTGTGAGCAATATATAATTTATTGACAACTCTGTGTTCATTTTGTTTTTTTTTGTCATTATTCAATCACTTGTTACGAAAAAAAAAAATTCAATGGGCTCAACATGCCTCTCAGCAATTTCCTTGGGGTGTCTACTTTCCAAAATGGGGTTATTTGGGGGGTTTGTACTGCCCTGCCATTTAAGCACCTCAAGAAATCATAAGTCATAAACTAAAAGCTGCATAAATTCCAGAAAATTTATCCTAGTTTGTAGATGCTATAACTTTTGTGCTAACCAATAAATATATGCTTATTGAAATTTTTTACCAAAGACATGTGGCTGAATACATTTTGGCCTAAATGTATGACTAAAACTGAGTTCATTGGAATTTTTTTTATAACAAAAAGTAGAAAATATAATTTTTTTTAAATTTTCGGTATTTTTCCGTTTATATCACAAAATATAAAAATCGAAAAGGCAATCAAATACCATTTCAAATAAGCTCTATTTGTGGGGAAAAAAGGACACAAATTTCATTTGGTTACAGCATTGCATTACCACGCAATTACCAGTTAAAGCAGTGCAGTGCCAAATTGTGAAATGTGAAACGCATGGGCCATTTGTACATAATAAAAATGAAGATTAAATTACACTGTTTTTGCATTGATGAAAAGAGTTTGAGGTGACCATTTACAAATATATGTGCCTGGTTAGTAATGACATCTACCCTCCATTCACTAGTATATTGTATCTTAAACAGTTCAGGCTAAGGAGGATATGCCCAGATAGGCAAATAGCTTGTAAAGTAACATTCTGCAACTGTTTATCTTATGTGAATAAATAAATGTAGCGCTAAGGACATGTGCTCATATAAATGAGTACATGAAATCAAGTGGCTCTGATATTATACGGTCCACAAAAAACAAAGGATAATAATGGTCATACAATAGTGGTAATGAACAATAAATACACAAAAAGTGAAATATTGTGCACTAGACAAGATATAAATATTAATTGTGCAAATGAAACACAATGGGATGTAGAACATAGTCCATATGGTGGATGCATGAGAAGTGGAAAATCGTTCAATACTCCGTTTCCGGATAGGCTGACAGGTGTGAGATCCTGATACACCAGTAGGTATGCCTGTGAACACTTCCAAACAGTAGATAAAAGAGGTAGGGTACTTTTACCAGCTGTAGTGGACACACATACCGTATGGCAGTGAGTCAAACGAGCTCCTAATCCCTCTGGGAATGTCACACTGGTTGTGGTGATCGATAGGTCATTCCAAATCACAGGACAGTCTTCAACATGACTAGAAATATGCCCCTGTTGAAGACTTTGTAGTCAAAACATGTCAGGCTTGCTAATTTTTTGCCTCTCACATTGCTTTTACCCAAATTTATCACATTTGTGATCACTTTTATTATATATCTTGCTAACCATTGTAAGATTTTTATGCTCAAATAAAACCATGTTTGTTTGACTCACTGCCATACAGCATGTGTGTCCACTACAGCTGGTAAGAGTACCCCATCTCTTTTATCCTACTGTTTGGAAGTGTTCACAGGCATACCTACTGTTGTATTAGGATCTCACATCTGTCAGCCTATCCGGAAACGGAGTATAGAACTGTTTTCCACTTCTCATGCCCCCACCATATGGACTATGTTCCACAGCCCATTGTGTTTCATTTGCACAATTAATGTTTATATCTTGTCTATTGCACAATATTTGTGTGTATTTATTGTTCATTACCACTATTGTATGATCATTATTATCCTTTTTTTTTGTTGACTTTATAATATTGGAGCCACTTGATTTCATATCCTCATTTATATGAGCACTTGTCCTTAGCGCTACACTTATTTTTTCACATATTGCTTTAAACTTTGTTTTGGTGTTAGCCACTTTTACTTTTGTTATTGTTTCACCATTTTAGGTCTAGCGCGGTACTTCCTCCCTTTTCCCAACTGTTTATCTTCTCCTCAAGTTTTTGCATAAAATCATACACGGGGAATAACTTGTTTGGTTTATAACATTTTTGTGTCTCCATTACAGAGCCAAGAGTCCTAGATTCTGTAAAAAAGGAAAGGATGGAGAGTGTAGAGCCCCTTTTATTTTCACTTTCCTCACTCGGCTGCCCCAAGCCTTGTACCAGATGCTGCAGCTATGCCACCAGGTAATAAAGCCACATGCAACAGTCAGGAATGTTTCAAAGAAGAACTTGTGTTCTTATTAAGATGTCTGTTCTAAAAGCTGTAAATTGCAGACTAATTTTCTGAAAAAAAGCAGTAAACCATGGTCTGCCTAAAAGGATCACCCAGACTTTTAACATTTCAAGAAATAAATGGTATATCCCTCATTGTCCTTGTGATATTATATCAAATACGAGTGAAGTCCAACCAGGCAACTGGCTCTAAAGGTGAGGTCCCCCCTTATGTACTGGTGACTGTCCAGTCTTGGAGTACCAAGCCACAGATGAATGGCTAGACAAGATTTTTTAACTCATGTGTTTTGTGTGTAGTTATTTTTTATTCATTATTTGTTATAATATTTTGTGAGATAATGCACTAGGCCTGTGCGCCCTCCTTTGTTTTGTTTTTTTTTCTCTTTTTTCAGAACTCAGGTCGTCATGGAATATCAGACACTGGGAGGATATGCAAGAAGTGAGGCAAACAATGCGGTGGATAGGATCTGTAACTGAGAGAGTTGGCACCACAAATAGCACCAATAATAAGCAGTCCGTTGCACTATGGATCAGAAACCTAGGAAACAACACAAAAGCATCCAGTAAAACACAACTGGAAACAATCCAATATTCCGCCAACAAAGCTGGTGGGCAACTATGCACAGAATCTGTGGCCATATCTGTATAACCAACAAGAAAGCAAGAGCTGAATAAAGAAACAGTTCACTTTAGCAGCTAAAGATATGTCACATTCCACAGAAGCAATGAAAATAGGAATACATTCCCTGAGTTCGAGGTAAAGCATCATTGTAATGAAGAAGTATGAACTTACTGGTTACAATGGCCTTTTAGCAGAGTAAATTTAGTCTACTGCAGCTTCACCTGGGTGAAATTGTAAGTAAGCTTCCTCCAGGTCTAGCCAAGCTAAGAAATCCACGGCTGAATAAAAGAAATGGAATCAACCACTTGCAGTGTATCAGATTTTGGCAGAATAGAGTATCTCATAAACAAGTTGGAGGTTCTGAATGTGCCTTTTCACATTTGCAAATGTAGCCCTCTGATGCAACACCTCCACTCCAAGTCCAAATAGCAGGACATCTTGGCCCTATAAATATAATCACCTTCTTTTTCCCAGATAGCCTAAGCATAATTTTTCTGTCCCTATAATTCACCTGTGCCAGAATCAGTCAAGGGGATTTCCATATTCTATGGAAAATAGTGGTGTAAAAGCTGTTCATCAGAGATGCAAATTAGCCATTGCTCCAAAAAGCCCATGGGGTACACCTCTCCACCTACTTAGGGAGACCCACAATATGAATATTGTTCCTCTTTAGCCTATTATCAGTGGCCTTATTTATAAGATTATTAGTGGTAACCTAGCCAATTGGGTGGTGGATTTGATCTCCCTCAGGGCTGCTGTCTTACCACTTACTCTGCTTTCCACTGCTGTAGTTCTCTCAGGGATTTTTTTTTTTTGCAAATCTTGCTGCATTAGAGACACTTCCTCCTGCAAACTACCCCTGTTATCCACATCTGGGCCCCAATGACACAAAGCCTGCCCACCACTGAGCCAGCTGACTCCCAGTCAGAAGGGCACGAAGCAGCCCCACCACTGTCTGGCAGTCATTAGGGAACAAAGCAGCTTCACCACTGTTTGGCAGTCATTAGGGCACAGAGCAGCTTCACCATTGTCTGGCAGTCATTAGGGCACAGAGTATCCTCACCACTGTCTGGCAGTGCATTAGGGCATGGAACAGCTTCACCACTGTCTGGCAGTCATTAGAGCATGGAGCAGCCTCACTACTGTCTAGGAGTGCATCTGCTGTAGTTCACCACAAGCTGAACATGGTTCAAATTCAGAATGGGTTTCCTGCTGTGTATAGTATCCTGCACTCTTGCCTTAGTGGGAAACTGGGCGCCCTTGGCACATCTAGGCTGTGGATTCTTATAAAGCAAAACATCAATTTATATCTTTCTATTTTGTTGTTAAATGTTAAAAAAATTGAATATAGTACATTAATTGCAAAGGGTATCTTATATTTCTAAAGTTAGTTAAATATAACTAACTTACATCACTACTTATTGCACATATAATCATTTCAAATGGGGGCGTAATCAGCCTCAAATTATTAGAAAACATGGATATTAAAGAGGTTGTATACCCTTTTAAATTTTTTACCTATAATAAGGCTTACCTGTAGGTAAAATTAATATCTCCTTAACCTGTATGGTTTAGGAGATATTCACTTTGCATGCAGCCGCTGACATCAGTGGCGCATGCGCTGTGAAGGCCTGGCTGAAGGTCCAGCAGATGCCACCAGACCTTGCCGGGAAGAAGACTCCCAGGAGTTACATAATCGTGGCTCTGGTCACTCACATCGCTGGAGCGTGAACCTGGAAAAAATGCAGAGGAAAAATGTCACCTCCATCGTGAGATACTGTATACATTATCCGGTGCAGAGATCCCACACTGTAGCAGTAAAACTGCTATAGGGTGGACCTTAAATGGGTAAAGTTCACCTTTTGAAAAATATAAATAAATGTGCATTTATTTATTTATCTTCTAAGGAGCCTAGAAAGCATTGCATCTGCTGATTGAGGGTGTAACCTCAGGCTCCTGCAGACTCTCGTGATAGCTGTCTGCCCATACATCGAATAGGCAGGGAGTTACCTTTTAGAGCATGAAGAATCAATGAACTACCAGAGCTCTCACCAGCGCCCTCGTAGTTCATTGAAATCTACAAGCTGTCAGCCGCAATGGCTGGCGGTACTTATAGGCATTCATTCACAGGAATGATGTGGCTGTGTAAGTGCAGCTATTCTCAATTTGTGACAGCGGGTGTGGGGAGAAGAGGCTGCAGATGCTGGAACATGTTTTAAAGGTTAACTATGCATTTAAATTCAACAAAAATATACAGTTAGATCCATATATATTTGGACACAGGCACAATTTTAGATTTTTTCAGGTATTTACCACAACATATTCAAGCTATATAATGGATATTGGCTGAAAGTGCACACTCTCAGGTTTAATTTGAGGATATGTACATCCAAATCGAAGGAAGAGTTTAGGTATGACAACTCTTAAAAATAGCCATCCCACCTTTTCAAGGGGCCAAAAGTAATTGGACTATTGAATCAAAAGCTGTTTCATGGTCAGGTGTGGGCTAGGCCTTCGGTATTTCTTCATAAATGAAGCAGGTAAAAGGTCTGGAGTTGATTATAAGTGTGCTATTTGCATTTGGAATCTATTGCTGTGAACCTACATCATGCATTCAAAGAAGTCCATGCAAGTGAAACAGGCCATTATAAGCCCTTGTACACACGGTCGGAAATTCCAACCACAAAATCCGTAGGATTTTTTCAGATGGATTTTGTCCGAAACTGGTGTTGCATACACACGGTCGGACAAAGTTGTCAGAAAATCTGATTGTTCGGAACGTGATGACGTTCGTTCGTTATGACGGGACTACATTCAGGCTAGTAGCCAATAGCTTTGGTCTCGTAATTTGATCTGAGCATGCGTGGCACTTTGTCCGATCGTAATTCTCTACAAAGTCTGATCGGATCATGTTGTCAGAAAATGTTATATCCAGCTCTCAAACTTTGTTGGTCGGACATTCCGACGGAAAAAGTCAGATGGAGCCCACACACAGTCGGATTATCCGACAACACGGTCCGATCGGACATTTTCCGTCGGAATTTCTGACCGTGTGTACAAGGGCTTAGGCTTCACAAATGAAACAAATTCATCAGAGAGATAGCAATATTAAGAGTGGCCAAATAAACCGTTTGGTACATTCTGAGGAAAGAAGAACACACTGGTGAGCTCAGCAACATAAAAAGGCCTAGACGTCCACGGAAGACAACAGTGGTGGATGATCGCAGGATCCTCTCTATGGTAAAGAAAAACCCATTCTCAATATCCAGACAAGTGAAGGACACTCTCCAGGAGGTGGTAATATCATTATCAAAGTCTGCAAGAAAGAGAAGACTTCACAAGAGCAAATACAGAGGGTTCACCACAAGGTGGAAACCATTCCTAAGCCTGAAGAATAGAAAACCCAGATTACACTTTGCCAAAAAATAACTAAAAAAGACAGACCAGTTCTGGAAATTCTTTGGACGGATGAAACTGAGATTAATTTATACCAGAATGATGGGAAGAAAAAAGTGTGGATAAGGCTTAGAACAGCTCATGATCCAAAGCACACGTCATCTGTAAAACATGGTGGAGCTTGCAGTGTGATGGCATGGGAATGCATGGCTTCCAGTGGCATTGGGTCATTGGTGTTTATTGATGATGTGACAGAAGACTTTAGAAGCTGGATGAATTCTGCAATGTTTAGAGATATATTGTCAGCACAGATTCAGCCAAATGCAGCAAGGTTGATTGGACCGTGCTTCACAGTACAGATGGACAATGATTTAAAACACACTGCTGCATGCAACCCATGGGCTTTTGAAGGAAAAGAAGTGAAATATTCTGCAGTGGCCGAGTCAATCTTCTGATCTCAACCTGATCTCAACACAATTGAGCATGCATTTCACTTGCTGAAGGCAAAACTAAAGTCAGAAAGACATACAAAGAAAGAACAACTGAAGAAAGCTGCAGTTAGAGCCTGTGTCCAAATATATATGGACCTAAATGTATAGATAATTATGGATTAAACATAGAAGTCTGCAAGAAAAAAGAAATTAAATAATATCATATTTTCAAAAGTAGCTTGGTCAGAGATTGCAATTTAGGAGATAATACTGTTTCCAGGAGGAGTGATTGCATTTACATTCACTCATTTATAAATTGAGTTAGTAAGGTAATATAAAAAGCTCATTTATAACATGTTACTTTAGGGCAGCTCACTAAATACATACATTATACTGATCCACTAAACATATAGCTAATATTAATAATCTTATAATATAGTAATAAGCTATTAAACAGACAATTATTTTTTCATTTTACTATTTGGAAATATTTCAAAAGTACCTACCGATAGTTTATGAGAATCAACAACCTGCACTCAGCTGATGTGATTTTCTGAATGATGAAAAAGAAAAGAGTCACTTTAGGGCCCACATAAATCTATTCACATACATTTACTATAATATGTGTTATTCTACGTTTTATTGCATGTGCTAAATTACTTAGTATTTATTTTACCATGTATTAAAATACATTAGAATTCACTGTTTCCCTTTGTAGTCCCCTGAACTATACAATAATACAACAAAATACACAAAAATTGTGCAAAAAGTTGTGAGAACACTTTTTTAACGTTACCACTAGGGATGAGCTTTGTGTTCGAGTCGAACGTATGTTCGACTCGAACATCAGCTGTTCGCACGTTCGGTGCATACCGAACATTATGGACCATTTGCGTCCAATTCGTGTGGCGCTCACAGCCCACAATGCACTGCGCCATCGCAGTGCATTGCTGGCTCATGATTGGCCAAGCATGCACTGTGACCCCACATGCTTGGCTATTCACAGCGCCGGCAGCGAAGAAAGAAATAATTGGCCACAGGCAAGATGCCTGTGGCCAATTATAGCTCAGGGGGTTTAGGACACGCCCCAGCGAGGTGGCCTTGTGTTGTGCGTTCTGGCTTGCAGGGAAAGAGCTAGATAGGCAGGGACAGTGTGTTCTTTTCTCAGGCATCTGCAGGAGTTAGTGGGTGTTGGGTGCCTCCAGTGGAGTATACACCTGTATCTACCCTTTGTTGCTGGTGTTCTCTCATACAGGCATCTGCAGGAGTCAGTGGGTGTTGTGTGCCTCCAGCACAGTATACACCTGTATCTACTCTTTATTGCTGGTGTTCTCTCATACAGGCATCTGCAGTAATTAGTGGGTGTTCTGTGCCTCCAGCACAGTACAGTATACACCTGTATCTACCCTTTATTGCTGGTGTTCTCTCATATAGGCATCTGCAGTAGTTAGTGGGTGTTGCGTGCCTCTAGCACAGTATACACCTGTATCTACTCTTTATTGCTGGTGTTCTCTCATACAGGCATCTGCAGTAGTTAGTGGGTGTTGTGTGCCTACAGCACAGCACAGTATTCACCTGTATTTACCCTTTATTGCTGGTGTTCTATCATACAGGCATCTGTTAGTTAGTGGGCGTTGTGTGCCTCCAGCACAGCACAGTATACACCTGTATCGACCCTTTATTGCTGGTGTTCTTTCATACAGGCATCTGCAGGAGTTAGTGGGCATTGTGTGCCTACAGCACAGCACAGTATACACCTGTATCTACCCTTTATTGCTGGTGTTCTCACATACAGGCATCTGCAGGAGTTAGTGGGTTTTGTGTGCCTACAGCACAGTATACACCTTTTTCTACCCTTTATTGCTGGTGTTCTATAATAAAGGCATCTGCAGGAGTTAGTGGGTGTTTTGTGCCTCCAACATAATATACACTACCCAATTGCTGGTTTTCCCATGTCCCTGCAGGCCATTATGTCTGGAAGGCCAACAAGGAGAGGCAGACAGTCACGAGCCAATAAAAGAGGGCAAGCAGGCTCTGTGTCTAGAGACAACAGTGCTGGTCATGGATTCGGTGCGTCGTCATCAGCAAGTGGCCATGGGACACGCTTGTCCTTATTTTCGGCAGCTGGACGTGTTGAGCCGCATCATGCCGAAGACTTGGTAGAGTGGATGACCAAGCCCTCTTCATCCTCCTCATCCTCTCTCACCCAGGCTCAAGGTACTAGTAAAACAGCTGCCAACGCTTCCTCCTTCCTTGTCTCAATGTCATCAGTCACTCCTTCCCTAGACCCACCACGTCCTCCTGAGGAGTCCCCCGAACTGTTTGAGCACAATGTTGGATACATGCTCCAGGAGGATGCCCAGTGTTTTGAAGGCTCTGATGATGATACCCAGCTAGAGGAAGGCAGTAGCGTGAGCGCAGAGAGAGGGGATGCTCAAGAAGGACAGCAATCTGGCAGTCATGTTCCACCAGCTGCAGCATACTGTCAGGTTTGCTCCAGTGATGAAGAGGGAGGGGATGATGAGGTCACTGACTCCACATGGGTGCCTGATAGGAGAGAGGAGGAGGAGGAGGAGGCACATCTCCAACGAGGCAGGATGACCTCCGGGGGCCAGCTTAGGGGCAGCACACCAACTGAATCACACCGCTCCGCCTGTGCAGGGCGCTGCCTCTGCACATTATTCCAAAACTTCTTTGGTGTGGGCCTTTTTTGAGACGAGTGCATCAGATCGCACCACTGCTATTTGCAACATATGTGTCAAGTGGATCTTGCCAAAACATCAGCCGCTTGGGCACCACATGCTTGGCCAGAGATATGTTAACCTGCCATGCAGCTCGTTGGCAAGCATACCTTAAAGACCCACACCAAAGAACAAAGCGGACCTCTCCTTGCTCCTCATAAGCTGGCATCTCCAACCCCACTAGACCTTCAGTCCTCTCTGAAACCTGCACTGAGATGAATGAACGTGTAGAATTAGGTGTGTCACAGCCAAGTACTTGCGGGCACTCTGCTAGCAGTACACCCACGTCCAATTGTAGCAGGCAAATTTCCCTGCCCCAGCTTCTGGACCGTCGAAAGAAGTTCACTCCCAGCCATCCACATGCCCAGCGGTTAAATGCTAGCTTGGCTAACTTGCTAGCACTTCAACTGCTGCCTTTTCAGTTGGTAGACTTGGCCCCCTTCTGTGAGTTTGTGCAATGTGCGGTTCCTCAGTGGCAGGTCCCCAAACACCACTTTTTTTCATGGAAGGGGATTCCGGCTCTCTACTGGCATGTGGAAGGCAATGTCCTTGCCTCGCTGGACAGGGCGGTCAGCGGTAAGGTGCATATTACCGCTGACTCATGGTCCAACAGGCATGGACAGGGACGTTGCCTATCTTTCACAGCCCATTGGGTCACTCTTCTGGCAGCTGGGAAGGATGCAGGACAAGGTGCAGTAGTGTTGGAAGTTGTTCCGCCGCCACGCCTCCAAAATGCAACTACTGGTTGTGATACACCTCTCTCCTCCACCCCTTCCTCTTCTTCTTCCTCCGTGGCCTCTTCCAGTGCCCTGTCCTTGGAACCAGCGGTGCTCCGTAGGCATTCAAGGGGCTACGCAAGTACGCAGGCAAAAAGATGCCATGCCGTGCTTGTGCTGGTTTGTTTGGGGGACAGGAGCCACACTGGGGCAGATATTTTGTCAGCTTTGCAGGGGCAGGCCAAGAGGTGGTTGACGCCACGCCAGCTTAAGCCAGGAATGGTGGTTTGCGACAATGGCCCCAACCTCCTCTCCGCCCTCCGACAGGGACAACTGACCCATGTGCCCTGTGTGGCTCACGTCCTTAACCTGGTAGTGCAGCGGTTCTTGGGCAGGTACCCGGGCTTATAGGATGTCCTGAGGCAGGCCAGGAAAGTCTGTGTGCATTTCCTCCGATCATTTAATGCCAGTGCTCGGCTGGCTGAGCTCCAAAAGGAGTTGAACCTGCCCAAGAACCGTCTTATATGTGACATGCCCACCAAGTGAAACTCAACGTTGGCCATGCTGCAGCGGCTGCACATGCAGCAGAAGGCCATCAATGAGTACCTGTGTGACTACGGCACCAGGACAGGGTTAGGGGAGCTCGGTTTTTTCTCACCACGCCAGTGGGCCATGATCAGGTATGCATGAACTGTCCTGTCACCATTTGAGGAGGCCGCGAGGATGGTGAGCAGTGACAGTGCATGCATCTGTACCTCTTGTCCACCTGTTGGAGCATACACTGTGTGGAATAATGGACAGGGAACTTGAGGCAGAACAGAGGCAGGAGGAGGAGGACTTCCTTGCCTCTCAAGGCCCCCTTTATCCAGACAGTGTTCCTGCTGTCCCACCCATCACACCTGAAGAGGACAAGGAGGAGGAGGAGGCTTGTGTCAGCATGGAGGTGGAGCCTGACACTCAGCATCATCAGCAGCAGTCTTTTAGGGATGATTTACAGTCCCAAGAAACACGTGGACTTGTACGTGGCTGGGAGGAGGTGGCTGCGGATCATGTTGTCCTTAGTGACCCAGAGGACTCCGGACCGAATGCATCAGCTAACCTATGCTGCATGGCCTCCCTGATCCTGCAGAGCCTGCATAAGGATCCTCGTATTCTTCAGATCAAGGAGAGGGACCATTACTGGCTGGCCACTCTCCTTGATCCACGGTACAAGGGTAAGGTCGTGGACCTTATCTTGCCGTCGCAGAGGGAGCAGAGGATGAGACATCTCCGGGAGGCCTTGCAGAAATGTCTGTGCAACGCGTTCCCAGAGACTGGGATGTTTCAAACTCCTGGTCCTGGACAACGTGTTGCTGAGGCTTCGGTCAGTCACAGAAGGACCGGTGGAGAAGGTGGCCGTCTGACCGATGCGTTCAGACAATTTTTTAGTCTGCAGCCCCAAGGTATGATCGATTCCAGCAACCATCGCCAGCGTCTGATTTACATGGTGCAGGAATACCTAGGGGCAAGGTCAGACTTGGACACCTTTCCCACCAAAAATCTTCTGGCTTACTGGGTCTTGAGGATGGATCACTGGCCAGAGCTTGCACAGTATGCAATTGAGCTACTGGCCTGTCCTGCATCCAGCGTTCTTTCGGAATGCACCTTCAGTGCTGCTGGTGGCTTTGTAACCGATCACAGGGTGCACCTGTCCACCGACTCGGTTGATCGACTGACCTTCATAAAGATGAATCAGTCTTGGATCACCACCAGCTACCAAGCACCTGAAGCTGATGTAGCCGAATAATTTTTTTTTTAATGTCACATCCCTTCAAGACTGCCTATGCTGATGCTGAGTGACTGCCCTGGTATGTTGACTGACTATCCTTTCCTCCTCAATTATCCCGCTGATATCTTGGAAGAACATTTTTGGTTCTGGGTGATGCCACCAGCCCAGTTTTTCAGCCCCTGTTTAACAGGGGCGAGTAATTAAAATTTTTGATGCAAAGCTTTGCAGCAGGGCTCATTCCTGCACTCCAACTAGAGTGTATGGGAGAGGTTGCAGTGTATAGGCCCAATTTTTCAGCCCCTGTTTAACAGGGGCATGTAATACAATTTTTGATGCAATGCTTTGCAGCAGGACTCATTCCCACACTCCAACTAGAGTATCTGGGAGAGGTTGCAGTGTTGTGGCACCAGCAAGCAGTGCCTAAGGCCCAATTTTTCAGCCCCAGTTTAACATGGGCATGTAATTACAATTCTTGATATAATATTTCACAGCAGGGCCCGTTCCAGTGCCCACCAAGAGTCACTTTGAGGGCTTACAGTGTTGTGGCAACACCAACACCTTAGGCTCCTATTTCTACAGAGCATATAGGGCAGGCCCCTACTTTCAAACATCCAACTTACAAACGTCTCCTACTTGCAAACAGAAGGAGACAACAGGAAGTGAGATGAAAAAAGACGGACTGCAAAAAATGTTTTCCAAAAAGCTTAAAAATACTTGTACTAGTTAAAACAGATTCTACTGATTGGGATGGGTGCAGGGAAAAAGAAGGAAAGGGAGAAAAAGAAAGCTCAGTTATTTAAGGACATTCAGGAATTGGAGCAAAATACTAGACTTAAAGGGGTGTGAGATAGACAAGAGCTAGTAGCTAAAAAGAGAGAGATAGAAGAGTGTCTTGAACAGGAGAGGAAAACAGCATTCCACAATATCAATAAGGATAGATATCAGTGGGGAAATGGGTCGGGGAAATGGATGGCGAGAAGGGTGAAGGAACAAAAGAATAGGACCTTTATCCCAGCGGTCAGAGAAAGGGTGTGGTGTGATTCTCCACTCCGGATATTGCGGAAAATTTCCACTCTTATTACAGCGCCCTATATAATATAGGTCAGAGACGTGAAGACAGCGGAAAATGAAGTGAAGTGGTAGGAGACTATCTATGGGAGATGGACTTCCCAAAGGGGGGAGTGAAGATATGGAGGCTTTGGAGGCCCCCTATATCGAAAGAGGAAGTTGAGAAAGCAATAAAAAGTACAGCCCTGGGGGGAAGCCCGGGTCCCGATGGATACTCCATCCTATATTACAAGAAGTTTCATAAGTATTTAGCCACCAAGCTTTGCGAGTACTTTAACGCAGTTGGAGCAGGGGAGAACTTCTGGGAGGAGGGCCTCCTTGCCCACATCACCCTAATACTGAAAGAGGGTAAAGATCCAGCAGCTCAGGAGAGTTACCATCCAATCTCATTACTAAATGCAGATATAAAGATCTTCGCAAAAATAATAGCAGATAGACTAAAAGCACATCTTCCGAAATGGATCCATATGGATAAGGTAAGGTTTGTTCAAGGGCAGGAAGGGAGAGATAATGCATTGAAGTCTATACTACTGATGCAGGAAGGCACCAGGAGAGGTACCTCCACAGTACTCATGTCAGTGGATGCCGAAAAGGTTTTGGACAGAGTCGATTGGGGGTTTATGTTTGAGACACTGGAATATCTGGACTTGGGTGAGAGGATGATGAGATGGATTAAGTCCCTGTATTTTCACCCGACGGCTAGAATAAGAGTCAATGGCTCCCTGTCTTGCCCCCTTGAATTGTTCAACGGGACAAGGCAGGGATGCCGACTCTCACCACTCCTCTTTGTAATTACGCTGGAACCTCTCCTGGTGGCAATACGGAAAAATCAAGATATTCAGGGAATTCAGGTTGGGGGGAGAGAATATAATGCGTCAGCGTTTGCCGACGATTTATTATTATATATAGCCAAACCTAGAACAACTATCCCAATAATCCTGAAAGAGTTAGAGAAGTATGGGAGATTTTCTAACTTTTAAAAAAATATGACTAAGTCCGAGATTTTGAACTTGACCCTGCCAGAAACAGAGGAGAGGGCAATTTCAGCTGATCTCCCGTTTAAGTAATGCAAAAGCGAACTGAGTTATTTAGGGATAAAATTGACAGCTCAAATAGCAGACTTATATGAAGCCAATTATATACCCCTTCTCAATAAAATCAAAGATCAACTGACTAGAATGCAGTATAAAGCACTCACTTGGACAGGAAAGATAAACGCAGTCAAAATGTTTATACTGCCTATGCTAATTTATACATTTCAAATGGCCCCAGTCCCTCTCCCCCAGACTTTTTTTTAGCAAGTTAAAATCTATGGTGGTGAAGTTTATTTGGTCTCGCAAATGCCCCCGTATTGCTTATAACACACTGGTGAAAGATAAAGACAGAGGGGGACTAGCATTGCCAGCGTTTAAAAAATACTACAAAGCCACAGTGATCTCGAGATTAACAGACTGGCTTCATAATAGGATGGAGAAGAGCTAGGCGGAGCTAGAAATTACGTTGAGCAGAACTGATATTGGTAAAATTATATGGATACCTCCTCAGTATCGAGATTTAGGAGTAAGCACGAGTATTCTAACAAATAACACTTTAAAAATTTGTTACAGAATTAATAAGAGACACAAATGGGACTATAACTCCCCACTAATGTCACTTTTAGACAGAAATCATTTTAGGCCGGGGAAGGAGGAGCACTTATATTTTAGTAGGTGGGCTAAAAGGGAAGAAATATCACTACAGGACGTGATGAAAGGGAATAGAATTCTCAGTTATTGTGAAATTACACAGGAATGGGGACACAAATCACTAGATATATGGAGACACACGCAAATTCAACACTTTACACAAAATTTACCACAGCCATTACGAAGCTGGAGGCAGTTGAGACCATTAGAGAAATTGTTGAAATCCCCACAAAGTTTAGAGAGAAGAATATCTAAAATATATAAAATATTAAGTGGGGAGGCGGATCAGGAAATTCCAGCTTATTTGGGAAAATGGGAAGAAGAACTGGCTCCCTTAAGAAATGATGAACATAGGAATAAAATAATTAGGCTGACTCATTCAACAGCAAAACATACACAAACTATTGAAATGTCCTATAAGCTATTGGCTAGGTGGTATATGACACCCCAGAGGATACATAGTATAAGTGGAGACGCCCCCATCAACTTGTTGGATGGGTTGCACTGCACGGGGGACTTTTATACACCTTTGGTGGGAGTGTCCCAAAATACAATCCTACTGGGACGAAGTAATAGAAACATTCTTTATAACAGGAGATAGGATTGAAAAAAAAACATGGGTATGCCTGTTCCATGATTCAGAGAAGAGTGTGGCACAATATAAATTGACGCTAACTCCGTATTTACTAAATGCAGCTAAAGCCTTGATCCTAATAAAACCAGTTCCCCAAAGCCTTGATCCTATGCCTCTGGAAATCCCAACAGCCCCCGACAATAAAAGAGTGGATTGAGAGGGTCGATCGGACAAGAGTTATAGAAGAGTCCATACACATAACGGAAGAAACAGGGGAAAAATATCAAAGGGTAGGGCAAAAATGGCTGATATTTAGGAAAACTGAGAGATACCTGCGAATATTAGAGGAATAAGATGAGAAGACAGAGAGATAGAGAGAGAGATAAGGGGATTGTTGGGTATCTTATATAAAAGTTTGGGTACGGGGTTCCCCTTATTATCCGTATAAGACCCAAAAGGGGCTGGTAATGGGCACGGGGGCTACCCATGCCATTTTTCTCAAGATTTTCATCCGTGTTGCCGGAATCAGACATGACATTAAAACCGCAAGCAGTTTTAAATGACTTTTTTTCCGTTAAATGTCATTTTGTGCAGGGACTGTTCTAAACACGGGAAACACATGGCACTTCACAGGCATACTATAGACACCCCCCAGGCACGATATTTAAAGGAATATTTCACTTTTTTTCACTTTAATCGTCATTAAAATCAGTGCTCCAGAAAAAACTGCAGTTTTTAAAAACATTTAAGGCATTGACCCATGTCCCCTGGGGAAGGAGCCTGGTCCCCAAACCCTTTTTAGGACAAGATTTTGCATATTAGCCATTCAAATTAGCACTTTTTATTTTGAACGTTCGAGTCCCATAGACTTCAATGGGGTTCTAAACTTTGCACGAATTTTCGGTCCGTTCGAAAGTTCTGGTGCGAACCGAACTGGGGGGGTGTTCGGCTCATCCCTAGTTACCACTTTGTGTTGTAATATGAACAGTCTACATCAACATTTATTCATCTTTGTTCCTAGCATGCTCAGAGCTTAAAGTGACATTAAACCCCAAACCAAAAATGTATTATATTGCAGCCATAGCTGTGTGCACACCTTAATCACCATATGTGGTGCAGATTCCCTCTGTTTAGGCAAAATTCTATAATCTTATCATAATCACTCAATGGAACAAGACCCCAGCCCCCTCTGACAACACGGGGAAAGGCATAGGGAAGTCCCCGTGTGTCAGAGAGGGGCGAGGTCACCGGGTGGCCCCGTCCTCCATTATATAAGTGCTATCACCTGAACAGAAGCGTCACACAGTGGGAGACTCCCATTGAGGTGGATCATCTGGAGGACGAAGCAGAGAAGAAGAAGCTGGAGGAAGATGCAGGACGAGAAGACCAGAGGAAGAAGCAGAGGAAGAACAAGATGGAGGAAAAAGAACACCAAAGGAACACCAGAAGAAGATGGAAGAAGGAGTGGTGAAAGAAGAAGACATCAATAAAGGAATTGTCAAAAACCATCTATTGTCTTTTTTAACATTTTTGACACTTTGGTGAAATGGTAGGGGTACATTTGTACCCCATTACCAATCCCACCAGAGGCGGGATCTGGGGGTCCCCTTGTTAAAGGGGGCTTCCAGATTCTGATAAGCCCCCCGCCCACAGATCCCCACAGCTACTGGGCAAGGGTTGTGGCTTGTGAGTACCCCAAAGCACCCTCCCAATGTTGAGGGCATGTGGCCTGGTACGGTTTAGGAGGGGAGGGCGCTCTCTCGTCCCCCCTCTTTTCCTGCAGCCTGTTAGGTTGCTGCTCGGAAAAGGGTCTGGTATGGATTTTTGGGGGGACCCCACGCCATTTAAAAAAAAAAAACAGTTCTTAACCAGTTCCCGACCAGTGTATGTCAATGTACGTCAGCAGAATGGCACGGGCAGGCATATTGGCGTACAGGTACGTCCAATCTTTAATGCCGCCCTGCCATCGCGAGCGCGCCACCGGTGGTGCACTTGTGTGCTGGTCGGGACCCCCGTGAGTCCGGTCGCGGGTTCCGCGGACTCGATCGCCACGGGCATACCCACGATCGTCTCGCGGGGTGGCCGAACCGAGAGATGCCGTTGTAAACAGCATCTCCCGTTCTGCCTAGCAACTAGTGACGCTGATCTCTGCTCCATGTGATTGGAGCAGAGATCAGTGTTCACTAAATGAAAGCCCAGCCCCCAACAGTTAGTAACACACCCCTAGGAACACTTAACCCCTACACTGCCACCCACTGGTTAACTCCTTCACTGCCAGTGTCATTTACACAGAAATCATTGCATTTATATAGCAGTGATTGCTGTATAAATGACAATGGTCCAAAAAATTGTCAGAAATGTCCGATGTGTCCGCCATAATGTCGCAGTCACAATAAAAATCGCTGATTTCCGCCATTACTAGTAAAAAAAAATTATTAATAAAAATGCCATAAAATTATCCCCTATTTTGTAAATGCTATAACTTTTGCGCAAACCAATCAATAATAACCAAAAATATGTAGAAGAATATGTATCGGCCTAAACTGATGGAAATTTTTTTTTTTATATATTTTTGGGGATATTTATTATAACAAAAAGTAAAAAATAATGCGTTTTTTTCAAAATTGTCGCTTTATTTTTGTTTATAGCGCAAAAAATAAAAACTGCAGGGGTGATCAAATACCACCAAAATAAAGCTCTATTTGTGGGAAAAAAAGGACGTCAATTTTGTTTGGGAGCCATGTAGCACGACCGCGTAATTGTCAGTTAAAGAGACGCAGTGCCGAATCGCAAAATGTGGTCTGGTCTTTGGCCAGCAAAATGGTCCGGGGCTAAAGTGATTAATATCCATACCAGACCTGAAGGGCCTGGTATGGAATTTGGGGGGACCCCCATGCATTTTTTTTATTTTGATTCAGGGTTCTCCTGTGGGGGAATCTCATGCTGTTTTTATCAATTATCTTTTATGTGTATTGCCGAGACCGACAATTCATTATAGCTGCGAGTAGTTTTAAATGATTTTCTTTCCTTTAGAAATGTAATTTTGTGCAGGGACTGTTCTAAAAACTAGAAAATTGCGCCACTTTACAGGCATACTATAGACACCCCCCAGGTACGAAATTTAAAGGAATATTTCACTTTTATTGTTTCACTTTAAGCATTATTAAAATCACTGTTTCCGAAAAAACTGTCATTTTTAAAACTTTTTTTTGCATTGATACATGTCCCCTGGGGCAGGACTCAGGTCCCCAAACACTTTTTATGACAATAACTTGCATATTAACCTTTAAAATTTGATTTCTCCCATAGACTTTTAAAGGGTGTTCCACGGCTTTCGAATTTGACGTGAACACCCCAAATTGTTTGCTATTTGGCAAACAGTCCAATAGCAAATGTTTGAGTCTCCTGTTCGACCCGAACATAAAGCCCATCCCTACCGGACAGGCAAAAAAATTGGCAGAACACCTTTAAAGTCTATGGGACACAAACATGAATAATCAAAAGTGCTAATTTGAAAGGCTTATATGCAAGTTATTGTCATAAAAAGTGTTTGGGGACCTGGGTATCAATGCAAAAAAAACTTTTAAAAATGGACGGTTTTTTGGGAGCAGTGATTTTAATAATGCTTAAAGTGAAACAATAAAAGTGAAATATTCCTTTAAATTTCGTACCTGGGGGTGTCTATATTATGCCTGTAAAGTGGTGCATTTTTCCCGTGTTTAGAACAGTCTCTGCACAAAATGTTATTTCTAAAGGAAAAAAAAATCATTTAAAACTACTCACGGCTATAATGGATTGTCGGTCCTGGAAAAAAAAATGGCATGGGATCCCCCCAGTCCATTACCAGGCCCTTTGGGTCTGGTATGAATATTAACCACTTGACCACTGGACACTTCATAACCAGACCAATTTTCAGCTTTTGGTGCTCTCACATTTTGAATGACAATTACTCAGTCATGCAACACTGTACCCATATGAAATGTTTGTCCTTTTCTTGCACAAATAGAGCTTTCTTTTGGTGGTATTTAATCGCCGCTGGGTTTTTTATTTTTTGCGCTATAAATCAAAAAACACAGAAAATTTGGTAAAAAATAAATAATAGTTCCTTGTTTCTGTTACAATATATTGGCAAGTATTGGCAGAGTATTGGCAAGTATTGGCAGAGTATTGGCAGAGTTTTCGCAGTTACGGATGTTTGTGGGAGTGCGCCCCAGGGGGCACGCGAGAGCAAGATTCTGGGAGGACGTCCATGGACGCCCTCCCAGAAAAACCCAACCGTGCTGTAGCCGTCTTTCGGCTATGGCCCGGTCGGCAAGTGGTTAAGGGGAACTCCGAACCAAAATTTTAAAAAACTGAGTAGAGGCCCCCCAAATTCCATACCAGGCCCTTCAGGTTTGGTGTGGATATTAAGGGGAGCCCCACGCCAAAATTAAAAGAAAATGCCGTGGGGCTCCCCCTCAAAATCCATACCAGACACTTACCCGAGCACGCAACCTGGCAGGCTACAGGAAAAGAGGGGGATGAGAGAGCGCCCCCCCTCCTGAACCGTACCAGGCCACATGGCCTCAACATGGGGAGGGTGCTTTGGGGTAGCCCCCCAAAGTACCTTGTCCCTATGTTGATGGGGACAAGGACCTCATCCCCACAACCCTTGCCCGGTGGTTGTGGGGGTCTGCAAGGGGACACCATGATCCCGGCCTTCCCCCTGTGTGAAATGGTAACGGGGTACAAATGTTACCATTTCACAAAAAAAGTGTCAAAATGGTACAAATGACAAGACATGGCTTGGGACAAGACCTTTATTTAAAAAATAAAAATGTCCCACAAAGCCCATTCATCTTCTCTCGCTCCGCCAAAAGACCAAAAAATAAAAAACAAAACAAAGCTGTGACCGACCCGCAGGCACCCATCATATGATGCTTCATGGCTGATGACAGTCCTTTTATAACTGAGGGCGGGGCCACACGGTGACGTTCCCGGCTGACCCCGCCCCCCTGAAGCATGGGGACTTCCCCATGGCTTTCCCGGGGCATCAGTTATGTAACCAGGGCCATCTGGTTACATAAACAGGTGGCCCGCCCCCTCTGACATCCTGGGAAAGCCATGGGGAAGTCCCTGTGCATCAGAGGGGGATGGGGTCACTTATGTTTGGGCTGACCAGTTCACCTATCCCTAGGTATAATTTTTGAAGTGAAGCTAAAGCAAAGCAAACACAGGGTCTAAACAGAACTGTAAGCTAACTATTTTATTTAATGACAGGGGCTTTGACTAGCGTTCAGAGAGCTTTAACAAAGCCTGTCCAAAGACATGTTTTAAAGCAACTGTAAACTAGCCCTAAATACACATGTTTTGATAAATGTTGAATGTATTTGGCTAACTTAATTTGGAAATATATATATATATATATATATATATATATATATATATATATATATATATATACTGTACATGACGTCGTGGCTGGGTCCTGGAAGGATGCTATATTTTCCCTCTGTTTGGACTGAGGTCCCTTTAAGGGAACAAAAAGGGTTAACTCACCTGTCAGAGGAAGTGGGTATAAAACAAGACAGGAAGTTGCAGGTGGGTGTGGAGGAGTGTAAAGAAGTCTGTGGATGGTGGTTTTGTATACAGCTATAAAAGTGAACAGCAGTGTCTTGCCTGGAAGCCTCCTGGCAGGGGAAGTTACCTGCGACATAAACCATGGACTGTTTAACTGCAATAGCAGTTCTGGACTCTGGAATTCGGTGAGACTGAAACCTCCTTTTGACTGAAAAGCCTGTGTCCTGCGATTTGGCTGGTTCCCCCAACTTTAAAATACTTACATACCTATTATTTTTAATGAGTATGTTTTAAGATACTGATATTGCACCTGCAATTTTTTTTTTTATTATTAGACTTTAGTTTTTGTGCTTTGTATTAATTACAATTATGTGGTCTTGAGCCATTACTGGAATGCCAAAAGCAATAGTTCTCCTTTTGTTCTTTGTGCCTAAAGAGTTCTTTGAGAGCTGTGCATCCTTTGGAATATCTGTCAAAGAGAATTAGAAGTTGTCAGGATTGTGTATTATATTGCTTACATAACTTAGCTGTATCATAGCTTAGAATGTTTTAAGTCAAAAGTCACCGATGTTGCCACCAGGGGACACACCACTCGGATTTGTGTTTCAATGATTTTTATTAAAGGGGAACTAAAGTGTATCTGAACACCACAAAATAAAAAATGTCATTCTTTTTTTAATATGGTATTTAAAGCAAACCCAGCCATCCATCCATGCTTTATTTTTCTGAGACATCGCTTTGAAAAACACCCCTGATGCATTTCTGTCTGTGGCCATCTTGAGTAAGGGCGGATGAATCATGAAGCATTTACTTCCTGGAATCCATCTGCCTGGAGCTCAGGCATTCAGGAAGGAAGGTGTGCTTGCTTAGGAAAACCCATCCTCTCTTCCTAAAGACACAAGTTGCCTAGGCCTGAAATGTATAAAATAAAATTAAACTAGCAAATATGATATACTATAGTTATAAAAATATAGTTATAAAAATAGTCAATGTTAATTAAGAGAGTGAAGTTCCACTTTAATGTTCAAGTAAACATACAGAAGATAACAAACATTTAATAAATATAAATCATAATCACTCGATGGAACAAGAAAAGGAAAAAAGACAAAGGGCAAAGAATAGTGGAGTATTTATCATGGATTTAAAAAAATGTACATGTGATGTTTCAGCTGAAGTATATCTAAGTCAAGGATCTCAGACATTCCAGAAATCATAATTTTTTTTTTTTCATAAAACAGAGACTACCATTGATCATTATCTAGTTCAATTTTGAAACAATATATCAAAAGATAATTGACAGTGAGTTCCATGACCTTGCAATTGTAATCTGGGCCACAATGAAACTTTAAGAAATGAGTTTAGGAGAATGTCCAGAAATGCTGGAGTGTGGTTAAAGGATAACTAAATCCAAGGGCAATAGTACAAAATATTGTAACTTACATTCCTTAGTTGAGGTGGCTACATTAGTATTCTTTTTTTCATGCTAAGAAAATACAAGTACAGAAGATACCCATTGATCATGCCAGAACTGCAATGCTCTTATCACTTCCTGTGAGCTGCACGAAGATAATCTTCCATACCTCCCAACTTTCTGAGATGTCAATGAGGGACACCAATTTGCAAGAGTAAGTAGGCATAGGGCACCCCCCCCCCCCATTAGGGAATTGTACAAAAAAAAAAGATAGTTAAACCCACAAGTGCGTTTTTACCAATATTATTCCTTTATTTGGGCAGTTGGAACTTGCAAATTCAGCAATTTAGAATTTGGATGAAATGTTTACTACTGGGAAACACTTTTTGATAGATAAGTAGTAAATTTTATATACAACAATATACAGGAGATCAGACCAAAATGAGAGACACATGAAGAGGAAAGAGGGACAGAGGGAATGTGTCCTGAATGAAGACTGGTCTATCGAAATCAGGAACAGTTGGGAGCTATGACCTTCCTTCCTAGCTATCTTCTATAAACTACCAATTGCCCTAACCACCATGTAATGGGGATTAAAAGATACGAAAATGTTTGTGATTCATATCAGGAAATCATTCTAGATTAACAAACATGGCCCCTCCATAGATAAAGTGGAGCAATGACGTAGCCACCAAGGGACCGCAAGTGTGCTATTTGCAGGATTACTAGGTGAAAATAAAGCAGAATTATCTTGAAAAACGAAAACAAATGTGGCTACCCCACCAATTTTTACATTGCATTATTACACTATATTATATTTTGTATACACTGTAGGGAGAACCATAGACCCTAATGCTAGTAGTGATATATTAGTGATTTAATACATCAGTTTGTAAATGTTAATCCAATATATATGGGCTATTGGACAAGTGCACCAATAATGGAAAAATGTTTCAGGATGAGTGCATTGCCTAGAACATAAAGGGGGGTGCATTTGGTACATATTTAGCTTATCAAGTGGGAAATATATACCATCTGCCAATGAATTTATAATTAGCTTCAATAATTGAAGCTTTGATGGATATTGAGGAAATACATTTTTTGAGTGTAATCTAAAGTTTCTCTCAGGTTTAATTCTCAGTTAATCATACATGATCATTTTTCATTAAAAGAGGATAATATTTTATAGAAGGAAGAAATGCCCAGGTTGTTTATCAAATTATCTACATACATATTCAAAGTAATTTAAACTCCTATATTGCAAGATGGAAGTAAATTAATACAATTTATAATTGGATTTAAAGTGTCAAGCTGGCATAGTTTTTCAAAATACGCTATATTGTTAAAAGTATTGGAACGCCTGCCTTTACACACATGAAATTTAATGACATCCCAGTCTTAGCCCTTGTACACACGGTCGGACATTCCGACAACAAAATCCGTCGGATGAATTCCGACGGATTTAGTCCGGAAGTGTTTCGGAAGTGGTGTTGCATAAACATGGTCGGACTAAGTTGTCGGAAAGTTCCAGTTGCCAAGAACGTGGTGACGTAAGCCACGTACGACGGGACTAGAAAAGGGAAGTTCAGCACCACGTCCGGCACCCTTTGGGCTCCTTCTGCTGATCTCGTGTTTATCGCGTGTTAGTAGAAGTTTGGTGAGAGACGATTCACGCTTTTCAGATTTGTGCTTCAGATTGTTACTGCTCTTCCGTTTGTGCTTGTCGGTGCGTATCTGCTTATCAGTGCGTGTAGTCAGTAAGCATTTGTTGCTCATTGTGGACTATATCTTGGTATAGTACGCTTTGATTTGCATTGCTTATTGTCTGCTCGTTTCTGCTTTTCAGGTCGTTCTTTCAGGCATTGCTGTTTATCGGTGCTTTCTGTTGTCCGTTCTGACCAGTCGACCGTTTTAAGCCATGTTTCGTGTACGTACTCATTGTAGAGTTTGTGCTGTGCAGGGGCTTGGTGTTGGGCTTTTAGCTTTGACACAAGCCTGGTCCATAAACAGGGTGAGGAGGATTTTGTGGACCAAGAATTGGTTGCGCCAGCGTGACCAGCTCTCGCACATGCCTTTGCTCCGTGAGATCTGGGAGAATAATCCTGATGATTTCAGGAATTATCTCCGGATGACGGACCCCGTTTTTCACCGTCTGCTGGCTTTGCTGTCCCCTTATATCAGCAGGCAGGATACCTGCATCCAGCAAGCCATCACTCAGGAGCAGAGGCTAATTGCCACGTTGCGCTACTTGGTGACAGGGAGAAGCCTTTCCGACCAGAAGTTCTCCGCAGGCATCTCCCCCCAGGCTCTGGGGATCATTATTCTAGAGACCTGTTCTGCCATCATTCAGGTCCTGCAGAAGGACTATATGAAGGTAAGTTTTCTCCTTTAACATCACATTCTATGTATTTAATGATTGCTAATGTATTGGATTTCTTTCCTCATTCCCTAATTGCCCCTTTGTCCTCATGCATGCTGGAAGCTTTTCAAGTTCCTTTTTTGTCCTCCATGCATATTTGCCTTCACTAACTTTCCCAGCATTCTCTTCTGGGGCCATAAAACTATGGTCTAGTCACTTAGCAATGTATTTTGTCAGCTCCATAGTATTGCTTTCCCCTAAACACCCCCTAAAATGTTTACAAATGTTGTGTGTGTGCTTAAATTAATGCAGAGTGCCATTTTTTTTTGTTGGCCCAAACTCATTAGGAACCCCCCTCCCCCCAACTGCTAGGTCAGCTGATAGTATAATCTGCTTGCAATGTTGATGTGCAAAATTACTATTTTTTTTTTCTTGTTTCACTCCACAGTTTCCTTCAACGCCACAGGAATGGCAGACTGTGGCCTCCCACTTTGCCAGCCGTTGGGACTTTCCCAATTGTAGAGGTGCAATTGATGGGAAACACGTCTGCATTGTCCCACCCCCCAACTTGGGGTCCTACTATTATAATTACAAGGGGTTTAATAGTATTGTGATGTTGGCGGTGGTGTCAGCGACCTATGACTTCCTTTATGTGGACGTGGGCCAAAATGGCCAGATGTCGGATGGTGAGTGTTTGCACGGATGGAATTCTACTGGCGTCTCCAGAGTAGCAGTGTGGGCTTGTCACCCACAGAGGAGAATGTAGAAGAACTCCCATTCGTTTTCGTTGCGGATGAGGCTTTTGCCCCGGCAAACCACCTGATGCGGCCTTTCCCGATGAGGACCCTCACCCTGGATCAGAGGATGTTTAATTTCCGGCTGGCCAGAGCCAGAAGAGTCGTGGAGAACAATTTCGGAATACTGGCCAGCCGGTTCCGCCTATTTTTGACCCCAATCCACATGGCGGAATATAAACTAAATCAAATAGTGCTTGCCTGCTGTGTTCTGCACAATTTTTTGAAAAAACATTCCTCAAACTATGTGGTCTCAGTTGGCCCAGATGCAGACTTGCCAGAAAATGACAATCTCAGGGCCCTTGAAGCTGCTCGTCCTGGCTTGCCCCCCCCAAAGCGCCCGCGAGGTCAGAAACCAATACATGGAGTACTTTGTGGGTAGGGGGGCCATTGATATGCCAGACAATGTCTGAGGCATTATTTGAATACATTTTTATTTGAAACTCCAATAATCTTCGTTTTCATTTACTGCTTTGCTTTGTTTAAGGTGTCTCAATAGGTATTTTTGCCGTTTTTTTGGGCCTTTTTTAACAACAGAGCAAACCCAAGTTCTGAGCAAGATGAGGTGACAGTCTCTTCTTCAGATAATCTTATTATGTTGTGGGTCTGCTACACACACACCTTGTTTTTGATGATAATGTATGTAGTGCATTACTGACAAAAATATTGCTCTTTTTCAGCACCATGGCAGAAATATGTGGGGTCAGGAAAATGGCGTGATTGGGGAAATGTAAACATCACTGTGGGTGTTATTTACTAAAGGCACATCCACTATGCACTACAAGTGCACTGCAAAAGTGCACCTGAAACTGCACTTGGAGTGCAAAGTGGATTTTGCCTTTAGTAAATACCACCTATTGCCACAGAAACCAACAACTTTACTACAAATCCTGCTTTTGCACATTGAAAAAGGAAGCCACACATTGTTGTTAATTTCACTTTTTACTCAAAGCACATTCACATGTGGGTTTTACAACAAACCAACATATTTGGTGTATAGAAAACATTATTTTGGGTAACACTTTTATAACTTGGCGTTTTTCTGTAAACAGGCATGTATCAAAGCATAACATACAGTACACAGGAACTTACAAAGTTCAACTTTGAAAAGTGAAGACAATATCAGACATGAGTATGAACAAACTGTACTGATATTGCCTTCATCGGATGGGGTGTCAACCCTGGAAAAGCCAAATTTGGAAGATGCACACACATTGAGAATACAAAAGTGGCCATTTTTCTCCTGATCTCATGCCTAATGTCAACATGTGCCATCTCCCATCATGGGGTTATCAATGTACATGTTTTGGGGGTGCAACCCCTTCATCTCAGCCACTTTCCACAAAACACGTACATTGATCCCCCATGATGGGAGATAATACATGTTGACACACTGTGTGCATCTTCCAAATTTGGCTTTTTGCAAAATATCAAAGTTTTTTTGAAAAAAAAAAAAAATATGCTAGCTAGTTTGGGGTGTCTCAGATTCTCCCCAAAACATCAGTGATGTTCTTCATTTTCTGTTGAACATCATTGATGTTTTTCTGTATATTTTCTATATCGCTTTTGCACCCCATTATCTCCCCAATGAGGATCTGGGCACTTTCACTGGTACATACATTGATTAGCTTACCGGAAGCTGTGGTCTCCAACACTCACCTGTTGTGGTGACAATTTGTCCAACTTCAACAATCTCTCCTTCCTCCTCTGCTTCTGGTGTTG
Source organism: Lithobates pipiens (assembly GCF_037356315.1). Classification (NCBI taxonomy): domain Eukaryota; kingdom Metazoa; phylum Chordata; class Amphibia; order Anura; family Ranidae; genus Lithobates; species Lithobates pipiens. The sequence continues at coordinate 297,516,346 of NW_027507764.1, forward strand.
GAATTTCCCCTTCTTTGGGAGGTGTGGGGTCCCTGGTGTCCTCAGACATCCTTAGTCTTCTCTCCCCTATGAGAATGTAAAAAAGGAATACTTAGCACACAGAGGGCAGAAGTAGGAATATGAAACATTGCTTGGAAGTGTGGTACAATTGTGTTTTTTGGCCGAGTTCAAAGGTGAGAACATTATTTTGGACACTTTCTAAAGATGGAATACTTACCTGCAGTGTGAACAAATGTAGTAAAGTGTAATTTGGGAAAACATTGTGTTGGGAGTGGGCTAACGAACGATGTTTACTACGAACGATTGAACCCATGAACTTGAAAGTGGCCATTTTAAACTGTACAACATTAAATCAAAGCACATGGAGCATTATGCAAGCAATAATAATAATATGATCACACGACAACTACTTACGTTTTTGAAGAACTCGCTTGATCCTTCTGTACTGATCATGTTACCTCAGTTTCAGGTCTGACCAGCGTTTTCTTAGTTGATCCTTGGATCGTCGTACCCCAAAACTCTTCTGAAGACTCTTCACAACTTTAGCCATGATCTTGGCCTTTCTGATATTTGAGTTTGGGTAAGGTCCATACTTCCCATCATAGTCGGTTCTCTTCACTATGTCCACCATCTCTAACATCTCTCCAAAAGACATATTTGTGGCCTTAAATCTTCTCCAGGATCGGGACGTTTCAGGCTCCGGGCTTTCCTCGTCCTCCTCCTCGTTAGTGGAATTAGCATACCCCTGCTATGTCTCCGCCATGTGCTCTCCCCACTGCGCCAAAAGAGAAGGGGCGGGGAATAGTCTGGAAAGAACCTCAGGGGCGGGCGGAGTTTCACTCATGCGCACTATAGATAAAACGCAACACGCGTGCGTCATACGTACGATCTGTGAGCAGAGTGAGGAGCTGACGTGCTGATCGCGCAAACGAAGGTACAATTTTTAACTTGGTACATCACTAGCCTATACTGCTTCTATATTGGCCTATGTTGGGACAAGATTAGGAGAGTTTAGCATGGCATTATTATTATTAGGGTGTGTCTTGTGTTGTGTCTTGCAGACAAGATGGATCCCTTCAAGAACTCCAATTTTATGGGGCTATTCATTGATCTGCTCAGGGAGGTGCCCTGCCTGTGGCAGAAGAACAACCCCTTTTATAATGACTGAAGAAAGAGGAAGGCAGGCTGGAGAAACTTCTTGCTTTGGTTACGATCGTGGTCCCCACGGCAGACATGACCTATGTGATGTTTAAAATTGGTCCCCCGAAGAGTACATATCTCAGAGAGCGAAAGAAGCACCAGGATTCCCTGAGATCAGGATATCCAGATGCCATTTATGTCCCCAGGATTGTGTACTACGAGAGGCTGCATTTTCTGGTAGACCAGGGGGAACCCACGCCACCACTCTACAGTCTTCCTTCAAGGCTTCCTTCACCCCCAGCTGAGGCTTCTGATGTCCAACCTGGGCCTTCCAGGCAGCAACATGTGGAGGGGCCCAGCTTGAGACAGGTATAGCATTGTTGAACATATTTCTTGTCGTACATTTAATGATGTTAACTAGATATTATTATTGATCAGTAAGTTATGAATTAACAAAGTGGTTTACATATCAATAGACAGTAGAGACCAAAAATGATTGGGACAAGAATGAAAAATGCTGGGCTCAGAATGATAGTCTGTTCTATTTGGCAACATTCAATTTGCAACAGTCATGAGCACAAAATTGTGTGATTGATGACCAAAAAACTAAAACTATGTCCCATTTTCATACATAGGAAGTCCTCAGCCGGGAGGAGGCTGTGGCAAGTGGCAGCCGGGAGGTTGACCATGGCCCTCCTTCTCCTCCTCCTGCCACAACTACAGGAGCCGAGCCACAGCCTGGAAGGAAGCCTGAAGGAAAGTGCCCAAGGAAGACCAGCGAGTGATGGCCTGGGTTCAGTCTGATCTGACAGAAGATGCAGCCTCTTGTAGAACCACAGCCTGGGGACATAGATGGCATCTGCTCTTCCTGATCTCTTGGACTTCTGGACCAGACTGCTCTCCCTGAGATATGTACTCCTCAGGCCACCAATTTAGCATTTTCAAATTAGTTCATGTCTGCCCTGGGGGCCAAAGGCTTCGCCAAATTGACCAGTTTCTCCAGCGTTGCCTTCCTGTTTATTTGTTTGACACCTAAATAAAGTTTTTTTTTGGTTGAAGAAATACTTGCGTATGTGTTTTTTCAAAAAGGACAGTTTATTTGTGAGTAGGCAGGTACATTTCAAAAATACAAAGTGAAATGAATAACAAGGGGCACCAACACCAAACAACCTCCTGTAGATTAAAAAAGAAAAAAAATAATAAATTAAAAAGATAATAATGGTGTTGTGGTAAGTTGACACACAAAACACACCAAAAAAAATGCAAAGATGAGCAAACTGTCAAAAAAGGAGATGGTGATTAAAAAAAACCAACCACAAAATTAAAAAAATTTAAATAAAAATGATTGGGGAGATGTGACGAATTAAAATATTGTATTGCTGAAATGAGTAAAAAGAATAAAGAAATATGTTTGGGAGAAGTGTGTGTGTGAATATGAGCATCAAAACAACTTCATTCTTGCAGCATTGTAAAGAAAAAGAGAATGCGCTGCATGAAAGAATTTTTAACATTGCAACGTGACGAATGTGCTATATCGGTTAACAAGTGGTAGTTTTACCTGAGCGAGAGCTTCCGTCTCAGAATTTTATTGTGAGCATGTGTGGCACCTTGAACGTCGGACTAGGCTACATACGGTCGAAACTTACGCGATCGGATCATGTTGTTGGTAAATTTTATAGCCAAGCTGTAAAACTTGGTCCGTCGGATTTTCCGAAGGAAACAGTCCACACACGGTCGGATTATCCAACAACACAGTCCTATCGGACATTGTCCATTGGAATATCCGACCGTGTGTACAAGGGCTTAGTCTGTAGTATTCAATATTGAGCTGGCCCACCCTTTGACACTATCAGGCCGCGTACACACGGGCGGACTGTTCGCCCAACTTTGTCCGCTGAACAGTGTTTCAGCGGACAGTCCGCCCGTGTGTGGGCTTTCAGCGGACAGTTTCAGCGGACAGTTTGACGGACAAAGTCTTTCGGAAATTCCGAAAAACTGTCCGCTGAAACTTGGTTTGAGCGGACAGTCCGCCCGTGTGTAGGCCACTTTCGAAATGAGCAAACTGTTCCCGCTCGGAGGAAAGTCTGCTCATTTCGAGCGCGTGTGAAGGTAGGCGGGGCCCGCGACGGAGACGTCGCGGGCTCCGCCGCCTGGAATGGACTTAAAGGGGAACCCCAACGCCGAAAAAAATCGGCGTGGGGGTCCCCCCAAAGTCCACAACAGACCCTTGTCCGAGCACGCTACCCGGCCGGCCAGGAAAGGGGGGCGAGCGAGCGCGCCCCCCCTCCTGAGCCGTACCAGGCCGCGTGCCCTCAACATGGGGGGTGCCTTGGGGAAGGGGGGGCCGCGCGGCCCCCCCACCCCAAAGCACCTTGTCCCCATGTTGATGAGGACAAGGGCCTCTTCCCGACAACCCTGGCCGTTGGTTGTCGGGGTCTGCGGGCGGGGGGCTTATCGGAATCCGGGAGCCCCCTTTAAGAAGGGGGCCCCCGGATACCGGCCCCCCACCCTATGTGAATGAGTATGGGGTACAATGTACCTCTACCCATTCACCTGTAAAATAAAAGTACCCCAAAAAAAAACACAACACACGAGAAAAAATATTTTATTGCACAGCTCCGGGGGTCTTCCGTCTTCGGGGGTCTTCTCGCCGGACTCCTCCGCTATCTTCGTGTAGCTCTTTTGGTAGCGGAGGAGTCCGGCTTTCTTCCTCCCCGCCGCCGGCCTCTTCTCCCGACTTCGGGGGTCTTGTCCCCCTCTTCGGTTCTTCTGCCGGGCCACCGCGCCTTCTTGTAGCTCTTTTGCAGGCGGTGGCCCGGTCTTCTGTCGCCGCCGCCTTCCGTTCTTCTGCCGGGCCACCGCGCCTTCTTATAGCTCTTTTGCAGGCGGTGGCCCGGTCTTCTGTCGCCGCTGTCGCCGTCGCCGCCTTCCGTTCTTCTTCTTCTTGTTCTTCTTCTTCTTCTCCAGGAGATGTTGACACGACGCTCTCTCCGGCCGGAATGCCAGAGCCGCCCTGCGCTGCCACTTATATAGTGACAATGGGGCGGTGTCACATGGTATATGTCACATGGGTTGGTCACATGGGTTGATGTCACATGGTGACCCCGCCCCCTTACGATGTCATAGTCCCCATGTGACATCAACCCATGTGACCAACCCATGTGACATATACCATGTGACACCGCCCCATTGTCACTATATAAGTGGCAGCGCAGGGCGGCTCTGGCATTCCGGCCGGAGAGAGCGTCGTGTCAACATCTCCTGGAGAAGAAGAAGAAGAACAAGAAGAAGAACGGAAGGCGGCGACGGCGACAGCGGCGACAGAAGACCGGGCCACCGCCTGCAAAAGAGCTATAAGAAGGCGCGGTGGCCCGGCAGAAGAACGGAAGGCGGCGGCGACAGAAGACCGGGCCACCGCCTGCAAAAGAGCTACAAGAAGGCGCGGTGGCCCGGCAGAAGAACCGAAGAGGGGGACAAGACCCCCGAAGTCGGGAGAAGAGGCCGGCGGCGGGGAGGAAGAAAGCCGGACTCCTCCGCTAGCAAAAGAGCTACACGAAGATAGCGGAGGAGTCCGGCGAGAAGACCCCCGAAGACGGAAGACCCCCGGAGCTGTGCAATAAAATATTTTTTCTCGTGTGTTGTGTTTTTTTTTGGGTACTTTTATTTTACAGGTGAATGGGTAGGGGTACATTGTACCCCATACTCATTCACATAGGGTGGGGGGCCGGTATCCGGGGGCCCCCTTCTTAAAGGGGGCTCCTGGATTCCGATAAGCCCCCCGCCCGCAGACCCCGACAACCAACGGCCAGGGTTGTCGGGAAGAGGCCCTTGTCCTCATCAACATGGGGACAAGGTGCTTTGGGGTGGGGGGGGGGCCGCGCGGCCCCCCCTTCCCCAAGGCACCCCCCATGTTGAGGGCACGCGGCCTGGTACGGCTCAGGGGGGGCGCGCTCGCTCGCCCCCCCTTTCCTGGCCGGCCGGGTAGCGTGCTCGGACAAGGGTCTGTTGTGGACTTTGGGGGAACCCCCACGCCGATTTTTTTCGGCGTTGGGGTTCCCCTTTAAGTCCATTTCAGGCGGCGGTGCCCGTGACGTCTCCTTCGCGGGCCCCGCCTACCTGTACACGCGCTCGAAATGGCCGGACTTGCCTCCGCCTTACGTGGGCGAGTCCGTTCATTTCAAAAGTTGAGCGAACTGTTTGGCAAACAGTTCGCTGAAACAGTCCGCTCGTGTGTGGGCAAGTCCGCTCATGCAAATTTTGAGCGGACTGTTGCGGCAACTGTTTGACGAACAAAGTTTCAGCGAACAGTCCCCGCGTGTGTACGCGGCCTAACAGTTTCAATTCTTCTGGGAAGGCTGTCCATAAGGTTTAGAATTGTGTCTATGGGAATGTTTGACCAGCGCATTTGTGAAGTTAATAACTGATGTGGACGAGAAGGCCTGGCTTGCAGTCCCCACTCTAATTCATCCCAAAGGTATTCTATTGAGTTGAGGTCAGGACTCTGTGTAGGCCAGTCAAGTTCCTCCACCCCAAAATTGCTCATCCATGTCTTTATAAACCTTGTTTGTGCACCGGTGCGCAGTCATGTTGGAACAGGAAGGGGCCATCCCAAAATTGTTCCCACAAAGTTAGGAACATGAAATTGTCCAAAATGTCTTGGTATGCTGATGCCTTAAGAGCTCTCTTCACTGGAACTATGGGACTTGATAGGGAAATTGTATATTTGATATTCCTTTGTATTGTACATAGCACATTCAGAAAGCATAGAAAATGTATAATATACTTAGCTGTCTTATTTGAGATGCCTTTAGACTGATCAGGTGCAATATATTGGTTTGCGATTTTGTTTTAGTTTGAAAAATTGGGCGAGAGACTGATATACAATTGTTAGGTTATATCTTCAGGAAGCCTCAAGTTATGATAGAAAAAGCATTGGACAGTAGGCAAGTTTCAGAGAAATTTGTTTTTTTTAATTTTAAAATGATGAGCTTATGTTTAGAATAGTGATTACTGCAGTAACGTAGGATATGTATGTACCGTATTTATCGGCGTATAACACGCACCCCAAGTTTAGGAGGGAAGTTAAAATAAAAAAACTTTTAGGAGCGAAGTTTAACCACTTCCCGACCAGCGCACGACGATGTACGTTGACAGAATGGCACGGGCAGGCATATTGGCATACAGGTATGTCCAATATTCAATGCCGCCCTGCCATCGGGACTCGATTGCCGCGGGCATCCCCGCGATCGTCTCACGGAGCGGCCGAATGGAGGAAATGCCGTGTAAACAGCATTTCTCCATTCTGCCTAGCAACTAGTGACGCTGATCTCTGCTCCATGTGATTGGAGCAGAGATCAGTGTTCACTAAATGAAAGCCCAACCCCCCCACAGTTAGTAACACACCCCTAGGAACACTTAACCCCTACACTGCCACCCCCTGGTTAACCCCTTCACTGCCAGTGTCATTTACACAGGAATCACTGCATTTATATAGCAATGATTACTGTATAAATGACAATGGTCACAAAAATGTGTCAAAAATGTTCGATGGGTCCCCCACAATGTCGCAGTCACTATAAAAATCGCTGATCGCCGCCATTACTAGTAAAAAAAAAAATAATAAAAAATGATTAATAAAAATGCTATAAAACTATCCCTATAAACGCTATAACTTTTGCGCAAACCAACCAATAATCGCTTATTGCGATTTTTTTTTACCAAAAATATGTAGAAGAATACGTATCGGCCTAAACTGAGGGAAAAAAATGTTTCAGCCTTATCAGTCCTTTCAGCCTTATCAGTCCTTTCAGCCTTATCAGTCCTTTGCAGCCTTGTCAGTCATTTGCAGCCTTCCATTGCAGCCTTTTCAGTTATTTGCAGCCTTCTAGTGTAGCCTTGCCAGTCATTTGCAGCCTTCTATTGTAGCCTTGCCAGTCATTTGCAGCCTTCTATTGCAGCCTCGCCAGTCATTTGCAGCCTTGTCAGTCATTTGCAGCTTTCTATTGTAGCCTTGCCAGCCATTTGAAAATTATTTGATTTAAAAATGGTGCCGCAGAGGGACTGCAACCACTGCAGCCAGGAGGGTTGGCAGGATTTGCCTTGGACTTGCTGGGAGCAGTAGTCCACCAAGGATCAGTTAGCACAATTATTCTTTTCATCTAAAATGGTTGCTATAACAGAGGGGACTGCAGACCCCTGCCTGCAAATGGCTACTAGGAAGATGTTAGGACTTATTCAAAGTGAGGCCTAGCCATGTGCTAAGGAATCTAGATTTGGACAGTGAAGGAAAGCAAGTGATCTCAAATAGTATGCTGGAGTAGATGTGCAGTAGAAGAGACTGTCAGTTTGGATTCAATTACCTTTACTTCAACTAGAAGTATTCATCATTTTAGCAACCCATGTCCCTTTTCCCCATCCAAGTTTAATCCCCTAATAAAAACAACAAAAACAAGCAAAAGACTGTTCATTGACTGGAAAAGTGTGCCTAAAATGGATGTTTGACCAAGCAGGGGGATGTGTGGATGCTGAAACATGCATGGGGCATCGTTACACTAAGTACGGATCATTTGTAAAATACGTCTTGCTACTTATGTTTGTGAGTTTAACATTGGAAGATTTAAGTAATCAAATTAAGGCGAAAGTTCTGCAAAGTGGTACTGTATGTGAGGAAGATAAAAGCCTTTGTTAGAAACGTGATTGTAAGCTGACTCTATGGACAAGTCAACCCCCTTTCCTTCAGGAATGTGCTTCCTTAGAAGGTCATATTGTTGCTTACAAGGGAAGTTGGCCATGGGTGGTCTTTTCCATACATTCTATACTTCCACAACCAAAACTGGTAAGATTTTAGTCTCATCCAGAGCTTCATCATGTAACATGCAAGTGTCTGTGGTCACTTGCGCCATGCTAATTATAATTGGAAGGACCAATGGCGTAAACAACATCTTTAGGTAAGTATTCTTTTGATATTTTCCAATATTATCTGTATCTGTCATTACTTTTAATAAAGGTTATACTTTTAAGTATTCGTGTGATCTCTCTTGGCACATATCGGACACAACCCCAAAAACATGACAAAACAAGACCAAGCCCATCCCCCGAAAAACAACCTCACACCATAATCCCCCCTCCACCAAATGATTTGGACCAATGCACAAAGCAAGGTCCATAAAGACACGGATGAGTGAGTTTGGGGTGGAGGAACTTAACTGCTCTTCACAGAGTCCTCACCTTAAGCTGATATAACACCTTTGGGATGAATTAGAGCAGAGACTGCAAGCCAGGCCTTCTCGTCTAACATCAGTGCCTGACATGACAAATGTGCTTCTGGAAGAATCGTCAAACATTCCCATAGACGCACTGCTAAACCTTGTAGACAGCCTTCCTAGAAGAGTTGAAGCTGTTATAGCTGCAAAGGGTAGGCCAACTCAATATTGGACCCTACAGACTAGCCTGGGATGCCATTAACGTTTATGTGCGTGTAAAGGCAGGGTGCCAATACTTTTGACAGTATAGTGTATATATACACGTGTGTGTGTGTGTGTGTGTGTGTGTGTGTGTGTGTGTGTGTGGTGGATGTTGTATATAAACTATATTACATAGAGCTGGTTTTTAAACTAATACCAATGTCTGAATATCTATTGAACTAAATTATATAAGAAAGGAACAACACAAGGCATGGCTTATACAATTTAATAATTTTACAGGAAAAGTTACAAATTGTTGCTTATCTGTAATCTCTGTTACTCTTGTTATAGAAAAGCCTATGGGATGAAATTACATGATGTTATTATCTTCCTAATATCTTCTCATGCCATTTTTACATGTATGGGCAATATGCATGTATTCTGCACTTATCTTGCAAAAGGTTTCATCGTAAGATAGCAATCTCAGGCAGAAATCAAGACCTATCATGCTATTCATCTATTAACATCCCAGTCTGGCCAGCCAAGTTTGAATGGTGATTGTGCCCTCTGCATCAATAGTCATCTTTTGGTCATGAACAATAATGCCTAATAATCATTTTATTCTTTTTCAGCTTTTACCAATGGTTTTACCAACACATTGCCATTGATAATTATAGTGTTTATAATAGATGCATATTTCAAAAGTATCTGATTAATGAGACAGCTGTTCTATTTATAATGAATGTGTCAAACATTCCCCTGAAATTCTTTAGGTAACATTGACGCTATAGTTAAAGCTAAATGAGTGGATTTTCACGAAACATTTGCTCAGCAAAAATGACATCCTTCAACAGGGGAAGGTTTTTATTGGAACAGTCACCCCTTTTAAGCAAAAAGATTACTGCTACTTTCTCAGCAAATTCTCCTGACATTCCCCCAACCTGGTTCTAAAAAAAATTTGCAAGGTTCCACCAGAAATGCAATGGTTGTGTTTGAAGTGTGCACTTCTATTATTAGTTGTCTTTGAATTAAAAAAAATCCTACCCTCAGAGATTACTATCTATTATCCACATAGGAAGGTGGCAACTTGAGGTCAGCCCACCTGTTATGTTTTATCCAAACTGCATAATGTACAGCATTGGCCATAGAGGGGAAGGGTAGGTCATGGGTGGGTATGTTATAATACAAAGGATGAAACTGAATGTGGCATGCCAGGAAAATGCCATCAAATGTCACACAAAGGAACAGTCATGAAGGAACAACTGTGTGAACTTCCCAGTACACCCTTTCTAAACAGACCCCATTGTGTATTAACATATAATTCTTTCTGTGAAATGTTGACAGTGAGAACTGACTTTAGACAGGCACAACAGAGTTTGGGAATTGTGGCATTTATCCGATGATCCATTTTTCTGGGGTTGATCCATCTTAAAGGGTTGGTTGTATGCCTTTGGCTATATATTATAGTGCTGGAGGTGGGGTTGGGTTGCTGGGTGTTCTGTGCCATATCTTTTATTCTTTCTCTTCCTTTTTTTTCTCTTGCGAATCTCTACTTTTCTTTTTTTACTCTGATTCTCATTCTTTTCCTCTGCCTTTTTTTTATTTCTTCATTCCTTTCGAGTCTTTTGCTCAGTTGGCATTATTATGTACAGCTTTCAATCCCACACTGCCTACTGGAAACGCTTTTCCTGATGTGAGAGTTATGGCTTTATCTATGTTAATCCGGTATAGACATTGTCATTGGCTAATTTAGCTAATAGGTTGTTTCTTTTAATATAAGATTTTCACTTGCTCTATTTAATGCTGTATACTTATTGTTTCACAAAAGATTGTGAGTTAAATGGCATTGTGACCATCTCCTACTACTTTTTGGTTTATGACACATTTATACTATGATACTATGCTATCTTTTTTTGTTGTCTTTGTATTATTAAAAGTTCAATAAAATGTATATTTATTTAAAATGTATATATCATTTTCTGTGGCAGGAGCAATACACTAGACCAGTGATGGCAAACCTTGGCACTCCAGGTGTTTTTGAACTACATTTCCCATGATGCTCATGCACTATGCAGTGTTGTTGAGCATCCTAGGAAATGTTGTTCCAAAACATCTGGGGTGCCAAGGTTCACCATCACTGCTCTAGACCCTTGATGTCCTACTGTCAAGTGTCACACACTATATAGACAATTTTTAGTGTTTCACTTCAGCTAAAGGAAAAAAATACAGAAGCATATATCAATCTAAGACATTACTAATTTGTTGTAGTTGGACATACTGTAAGCAAACTGTCAAAAAGTCCACCTAAAACTGATATTTCAGTGTAGCTGAGTTTAAGTAGCTTGCAGTTATTTTTTTTGGCATATTAATTAGTTTAATGTTTCACCTGCCAATAAATGCAGTAATAAAAGTGTATTTTTACACACAGGCTCCTGGCTCAGCTAATGATTAGTGAATTGTTGCAGTTAACTAATAGGAGTTGATCTGGTATGCCAGGGTTCACATCTAGCATCACCATAAACAACAGTAGACAACTATGGGATGAGAAAGTGTAAGTAAACTTTTATTGATTCATATCGTTAGATATTAACCTATTTTTCTTAAAGTGATACTAAAGTCTCTTTTTTTTTTTTTGTTAAAAACATCAAACATGGCATACTTACCTGCCCTGTGCAGTGGTTTTGCACAGAGCACCCCAGATCCTCCTTTTCTCAGGTCCCTCTTCAGTGCATCTGGCCCCTCCCTCCTGTTGAGTGCCCCCACAGCAAGCAGCTTGCTATAGGGGCACCCAAGCCGAGCCACAGCTCCCTGTGTCCATTCAGACACAGACATCCGACCTGGTCCTGCCCCCCTCTCTCCTCACTGGCTGACTGACTTTGATTGACAGCAGCTGGAGCCAATGGCATTGTGCTGCTGTCTCAGCCAATGAGGGGAGTCCCGGGCATCCAAGACACTTCTGCAACATCGCTGGATTTAGATGGGCTCATGTAACTATTTGGGGGGGGGGGGAGGGGGACTGCTGCACATAGAAGGGTTTTTATCTTAATGCATTGAATGCATTAAGATAAAAAAAAAACTTCCGGTTTTACAACCCCTTTAAACTAGGCAGCTGGGGTCTATCTACATCACGCTCTGTCCCCATTGTCTTTTATTCAGTGAATATTTCTCCTTAGTTTCTTCTGCCTAAAATTCTTCTGGTGCATTTTCACTCTTATATTTGGTTCACTCAGTCTTCTCCAGCCCCTGTCATCTTTGCTCCAGGCTCAGAATCAACCAAAGGTGACTTACATAAATCCCAGGCGATGTACATAATGTTTCAAGCAACAGTATGAACTTTTATTAAGCTAATACTGCATCATTATCAACACACACATCTATATAACCTAAAGGAGGCTTTGTACCCTACCCTCCATGGCTGGGGTACACACTTTACTTGTAATAGATAGAAGCACAAAAAATACAAACATATATTACAGTAAGTGAACCTGATTTATATTAAATGCAGGACCTTACTAAGCTCATTAATGAAAATCTGCAGACCCTCCCTCTCTGGAACACATTTAGATGTGAGGACAATGCCCCTCAAATTACAAATGCATGAGCAAAGAATCAATCGGCTCCTAAAATAAGACATAAAAATGTTAGTGAGGCTATGATAGGCACTATGATACTTCTTGTTAAAGTTGTTGCATTCTCGCTAATCTTTTCTGTATTGCTTCTATCCACCACCTCCAACATCCACCCTGTACTGTGCCTCACCCTGCCCTCCAACATCCAACTTATAATGGTCCTACTCATGTTTACTGTATTCCCAGTAGTGTGTCTTTGCCCTCCCAACAGCATCCCCCTGTGGCCTTATGTGATCTTACTAAATATCGTTTTTATGTTGACCATAATTGTTTTTTATTTGTTGCTTATAAGTTTGAGTTTATAAATTCAGCAATCGTGTCGGCTAAAATGCAAGTGCTTTTAAAATACCATGTGTTTTGTTGAGGCACAATTTTAAGAATAATGCTGGCATCTTTTTTGCATGTTTCATATGCATAGAGCAGCCTAATAAAAAAAATATGGTACATGGGAAAGCGCGAAGAAGGGTGCATGCTCGGACACGCCTTCAGTGCGAATGAGCCCTCAGACCTGTGTGACCCGAGATTGTACACAATTCTAAAGGGTGCCATGACTTAAAAAGGTTGAGAAACATTGGTTTAGAGCCTTTTCTTGTTATTCAAGGGTCAGCCACCTCCAAAAGTATATTCATTGTAGGTGTAGTCCACTAGATTGAGTCAACCCCTGAATTTTGATGTCTTGGACCCTCCAACACTGCAATTTCCCCTCCATAGATTCCAACTCTGTTTCTGTGTACCAGCTTGGTCTGTTTTTCCGCACATTTGCATGTACTAGCTCCTCCTCTTGTATCCTCCCACATTATAAAATGCATAAACAGTGCAACAGTGGGAGTGGGACTGCAGGTGTGCAAATCCAAGAACCCCAATGCAAATGTATCACCAACATAGTATTTGAGAGATATTCAGTATATAAGACATTTTTAGATGATTCAACTTTCCAGCATCTACCAAAAGCTTGATTTTTAAAGATGAATAATGTTACAACAACATATAAACTATTTAATATGCTCTTTTACATTTCACCTAATAATCATATCTGTGGTCAGTTCTTCTCAAGACTCCTTTTTAAATCTGTAAATTGGCATGTCGATAAAAATGATCGTGATCTTCCTGGCATATTTTTATAACTTCTTACTGGAACATTTCTTAAAGGTCAGGAAAAGTGCTAAGATTTTTTTATATGTATGTAAATTATTCAATATTTTATTTCAGTTGAAAAGCAGCAAGCCATAAACAAGAATGTGTCAAGAAGTGTTAAAATTAGACTCAGTTTGCTACAAGCTGCGCTGATTGTCTTTAGACATAAAAACTAACACATCCTCTAAATGTACAATCCCTAAATTCCCCCCGTGTCAGAGGAACAGTTGTTTCAGTCTTAATAATAAATCCATAAATACTAAACATTAAATATTTTCAGGAAACTCACAATGTCAAAACACTGTGATCTTTGTGATGTATGATCCTCAGCAATATAAGTTTGTCAATGGCAATCTTCCTAAATGCAACACACATTAATTGTTGAAAATTTCAGTGTATTATTCATTAGACATCTGGAAACATAAACTTGGAACTTTGGTTGAATGCATGATTTGGCTGAAAGAACAATCAAGAAACGATATAATGAATTGCTTAAACATATGATGGCCAAATTCAAAGTGAAAGGTTTTGCCTGTAGGCTTTTTGGGGGGGACAAATGCATGTTGAGCCCCAGGTGTACTTTCGGTTTCATTGACTGCTTATAGCAGTTTCCTGTGAATTTTACAACCAACAAGATACTTAAGTAGGTCAGTTTTTCTTTTTATTTAAAAAAAAAAAACAGTTAGCAATATCACATCCGCAAGGCCATCTAGATAGTGAAAGTCCAAGAGCAAACAAGGTCAAAGACATTGGAAAGTATATCTATATTTGGTAGATATTCAAGTCATCTCGTGGCTCAGTGTCTTGATATGAAGTGACATATTTTTATGGTCTAGTAGACAGGAGTTGAAACTTTACAGAAATGAATAAAACAAATCTAAAAGTTAAAATAAAATCATAGTTATATCAACAGTGTTTTTAATCCAAGTGTAAACCAGTACTTGCCCCTAACTGATTTTATAGTGTGAAATGACAAGGGTGTATATACAGGGGCGTAACTATAGGGGGTGCAGCAGTCGCAACCGCAACTGGGCCCTGTGATGCAGGGGGCCCATGCAGCCCCCTCTACATATGGCCGGCAGCAGCATAGGCAGCTAGGGGTACCGGTGCACCATGCACACGGGTGGCTGGAGGTGGAGGGTGACTAGCAGAGCTCCATGCTTGACTATCGCACTGGCTGCTCTTTAGTTTTGCATTCCCCGCATGACCTGTGTCCTCGGCCGGCTACTCAGAGTACCCCTCTTCTGCTCCATGCATTGCCGCTCAGTCCGATGTCTGTTCTCCCCAGCCAGAGTCCCGCCCCCCCTGAGTCCGGCCCACACTGCACTGGATACTTCTCCCGGGTAAACAAACTTTAAGCACACAGATGCAGTGCAGCCCTATGAGAGCCGGCTCCCCGGAGGACACTGCAGGCTTGTCTGCCAGCCCCCCTCCTCCCCCGCCATACACAGATGATGAAAGGTCTTTCTGGGAGATATGCTGATAGCTTGTCAAGCACACTGGATGGAGCCCAGGCCAACATGGATGAGTGCGCGGCCTGCAGCTTGGTCATGGTGAGTGAGAGGACCCCATCCCCCACACACCATTACATACCCCCTCCATCTCCCCCTGGGGGACAGGGACCCCCACCTCCCCTGGGGACAGGGACCCCTTCTCACCTGGGGGCAGTAACTTCATCTACCCTGGAGAAAAGGACCTCATCTCTTCTGGGAACGGGGACCCCATCCTGCCTAGGGACAGTCCCCCAAAGGGGCACCTAAAAATGAAAAAAAAAATAATAAAAAAAAATTACTTATCCAGTGATGGAACTCCATGGCTCACAAAGGTCATACCTGTGACCACGCCCTGGAGTTTCACCGCCGGACTCGGAGGGAAGGGCCCTGGCTGGGGTTCAGGGGGGCCCTTCATGGTTTCTTGCATCGGGGCCCTGAAGGTCCTAGTTACGCCACTGTGTATATAGCAGCAGCCACAAATATGAGTTACCCCCCTGGGTTTGTTAAAATGCTGTTGGTCCTATGTCCATTAGTTACAATGTTGTTAGACCGATAGGGAGAGCAGCTGCAGTTGTGCAGATGTTCTACCAGTCTGTAGCCAGAGTTTCACCTTTTAGTTCACATGCCTATCATCATCTGTGATCAAAAGCTCCCTGTTTTGACTAATGCCGGCCATACACGGTTCGAATTTCAAAAGAATTTTCTTTCGGAAATCGTATATAAGAATTTTCATATGAATTTCGCACCATTAGTGGGCTGCAACAACAGCCGATTTTCGTGCGCAAATCAAATTTGTGGAATCGGACATGTTGGAAATTGTTTAAAAAACGAATGATATTCTAATCAATGATGAGAGAATCGTGCGAGAAATGTAATAAGAAAAGAAAATGTACGGAGAGAAAAGAAGATTCCCGGTCACGAAAATTATTTTCTGTAGCAACATGATGTGAAATCGAAGGCTTGGTCAGCCAAATTTTGAAAATCAATGGTGGCGCCATCAGATCACAAAAAAAAGATTTCTGATTTTGAAAAGAAAATTTGTTTGAAATTCAACTGTGTATGGCCTGCATTAGAAATTAAGCTTATAGTAGAGATAAGAAGAACTCTTAAAATTTTTTCATCTATTGATTTGTCTTCACTCCTCTACTATGCAATATTTATTTTTGCAGGTGCTTCTATAGTGCCGTCAATTTACACAGCGCTTTACATATATTAAGTCACATTGGTCCCTGCCCTCAAGGAGCTTACATTCTAAGGTCCCTAACTCACATTCATACCTACACATATTAGAGCCAATTTAGACAGGAGACAATTAACCTACCAGCATGTCTTTGGAGTGGGGGAGGAAACCGGAGCACCTGGGGGAAACCCATGCAGGCACATGTATGCACTATTTCTACCAGAGGCTGTTATAAATAAATCTTTTTTTATTTTTCATGTAAAAATCATGAGAAATATTGCCTGTTGTGTTCCCACACACATTACATTCTTTTGGGCCAAGCGAGACAATTTCCAGGGTATGTATTATTGGCTGTTCACTTTGCAAGGGAATTTTTTGCAGAACTTAATGAATGCTTTGTAAAGGAAACCCAATCCCTTGCATAGAAAAAAACAAAACAATAAAATAGCATTTATTTTCTTGCACATGATTGGATGATAGGCATCAGCGGAACTTCACCTCATTCACTAAGCTCTGGGGATAATTCCCTTGCAAAGTGAACAGTCTGTGCCTTTAGCAACTCAGTCACACAGTGTGGGGGATTTACTAAAAGTGGTTCACAAAGAATGCAGCTGTGCATAATAACCAATCAGCTTCTAACTTCAGCTTGTTCAAATAAGCTTTGCCAATAAAACCTAGAGGCTGATTGGTTAATATGCACAGCTGCACCAGATTGTGTGTGCAAAACTTTTAGTAAATCTCCCCCAGTTTCAACAAGCATGCATGTTTACTCGGTAAACTGATTTAGGATTTACTCCAGTTTTCAAATAATGTGAAAAGCAAATTCCTGTTTTATTTCATCTACACATGATTGGGTATTTACAGTAAACACAGTTACAACTTATTGAGTGATGATTCTCGTTACAATTGGCACATCACCCATTATAAAGAGGAGGTAAAAAAATTATAGAGGGTGCATAGTCCTTCGAAAGAGCAAATAAGGTAGGTGGACCCTCACATGATGTACGTTCTCTAGCAAGGCAATACTTATAAGTCTTAAGGTGAACTGTAAGTGCATGACATCTCCAGTGAGTACTAAACATGATAATATTATTCAAACTGGTAAGACACAATGGTGCCCCAACAATCTTGGTTAAACACCAATGCAGGTGGATAGTGGTTAGCCATAGAATGTTGTAGTCTCAGCAAAAAACTTATACTTGGTCTCATGAACAAAGAATACTGTTTTTGGGAGCAATTTGAAATCCATAAGTCAGGGTAGACTCACAGTGACGGGTGCTCTACTTAGTAGACAGTGTCCTGGTAACCATATGGAGAAAGAGTTGGCCTTCATTAGTCTGCAGCCTCACGGGGTCGCAGAGTGGGATCGTTGACTTCCAGCCAGTCTGCTGCTTCAGCGGCAATACTGAAGAAGTGTGCCTGTCCATTGGCTCCATGCTCAGACCTAGTCTCCTGCTTTGCCTCTGTAGGATCTGTGTCCTCCTCAGCTGTGCCCTGGCCCTACAGCTCTGAAAGCTTTCTTGTGTAATACTGACTGACCCCAGGATTGTCCTTCCCTGCAGCCTGGGTTAACTTACTGTTAGCTACAGAATCTTTAGGCTTATCAGCTTCTTGTGTTCTCTGGGGAAAGGTAAGACTGCAGCTGCACCATTGGAATCCTGACGATTAGCTTAAGAGAATAGTAATGTTACAAAGCTCTACCTGGCCAGGAAGAGGATCATTGGCAGTATTAATCTTGGGAGCACCTGTGAGGCTAGATTACTTACATGCCAAGCTCGGCCACACCCCCGAGTGAAGATTTTTAACTCCTTAGTAAATCAACCCCAACAGTTTACATTTGGGTTATCCATTCAGCTGCCATCTTTTTTTTATAAAATGCTAAAATCAAGCACAGCCATTTTAAGGCACTGCAATGTAGAAAGCTGATGCATGTGGCCTAAGCAAATATGGTTTCCACTATGTACATATAGAATTATCCTATACATAGAAACATATATTTTTTATTTAACCACTACAATACAGGGCACTTTCGCCCCCTTCCTTCCCAGCCCAATTTTCAGATTTCAGCGTTCTCGCAATTTCAATGACAATTGTGTGGTGATGCTACGCTGTACCCAAATTAAATTGCTATCATTTTGTTTGTAAAAATAGAGCTTTATTTTGGTGTTATTTATTAACGACTCAGTTTTTTATTTTTTGCGATATAAGCGAAAAAAGAGCGGAAATTTGGAAAAAAATATATATATTTTCTTCTTTCTATTTTAAAAGAAATACAACAAAATCGAATTTTGTCATAAATATAAGCCAAAATGTATTCTGCTACATGTTTTTGGTAAAAAAAATTTGGTTAAGTGTATAATAATTGGTTTGTGTGATCACGGACATATGTATGCAAATGATCATGTACATATGTGTGCAGGTGATCACGGACAGATGTGTACAGATAATCATTGGGACATGTGATTTTAGTGAGACATGTGTTTTTATTATTGGGGACGTGTGTTTTTATTATTTGGGGACGTGTGTTGTGGGGACATTGTGTTTATACTGTGTGGTGATGTGTGTTTTCACTAGACTGGTGATCTGTGAGTAAAAAGCTGTAAAAAATAGCTCATACTCACTGATCACCAGCCGGCTGCAGCGATCTGCTCTTCTCTCCTCAGCAAGGACTTCTGTGTGAGGAGAGGAGGAGCAACCGGCTGTTTGTTTACATCACATGACGGCCGTGATTGGACATGGCCATCATGTGATCAGGAGAGCCAATCACAGAGCCCTCCTGCCGATCCGAGATGCGCCGTGTCCAGGTGACGCGGGCGCATCGGGATCGCGCCGCTGCGCGGGCACGCGCGCGATCCCCCTACTTCTGATGGATGTTCAGGAACGTCCACTCAGAAGTAGAGAGCTCCCACCCGGCCGTATATATACATTGGCCGGGTGGGAAGTAGTTAAATACACATTATTATAAATATCTACATCAAGCTGATCTCTTTGACATGTATATTCATAAAACATTGAAAATATTTTACAGTGACTTTAAAAGAGTGCCTTTAAAGGACTATAGTCTGATTTATACCTTTATTTAGTTTAACCACCCTGCTCTATGCATAAGTTCCTTTTAAAATTTGTTGTGCCAGGCTGAAGCCAGTCTGAGCTGAATTGGTAGTTTCTCAGTTTATTTACCCCCTAAGCCTTAGTTTTTGATTGCTTCTGCCTGCTCCTGAGGAGTGTCCTTAGCAATAGTGAAACAGAATCCAATAATTACGCATAGCACTTACCCCCAAAGGAGCTGCTGAATTTTTATTGGGCTTACCGTTACCTCACCTGCTCACTGTGTCCGCCTTAGGGGTCCCGTTGTAGAATGGATTTAAAGAATATGGCTCCGACACTTAGTCTTTTTTTCTTTTGTTGGGTGTTTATTTAACAACAACACACACTTTTACAATAGAGGGGTAGAGGGTAAGGGGGCCTACCCTTCAGTTGCAGAGCCTCAGGCCAGCCGGCCCTGAAACATTGATTAAGGCAGCAAACACCTCAGGCCAGGAGGGCCACGAGGTCGGGGAAAACAATCCCCCCCCAAAAAAACGACCCCAGAAAAATGGCACCAGTACCTTAAATATGCTTACCCAGAATGCACAGTGGGTAGACCACTCCCTCCGGGCTGTTTCTGAGTAAAAGGGGTACCCAATACATTTGGCTTGTTATATTTCCAACACTTACCGGTGGTGACAGTGACACCCACGGTCAAGTGGAAATTGGCACAAACCAGCCAAACTGGTACAGAAGCCAGAAGCTAAGCACAATTAGTCCGAACCAAACTGCATTTTCAGACAAACTTAAATTTAGAAACATACTAGCATCAGTATTGAAAATACCAGCGCTACATATGGTTATAAATATTCTTTTTTCTCTGGCCAACCACTTGGAGGTTAATTGCCATTTGCCAGTAGTGCATGCTGGGGAGGTTATATTCTATATTTTGGGTGAACTTCAGCAAACACTCTTTTCTCCCAGGCTCTGCCTGGGTAGAAGGTGTGCTGCTGTCCCTGACCTGCAGTGTCTTCTGGCTAGGGAGGCCATGTGTGCTATGCTCTAAGCAGAAAAGGTTTGTGTCTGAGGGCCTAAGCTTGCACTGCTTTGCTGGAGGTTGCTTTCCCAAATGGAGTGGAATTGATCCTGTGAATAAACACCATGGAGGAATTTAACTGCAGGGGGTGCTAGTAAAACTAGAATCTGGCTTGAACCTTGCACTGAGTTTGGTTTATTGCCAAGGACATCAGGGGACATGATGAAGTCATGTGACAGTGATGAACACGTGCGGGAACACAAGGCACCGGAAGTGACGTGGGTGAGCTCACAGCTCGTTTGTTATATGCCTGTTTGATACTTCTTACTGTGAGTACCTTGATTTTACATTTACTGTTTTGTCAATAAACATTTGGAAATACTACACTATCGTGCATCCCTCTTTACATCCCCCCATGCCCCATTGCAAGGTTCATTGGATGCGGACATACCAGGGACAATAGGGGGACTCTGATTCCAGACTAGAGACACACACCAGTGGAGCTGGATATGCCATACTGGGAGGCTGCCAAGAAACCCATTGAGATATATCCATGTACTGTTACCTTACAGCGGTATGGTAAGGGTACATCCATACATTATTCTGCACAGGAACCAGGAAGTCACCTATCAACAGCACTTTATGCCAGAGGATTGTCAACAGCACTTTGTCATTTTATGCTGACAGTGATAATATACAGCCACTTATCTACCTTGCACCTTATATGGACACTACTTATCTTTTTTTGCTTTCACCTATAAGAACATTTGCAGAATATACCTATATGGAGGAAACTTTTTTGTATGCCTTTTAGGATTTTACCTATTCCTTCAGGATTTATTGTAATAGTAGTGCACCTTCTTTTTGAGCACTGTTTTTTCACTTCATGTGCACACCATATGGATATATTTCCTATCACTGTTCTGCGAAGAATCTTTTGAGTGTTTGATATACTTTTATTGTCTTATTGATACACCTTTTTATGGTTTTAACTGAAGAAATCGCAGGGCATGTGACACGTTTTTATACTGCCTAGGACTGGATATATATTGACCTTTGAACATTGCCTCTTTCAACTATATCTTTCATTGAGCACCTTTTGCACTTTATTACTTCCTGTTGCAGTTTGACAACATTAACACAACACAACCAAATGCACTGGGATTTTTTCTGTGGGGCTGTAAAAATGCGTATTTGCCTTTGTGCTGGGAGACACAGAACACTCCCAGCACAGAGACCAGGGTCTCACTGAGAGTCCCGTGCCCTGTACTAATGATCGCTGTGAAAGTCTCTGATTGGCTTCCACAGTAAATGGTCCCTGTGTTTTTCTCTCTTTGTGAATGGAGAGGAAAGGTACAATGTATCTTTCTCTTTCCTTGCAGAGAGGGGGGGAAAAAGTGTGTGTAAAAAATAAATAAAGAAAAAATAAAGAAAAAATACCTAGATTAAGGCTTTATCTGGGTTTATCTGGGCCTGGGTTAGCAATTGGGTCAAGTAAGGGTCAAAGGTCAGGGGCAGAGTCAAAGGTCAAGGTCAGTATATTTTGAGCAGGATTTTTTTTTAATTAGCATCAGTGGCAGTTAGTGGCAGTGTGTTTTAGGTAGGCCACAAAAAAAAGCAAAATGCGCACTATTGTTTCTGGACTGTACTATGAGTCCCACCAACAACTGACATACACATATGTGGTATCACTGTGATCATCAGTAGCAGGAGAATTTATTTTAGGCTGTTCTGTGGTGGTAGGATATGGTAGTAACAAGAATTTATAGAGCTGAATTTAAATATATATATATAATAAATACATAAAAATCATTAGATATCCATAACCATTTACTACCAAATGAAAGCCCAATTTGTCGTGAAAAAAAACAAGCTATAATCCACCTGGATGCACCAAAGTACTTGTGATGATGTATACAGTTTTACTAACGCATGTCAAAATTGCTAAATTGTGCTTAGACATTAAGATATGTTTTACCCCTAGGTGTGAAGGGGTTAAGTCATTGCATCACAATTAGAAGCAGCATTGCAAACTCCCTTCCTCAGTTGGCTATTGGTCTGCCTATCTGTTGACCTGAAGGCCAACTAAAGTGCATGTGTATGTGTTTTTTGTTCGGTAAAGTCCATTCATTCCAAAATCAAATATTAAAAGCAAAAAAAATCTTTCGAACAACATTTAAATGTTCTGAGAATGTACTGAGAGTTTTTGTATGACTTTTCCTAAGAATTTTCCTTTGAAATTATATCCATCTATGGTCAGCTTTAGTGGCAGGATCTCTAAGTAAGAAACATGGAAACCAATCCTCTATTTGCTTAAGAAAACTGTATATGGTGAGGCATGATATGAAGTATACTACATAAAGTGCTGCTCTCCCCCCAAATCCACAGTATTGTGCTTATATACAAAAAGCATAAACAGAATACATTTTGGCCTAAATTTATGAAGAAATTTTATTTTTTTATTTTTATTTTTTTTATTGGATATGTTTTATAACAGACAGTAAAAAAATATTGTTTTTTCTTTTTTTGTTTATATGATAAAAAAATAAAAAACCCAGCGGTGATCAAATACCAAAAAAAGAAGGCTCTACTTGCGTGAATACATTATACAAATTTCATTTGAGTACGGTGTTGCTTGACTGAGCAATTGCCAGTTAAAGTAGCGCAGTGCTCAATAGCAAAAAATGCTCTGGTCATGAAAAGCGTAAAACATTCCAGAGGTCAGGTGGTTAGCAGCACAGTGTGCCCATTGTGAAAAAAAAAATCCTTCAACCATATCCATACCTTATACAGAAAAAGTATGAAACAAAAAATTAATTTTATAGTTCAGTGCCTATTCCTCCAAATCACAGTTGTATCTCCAAAGCATGATGTGTGGGGCCATGAAGTCACAAGGTGTACTGGAATCCAAACACATATTACGTTGTGCCCTCTGCTAATAACTATAATGTGATTCTCCCCTAGGGCCCACTTTCTGCTCCCTGTAAATTGTGGCCTGAATCTGAACTAGTATAGGAGGGGCCTGAAAGATCCCCTTCATTAACTCACAAAACAGTGGATAAGTTTGCCTTGGTGAATTGATGGTTTGTGGCAAATATATGCTTGTTTAGCCTTCCCGTATGAATTTGGGTTTGGATGGACAGCTCTGTTCATATGAAATAATAATAATGATTCTCTTCTATCCAGACACTGGCAAACAACTGGATCTTGTATACAGTAGATCTAAGCTTGCCAAAATTGTTCACCCATCATTAGCATTCAGGTTACTGTCATAACTTAATTTATATGACTGGATGGCAGCTAAGCAGTCTTTGCACATTAGTGCCAAACAATCTGAAAAAGTGCAGACAGCTGAACTTCTTTGGGACTTTCCTACTTGCAATGGCCTGCACAGTATTCTTGCTTGACATGGTTTAAGATGAAACTAAGGTACATTCAATATACGGAATGGTATGAGAACATAGAAACCTTTCAAAGATGAGCTGTAGGATTATCCACAGTGTTTAAATATATCACAGAGTAACCGAGTAAATTAAGCACAAATTATCTCTTATCTCTTCAGCATGAAATGTATCAGAATCTTGCTTTTAGAAATACAACTCCACAGAAATATAAGAATGAGTTCTATTTTGTTGCCTAGCATTAAAATGGGCATAGCAATTTCATAATTCTTGCCAACAATAAAAATATTAAAGAGGAAGTAAACCCTGATGGGTTTACTTCCTCTTTTTTTCCCTGCAAAGGTAAAGCATAATGGACTACTATGCATCGCATAGTAGCTCATTATGTGTCACTTACCTGACACAGGAGCCAGCGAAGTCGCCGCTGATCCCTGTAGTCCGCCGCATCCATCTTGCTGGTGGCGTCTCGCAGCTTCGACCAATGACAGCGGCGAAGCCGCGATGACGTCACTCCCGCGCATGCGCACGGGAGTCGCGTCTCGCAGCTCCGCCGCTGACGTCACTCCCGCGCATGCGCACGGGAGTCGACAAATTAGGCAAATCCATTCTTGGACTTGCCGCATTTAGTGCGCCTGCGCGCCGCTGTCTACGGCGCATGCGCCGTAGACAGCGGTGCCCATTTTCGGGCAAATATCTCCTAAACCATATAGGTTTAGGAGATATTGCTTGGACCTACAGGTAAGCCTTAATCTAGGCTTACCTGTAGGTCAAAGTGGTTTGAAGGGGTTTACTTCCTCTTTAAAGTGTTACTAAACCAACAACAGTGAAATCAGTCTGTATATACAGTAAAGCATGCATGTTATACTCACTGTGGAACCTAAGGGGTTAATCCTCTGCATTGTGTAAAAAGGCTGCTTAATCTTGTATGCACAGATCAGCCCTTTCCTGCACTGTCCCCCTGGACAAGTCCGGATAAGACAGAGCCTTTGAAGTTGCACATGCTCAGTTTGGTATTGCTAGAGAAGGTTTTTTTTTCTTGAGAGAGCGTATGTGATCAAAAAAAAGCCAATCAGCACTGTCCAGACAGAGGGTCAGGTACCCCTGCAGCCTTGCAGGACAGCTCAGTGCAGTATGAAAACCCCTCCTACAAGCTTTACCAGGAACTGATAGAAATCACAAGACTGCTATATACTGCTGATGAGAAAAGGTATTTAGCAAATTATGTTTTCTAAAATAATTGCATTTCCATGCTCTGTGTACTGTGGGAGACCAGATATAGTGAATGAAGTGGCCTGGGTTTAGTAACACTTTAACACACAAGAAATACATAGGCATAACAACTTTGTACAGGGACTTAAAGCTAATCTAAACTGATGAACAATAATGTCATAATGTATGCTACAACCTATCAGTCCTTTAATGCCTTTGATGTGGTGGCTTCATTTTTTTTTTCTTCAGAATTTTATACCTTTTATTTTCACCTAGCGATCCTGTCAGTAACTGGTTGGTAACATACACTGCACCAGGGATAAGTTTTATAGTCCACATACTGTAGATAGTTGGCGACAAAATGACTGGTAGTAGTGCAGTACAGGCACAAAGCACAGGAAGTCATCTGGCAAATATATAACCTGTACATTAAAGTGGTTGCCAACCTTTACATTTACCCAGTGAAGTGTCTGGCCTGCTGCTACATAGAGATAAAACAGATCCTTCAACATTAGTTGGAGGATCTCTAGTCTTCTCTTCTTCAATTCACAGTTCAGAATTTTTAACTTTTAGCCGAGCATTCAGAAAAAAGGGGTCGCAGAGCTAAAATTACACTCTGCAGCGCTCAGTGAGGAAAGCTCTGAGAGCTGATTGGAGGGAAGGGACAAACCCCCTTCATGCAGCACACAGGAACAGAGCTGAGGTTGTCAATCAGCTGGAAGCCCTTTTTTGGCTATGTGTGGCACATCCAAAGTCTAAAACGTGTTAAAATTGTTCTGCTGCATTAAAATTGCTTGATTTTACACTGCTATATCATCTGAAGTCTCTTAATTCTTATGTAAAACACCTGCATATATTCCCTTCCTGGCCAGTTCTTCTTCAGGAAATGTCCCGCTGTTGCCCAGATTTAATCTGCTGTATAATCTGTGGTCTCTTAGTTCTTTAAGAGAGCTTGATAGAATGTGGAAAGCTGCAGGACATTGTAGCATCACTGAGAACAGACAGAGACATGAACTACTGGCCAGTTTCTTTCAACCCATCAAAAAGGTCAATTACCGTTTTATGAAAAAGCAAGTGTTGCTGCTAAAGATAATTTTTTTTCTTTTTTTAAACTGAAATTCATCAGATTGGGGTGCTGATGCTGTCAGCTAATTGCAAATAAAAAAATAAAAACAATTCTCAGTCAAATATGTGCCATAAGTGGATGTGATCACTGAGACTGGCTGTAAAAACCATGTTGTTCTGTAACACCATTCACATGCTAATTATTTTCATATATATATATATATATATATATATATATATATATATATATATATATATATATATATTTTTTTTTTATTATTATTCTGCAGAGCCTATAACGTAGGCTCTTTACCACGTGATCAGCTGTGACTAGGGATGAGCTTCGAGTTTGAGTCGAATTCATGTTCAACTCAAACATTGCCTGTTCGCCTGTTCAGCGAACAGTGAACAATTTGGGCTGTTCGCAGCGAAAAGCCGGGAACACCCTATACAAGTCTATGGGAGAAATCTAAAGTGCTAATTTTAAAGGGTAATATGCAGGTTACTGTCCTAAAAAGTATTTGGGGACCTGGGTCCTGCCCCAGGGGACATGGATCAATGCAAAAAAAAGTTGTAAAAATGGCTGTTTTTTCAGGAGCAGTGATTTTAATAATGATTAAAGTGAAACAATAAAAGTGTAATATTCCTTTAAATGTGGTACCTGGGGGGTGTCTATAGTATGCCTGTGAAGGGGCGCATGTTTCTGGTGCTTAGAACTGTCCCTGCACAAAGTGTCATTTGTGCAGGAAAAAAAGTCTTTTAAAATCACTTGCAGCTATATTGTTGGCTCCCATAATACAGAGAAGACTCAATGAGTATTAGCTGACAATTCATTCATTCATTGATAAAAAAAAAAAAAAAAAGCGTGGGGGTTCCCCTAAATTCAATTACCAGGCCCTTCAGGTCTGATATGGATATTAAGGGGAACCCCGTGTCAAATAAAAAAAAAATTTATGTGGGGGTCCCCCTAAAAATCCATACCAGACCCTTTATCCGAGCATGCAACCTGGCCGGCCGCAGGAAAAGAGGGGGGGGGGGTGAGAGAGCGGCCCCCCTCCCTCCTGAACCATACCAGGCCACATGCCCTCAACATTGGGAGGATGCTTTGGGGGTCTGTGACCCCCTCAAAGCACCATGTCCCCATGTTGATGGGGACAAGGGCCTCATCCTCACAACCCTGAGCGGTGGTTGTGGGGGTCTGCGGGCGGGGGGCTTATCAGAATCTGGAAGCCCCCTTTAACAAGGGGACCCCCAGATCCCAGCCCCCCCGTTTGAAATGGTAAGGGGGTACAAAAGTACCCCTACCATTTCACAAAGAAAGTGTAAAAATGGTTAAATAAGACAAACACACTTTTGAAAAATTCCTTTATTAAAAATAAAAAAATAAAAAAAAGATTCCAGCGGTGGTAATCCACTCTTGCTATCCAGCGATGGATGATCATATCCAGCGACGGGGGAGCTCTCGTTCCAGCACTGTCCATACATCCGTCTTCTGTCTCCACTCCAGAGACACTGCGGGGATCCCAGCGCTGACGTTTCTTATATTAGGAGGGCGGGGCCACCTGTCACCTGACCCCGCCCCCTCTGACGCTGGTGAGGGTAGCCAGGGGTTCCCCAGTGACGTGTGGGTGACCCCGCCCCCTCTGATATAAGAAACGCCAGCGATGGGATCCCCGCAGTGTCTCCGGAGTGGAGACAGAAGACGGATGTATGGAAAGCGCGGGACTGAGAGATCCCCCGTCGCTGGATATGATCATCCATCGCTGGACCCCGGAGATCCGTCGCTGGATAGCAAGCGTGGATTACCACCGCTGGAATCTTTTTTTTTTTATTTTTTTTTTAATAAAGGAATTTTTCAAAAGTGTGTTTGTCTTATTTAACCATTTTTACACTTTCTTTGTGAAATGGTAGGGGTACTTTTGTACCCCCTACCATTTCAAACAGGGGGGGGCGGGATCTGGGGGTCCCCTTGTTAAAGGGGGCTTCCAGATTCTGATAAGCCCCCCGCCCGCAGACCCCCACAACCACCGCTCAGGGTTGTGGGGATGAGGCCCTTGTCCCCATCAACATGGGGACATGGTGCTTTGAGGGGTCATAGACCCCCAAAGCATCCTCCCAATGTTGAGGGCATGTGGCCTGGTACGGTTCAGGAGGGAGGGGGGGCGCTCTCTCACCCCCCCTCTTTTCCTGCGGCCAGCCAGGTTGCGTGCTCGGATAAAGGGTCTGGTATGGATTTTTAGGGGGACCCCCACGTCAATTTTTTTTTATTTGATGCAGGGTTCCCCTTAATATCCATAGCATACCTGAAGGGCCTGGTAATTGAATTTAGGGGAACCTCCAAGCTTTTTTTTTTTTTTATCAATGAATGAATGAATTGTCGGCTAATACAGAGAGCACTCATTGAACATTCTCTATATTACGGGGAGCCGACAATATAGCCGCAAGTGATTTTAAAAGACTTTTTTTTCCTGCACAAATGACACTTTGTGCAGGGACAGTTCTAAGCACCAGAAACATGCGCCCCTTCACAGGCATACTACAAACACCCCCCAGGTACCACATTTAAAGGAATATTACACTTTTATTGTTTCACTTTAATCATTATTAAAATCACTGCTCCTGAAAAAACTGTAATTTTTAAAACGTATTTTTGCATTGATCCATGTCCCCTAGGGCATGACCCAGGTCCCCAAACATTTTTTAGGACAGTAACTTGCATATTAGCCTTTAAAATTAGCACTTTAGATTGTGAACGTTCGAGTCCCATAGACTTTAATAGGGTTCTAAAGTTCACACGAAGTTTAGGTCTGTTTGCAGGTTCTGGTGCGAACCGAACAGGGGGGGTGTTCGGCTCATCCCTAGCTGTGACCAATCACAGCTGATCACAGCAGTAGCCAGGAAGTTCTGGTAACCGGATTTCCTCAGTTTACATTGATAAGGTGCGAGTAGAGGAGAGTCGATCAGTGGCTCTCCTGACGAGAGGGGTTTGCGCTGATAATCAGCACATTGATTTTCAGCGCAGCCCAATTAGAGGTGCCCACCCCAGATAGCAATAAGTGCCCATCACACATGCCAATTTGTACCCTTCGGTAATGCCTGTCAGTGTCCATCACAGATGCCAATCAGTGCCCATCAGTTATGCATGTCAGTGCCTCCTCATCAGTGCTGTCTATCAGTGCCATCTATCAGTACCCATCAGTGCCACCCATAAGTGCCACTTATCAGTGCCCATCAGTGCCACCTATCTGTGCCCATCAGTACCATAGGTACCATTTTCAAAAATGCTGGTCTTTTTTAAATTTGTTTAGCAAAAAAAAAAAAAAAACCCAGTTGTGATCAAATACCACCAAAAGAAAGCTCTATTTATGGAGAAAAAAATGCTAAAAATGTCATTTGGGTACAGCTTTGCATGACCGCACAATTGTCATTCAAAGCGTAACAGCACTGAAAGCTGAAAATTGGCCTGGGTAGGAATCGTGTCAAAGTGCCCTGTATTGCAGTGGTTAGGTACCGATAATTCTAAAAACCAAAAATGTAAGATTTTTACATGTGTGTAAAAATGAAAAGCTTTGCTCTAGAGTTGAACTGGTTTAAGGATTTGTGTATTTTCAATGTTGCTCTCAAAAACATGTTCTCATTTTTTCATTGGAATATGTTTCCCATGGCAATGTCCAACTTCCCTGCCTTCTTTTTTTTGACAGTAGGTTTCCTATTAGTTCTAAAAATGGGCAGAATTTAAGAAGATTTGCCCCTTTTTTAAGATTTCAATGGAACTCACAGTTTACGTTTGAATTTTGATTCACAGAAATTGAAGGTGAAGATTTGCCAAACCCTTAGGGAATTGCACAATTGGTCCATCACTAATTATTTTATGTTAGCTGAATACTTGTTCTTGCTTCTTTCCTGGCTTGCTATAGCTTCTTCCGCTACTCTTGCCTCCCTCTCACTTTTTGACCTTAGTCCACAACTATCATCATTCTCATCACATCCTGGCGTATCCTTCTTCCTCCAGTCCCCCATAATAAGCAACGGTGTATTAGCATGCCAAGTCCTAAGCAGACTTCCTTGCATGTACTGGCGTAAAACAAGCATCAATAGAGCCCTATGCATTTCGCGAGACCCTGCTCGCTTCTTCAGGGGTGGATGCATGAATGTTGTATTGAAGGTCTGAGATAAATCGCCAAACGCTGGATATCAAAATGGCAGCCGTGTAGTGCATCCAGCTCGGGAGCTGAGGGGGCGGAACAAACAAAAGTCACAACAGGGGAACATCCGGAGGATCAGCACGGACTGGATAGGGGTATTTCTCACTGCGGTCTCCACTTAGCCCCTTAACTCGTGTCTTGAAAACGTCTCAACGGAGTAAAAAATCCAATGGTTGTCATTTTGTTCTTAGAGATGTGACTGCTCTATCCAAAAAAAAGTTGTGAATTGGAATCCCAGCCGTGCTGAACGTCTAGATATACCCAAAAGGGCTTGAAGGTTACGCTCCCAACATCATGTACGGGCGGTGACGCATGGGTGTCCATAAACCGTCCACCATCAAAGGGGGTGCACAGATGCGGTTTGGCGATTTATCTCAGACCTTCAATACATTCATGCATCTGCCCCTGAAGAAGCGAGCAGGGTCTCGCGAAATGCATAGGGCTCTATTGATGCTTGTTTTATGCCAGTACATGCTGGGTATTATTGATGTCTGCATTATGTTTACATATTTTCTGTCCACATGTATGTACATTTTTTATTGTGTATATGTATTTACTGACCCAGCAACTTTTACGCTTTATTGTTGCTGATGGATGTACAACATTTGTAATAAATCTTTGTATATTTACTTGCACTTGTGTTGTGCACATTGGCTATTATGCCGGGTAACTCACAATCATTGTTGTTGCCGCTCTGTTGCATAACATTTTGAAACAAATAAATTGATTTTGTCTCAGTGTTTGTTGTGGACATTGGCTAAACCTCTCTCACTTCATTTAAAGTCCCAGGGCTATTTTTCTTGTTTTTTGGATATTTAAATTAGGGGGTCACAAGTTTAGTCAGGCCTAGGGCAGCACAAAACCTAAATACACCACTGGATAGGAGGGCTCTCAAGTTTTATCTCATCAGGTTTCCAAATCACACCTCACACTCTCCCAGGGAGCAGGTTCTCAGTGTTCTTACGTTTTCGAGTTCTCACACCATTGTTGTCAGCTATGGCAGGGATCCAGTCAGCCAGCAGAAGCAGCTCAGCCTTTTTCCCACACCTGCTTGCTTCAAGACAGTCCTCTCCTTTTTTTCCCTCATCAGTCTGCAGATCCACTTCACTTCTTGCTTTGTTACATCAAGCAATCATCCTCTAAGCCCTTGTACACACGGTCGGAGATTCCGTCGGAATGTGTCCGATCGCAGCGTTTTGTCGGATATTCCGACTGTGTGTGGTATGCATCGGACTGTTTCTGTCGGAATATCCATCGGACCAAATTTTCCAACTTGCCGGAAATATTTTCCGACAAACTGCTCTGATCGGACATACTCCGATCATGTGTAGCCTACTCCGACGGACAAGGTGCCACGCATGCTCACATTCAAATTCCGACACGGAAGCGCTCGTTCAGGTAAAACTACGGCTCGTAAACGATATAGCACATTCGTCACGCTGCAATGTTAAAAATTCTTTCATGAAGCTCATTCTCTTGTTCTTTACAATGCTGCAAGAAGGAACTTCTTTTGATGCTCAAAGTCACACACACTTCTCCCGAACGTATTTCCTGACTCTTTTTTAACCATTTTGACAATACAATTTTGGATTTCGTCACATCTACACAATTTTAGATTTTGTTTATTCTTCTTTGGATGCATTTTTTTTTGTTTTTTCCTAAACATCTCCTTTTTTGACAGTTTGCTAATTTCTCCATTTTTTAGGGTGTTTTTTGTGTGTAAACTTACCACAACAACATTATTGTATTTTTGATATTTTGTTTTTCTTTTTTAATCTACAGGAGGTTGTTTAGTTTTGGTGCCCCTTGTTATTCATATCACTTTCATTTTTTGAAATGTACCTACCTGCTCACAAATAAACTGTTCTTTTGGAAGTAAAACACATACGCAAGTATTTCTTCAAACAAAAAATACCTTTAGTTCGGTGTCAGTAACAGATAATGAGAGAGGCAGCAATGTCGAAACTGGGGAGATTAGCGAAGCCTTTGGCCCCCAGGGCACACATCAACTATTTAAACACAAAAATTGGTGGCCTGAGGAGTACATATCTGAGGGAGAGAAGTCTGGTCCTGAAGTCCATGAAACCCGGAACAGCAGCAGATGACATCTATGTTCCCAGGCTGTGGTACTACAACAGGCTGCATCTTCTGTCAGACCAGACTGAACCCAGGTCATCACTCTCTGGTCTTCCTTCCACGCTTCCTTCCAGGCTGTGGCTGTGGTGCTGGAGGTGTGGCAAAAGGAGGAGAAGGAGCAGGGGCATGGGCCAAACCACACAAGTGTGTTTCTTGTGTCATTTGGCCCAACAGACCCTTGTTGAGGGTGTGTATAATTCTATTCCATTCTATCAAGCTTTCACGCAACCAAGGCGGCAAAGGCCTCTTGGTAGGTGGGTTTTGCTTGGAGGGCTGCAGAAGCCTCACCAATCAGCCTCAGGGCCAACTCCTCCACATTACCCCCCTTTCTCGCCCTTTTGCGTGGAAGGCGGAGGGGAGGGACCTGGCATTCAGTGAGGCTCCTTTGCCCGCCCACCGCCTGGCTGCCGCTTACCCCCACCCCCTCCTGGCTGCCACTTTCCACAGCCACCTCCTGGCTGCTGCATTCCACACCCTCCTGTTCCTGGCTGAGTTCTTCCTGTGTATGAAAAAGGGACATAGTTTTAGTTTTTGGTTCATCAAACACACCCAATTTTCACATCAACACTGTTGCAAATTGTTAACCAATAGAAAAGACTATCATTCTGTGCCCATCATTTTTCTTTCTTGTCCCAAAGGTTTTGGCCACTACTGTCTAT
Organism: Lithobates pipiens; assembly: GCF_037356315.1. Classification (NCBI taxonomy): domain Eukaryota; kingdom Metazoa; phylum Chordata; class Amphibia; order Anura; family Ranidae; genus Lithobates; species Lithobates pipiens. Next base: position 297,549,063 of record NW_027507764.1, read on the forward strand.
TGATATGTGAAACACTTTCTAAACTCAGCAATTAGTGAGCAAAAAACAAGTTAACATCATTCATTTATACTCCATAAATATGTAGAACAATACTATACCTGGCTCAAGCTGGGCTCCCCCAGTTCTTCCTGAGTGGAAGGCCCAGGTTGGGCGTCGGAAGACTCATCGGGTGTGGAATGTAGCATAGGACGCGTGGAAGGAAGAGTAAAGAGTGATTCTCTGACCTCAGCCTGGTCTGCCAGAAAATGCATCCTGTCATAATACCACAGGGTGGGGACATAAACGTCATCTGCTGAAGCTCCAGATTGCATGGACTTCAGCACCTTGGTCCTCTCCCTCATATATGTACTCCTGAGGCCACCAATTTTCTTTTTTAAATAGGTGACGTCTGCCCTGGGGACCACCGGCTTCACAAACTCAACCAGTTTCAACATTGCTGCCTGCCTCTTTTGTCTGTTACTATATTGTGGGTGTGTTGGTTGCCACAGGCAGGGCATGTCTCTGTATTTATCGATGAACAGAGGGAGGAAGCTATGATCGTTGAACCCGTCCATAATGTCTGCAAGACACAACACAAGACAAACGCTAATGTCAGGCTAAACTCCACTAATGCAGGCCTCAATCTAGAAGCAGTATAGCCTAGTGATGTACCAAGTTCAAAATTTTACCTTCGTTTGCACGTTCGTCGCGTCAGCTTCTCCCTCTGTTTACCGATCGTACGGACGACACACATGTGTTGCGTTTTATATACAGTGCGCATGCGTGAAACTCCGCCCGCCCCTGACGTTCTTTCTAGACTATTCCCCGCCCCTTCACTTTCGGTGCAGTGGGGAGAGCACATGGCAGAGAGAACGCAGGTGCGCACTAATAATAGTTCCACTAACGAGGAGGAGGGTGAGGAAAGCCCGGAGCCTAAAACGTCCCAATACAGGAAGAAAGGATTTAAGGCCTCAAATATGTCTTTTGGAAAGATGTTGGAGATGGTGGACATATTGAACAGGACCGACTATGATGGGAAGTATGGACCTTACCCAAACTCAAATATCAGAAAGGCCAAGATCATGACTAAAGTTGTGAAGAGTCTTCAGAAGAATTTTGGGGTACGCCGATCCAAGGATCAACTGAAAAAACGCTGGTCAGACCTGAAACTGAGGGAGCACGAGCAGTAAATAAGGATCAAGCGTGTTCTTGAAAAAAGTAAGTAGTTGTGTGTTCATATGATTATTCTTGCTTGCATACTGCTCCATGTGCTTTGATTTCATGTTGTGCAGTTTAAAATGGCCACTTTTAAGTTCATGGTTTCATTCGTTCGTAGGAAACATCGTTCTGCAGGGAAGTATTCCAGCTGAACACAGTGTCCCCAATAATGTTCTGACCTTGAAGCTCCGCCAAAATCAACAATTGTACAACACTTCCAAACAATGCTTCATCTTCCTAATTCTGCCCTCTGTGTGCTAATTATTCTTTTTTTTTATTCTCATAGGGGAGAGAAGACTCGGCAAGTATGAGGACACCAGGGACCACACCCCTCCCAAAGAAGGCCAAATTCCAAAACCAGAAGCAGAGGAGCAGGAGGAGGAGGAGGAAGGAGAGATTGTTGAGGTTGGACAAATTGTCACCACAACAGGTGAGTGTCAGAGAACACAGCTTCCGGTAAGCTCATCAATGTATCTCACCATATTTTTATTACATGGTGTGTTTTTTTTGCTTTGTTTTGTAGGTGATGTGGAAGAAGATTCCCGTTTTACCAGTGAAAGTGCCCAGATCCTGATTGGGGAGATAATGGGGTGCAATCGGGATTTGGAAAATATACAGCAAAACATCAATGATGTTAAAAATAAAATGAAGAACGTCATTGATGTTTTGGGGAGAGTGTGAAACACCAAAAACTAGCTAGGGTTTTAGTTTTGCTATTTTAAAACACCCATTTTTGTATTTTTCTAAAATCCAAATTTGGAAGATGCACAGAGTGTGTAAACATGCGCTATCTCCCATCATGGGGGATCAATGTATGCGTTTTGTGTAAAGTGGCTGAGATGAAGGGGTTGTAGCCCCAAAGCATGTACATTGATCCCCCCATGATGGGAGATAGCACATGTTGACACACTGTGTACATCTTCCAAATTTGGATTTTCCAGGGGTGACACCCCATGTGATGAAGGCAATATCAGCCCAGTTTGTACATACTCATGTCTGATATTGTCTTCACTTTTCAAAGTTGAACTTTGTAAGTTCCTGTGTTCTGTATTTTACACTTTGATACATGCCTGTTTACACCAAAACACCACGTAAACAATAATTAGCTGAAAGTCTGTTTTTGATACACACAATTTTTTGGTTTGTTGTAAAAACCATATCTAAACGCACATGTGAATGTGCTTGGATTAAAAAGTTAAATTATCAACAATGTGTGGCTTCCTTTTTCATTGCGCCAAAAATGTATTTGGAGTCAAATTTTAGTTTGCGGTGAGAATGGGTGTTATTTACTAAAGGAAACTCCACTTTGCACTCCAAGTGCAGTTTTAGGTGTACTTTTGCAGTGCACTTGTAGTGCATAGTGGATGTGCCTTTAGTAAAAAACACCCACAGTGATGTGTAAATTTTGACAATCATGCCATTTTCCTGCCATGGTGCTGAAAAAAAGCACAATTTTGGTCAGTAATGCACTACATACATTAGTTACCAAAAACCAGGTGTGTGTGTAGCAGACCCACAACATAATAAGATTATCTGAAGAAGAGACTGTCCCCTCATCTCGCTCTGAACTTGGGATTGCACTGTTGGAGAAAAAGGCACAACAAGAAAAAACATAAATATACCTAGGAGACCCCTTAAACCAAGCCAAGCAGTAAATGAAGGAGTTTGAAGGAAACATTTATTGTGAAAATGCCTCTTAGACATTGTCTGGCATATCAATGGCCCCCCTACCCACAAAGTAGTCCATGTATTGGGTTCTAACCTCACGGGTGCTTTGGGAGGGCAAGCCAGGATGAACAGGTTCAAGGCCCATGAGGTTATCATCATTTTCAAGCAAGTCTGCTTCTTGTTGGCCAACTGAGACCGCATAGTTCGCAGATTCAGTTTGTATTCTGCCATGTGGATAGGCGTAAGAAAAAGGCGGAACCGGCTGGCCAGTCCTTCCTGATTCTCCTCTGGGGGTGGCAAGCCCAGACTGCCACTCTGGAGACGCCAGTAGAACTCCGTCCGTGCGAAGACTCCACCATCTGACATCCTTCCATTTTGCCCCACGTCCACATACAAAAAGTCATATGTCGCAGACACCACCGCCAACATCACGATACTATGAAACCCCTTATAGTTATAATAGTACGACCCCGAGTTGGGTGGTGGGATGATGCGGACGTGCTTCCCATCTATTGCTGCTCCACAATTGGGAAAGTCCCAACGACTGGCAAAGTGGGAGGCCACAGTCTGCCATTCCTGTGGCATTGAAGGAAACTGTGGAGTGAAACAAGAACCAAAATTAGTAATTTAAATAATCAACATTGCAAGCAGATTAGACACAAACATTTTTGGCCAAGATCAGTATAACATTTTGGGAACTGAGTATTTAAAGCTTAAAGTATAAGGTCCCCTTATCAGAGTCATCACCCCCCCATCCCCCCATCTGATGGGTCCTTGCTAAAAAATGAGGGGGTGATGTTTTGGACAGGTAACCCTCTCCACTTGATTGAGAGCTGAATGCCGAAATAATGTGTGATACTTTGGGAAGCCCCTCCTTAGTTACACTATTGGCAGCCCACCGGACAGGTAAGAAGTGTCATAATACCAAAAATAGAAAATAAATGGAAGTACATTTTGACATTCTGCTATCACATATCAAGATAATTAATAGGGGAAAAAAAAACATTTGAAAGTATTGAGGCAGGCCCTCGCACTACATGCTTTGGTGAACTCGTCCATAAATGTGACCATCCAAAAAGGTAGATATAGTGTGTATTGGGTTTGGTAAAATCAGCAGATGGAAGATTGCTATCAGCTGAGCTAGCAGTTGGGGAGAGGGGGGTTTCTAATGAGTTTGGCACAACCAAAAAAAAAAAAAGGACTCTGCAAGAATTGAAGCACACACATCACATTTGTAGAGATTTTAGGGGGTGTTTAGGGGAAAGCAATACTATGGAGCTGACAAAAGACATTGGTAAGTGACTAGACTATAGTTTTATGGGCCAAGAAGAGCATGGTGAGGAAGTTAGTGAGGCAAATATGCCTGAGGACAAAGGGGCAGAGCATATGAATTAGAGCATATTGCAATGATGGTAATTAGGGAATGAGGAAAGAAATGCAAGACATTAGCAATCATGAAATACATAGAATGTGATATTAAAGGATAAAACGTACCTTCATATAGTCCTTCTGCAGGAGCTGAATGATGGCAGAACAGGTCTCTGGAATAATGATCCCCAGAGCCTGGGGGGAGATGCCTGTAGAGAACTTGAGGTCCTGAAGGCTTCTCCCTGTCGCCAAGTAGCGCAACGTGGCGATGAGCTTCTGCTCCGGAGTGATGGCTTGCCGCATGCAGGTATCCCGCCTGCTGATATAAGGGGTCAGCAAAGCCAGCAGACGGTGAAAAACAGGATCCGTCATCCGGAGATAATTCCTGAAATCATCAGGATTATTCTCCAGGATCACACGGAGCAAAGGCATGTGCGAGAACTGGTCACGCTGGCGCAACCAATTCTTGGTCCACAAATGCCTCCCCTCCCTGTTCATGGACCGGGCTTGTGTCAAAGTAACAACCCAACACGAAGCCCCTGCACAGCACAAACTCTACAATGAGTACGTAGACGAAACATGGTTTCAAAACGGTCGGCTCATCAGAACGGACAACAGAAAGCACCGATAAACAGCAAGGCCTGAAAGAACGACCTGAATAGCAGAAGCAAGCAGACAATAAGAAATGCCTTTCAAAGCATACTATACCAAGATATAGTCCACAATGAGAAACAAATACTTACTGACTGCGCGCACTGATTATCAGATACGCAAAGACAAGCACAAACTGAAGAGCAGTAGTGATCTGAATCACAAATCTGAAAAGCGTGAATCGTCTCTCACCAAACTTCTACTAACACGTGATAGATACGAGATCAGCAGAAGGAGCCCAAAGGGTGCCGGACATGGTGCTGAACTTCTCTTTTGTAGGCCCGCTGTACACGGCTTACGTCACCGCGTTCGTGGCAATCGGAAATTCCGACAACTTGGTCCAACCGTGTGTATGCAACATCACTTCCGGACATGGTCTGGAATGAATCCGTCGGAATAACGGATTTGGTCGTCGGAATCTCCGACTGTGTGTACAAGGGCTAAGAATGAACCAGACACAGACAAGATGGCTTCCTCCTGCACTGGAGACATTCAGTAGATCATTACAAAATGGTCTCCTTAAAGATGGCTGCTACACTTCTGCATTCATGAATATTCAGCGTAACCCCTGTGCACAATGCAGAAGGATAATACAGCAGTAATAAAGGAAGAATAATAAAGGAAGGAAGGAAAAAGGAAGGAAGGAAGAAGTTCTGTAACAGTTATCAGCTCCAGCATACTTTTGTTATATAAGGGTCTTTAAAGGAGTAATGATAAGAGATTTACTAAGGGGCCTCCACGCTGAGTAAGTGTGTAAGAAAAATGACAATAAAGAAAATTAAGAATTTGTATTAATACCTATACAGTGCCTTGGAAAAGTATTTATACCCCTTGACATTTTCCACATTTTGGCATGTTACAGCCAAAAATGTAAATGTATTTTATTGGGATTGTATGTGATCAACCAACACAAAGTGGCACATAATTGGGAAGTGGAAATTATAGTAAAATTATAAATGGTTTTCAAAATGTTTTACAAGTAAATATGTGAAAAGTATGGTATGCATTTGTATGCACCCCTGCCCCCCTTTGTAGAACTGCATTTTGCTGCAATTACAGCTGGAAGTCTTTTTGAGTATGTCATGGCATCCATTTTTGCCCATTTTCTTTGCAAAATAGCTCAAGATTTGTCAGATTGAATAGAGAGCATCCATGAACAGCAATTTTCAAGTCTTCCCACAGATTCTCAATCGGATTTAGGTCTGGACTTTGACTGAGCCATTCTAATATATGGATATGCTTTGATATAAACCGTTCCATTGTAGCTTTGGCTGTATGTTTAGGCCGCGTACACACGCGGGGACTGTTCGCTCAACTTTGTCCGCTGAACAGTGTTTCGGCGGACAGTCCGCTCATGTGTGGGCTTTCAGCGGACAGTTTCAGCGGACAGTCTGCTGAACAAAGTTTTTCGGAAATTCCGAAAAACTGTCCGCTGAAACTCTGTTTCAGCGAACAGTCCCCTCGTGTGTAGGCTTGTTCGTCAAACTAAGTTCCGCGCATGCTCAGAAAGGATTTACACGCCGAAGTTTGCATTGCAGTGTATAGGACGTCGTATTTTTCGTCCCGTCGTACGTGCCGTTCACGTCATCGCGCACGGTTTCAGCGGACTGTTCGTTCGTCGTGTGTGGGCAAGTCCGTCCATGCTAATTTTGAGCGGACTGTCCGCTGAAACTGTTTGACGGACAAAGTTGAGCGAACAGTCCCCGCGTGTGTACGCGGCCTTAGGGTTGTTGTCCCACTGGAAGGTGAATCTCTGCCTTAGTCTCAAGACTCTAACATGTTTTCTCCTAAGATTACCCTGCATTTGGATCCATCCATCTGCCCATCAACTCTGAGCAGCTTCCCTGTCCCTGCTGAAAAAAAGGTGTGTTCAGGGTGATGTGCAGTTTTAGTTTTCTGCCATGCATAGCATTTTGCTTTTAGGCCAAAAAGTTTAATTTTGGTCTCATCTGACTAGAGCACCTTCTTCCTCATATTTGCTGTGTCCCCCACATGACTTCTCATAAAATGCAAACGGGACTTCTTATGGCTTTCTTCCAACAATGGCTTTCTTCTTGCCACTCTTCCATAAAGGCCAGATTTGTGGAGTGCACGACTAATAGTTGTGCTGTGGACAGCCTCTTCCACTGGAGCTGTGGATCTCTGAAGCTCCTACAGAGTTACCATGGGCCTCTTGACTGCTTCTCTATTTAATGCTCTCTTTGCTCGGCCTGACAGACGGCCATGTCTTGGTAGGTTTGCAGTTGTGCCATACTCCATTTTCAGATGATGGATTGAATAGTGCTCCATGAAATGTTCAAAGCTTGGGATTTTTTTTTATAACGTAACTTTGCTTTAAACTTTTCCACAACTTTATCCCTGACCTATCTGGTGTGTTCCTTGGCCTCCATGATGCTGTTTGTTCACTAAGTTTCTCCAACAAACCTCTGAGGGCTTCACAGAACAGCTGTATTTATACTGAGATTAAATTGCACACAGGTGAACTCTATTTACTAATTAGGTGACTTCTGAAGGCAATTGGTTCCACTAGATTTTATTTAGGGGTATCAGAATAAAGGGGGCTGAATACAAATGCACGCTACACTTTTCATATATTTACTTGTAAAAAAAATTGAAACCCATTTTATCATTTTCTTTTCACTTCACGATTACGTGCCACTTTGTGTTGATCTATCACACAAAATCCCAATAAAATACATTTACGTTTTGGTTGTAACATGACAAAAATGTGGAAAATTTAAAGGGGTATGAATACTTTTTCAAGGCACTGTACATGCAACAGTCTCCTAAACCCTTTTGTAATAGATTAAAGCCGGGCTGATATGTTGGCAATGCTCAGAAAATGGCAGGTTTTGTCAGACTTTGCTGCTACACCCATCCTCACACATTCCTGCTAGTCTAACACCATAATGCTACGTACACACGATCGACTATCCGGCGGACCAGAGTCCGGCGAACTTAGAAGTAGTTTTGACTCAAAAACAAGGACTGCGAATCCGGTGGACAATCCGGCCGTGAGCGTGCTAGTCTGCCGTACTTTACAATCCTGGCCATTGGTTATCGGGGTCTGTGGGTGGGGGGCTTATCGGAATCTGGGAGACCCCTTTAATAGGGTGGGGGCCGGTATCTGGGGGCCCCCTTATGTGAATGAGTATGGGGTACAATGTACCCCTACCCATTCACCTGTGAAAAAAAAGTAAAAAAAAAACACAACACGAGTTTAAAATAATTTATTCCAGAGCTCCAGTGGTCTTCTTCCGTCTTGGGGGGTCTTCTCGCCGCACTCCTCCGCTATCTTCTGCTAGCTCTTTTACTTTCTTCTTCGTCGCCGCCTGGGGGTTTTCTTCTGACTTCGGGGGTCTTGTCCCCCTCTTCGGTTCTTCTTGTCGGGCCTCCGCACCTTCTTACAGCTCTTTTACAAGCGGTGGCCCTGTCTTCTATCGCCGCCGCCTTGTCTTCTTGTTCTTCTTTTTCTTCTTCCTTGAGATGTTGACTCGACACGCTCTCTGGCCACAATGACAGGGACGCGGTGGGCGGCGACTTATATAGGGACATCGCCGGATGATGTCCCTGCCCCTTATGAAGTCACAGTCCCAGCATCCTCTGGGACTGTGACATCATAATGGCCTGGTACGGCTCAGGAGGGGGGTGGGGGGCGATCGCTCGCCCCACCCCCTTTACTGACCGTCCGGGCTGCGTGCTTGGATAAGTATCTGATATGGACTTTGGGGGGACCCCCGCGCCGTTTTTTCAGCGTAGGGCTTCCCCTTTAAGTCCATACCAGGTGACGAGGCCAGCGACGTGTCAATCTCGCCGCCGAAGGAGGTGACATTGACTTCTTTCGCTAGTCCCGGCTACCTGGAGCCTCATTCAAAATGTACGGGCTTTCCTCCGTGTGTGGGAAAGTCCATTCGTTTCAAAAGTACGGCGGACTCCTGCCAAAAGTCCGGTCGTGTGTGGGTAAGTCCGCTCGTTCGGAAAGTCCGGCGGACTTTCCGACGGTTTGTCCGCCAGACTAAGTCTGCCGGATAGTCTGATCCTGTGTGTGCAGCATTAAAGAAAACTTTACTAGCCAATAGTGAAGTGCAGGTGACAGGAAATTGTCAGCTTTGGCACTATTAGGAAACTCTGGAGCTTTGCTTGCCATAATGACCAGGAATTCAGCCATTACAACAAGGGGCTGCTGCAGGTATGTACAGGCCTCTACATTCTCTCACTTTAGTTTTTTTCCCCATTACCTTGTACATAGCTTAACCAGTTGCTGACCACCGCACGCCGATGTACTTCGGCAGAATGTCAGGGGCAGGCATATGGGCATACCTGTACGTCCCTGCCTCCCAGTGGGTGGGGGTCCGGTCGGAATCAATTCAGGAGCGATCCGTGCTGAGGGGAGGACACTGATTCATGGCCATCCCCTCATGATCGCTCCTGATGAATGGAATGCTTCCTCTGCTCCTGTATTGTAAACAGGGGCAGAGTAAGTGATCTCATCTCCCCTAGTGTTTGTCTTTTTGTTCCGGTGCCAAGGAGAGAAGACATCAATGTGAGTTGCACCAACACTACACATACAGTAGAACACGCAGGCACACATTTCACCCCCCAATCACCCCCCAATCACCACCCGATCACCCACCTGCATCCCCTGTCACGGTGACACCAATAGCATTTTTTTTTTTTTTTACTGATTTACTGCATTGGTTTCATTTGTGAATGTTATAAGTGGTAGGACAGTTAGTGTTAGGCCCCTTTAGGTCTAGGGTACCCCTAACACCCCCAATAAAGGTTTAACCCCTTGATCACCCCCGTCACCAGTGTCACTAGGATTGTTTTTCTGATCGCTGTATTAGTGTCACAGGTGACGCTAGTTAGGCAGGTAAGTATTTAGGTTCGCAGTCAGCTTTTTATAGCGTCAGGTACCCCCATATACTACCTAGTAAATGTTTCAACCCCCTGATTGCCCCTAGTTAACCCTTTCACCAGTGATCACCGTATACGGGTGACACTGTTTAGTTAGTTTTTTTTTAAACTGTCAGGGCACCCGCCGTTTATTACCTAATAAAGGGTGATATAAGTTAGGTTTTAGGGTCAGATAGGGTCTGTGTGTTGCCCTAGGCAGCGTGAGGTTAGTGCCAGTACCGCTAACACCCATGCACGCAGCAAACACCTCCCTTAGTAGTATAGTATCCGAACAGATCAATATCTGATCTGATCAGATCTATACTAGTGTCCCCGGCAGTTTAGGGTTCCCAAAAACAGTGTTAGTGGGATCAGCCCAGATACCTGCTAGCACCTGTGTTTTGTCCCTCCTCCTAGCCCAGCCCACCCAAGTTCAGTATCGATCTATCACTGTCACTTACAAAACACTAAACACATAACTGCAGCGTTAGCAATTTAAGGGATCAGGCCTGACTCTGCGAACAGGTTTTTTGGTAGCGTTTTGCTGACAGCCTAGGAGCTCTTTTACCTGTGAGTCTCACTAGTGTAGCACTAAATTTATAGCCCAAAATGGCAAATCGAAGGTACACTAGTGAGGAGGCCTACATGTTTCTGAGCATGACAGATATTGAAGAGGACGTCACTCATCTGTCAGATTCAGGCTCAGAATACGATCCTGTAGATGACAGCGGCTCATTGACAGATAGCTCTGACGACGGAGTTGTAGTCCCTGCCAAGGTCAGGCGTACCAGACCCCGATCTTCTGCTGTTGAGGTGCAAGAACCGCAGGACTCTCGTATGGAGCAGAGAAGAATTAGCGCCGCTATTCCTTCTGGTGAAATGGCAAGCACCAGCGGCCTAGTAAACCCTGGTCGTACATCCAGCACTGCAGTAACACTTGGTGACGTGGCGAGTCTCATAAGTGCAGTTCAAGCTGGTAAGGTGGCAAGCACAAGTAGTGTCCCGCTGCCACCAACAAGACAAAGACGGGCCCATCGAGCCCATAGTGCCCTTCCTGCAGAATTCGTTCAGCAAATAGCTTGGTGTGTCTACTTTCCAAAATTGGGTCATTTGGGGGGAGGTTGCCATTTGGGAATCCCATGGCCTCTGAAACCCCCAAAATGCCCTTAGAAATCCTGAAGGTGGTACTTGGTTTTTGGGGCCCTGGCTAGGCTCCCAAAAAGTCCCACACATGTGGTATTCCTGTACTCAGGAGAAGCAGCAGAATTTATTTTGGGTGTAATTCCACATATGCCCATGGCATGTATGAGCAATATATAATTTAGTGACAACTTTTTTTTTTTGTCATTATTCAATCACTTGGGACAAAAGAATTTAATTTTCAATGGGTTCAATATGCCTCTTAGCAATTTCCTTAGGGTGTATACTTTCCAAAATGGGGTCATAAACTAAAAGCTGCGTAAATTCCAGAAAATGTACCCTAGTTTGTAGAAACTATAACTTTTGCGCAAACCAATAAATATATGCTTATTGACATTTTTTTACCAAAGACATGTGGCTGAATACATTTTGGCCTAAATGTATGACTGAAATTGAGTTTATTGGATTTTTTCTTATAACAAAAAGTAGAAAATATAATTTTTTTTTCAACATTTTTGGTCTTTTTCCCTTTTATATCGCAAAAAATAAAAATCGCAGAGGCAATCAAATACAGTCAAAAGAAAGCACTATTTGTGGGAAAAAAGGACACAAATTTTGTTTGGGTACAACATTGCATGACCGCGCAGTTACCAGTTAAAGCAGTGCAGTGCCAAATTGTAAAAAGTCCTCTGGTCTTTGACCAGCCAAATGGTTTGGGGCTGAAGTGGTTAAAATATAGGGCAAATAAAAAAAACCCACAAGCACGTTTTTCAGTTTCTTCCCTTTACAGACCCTGCAAATACAGAAAGATATCTGTTGATATGCCAGAGGATGCTGGGACTGTGACATCATAATGGGCGGGGACATCACCCGGTGACCCCGCCCATTGTCCCTATATAAGTCACCGCGCAACACGTCCCTGTCATTATGGCCAGAGACAGCGCAGAGTCAACATCTCAAGGAAGAAGAGAAGAACAGAAGGCGGCGAAGACAGCGGCGACAGAAGACCGAGCCACTGCCAGTAAAAGAGCTGGAAGAATGAGCAAAGGCCCAGCAAGATGGCCCTTTGTATGTTGTGTTTTATTTACATTTCTTTTCACAGTTGAATGGGTAGGGGTACATTGTACCCCATACTCATTCACATAGGGTGGGGGGGCTGGTATCTGGGGCCCCCTTATTAAAGGGGGCTCCCGGATTCCGATAAGCCCCCCGCCCGCAGACCTCATCAACATGGGGACAAGATGCTTTGGGGGGGGCTGCATGGCCCCCCTTCCCAAAAGCACCCGCCCATGTTGAGGGCACGCGGCCTGGTACAGCTCAGAGGGGGGGGGCACTCGCTCCTCCCCACTTCCTTTCCTGACCTACTGGGTAGTATGCTCGGATAAGGGTCTGAAATGGACCTGAGGGGAACCCCACACAGTTTTTTCGGCGTAGGGCTTCCCCTTTAAGTCCATACCAGGTGATGGGGCCAGCGACGTGGAAGATATTCATTAAATATGCATGGCATTTGGACCCCTCATTAATAAGCAAACAAAGGGAAAGACACCTGGTTCCCAGAAAAAAAAGATCTAAAACCTCAATAATCCTCACTTGAAATCTGCAATTAATGGGAAATATTCTCCAATAACGTGAATTTTGGGTCCAATCTGCTTTAGTCAGAGGCAAAACACATTTTTGTCTCTTAATCTCCACATTTTATCATCTTTCTGCCTTGAACTGTATTCAGTATTCTGGTATGTGTGCTTTTGTTTTCCTATTGGTGGACTCTCCAGTGATCTATTGATATATGTCTCTAAACTCTTTAAAACAATATACAGTGTGACATAATAGACTCACATCTGGCTACATTTCAACTCTTCTTGGCAATTGTGGATATGAGATTCTTCTCTGTGTTCTTGGTTTTTCTGCTGAATGCAGAAATCTGTCAATCAAACCACTTTTCAAAACTTTCAGCTATTGGAACACTATGTAAATAAACACTCTGAAATGAACAAATGCCCATTCTGAACATCAATCATGTCATGGCTTAAAATTGCATTCAACAACTTTATCTCATTAAATATGCTAACTGATGAACAAAGATGAAAGATAGATATAGACAACTTGCATTTCATCCAATGTACTACATCTTTATATGTTTGTGTGTGTTGATTGATATCATTTTGTCTAATGCCCCTAAAGTCTAAACAATTGCTAGGTTGTAGTTGTAATTGTAAAAGTTTTCAGAAATTACATTTTAGTTTTTAACACACATGAAACCATGAAAAACATGACCATACCTTTGGGGTCTATGTAAGGCTCTGACAATGGTGTTTGATTTTTTATTCTAATTAACTTTCCTTTTTCAGGATGGAAAATCATTTTAGTTTATATTCAAGCAGCCATTTCAGCTCTCCATTTTGTCACATTGACTGAACTCTGGACATAGCTAATGTCAAATTAGTTTATTTGTATGTAAAATAATTTACAGACTGCACATTTAATTTGCATTACTTTATCTCAACTTACATTGAAGTATACCACATTACTGTGCACTGTTCATACAAACATTTCAAATAGAAAATTAATGGGATTTATTAATAATTTGCTGGTGAAATTCACCCAGTGAAAATCATAGCTTAATTCACCCAAGTAAGATTAGCTTGGACTCATAATTTCTGTCAAGATTCTATCCTATGTAGTATATAACATTTGCTGGGAAAATCTTGTTAGTTCCAATCTTGCCAAGATGAATCTGACACAGCAACAGCTATTTTTAACCTTTGCACAGATCTTTGTGGGTATGTTTTATGTGAATCTTGCAAAATAACAAGAATATCCATTTGATCATTTGCCAACATATTTTCATGGTGCTGAAACCATGTTGGAGCAGACCATGTAGAACATCTTTGGACACTAATGCCGTGTACACACAGTCGGACTTTCCAGCAGAAAAAGTCTGACAGAATCATTTCATTGGATATTCCGATCGTGTGTGGGCTTCAGTGGACTTTTTAGAAAATTCTGACCGACCTAGAAATATGTTTTAAATCTTTCCGACGGAATCAATTTCTATCTGGTAAAACCGTTCGTCTGTATGCTGTTCCGATGGACCAAAAACATTGCAAGGGCAGCTATTGGCTACTGGCTATTGAACTTCCTTTTTCTAGTCCCATTGTACGTGTTGTACTTCACCACGTTCTAAACGATTGGACTTTGGTGTGATCGTGTGTAGGCAAGTCCATTTCAGCGGAACTCCATCGGAACTCCGTCAGAAAAACTGCCAGAGTTTATTCTGACGGAAAAAGTGGTCATGTGTACTCGGCATAAGTGATCCTGCAAAGGTAAGCAGTAAAATAAACTTACTTATGCGCACTAGACTGGTGGAGGGTGTGCATGCGAAACCTTGGGACTCCCCTTGTCGGTTTCTGGAGGCTTCTTGTACATGTGCTCTAGTGGGACAACATTGAACTAAGTAGTGTGCACATCAACCACTAGATGGAGATGACCATCAAATTAAACGTAGGTTGCATCAACAATGTTTACAAACTGGCAGCTGAAAGAAGATGAGCATTTAAGTTGTTGTTGGGTACATGGGAATGTAGGCTGCACCTCTTCCTCCCCGAATACCAACAGTATTAATTTATAATAAATAAAGACACTCAACGCTGAAGCTTGGTATTTAATTGGCCAGGGCTCTTTATTGGTGTAATATTTAAATAAATTAAAATCCATTTAATCATTTTTATTAATACATTCACTTGTAAATAACAAGTACAAAACAGCTCAGTCTTCAGGTCTTGAGCAATAAACACAAGTTCCAATTTAAACGTAAAGGGTGACCAACCACATAACGTGCCTATGACAAAGGGTTGGGGGGGGGGGCTTGCTGCTGACTTCTGCCAACAGTGGTATATTCCTGCAGGGGGCCACCTTATATAGAGTGCCCCCTTTCTAGAACATTCCAGCTGATCATATGACCCTCTAGGAATTTCCCTGGCGGTCATGTGACATTCCTGGAAATTCCCCACTGTTACATGACCCTGTTTTTCTTGCCTAAGATTTAAATTAATGTGACTATTTGTTTTTTTTTTTAAATATAACAAACAAGTTGGAAGGGGGGCGGCCACATGCCCATGCTGTTTGGGCTCAAATACTTAAACCCTCTCAGTCCATTACATTAATACAGTATTTTCTATACAGAGTCTTTTATTTCTTTGAGTTGTTTTATTTTTTCTAACTTCTGTAAACAATTTAAGAAAGCTTTATTGTAATTTTTTTATTTTTATTTATTGTCATAAGGGCCTTTTGTTAATCTGCCACTGGGTGAACACTCACTTGCCCCCAGTGACGAGTATGTTGATGGGACAAAGCTCCCCCCCCCCCCCCATTTACCTGACCCTGGGTAACAGTGTATTGGTTAGGGATCCAGGGGGCCCCTAAAACCAGTTCACAGGGGAGAGGGTGAACACCTATACCGTATAAGCAAAACAATAATAAAAAAATAGCACATTGAGATTTTAGAGGCATTTTATATGACTAGCATTATTTCCTGTCTTTTTTGTACTTGTGGAGCAGCACATGCTGTGTACAGCCTGCCATACAAGTGAACAGATTTATGCAGCTTTACTCTTGTCATTTACAATGCTTCTTTGAATTGCATGTGCATGTATTTTCCAAAAAAATAACAATTTTCCAAATGGGAAGCCTCCGCAGGCCGAAAAAATTTCAGATGTGCATGTGTGGATAAACACAGATGCAAAAAAGCATCAACATTTAATAGAGTATGGCTGCGTACAGTACATTCTATGTATGGCACATGTGGCTCCCTGGCATGGGAAAGCACTGGGAAATTACACTAATGGCTCTAAAATCTCCATGTTTACAAACCCTAAAATATGCATTTCCCACTTCACACTAGGGAAAGATTTGAATATGTGCCTGATGAAAACAGGGAAAATTTTGGGCAAATTTTACAATGTAAAAAAAAATAAAAATAAATTCACTAAGTGACAAGTAGAATAAGCAATACAGTAAAACATTTTCCTATTGACGAACAGATGGTATATCTCCCCAAAGGACACAGGTGGCAACAAAATAAAAACCCTCCCTTACACTATTCAAAATGAAAAATAAAAGTTTTGCCTATAGTTCTACTTGAACCACTTCAGCTCTGGAAGGTTTACCCTCCTTCAGGACCATGCCATTGTTTGCGATACGGCACTGCGTTACTTTAACTGACAATGTATGTCCTTTTTTCTCACAAATAGAGATTTCTTTTGGTGGGGACCAGTGACACCAATACAGTGATCAGTGTTAAATATATGTGCTGTCACTGTACTAATAACACTGGGAAGGGGTTAACATAAGGGGCAATGAAGCTCAAGATCGGTGTTCCTGCTTAGTAGAGACACGGATCACTACCTTCCCTACTGACAGAACAACAGTGTGCCATGTTTGCCAAGCTGTTCTGCTTCTTCCCTGAATGATCGGCGGGTCCAGTCACAGCGGTAGCGGATCGCCGGTGGCGTTCGCACATGCCCCAGACTCAGAAGGGTCAGATCAAGTACTAGGAACATGATCTGGCACAGAATGGCCGCCCTGCCGCATTATATGTGCGTGGGGCGGTTGCTAAGCTGTTAAAGCAGCCAGTCACATCAAACAGGCAGGCTTTCCATTTAATTTCATGCAATGGGGTTTATTTACTAAAGGCAAATCCACTTAGCACCACAAATGCACTGCAAGTGCTATTGGAAGTGCAGTCGCTGTAGCTCCGAGGGGGACATGCAAGGAAAATAAAACACAGCATTTTTGCTTGTACATGATTGGATGATAAAATCAACAGAGCTGCCCCTGATTTTAGATCTTCCCTTCAGATTTACAGCATGTGTACTTGCAGTGCAGACTGGATTTGCCTTTAGTAAATCGACCCCAATGTCTCTTATGCAATAAAATCCACCTACCTACCTACTTACAGTGTTCTCTAGCATGTAAACTGAGCTGCACATGCTTATACAGGAGTGACGTCATCCCACGTCAGCCACTGAAGACAGATGTAGCACACAGAAGAAGATGCCAGCAGTGGTCAGGGACAGTTAGAAGAAAGGTATGTTTTCTCCAGGTTCCGATTCAATATATTGCTCACCTCTTGAAATGGATGTATATCCTAAAAATCTGCTCCCCTTTATGTTATTTTCAGTATAACAAACCGGCAGTGTAGTGAGTTCAGGTAAAGCTGATCCCCAGGATAAGCAAATATTCACTAAATACAAGAGTCACGTGTATGCTTACTTAGTAATCCAAAGTGAAACATTGCCTCTGTGGAGGAGCTTTCTGTAAAGACTGCACACTGCTGCTCCCTCTCCTTGTGCAGGGTGACTGGGCTTGTCTCCGCCCCCTCCTATAGTTTTCTCCAGGCAGTGTGAAGTGGATGGGCCTTCTGAGCCCCTCCCACAGCTCTTCTCTGTGCACAGGCTATGTATAGCTGACATCACTGCTACTTTTACAAGTTAATATCTGGGATTCCAAAGGCATTTAATACACACTAAGTGGATGTATATTCTTTGTGGCCACTGAGGAATATATTTAAAATTAAATGTTTTGTGTCTGGAGTTTGGCTTTAAAGTCATTAGGAAAAAAAAAACAATATATTTTTTTTTTTTTAGTCAGCATTAGCGCAATCAGCAAATTAGGTCTGGCTGAAAAAGTAAGGCCAATGAGAAACGTGCGATGTTTTGTTCATTACTGGTTGTGGCAGGTAAACAACACAGTATTATTGTCTTTTAAATGTGGAAGATGGACAATTTGTACTGGTTCAAGAGCAGGACAATAACTATAATGGAAACAATTTTCTGACATGCTGCAGCAAAGGCACAACAAATTGTACTTCATCTTTAGAGGCTTTGTAAAAAGCCCTAGGAATTTGAAAACACAGAAGAAATGTTGCAAAGACTGCAAAAAGAAGTAGAAGCGACAGAAGTGTTTTAATGATTTCTGATGTAGCATGCATCAATAAAAAAAAAAAATATATACGACACACAGAGGACCCACAATAGATTTGTTTACAGAATTTATGAACAATATACTAAATATTCTATGAGCTATAGGGGGAGCAATTCTACAATTGGCTAAACATTAAAAAATATAGTACAAAGCCACTTTACACATTCTGCAAGTAATTTCCGAACAGATGTTCAGAAAACAGAAATAATAGATTTTACATTCCAGATAACTTTCTTATTCTATAGGTCAGAGCAGGTCACAAGATGTAGTTTGTTAGGAAAAGACAAAAGTAAAAAAAAAGTCATGCTGTAAAAATTAACGATGTTTCTCTGCCTCGCCAATATACTCAATGTACTTATGTTATATACAGTGTCTTGAGAAAGTATTCCTACCCCTTGACATTTTCCACATTTTGGCATGATACAACCAAAAACGTATATGTATTTTGTTGGGCTTTTTATGTGATAGACCAACACAAAGTGGTACAAAATTGTGAAGTGGAAGGAAAATGATAAATGGTTTTCAACATTTTTTACAAATAAATATATGAAAAGTGTGGTGTGCATTTGTATTCAACCCCCCTGAGTCAATACTTTCTAGAACCACCTTTCATTGCAATTACAGCTGCAAGTCTTTTTTGGGATGTCTCTACCAGCTTCTAAAGAGTGACATTTTTGCCCATTCGTCTGCTCTGTCAGATTGAATGGAGAGTGTCTGTGAACAGCAATTTCCAAGTCTTTAGAAACAAGAAGGTCCTGGACTGCCATACTCCTTAGAAAAGGCATCTTTATTGTGAAAAATAGCATAAAATCCAACATAACAGTCAAATCAAACGTGGACAAAACATGGATTACTAGCTGAGTAAGCATCAAACGATGTGAAACACGTTATCCATTGATCCCCGTTTTGTCCACGTTGGATTTTATTCTATTTTTCACAATTAAAATGCCTTTTCTATGGAGTGCGGCAGTCTAGGACTTTCTTTTTTCTACAGACTTGTGTGGAGCCAGCACCTGAGAGCTCACAGTAGGGTGGGAGCACCTGTTAAGGTCCAGAGGCTTAGTGAGCGGCATTCCTTTCTCAATTTTCAAGTCTTGCCACAGATTCTCAATTGGATTCAGGTCTGAACTTTGAATAGGCCATTCTAACACATGACTATGCTTTAAACCAAACCAATTAGAGCTGGGCTATAAAATTTTCTGACAACATGATCCGATTGGACTTTTTCCGATCGTTTGTAGAGAATTCCGATCAAAGTGCCACGCATGCTCAGATCAAATTCCTAGACCAAAGCTATTGGCTACTAGCCTGAACGTAGTCCTGTCGTAACAAAATAACGTCATGACGTTCTGAACGATTGGATTTTCTGACAACTTTGTCCGACCGTGTGTATGCAACACCAATTTCTGACAAAATCAGTCGGACAAAATCAGATGGATTTGGTTGTTGGAATGTCCGACCGTGTGTACAAGGGCTAACGGGTTTTCTTTCTAAGATTGCCCTGTATTTGGCTCCATCGATGTTCCCATCAACTCTGACCGGCTTTCCTATCCCTGCTGAAAAAAAGCATTCCCACAACATGATGCTGCCTCCACCATGTTTCACGGTGGGGATGTTGTGTTCAGGGTGATATGCAGTGTTAGTTTTCTGCCACACACAGCGTTTTGCATTTAGGCCAAAAAGTTCAATTTTGGTCTCTTCTCACCAGAGCACGTACTTCTACATGTTTGCTGTGTCCCCCACATGGACTCTCGCAAGCTTTCTTTCAACAATAGCTTTCTTCTTGCCACTCTTCCATAAAGGCCACATTTGTGGAGTGCACGACTAATAGTTGTCCTGTGGAATAATATTATTCATGCACAGTCATGTTCTGGATACCTTACCCGAGCTGTGGGTGCAGTCTGCTAATCCCTAGCTACTAGTTCCACAAAGGTCCTTAAGGACTGGTATAGGTCCACAATATATAGGGTTGTGGTGCACTACTGCTGACTGCTGCCCTATTCTGCAGCAGTCCTTTATCAGTATAGGGACTGAGGTACAGTCTGCTAATCACAACCTACTAGTTCCACAAAGGTCCTTATAAGAACTGGTAAGGTATAGTGTACTACAGTATATAGGGTTGAGTGAGGTACAGTCTGCTATTCCTTAAGGACTGGTATAGGTCCACAATATATAGGGTTGAGGTGCACTACTGCTGACTGCTGCCCTATACTGCAGCAGTCCTTTATCAGTATAGGGACTGAGGTACAGTCTGCTAATCACTAGCTACTAGTTCCACAAAGGTCCTTTTAAGGACTGGTATGGTATAGAGTAGTACAGTATATAGGGTTGAGTGAGGTACAGTCTGCTAATCACTAGCTACTAGTTCCACAAAGGTCCTTTTAAGGACTGGTATGGTATAGCGTAGTACAGTATATAGGGTTGAGTGAGGTACAGTCTGCTAATCCCTAGCTACTAGTTCCACAAAGGTCCTTAAGGACTGGTATAGGTGTACTATTTGGTGTGCAGTATATAGTTGTGTAATACACGTATAAAATACTTGCACATATAGAAAGCATAGTATAGTGTGTTTCCACTGTGCAGCATTGTGACTGCTGAGCGGTTCTGCAGCGATACTACAAAGAGTGACAAACGCAATCCTAAAAAAAAGTATTGTAACAGGTGTGATAGACCAGTGGACCCCAAAAACAACAGATTGAAGCGGGGTGTTATATACCTTCTTCCACATACATACTGCACTTCTCTAGAGACTTTTGTCACAGGGTCATTTAAAAAATGACAGGCAGAGGAAGAGGCAGGCCCTTCTGCAGGGGTGGTAGGGGTAGGGCAGGAGCAACAGAATTGAGCCAAAGTGGGAAATTGCAGAAGGTGCGTGCGATTACGTCAAAGGAAGCACCAGACTTGGTTGAGTGGCTCACTCAGCCTTACTCTTCTGCACCCTCCCCATCCTCTCGATCTGCACCCTCTTCTTCACTCTCTGCTATGTGCACCCCCAAAGACACTACCACCAACACCACCACCACCACATACCTTCCGCTTGAGTCACAGGAATTATTTTCCGATCCATATCAAGACATTTCTGATGCGCAGCCACTCTTGGCATTGGATCAGGAAGAGGAGGTAGCAGCAACCGGCACTCAGCAGTCTGACGACAGTACCCAGATCAGCCCAAGGAGGAGGTTGGTCCCCGGTGTTGCTGCCTACTCCGAGATCTCTAATTATAGCTTTGGGGAAGGTGACGTCGATGATGTCCGCAATAGTGTTGCCATCAGCAATCTTTGCAGTCAACGCATTAGTCGCAGTAAGCCCAACACTCACCTAGGGACGACCGCCTTAAGAAGGCACATGAGCTGCCATCACCGAGCCCAGTGGGAGCAACGGAACACACAAAGCCACACTCCAGGCTCTCACCGTCCAGCCTCGTCTTCTACTTCTTCTCCTCTCTCCTCACAATTGTCCTCCACTCCACCTTCCATCATGCTAAGCTCACGTTTTTCTGCAAAAAGGTAGGCTTCCGTGGGCCAAATGTTCGAGCGTAAAAAAATGATGATGCCGGATAACCCTCTTGCCCAACGGTTGATGGCTGGCTTGTCAGAACTGATAGCCCGCCAACTACTGCCATATAAACTGGTGGACTCGGAGGCCTTTCGAAAATTTGTGGCCATTGGAACACCACAATGGAAGGTCCGAGGAAGTAAGTATTTCTCACAGAAGGGCATCCCAGAGCTATATGGCCATGTTCAGCGGCAAGTGAATGTATCTCTGGCACAAGATACATCTGACCACAGACACGTGGTCTAGCAAACACGGGCAGGGAAGGTATATCACTTTTACTGCCCACTGGGTGAACCTTCTGACGGCCGTCAAGCATGTAACCCGTGTAGATTTGGTTTTACCGCCATGGATTGCATGCAGGCCTGGCTCTTCTTCTCCTCCTCCTCCTACTCCATCCTCCTCCCTCTCCTCCTCAGCTGATTCCTCCTTTTCCGCTGCTAGCGTCTCTTCTGCTGCGCCGCCCAAGCTCCCCAGAACCTATTCGACATGCCAGGTGAGACGTTGCCATGCTGTGCTACGTCTGTTGTGCCTGGAAGCCAAGAGCCACACTGGCCCGGCACTTCTTTCAGCTTTGCGTTCACAGGCAGATCAGTGGCTAACACCGCTCAATTTGACAGTTGGTAAAGTGGTGTGTGACAACGGTGCCAATCTGCTTAGCGCATTGAAACAGGGCAAAATTACGCACGTGCCATGCATGGCACACGTCTTAAACTTGGTTGTGCAGCGATTCCTTGTCAAATACCCTGGGGTCCAGGACATCTTGCTGCAGGCAAGGAAAATCTCGGCCCATTTCAGAAGATCTTACACGGCCATGGCTCGCCTTGCTGACATTCAGCGGTGACACAATCTGCCGGTCAGACATCTTATTTGCGATTGCCTGACGCGATGGAACTCAACCTTCTAAATGCTTGATAGGCTGCTCCAGCAGAAACGTGCAGTTAACGTCTACCTGTATGAATTCTGCGGCAGAACAGGTTCTGGGGAGCTGGGTTTTTTTTCACCGCGCCAGTGGCTGCTCATGTGTGACGCATGCAGACTTCTGCGGCCATTTGAGGAGATCACCAAACTGGTCAGTCGCAGCCATGGCGCCATCAGTGACATGGTACCTTATGCCTTCTTTATGGAGCGTGCATTGCGTCGTGTCATTGATCAAGCTGTGGAGGAGCAGGAGCGGGAAGATGAGGAAGTCGCAATGCTGGATGAATTCCCAGGGGGGCCTACTCTATCTGAGACAAGTGAACAACAGGAGTCTGAAGAGGAGTCAGAGGAGGATGGTGCCAGGGCGGATGTGGAGGAGCAAGAAGAGCATGCTTTAAACCTTTCTGGGATCCCTGTTGTTGTGCGTGGATGGGGAGAGGAGAATGAAGAGGACGACATTATCCTGGATGATGAGCAGGAGCCAGGCCACCACACCGCTTCCAGTTTAGTGTAAATGGGGGCCTTCATGCTCCAGTGTTTTAACAGGGACCCCCGTATAAAAAGCATAAGGGTCAAGGACCAGTACTGGGTGGCAACGTACTTAGACCCGCGGTACAAACACAAAATGGCGGAAATGTTACCGCCGTCACAGAAGGCTGTCAGAATGGAGCACTTCCAGGCCTTGCTTTGAGAAATGCTGCATTCTGCTTTTGCGTGCGCTGGCAGAGGAGCAATTCCCACTCCCCTCCCAGAGAAGGAGTTGCGGGTACCAATCCAACAGTGCCTGCAAGAAGAAGCCGGTTTGAAGATGTGTTGGTGACTTCTGATATGAGGTCATTCTTTCAGCCGACCCATCGACAGGTGTCATCTGGATCCAGCATCAGGGAACGCCTAGACCGACAGGTCTCCGACTACATCGGGTTAATGGCCGATGTGGACGCTCTGAGGAGTGATGAACCCCTGGACTACTGGGTGGGCAGGCTTGACCTCTGGCCAGAGCTTGCCCAATTTGCAATCGAACTGTTGGCTTGCCCCTCGTCCAATGTCCTGTCCGAAAGGACGTTCAGCGCAGCAGGGGGGATCGTGACCGATAAGCATACTGGCCTAGCTCACGACAGTGTTAACTACCTCACATTTATAAAAATTAATGAGGCATGGTCTCGGAGGAATTCAACACATGTAACCAGTAGACCATGTATATGTCTATAAACAATTTTTTTAATCGAGCACACAGACCTTCTTTCTACATTTGGCTCACTTCCTTGTACAAAAAAAGCACACCGTACTATATGTCCGTACCCTCCTGTTTGAAGAGCTTGAGCGGTGTCATATTTTTGGGGCCCAGCAGCAAGTTGCTGGTATCAGTGCTGCTGTTAGTGCTCTCTATCTCGGTGCTGGTGTCAGTGCACTCTATCACGGTGCTGGTGTCAGTGTACTCTATCACGGTGCTGGTGTCAGTGCTCTATATCACGGTGCTGGTGTCAGTGCTTTATGTCACGGTGCTGATGTCAGTGCTCTCTATCATGGTGCTGGTGTCAGTGCACTCTATCACGATGCTGGTGTCAGTGCACTCTATCACGGTGCTGGTGTCAGTGCTCTATATCTAGGTGCTGGTGTCAGTGCTTTATGTCACGGTGCTGATGTCAGTGCTCTCTATCACGGTGCTGGTGTCAGTGCACTCTATCACGGTGCAGGTATCAGTGCTCTATATCACGGTGCTGGTGATCAGCTCCTGCACCTTCTTCTTTGCCTACCCTGACCTTCCCTCTCCTCCATTGCCTTCATGTGCTCCTGAGTCCTGAATTGTCAGAATTTCACATATAAAAAAAGAATGCTTGTAGTTGTCGATCCCAGATTCACTTCATACATGTGTTATGTCAGTGGCCATGTGGTGGGACTATGTGTGCACAGCTAGTAATTATTTTGTGGCTGGAAATATGACCTGTAGGTTTGTAAAGCTCGCCTGCCATTGAAGTCAATAGGGCCCGCCGCAAACTTTGTGGTTTGCGAACTTTCGGCCGCGTTCGCGTTTCGCGTTCGCGAAACGTCCCGTCGGAAATTCGTCCATCACTATTTACGATGATGCTCATCTGACCTGCCTATTTAAAGCCTTCCAGCTCACTCTTTACTTTGCCTTCGCATTGGTCACATCACTAGGAACCATCTCCTGCTGTTTGTTTCAAGACTGGCTTGCTGACATCCCTCCTGGCTTCTATCTTGCTTTCAATTGCTCTCCTTGGATCCCTGATGTCTGGACTGGCTGATTACCCGATCTGGTTTATGAACTTTGGACTGGCTGACTACCCGATCTGTCGCTGTCTGTTTCATGGTTCCTGACAGCACGCGAAGGCCATGAATTCAGAAGATAGTCGATCCACTTGTTGGTAATATTTTTTCCAGATTGGATGAGCAAGATCACCTTATGGATCAGTTTGCCTTGGCGTTACAAACGCTCCTGAATCGCACGGCTCACCTGGAATCCTCCACGGTGGCTGCTCCGGTACAGGCCGTCCCTGCTGCTGCGCCAGTCTCTGTGCAGGCACCCGCCTCGAGTATTACCTCTATAAGAGGTATGTCTGGTTCTGCTCCGCTTCCCCAGCGATTTGGAGGCAATCCAGTTCAATGCAGAGGGTTTCTCTATCAGGTTGAGATATACTTCGAAATGCTGTCCCAGGCGTTTCCCACGGACAGAAGCAAAGTAGGTTTTGTGATATCTTTGCTTTCTGAGAGAGCCTTGGCCTGGGCTAACCCTCTATGGGAGACGCAAAAACCTGTTGTCTTGAGTTACCCTCAGTTTGTGGCCTCATTTAAAAGGGTTTTTGACGTTCCCGCATGCTTCGCTTCTGCTGCCAAGTGCCTCATGTCCACCAAACAGAGTATGAGAACTGTTGCAGACTACGCCATTGAATTCCATACTCTGGCAGCAGAGGTTGCTTGGACCAATGAGGCCCTTGTGGCTGCTTTTTCTCATGGTCTCTCAGATTCCATCAAGGATGAGATAGCAGCCCGAGATATAACCACTGAGTTGGAGAGCTTGATCTCGTTTGCCATCCTCATTGACTCCAGACTCAGAGAAAGACTTTCTCTTAAGGAGCGCTTGCGGAAGCCTCCTGTACGTTTGCCTCCGAGCTTTGTAGTCCCACCCATGCCTCCCTCACCTCCCATGCCTCCTGGTACCGAGTTGGTCAGTGAAGATGAACCCATGCACTTGGGCTTCACGCGTCTCTCTGCGGATGAGAGAGCCTTTAGGAGGAGGGAGAGATTGTGCCTTTATTGTGGCCAGGCAGGTCACTTTTTGAAGTCTTGTCCTACCCGTCCAGGGAACGCCCGAACCTTGAGGTCCTGTCATGGAAAGACCTTAGGTGGCGTTGTTTCATCCCCAGTTATCCAGAAGGATAAGCCCCTGGTTTTGGTCACCCTTTCTTGGGCTGAGTCGTCCATCGAGATACAGGCTCTAATCGACTCTGGGGCTGAAAGCCTGTTCATTGATGCTGCATTTGTTTCGCAGCACTCGATTCCGCTACAGCTGCGTGACACTCCACTTGCCATTGAGGCTCTTGACGGGAGACCTTTACAGCCTTCCCATGTGACTCATGAGACGGTTCTGTTGTCCATGGCCGTAGGGGCTCTTCACCATGAGATAATCCAATTCCAAGTTATTTCCTCACCCAGATTTCCGCTGGTTATTGGTTATCCTTGGTTACAGAGCCACAACCCCTCTTTTGATTGGCTCTGTGCTGAGGTTCTCTCCTGGTCACCACAATGCAGTGAGACATGCTTCCTGAAGGTATCCAAGGTCCTGTGCACCGCTTCACTCCCCTCCCTGCCAGAGGAGTACTGTGATTTTGGCGATGTCTTTGATAAAGGTCAAGCCGGTAGTTTGCCTCCACACCGGCCTTATGATTGCGCAATTGACCTTCAACCTGGTGCCATACCTCCTCGTGGCCGGGTTTATCCTTTGTCGGTTTTGGAGGATAAGGCCGTGGAGGAGTATGTTGCTGACGCACTTTCTCTAGGTTTCATCCGCAAGTCCTCGTCTCCTGCTGGTGCTGGTTTCTTCTTTGTGAAATGAAGAGCGGTGAACTGAGACCTTGTATAGATTATAGGGGTCTCAATCGTGTCACGATTAAGAATGCCTACCCGATTCCATTGATTACAGAATTATTTGACCGCCTCAAGTGAGCAACAGTTTTCACAAAGCTTGACCTGAGAGGGGCATACAATCTCATGCGCATTAAGGAGGGCGACTAGTGGAAAACTGCGTTTAATACCAGAACAGGCCATTATGAATACCTGGTAATGCCTTTTGGCCTTTTGTAATGCCCCGGCAGTTTTCCAGGAATTTATTAACAATGTCCTCCGAGATTTGTTACAATTGTGTGTGGTGATTTATCTCAATGATATCTTCATATTTTCCAAGTCCCTGGGGAGCCACCACACACATGTCTGTCGTGTACTTCAGAAACTAAGGGAGAACAATCTCTATTGTAAACTGGAGAAGTTCGAGTTCCATCGTGAACAGGTTACATTTCTGGGCTATGTCATTTCCACTGCTGGTTTTTCGATGGACCCAGAGAAACTGTCGGCAGTCCTACAGTGGCCTCGACCCGTGGGTTTATGTCCTCTGCAGCGTTTCCTGGGCTTTGCCAACTACTATCGGAAGTTTATTCGTAACTTCTCGTCTCTGGTCAAGCCTCTGACTGATATGACCAGAAAGGACTGTAACCCACAGATTTGGTCTCCGGAGTCCATTAAGGCCTTTGAGACTCTCAAGGCTGCCTTTGTTTCTGCTCCTGTGTTGGCACATCCTGATCCTACGTTGCCTTTTATCCTAGAAGTTGATGCTTCTGAGACTGGAGTTGGCGCCCTTCTGTCTCAACATCCTAACTCTGAGAGCGCTATGCATCCGTGTGGTTACTGTTCCAAGAAATTGTCACCTGCTGAAGGCAATTATGAGTTTGGTGACAGAGAGCTGTTGGCGATCATTTTAGTCCTGAAAGAATGGAGACATCTCCTTGAAGGTACCACTGTGCCCGTTCTTATTCTTACTGAATCTTACATTCTTGTCTGAGGCTAAGCGACTCTCTCCCAGAAGGGAGCGATGGGCTCTTATCTTGTCGAGCTTTAATTACATTGTCTCATTCTTACCCGGTACTAAGAATGTAAGGGCTGATGCCTTGTCACGACAATTTTCCTCCACTTCCAAGTCGGAGTCGGTTCCGGTTCCTATGATTCCTCCTGATCGTATCTTGGCTACAGTTCGCACCAGTCTTACTTCTCCTTTGGGTGACAAAATTCTTGCTGCTCAGGTCCATGCTCCTCCTGATAAACCTTGTGACCGCTGCTTTGTCCCAGAGAGTCTCCGAACTGCAGTGCTCCAGACTTACCATTCTCCCAAGGCAGCTGGCCATCCTGGGAAGAATCAACTCATTTGGGCCATCTCCCAACAATTCTGATGGCCTAGTCTATGGGCTGAAGTTACTGCCTTCATAGCTGCCTGTCCCGTGTGTGCTCAGAGTAAGACTCCACGACACCTTCCAGTGGGCCTCCTACAACCCCTACCCAATGGAGAGAGGCCCTGGACTCACCTGTCTATAGATTTCATTGTGGAATTGCCCAACTCCCAAGGCAACACTGTTATCCTTATGGTGGTTGACCGGTTCTCAAAGATGTGTCATTGTATTCCACTTAAGAAGTTGCCCACCTCTAAGGAACTGGCTTCCATTTTTGCTCGGGAGATCTTTTGCTTACATGGGCTACCAAAGGTGATTGTCTCGGATAGGGGCAGTTAGTTTGTCTCCCGGTTCTGGTGAGCCTTTTGTGCACAGTTGGGAATCCAGCTTGCGTTCTCTTCGGCGTATCACCCGCAGTTTAATGGGGCCACAGAACGAGCCAATCAGTCCTTGGAGCAATTCCTACGTTGCTATATTTCTGACCATCATAACAACTGGTCTGACCTATTACCTTGGGCAGAGTTTGCTCACAACAATGCCTTGAATTCTGCCTCCCGATTGTCTCCATTTATGGCGAATTATGGTTTCTAACCTTCCATGTTGCCTGACTCATTTGTTCCGCAGAGTATTCCTGCGTTAGAGGAGCATCTCCGTGGTCTTTGTTCCACTTGGGTACAAGTCCTGGAGGCTTTGCGTCATGCTAATGATAGGTACAGACTCCATGCTGACCGCAGACACCTGCCTGCGCCTTACTACTAGGTTGGGAACAGGGTCTGGCTGTCATCTCGCAACCTCTGGCTTCGTGTTCCCTCACTGAAGTTTGCACCTCGGTTTATTGGGCCGTTCCGTATCCTTCGCAGGATTAACCCAGTAGCTTACGCGTTGGACCTTCCTCCTAGTATGCGCATCTCAAATGTGTTTCATGTCTCCTTATTGAAACCGTTGGTCTGTAACCGATTTACCACCTCGGTGCCACGTCCTCACCCTATTCAGGTTGAGAACCATGAGGAGTATGAGGTACAATCCATTGTTGACTCCCGTAGGTTCCGTGGGCGCATACAGTACCTGGAGCATTGGAAGGGGTACGGTCCGGAGGAACGCTCCTGGGTTTCATTCTCTGACGTGCATGCCCCTGTCCTCCTCCGCGAGTTCCATAGACTGTTTCCCCTCAAGCCCGGTGGCCCTCTGAGGGAGAGGGGTCATTGGGGGGGTACTGTCAGGGCTGGCTTAGCCCTTCCTCCTCTGGGCTAGCCGCTCAGCTGTCGGCTAATTGCCAGCTCTCTTCTCTTTCCACAGTTACCAGCTGTTCCCGATGATGCTCGTCTGACCTGCCTATTTAAAGCCTTCCAGCTCACTCTTTCTTTTGCCTTCACATTTGTCACATCACTAGGAACCATCTCCTGCTGTTTGTTTCAGGACTGGCTTGCTGACATCCCTCCTGGCTTCTATCCTGCTTGCAGTTGCTCTCCTTGGATCCCTGACATCTGGACTGGCTGATTACCTGATCTGGTTTATGAACTTTGGACTGGCTGACTACCCGATCTGGCTACTGGACTCTGGCTATGCTTGACCACGCTTTTTTCTATCTTCCCTTTTATTTTTATTCATAAACAAGTGTGATTTGATTGTACTTCTGTCTCTGTTTCATGGTTCCTGACAGGGTATCAGAGTAAAGGGGGCTGAATGCAAATGCGCACCACACGTATCACATGTTTATTTGTAAAAAAAAATTGAAAACCAATTATCATTTTCCTGCCACTTCACAATTATGTGCCACTTTGTGTTGGTCTATCACATTAAATTTATGTTTTTGGTTGCAACATGACAAAATGTGGAAAATTTCAAGGGGTATGAATACTTTTTTTTTTTAAGGTAGTGTGTGTGTGTATATGTGTGTATATATATATATATATATATATATATATATATATATATATATATATATATATATATATATATATATATATATATACTGAAAACATGATGAAAGAGAACTCAGTAAATGCAGCCTTATTCTGTAGCAGTGTGGTGTGGTTATGAAGCAACCCCTATAAACCAAGCTTCAGTGCTAGTCTTGTTGGCTGTCAGCATATGTAAGTACAAAGGTGGGCTCATTTACAAAGATGGAAGTGCCTTCTCATAATGGGACTCACTTTTTAATTAACTATTCATAAAATTAGGCTTTTACTAAATAAAAGGTAGGTGAAAATACCCACCAGTATCTATTGTGTTTAATATGATAAATCACTGTGTTAAAGGATACAAAACATCCACCAAGTTCAGAAAGGGAGAGATTTTAGAATTCATGATGAATGTCATAGATACTCTTTGGTAGCAATGAGATGAATGCCAAAAGTTCAGAATAGGGGTAAGTTAACAAAAATGCGGATGTCAAATCTGAATCACATTGTATAAATCCCAATGTATACAACCTACTACAGCAAAACTGATATTTACAAAGAAAATATGCTGCTTAAATTGCTGGTAAATGACAGCCAGATTTCCCTTCATTGACATCAAACTCTTATTTTAGATGAAGGTCTAGCATAGATGTTAACCACTTAACAACCGGCCCATAGCCGAATGACGGCTACAGGGCGGTTGTTTAACTCTGGGAGGCCGTCATATGACGTCCTCCCAGAATTCCGCTCTCGTGCGCCCCCTGGGGCGTGCACTCGAGAGCATCCGTGACTGCCGGGTGCACAGGACCCGGCGCATCACGGATCACAGTAAACGGTCGCACATCACGGCCGTTTACCACGTGATCGCTCCATCAAATGACAGAGTGATCACTTGTAAACAAACCGGCTTCATGTTATGACGCCGGTTATCCCCTCCCCCTCTCTGTACCGATCGGTACAGCGGAGGGGGAAGAGATCGGTGTCAGCAGCGCTGTGGGCTGCATCTGCAGTGTCCACATCGCTGCTCACCGAAATTTAACCCCTCAATTCCCTGCCAATACTCTGCAATGCCAGCTAATACTCTGCAATACCCACCAATACTCTGCAATGCCAACTAATACTCTGCAATACCCACCAATACTGTGCAATGCCAGCTAATACTCTGCAATACCCACCAATACTCTGCAATACCAGCTAATACTCTGCAATGCCAGCTAATACTCTGCAATACCAGCCAATACTCTGCAATACCAGCCAATACTCTGCAATGCCAGCTAATACTCTGCAATACCCACCAATACTCTGCAATACCCACCAATACTCTGCAATACCCACCAATAGGGATGAGCTTCGTGTTCGAGTCGAACGTACGTTCGACTCGAACATTGGTCGTTCGGGCGTTCGGCGAATTCCGAACGTTTGGGCCGTTCGCGGCAAGATTCGTGTGGCCCACAATGCACTGCGATGGCGCAGTGCATTGCTGGCTCATGATTGGCCAAGCATGCACTGTGACCCCGCAGGCTTGGCCAATCCCAGCGCCAGCAGCGAGGAGAGCCATGATTGGCCACGGGCATCCTGCCTGTGGCCAATCATAGCTCAGGCTGTGTAGTGCACGCCCCACACTATATAAGGCCGCCTTTGAGGCGGCCTCGTGTAGTGTGTTGGCATCTGAAGCAGTGGGTGTTCTGTGTTTCCTTCAACACAGTTACACACCAATAGTTTTTGGCTGATTTCCTATCTTGCTCTTGTGTAGTGGTTATTGTCTGTGCCCTGACCGCAGTATACACCACTATATTCACCTCACCTATATAGCTAGTGATCTAGCTTTAATAATAGAGCTTGCAGTCAGTAGTGTTAGGAGATAGTGCGTGCTGTCTGCGTGCTCTGTACCCAGTACATACCGCTATAATCCACCTACATAGCTGTTTTCTATTTGGGCCCAATTGTCATCTGCAGGAGTTATTGGAAGTTGTGTGTGCTTCCAGCACAGCACAGTATACATCTGTATATACCCCTTTAACTCTGCTGTTTTCTGGTTATTGTCTGCGTGCCCTGAACGCAGTATACACCGTGATATTCACCTCACCTTTATAGCTAGTGGTCCATCTTTAATAATAGAGCTTGCAGTCAGTAGTGTCAGGAGATAGTGCGTGCTGTCTGCGTGCTCTGTACCCAGTACATACCGCTATAATCCACCTACATAGCTGTTCTCTATTTGGGCCCAATTGTCATCTGTAGGAGTTATTGGAAGTTGTGTGTGCTTCCAGCACAGCACAGTATACATCTGTATATACCCCTTTATCTCTGCTGTTTTCTGGTTATTGTCTGCATGCCCTGACCGCAGTATACACCGTGATATTCACCTCACCTATATAGCTAGTGGTCCATCTTTAATAATAGAGCTTGCAGTCAGTAGTGTCAGGAGATAGTGCGTGCTGTCTGCGTGCTCTGTACCCAGTACATACCGCTATAATCCACCTACATAGCTGTTCTCTATTTGGGCCCAATTGTCATCTGCAGGAGTTATTGGAAGTTGTGTGTGCTTCCAGCACAGCACAGTATACATCTGTATATACCCCTTTAACTCTGCTGTTTTCTGGTTATTGTCTGCGTGCCCTGACCGCAGTATACACCGTGATATTCACCTCACCTATATAGCTAGTGGTCCATCTTTAATAATAGAGCTTGCAGTCAGTAGTGTCAGGAGATAGTGCGTGCTGTCTGCGTGCTCTGTACCCAGTACATACCGCTATAATCCACCTACATAGCTGTTCTCTATTTGGGCCCAATTGTCATCTGCAGGAGTTATTGGAAGTTGTGTGTGCTTCCAGCACAGCACAGTATACATCTGTATATACCCCTTTATCTCTGCTGTTCTATAAAAAAGGCATCTGCAGGAGTTAGTGGGTGTTGTGTGCCTCCAGCACAATATAAACTACCCAACTACTGTTTTACCCAACTCCCTTCAGGCCATTACCATGTCTGGAAGGCCAGCAAGGAGAGGCAGACAGGCGCGAGGCGATAAAAGAGGGCAAGCAGGCTCTGTGTCTAGAGACAACAGTGCTGGTCGTGGACGCGGTGCATTGTCATCCGCACGTGGCCATGGGACACGCTTGTCCTTCTTTTCTGCAGCTGGACATGTTGAACCGCAACATGCCAACGACTTGGTAGAGTGGATGACCAAGCCCTCTTCATCCTCCTCATCCTCTCTCACCCAGTCTCAGGGTAGTAGCAAAGCAGCTGCCAACACATCGTCTTCCCTCCTCTCAATGTCATCATCAGTGACTCCTTCCCTAGACCCACCACGTCCTCCTGAGGAGTCTCCTGAACTCTTTGAGCACAGTGTTGGGTACATGCTCCAGGAGGATGCCCAGTGTTTGGTGGGCTCTGATGATGACACTCAGCTAGAGGAAGGCAGTAGCGTGAGCGCAGAGAGAGGGGATGCTCAAGAAGGACAGCAATCTGGCAGTCATGTTCCACAAGCTGCAGCATACTGCCAGGTTTGCTACAGCGATGAAGAGGGAGGGGATGATAAGGGCACTGACTCCACGTGGGTGCCTGGAAGGAGGGAGGAGGAGGAGGAGGAGGAGGCACATGTCCAACGAGGCAGGATGCCCTCCGGGGGTCAGCTTAGGGGCAGCACACCAACTGAATCACACCGCAGAGCTCCGCCTGCGCAGAGCGCTTCCTCTGCACGTTATTCTAAAAGTTCTTTGGTGTGGGCCTTTTTTGAGACGAGTGCATCAGATTGCACCGCTGCTATTTGCAACATATGTCTCAAGCGTATCTCACGTGGCCAAAACATCAGCCGCTTGGGCACCACATGCTTGACCAGACATATGTTGACCTGCCATGCAGCTCGTTGGCAAGCGTACCTCAAAGACCCACACCAAAGAACAAAGCGGACCTCTCCTTGCTCCTCATCAGCTGGCATCTCCAACCCCACTAGACCTTCAGTCCTCTCTGAAACCTGCTCTGAGAGGAATGAAGGTGTAGAATTAGGTGTGTCACAGCCAAGTGCTTCCGGGAACTCTTCTAGTGGTACATCCACATCCGATTATAGCAGGCAAATGTCCCTGCCCCAGCTGCTGGACCGGCGGAAGAAGTTTACTCCCAGCCATCCACATGCCCAGCGGTTGAATGCTAGCTTGGCTAAATTGCTAGCACTTCAACTGCTGCCTTTTCAGTTGGTAGACTCGGCCCCCTTCCGTGAGTTTGTACAATGTGCGGTTCCTCAGTGGCAGGTCCCCAAACGCCACTTTTTCTCACGGAAGGCGATTCCGGCTCTCTACCGGCATGTGGAAGGCAATGTCCTTGCCTCGCTGGACAGGGCGGTCAGCGGTAAGGTGCATATTACCGCTGACTCATGGTCCAGGAGGCATGGACAGGGACGTTACCTGTCTTTCACGGCCCATTGGGTCACTCTTCTGGCTGCTGGGAAGGATGCAGGACAAGGTGCAGTAGTGTTGGAGGTTGTTCCGCCACCACGCCTCCAAAATGCTACTATTGGTTGTGACACACCTCTCTCCTCCACCCCCTCCTCTTCTTCTTCCTCCATGGCCTCTTCCAGTGCTCTGTCCTCAGAACCAGCGGTGCTCCGTAGGCGTTCCAGGGGCTACGCAAGTACCCAGGCAAAACGATGCCATGCCGTGCTTGCGCTGGTTTGTTTGGGGGACAGGAGCCACACTGGGGCGGATGTTTTGTCAGCTCTGCAGGGGCAGGCCGAGAGGTGGTTGACGCCACGCCAGCTTAAGCCAGGAATGGTGGTTTGCGACAATGGCACCAACCTCCTCTCCGCCCTCTGACAGGGACAACTGACCCATGTGCCCTGTGTAGCTCACATCCTTAACCTGGTGGTGCAGCGGTTCTTGGGCAGGTACCCCGGCTTACATGATGTCCTGAAGCAGGCCAGGAAAGTCTGTGTGCATTTCCGCCGATCATTTAATGCCTGTGCTCGGCTGGCTGAGCTCCAAAAGGAGTTGAACCTGCCCAAGAACCGCCTTATATGTGACATGCCCACCAGATGGAACTCAACATTGGCCATGCTGCAGCGGCTGCACATGCAGCAGAGGGCCATCAATGAGTACCTGTGCGACTACGGCACCAGGACAGGGTCAGGGGAGCTTGGTTTTTTCTCACCACGCCAGTGGGGCATGATCAGGGATGCATGCACTGTCCTGTCACCGTTTGAGGAGGCCACAAGGATGGTGAGCAGTGACAGTGCATGCATCAGTGACACTGTACCTCTTGTCCACCTCTTGGAGCATACGCTGAGTGGAATAATGGACAGGGCACTTGAGGCAGAACAGAGGCAGGAAGAGGAGGACTTCCTTGCCTCTCAAGGCCCCCTTTATCCAGACAGTGTTCCTGCTGTGCCACCCATCACACAGGAAGAGGGTGAGGAGGAGGAAGAGGAGGAGGAGGATGATTGTGTCAGCATGGAGGTGGAGGCTGGCACTCAGCATCAGCATCAGCAGCAGCAGTCTTATAGGGATGATTTACAGTCCCAAGAAACACGTGGACTTGTACGTGGCTGGGAGGAGGTAGCTGCGGATCATGTTCTTAGTGACCCAGAGGACTCCGGACCGAATGCCTCAGCTAACCTACGCTGCATGGCCTCCCTGATCCTGCAAAGCCTGCGGAAGGATCCTCGTATTCTTCGGATCAAGGAGAGGGACCATTACTGGCTGGCCACTCTCCTTGATCCACGGTACAAGGGTAAGGTTGCCGACCTTATCTTGCCATCGCAGAGGGAGCAGAGGATGAGACATCTCCGGGAGGCCTTGCAGAAAGCTCTGTGCAACGCGTTCCCAGAGACTGGGAGGTCACAAACTCCTGGTCCTGGACAACGTGTTGCTGAGGCATCAGTCAGAAGGAGCGGTGGAGAAGGTGGCCATCTGACTGATGCTTTCAGACAATTTTTTAGTCCGCAGCCCCAAGGTATGATTGGTTCCAGCACCCATCGCCAGCGTCTAATTTACATGGTGCAGGAATACCTAGGGGCAAGGTCAGACTTGGACACCTTTCCCACTGAAAATCCTCTGGCTTACTGGGTCTTGAGGATGGATCACTGGCCAGAGCTTGCACAGTATGCAATTGAGCTACTGGCCTGTCCTGCATCCAGCGTTCTTTCGGAACGCACCTTCAGTGCTGCTGGTGGCTTTGTTACTGATCACAGGGTGCGCCTGTCCACCGAATCAGTTGATCGACTGACCTTCATCAAGATGAATCAGTCTTGGATCACCCACAGCTACCAAGCACCTGAAGCTGATGTAACCGAATAATTTTTTTTGAAATACCACATCCCTTCAAGACTGCCTATGCTGATGCTGAGTGACTGTCCTGTTATGTTGATTGTCTATCCTCTTCCTCCTCCGCTGATATGTTGGAAGAACATTTTTGGTTCTGGGTGATGCCAGCAGCCCAATTTTTCTGCCCCTGTTTAACAGGGGCGTTTAATTACAATTTTTGATGCAATACTTTGCAGCAGGGCTAATTCCTGCAATAAAACTAGAGTATATGGCAGAGGTTGGAGTGTGGTGGCACCAGCACCAGTGCCTAAGGCCCAATTTGTCTGCCCCTGATTAACAGGGGCGTTTAAGTACAATTTTTGATGCAATGCTTTGCAGCAGGGCTAATTCCTGCAATAAAACTAGAGTATATGGCAGAGGTTGCAGTGTGATGGCACCAGCACCAGTGCCTAAGGCCCAATTTTTCTGCCCCTGTTTAACAGGGGCGTTTAAGTACAATTTTTGATGCAATGTTTTGCAGCAGGGCTAATTCCTGCAATAAAACTAGAGTATATGGCAGAGGTTGCAGTGTGATGGCACCAGTGCCTAAGGCCCAATTTTTCTGCCCCTGTTTAACAGGGACATGTAATTACAATTCTTGATATAATATTTCACAGGAGGGCCCCTTCCTGTGCCCATCCAGAGTAACGGTGAGGACTTATAGTGTTGTGGCACCAGCACCACAACCACCAAAGGTTAATTTTTCTACCACTGTTCAACAATGGCATGTAATTACAATTCTTGATATAATCGTTCACAGCAGGGCGCTCCAGCGCCCACCAAGAGTCACTTTCAGGGCTTACAATGTTGTGGCAAAACCAACACCTTGTTCCGCCATTTCTGCAGAGCATATAGGGCAGGCCCCTACTTACTAACATCCAACTTACAAACATCAGACAGCAGCAAGTGAGATGAAAAAAGATGGACGATAAAACAAATTATACAGGGGTGATAACCCTTCCCTATGTTTTCCAAAAAGCTTAAAAATAGTTTTTTTTGACTGGAGCTACACTTTAAAAATGTACCAGTTGAAAATGACAAACAGATTCAACTTAACACAACAAACCTACACAGTCCCTTTCTTGTTTGCACCGCCTGTATACTGCTGTTCTGAGTATATAGGGCCTGGGGGCCACACGCATTTCCTTTTTTTAATATGGGTACGGGGTTCCCCTTAATATGCGTACAAGACCCAAATAGGCTGGTAATGGGCAGGGAGGGCTACCCATGCCATTTTTCTGAATGATTTTCAACCATATTGCAGGAACCAGATATAACATTAAAACCGCAAGCAGTTTTAAATGGTGTTATTTCCGTTTAATGTCATTTTGTGCAGGGACTGTTCTAAACACGGGAAACACGTGGCACTTCACAGGCATACTACAGACACCCCCAGGCACCATATTTAAAGGAATATTTCACTTTTTTTTTTCACTTTAATCGTCATTAAAATCAGTGCTCCCGCCAAAACGGCCGTTTTTAAAACCTTTTTTTGCATTGACCCATGTCCCCTGAGGCAGGAGTCAGGTCCCCAAACCCTTTTTAGGATAGTATCTTGCATATTAGCCGTTAAAATTAGCACTTTCCATTTCGAACGTTCGAGTCCCATAGACTTCAATGGGGTTCTAACGTTCGTTTCGAACGCGGGGTCCGTTCGAAAGTTCTGGTGCGAACCGAACCGGGGGGTGTTCGGCTCATCCCTACCCACCAATACTCTGCAATACCCGCCAATACTCTGCAATACCAGCTAATACTCTGCAATACCCTCCAATACTCTGCAATACCCTCCAATACTCTGCAGTACCCTCCAATACTCTGCAGTACCCGCCAATACTCTGCAATACCCTGCCAATACTCTGCAATACCCTGCCATACATTGCCATACCCGGAGATACCCAGCCATACTCGGAGATACACAGCCATACCCAGCCATACTTGGTGATACCCTGCAATACCCAGTCATAGACATCCCCCCCCCCCCTCCCGCCGCCCTCCGGTGCTTCTACCAACTCGCCAATATGATCAAAGCCAGAATCTTAATTTTTTTTATTTTTTTATTTCGTGCTTCCTAGCTTAGAGGTGAGATGTGGGGTCTTATTGACCCCATATCTCACTGTAAAGAGGACCTGTCATGCCATATTCCTATTACAAGGGATGTTTACATTCCTTGTAATAGGAATAAAAGTGATCAAAAAATTTATTTTTGGGGAAAAAAATGTCAAACTAAAATAAATAAAGTAAAATGAACAATAAGAAAACATTTTTTTTTTAAAGCGCCGCTGTCCCCATGTGCTCGCATGCAGAAGCGAACGCATACGTAAGTCCCACCCACATATGAAAACGGTGTTCAAACCACACATGTGAGGTATCGCTGCGAACGTTAGAGCGAGAGCAATAATTATAGCCCTAGACCACCTCTGTAACTCAAAACATGTAACCAATAAAACATTTTTTAAAGCGTTGCCTATGGGGATTTTTAAGTAGCGACGTTTGGCGCCATTTCACGAGCGTGTGCAATTTTGAAGAGTGACATGTTAGGTATCTATTTACTCGGCATAACTTCATCTTTCACCTTATGCAAAAATTGGGCTAACTTTACTGTGTTTTTTTTTTAAGCACAAAATTGCGCAAATACCGTGCGAGATAAAAAGTTGCAACGACCACTATTGTATTCTCCAGGGTGTTTACTAAAAAAATATATATAATGTTTTGGGATTCTATGTAATTTTCTAGCAAATAAATTATGATTTTTACATGTAGGAGAGAAATGTCAGAATTGTCCTGGGTGCTCCAGAACGCCTGATGGCGCTCCGTGCATGTTGGGCCTCTGTAGGTGGCCACACTGTGTAAAAGTCTCACACATGTGGTATCACCGTACTCGGGAGTAATAGCAGAACGTGTTTTGGGGTGTAATTTGTGGTCTGCATATGCTGTGTGTGAGAAATAAACTGATAATATGACAATTTTGTGAAAAAAAATAA
Organism: Lithobates pipiens; assembly: GCF_037356315.1. NCBI lineage: Eukaryota > Metazoa > Chordata > Amphibia > Anura > Ranidae > Lithobates > Lithobates pipiens. The sequence goes on from NW_027507764.1 coordinate 297,588,062, forward strand.
AAAGTAAAAAAAATCTTGATTTTGCTAAGAATTGTGGGAAAAAATGACAACTTCAAAAAACTCACCATGCCTCTTACTAAATACCTTGGAATGTCTTCTTACCAAAAAGGGGTCATTTGGGGGGTATTTGTACTTTTCTGGCATGTTAGGGTCTCAAGAATTGAAATAGGCTGTCAGTACTTCAGGTCTGATCAATTTTCAGATATTGGCATCATAGATTGTGGACTCTATAACTTTCACAAAGTCCAAATAATATACACCAATTTGTACTTATTTTTACCAAAGATATGTAGTAGTATAAATTTTGGCCAAAATTTATGAAGAAAAATTACTAATCTGCTAAATTTTATAATAGAAACGAAGAAAAATTCATTTTTTTTACAGAATTTTTGGTCTTTTTTCTTTTATAGCACAAAAAATAAAAAAACGAGCGGTGATTAAATACCCCCAAAAGAAAGCTCTATTTGTGTGAAAACAAGGACAAAAATTTCATATAGGTCCAGTGTTGCATGACTGAGTAATTGTCATTCAAAATGTGAGAGCACCGAAAGCTGAAAATTGGTATGGTTATTAAGGGTGTTTAAGTGCTCAGTGGTCAAGTGGTTAACCACTTGCCGACCGCCGCACGACGATATACGTCGGCAGAATGGCACGGGCAGGCATATGGGCGTATATATAAGTCCCTGCCTGCCCGCGGGTGGGGGGCCCCATCGGGCCCCCCACCCGGTGCCTGCGGCGGTCGGCATTCCTTCGAGAGCGATCCGGGATGAGGGGGCGGCCATTCATTCATGGCCACCCCCTCGCGATCGCTCTCGACGAATGGAAATCCCCCGTGACATCACTTCCTCTCCTGTAATGTAAACACAGGAGAGGAAGTGATGTATTCTCTCCTCCGTGTCGGTATTTTTCGTTCCGACACGGAGGAGAGCGGATCGGTGAGTTGCACCAACACTCTACACACACAGTAGAACATGCCAGGCACACTCACACCCCCCCTTTACCCCCCGATCACCCCCCCAATTACCCCTGCCCCCCAGTCACAGTGACACCAATGTCATTTTTTTTTTTTTTTTTGCATTGGTGTCATTTGTGACTGTAATAACTGTTAGGGCAGTTAGAGTTAGCCCCCTTTAGTTCTAATGTACCCCCCTAACCCCCCCAATAAAGGTTTAACCCCGTGATCACCCCCCGTCGCCAGTGTCACTAAGGCTGGGTTCACATTGCAGCGGTTTATGAGAACGAATGTGATTCGCACCGCACTGCAGTGCAAATCACATCCGATCTCTGTGCGATTCGAGTTCAGCCATTCGCCGCACCCGCCGCACCCGCCACACCCGCCGCACCCGCCGCAAATTCGCACGGGACCCTTTTTTTGGCCCGCAGCAGAATCGGATCGCATGGGTGTTCACACCATGCGATCCGAGTTTGCAGATCGCACTGCGATATGCGAACTGATCTGGGGGTGTCAGTAACATTTCACTGACACTCCCAGCAGTTCGCATAGGGCAGTGTGAACTGCCGCCGGGAGGCATGCGATGCGGGAACCCGCCGCGGATTCGCGGTGTTTCCGCATCGCTCCAGTGTGAACCCAGCCTAATAAGCGATCATTTTTCTGATCGCCGTATTAGTGTCACAGGTGACGCTAGTTAGGCAGGTAGGTATTTAGGTTCGCCGCAGCTTTTTATAGCACCAGGGACCCCCATATACTACCGCATAAAGCCCCCTGATTGCCCCCTAGTTAACCCTTTCACCTGTGATCACCATATAACTGTTACAGGTGACGCTGGTTGGTTAGTTATTTTTTTATAGTTTCAGGGCACCCGCCATTTATTACCTAATAAAGGTTTAACCCCCTGATCACCCAGCGGGTGTCATTTGTGACTAATAACTGTTAGGGCAGTTAGGGTTAGCCCCCTTTAGTTCTAAGGTACCCCCCTAACCCCCCCAATAAAGGTTTAACCCCGTGATCACCCCCCGTCGCCAGTGTCACTAAGGCTGGGTTCACATTGCAGCGGTTTGAGAACGGATGTGATTCGCACCGCACTGCAGTGCAAATCACATCCGATCTCTGTGCGATTCGAGTTCAGCCATTCGCCGCACCCGCCACACCCGCCGCACCCGCCGCAAATTCGCACGGGACCCTTTTTTTGGCCCGCAGCAGAATCGGATCGCATGGGTGTTCACACCATGCGATCCGAGTTTGCAGATCGCACTGCGATATGCGAACTGATCTGGGGGTGTCAGTAACATTTCACTGACACTCCCAGCAGTTCGCATAGGGCAGTGTGAACTGCCGCCGGGAGGCATGCGATGCGGGAACCCGCCGCGCATTCGTGGCGTTCCCGCATCGCTCCAGTGTGAACCCAGCCTAATAAGCGATCGTTTTTCTGATCGCTGTATTAGTGTCACAGGTGACGCTAGTTAGGCAGGTAGGTATTTAGGTTCGCCGCAGCTTTTTATAGCGCCAGGGACCCCCATATACTACCGCATAAAGCCCCCTGATTGCCCCCTAGTTAACCCTTTCACCAGTGATCACCATATAACTGTTACAGGTGACGCTGGATGGTTAGTTATTTTTTTATAGTTTCAGGGCACCCGCCATTTATTACCTAGTCTCACTAGTGTACCCCTAAATTTAGGGGTGTCTACTTTCCAAAATGGGGTCATTTGGGGGGGGTTTGTGCCATCTTGGCATTTTATGGCCTTCAAAACTGTAATAGGTAGTGAGAAGTGAACTCAAAAATTTACGCCCTTAGAAAGCCTGAAGGCGGTGCTTGGTTTTCGGGGCCCCGTACGCGGCTAGGTTCCCAAAAAGTCCCACATATGTGGTATCCCCGTACTCAGGAGAAGCAGCAGAATTTATTTTGGGGTGTCATTTCACATACGCCCATAGCATGTGTGAGCAATATATCATTTAGTGACAACTTTGTGTAAAAAAAAAAAAAAATTTTTTTTTTGTCATTATTCAATCGCTTGAGGCAAAAAAATAAAATATTCAATGGGCTCAACATGCCTCTTATCAATTTCCTTAGGGGGTCTACTTTCCAAAATGGGGTCATTTGGGGGGGTTTTGTACTGCCCTGCCATTTTAGCACCTCAAGAAATGAGATAGGCAGTCGTAAACTAAAAGCTGCGTAAATTCCAGAAAACGTACCTTAGTTTGTAGATGTGACAACTTTTGCGCAAACCAATAAATATACAATTACTGACTTTTTTTTACCAAAGACATGCGGCTGAATACATTTTGGCCTAAATGTATGACTAAAATTGAGTTTATTGGATTTTTCTAATAACAAAAAGTAGAAAATATCATTTTTTTTCAAAATTTGCGGTCTTTTTACGTTTATATCGCAAAAAATAAAAATCGCAGAGGCAATCAAATACCATCAAAAGAAAGCTCTATTTGTGGGAAGAAAAGGACGCAAATTTTGTTTGGGTACAACATTGCATGACCGCGCAATTACCAGTTAAAGCAGCGCAGTGCCAAAGTGTAAAAAGACCTCTGGTCATTTACCAGCAAAATGGTCCGGTCTGAAAGTGGTTAATAGGGTACCTCATGCAAGAAAAACAAAAAAAAAACAAAAAAACAGCATGGCCCCCTTCAACATATTTCATACCAGATTATCATCTTTGAGGGTCTAGTATAGATTTCAAGAGAGAATCCCCATAACATCGTTGGCCAAATAGGATCATGTCCCTTCATTTACATTGCATGGTGGGGAGAGGAAGCTGTCATTCAGTTGTTGTGAGTGGATCGTGTCAGTAGTCAGTGGGTTCACATTCCACCCATTTAGCTCACCCAGTCGCTGAACTTCCCAAACAGTCGAATTGAAAACTCAGCCCTACTCTTTGCAAATCTGTCACAGTAATGCGACAAATGGCAGATTTGTGACAGATTTATACATTATATACATTAGTGTGTATTAATCTGTTGCAATTCTGACAGTACCATCAAAAGCATATCTTCTGCGAAGTGGTGGAGATTTACAGGCAGAAAATCTATTTGGAGAAGTTGGGAGAATAATGAACACATACAACATATCAGTTCCAATGGAACTTAATGACACATTTTGTTGTAGCATTGTATAAATAATGCCATAATGTGTGACATATTAAATACCGGTAATTTACCTTAACATTGAAGAGGTCTTTTTTACCTCTGCTTTACTTATCACTGATAGGGCAGAATTTCTTTATGCAGTCTTTCTTTACAAATTTATCTCAACAATACCACCATACAATAAAAGTGTTGCAAATTATAACTACCGGTACTTACTATTGTTGCATTTGTATTACCAATGAAAATGTTGCAGGGATTTCATAAATTTGGCTCAAGGCTTCCAAACACACTGACAAAAATGTGTTGCGAGTATCTCTACCCTAGGGACTTTGGGAAATCCTTAACCTAGAGAACTGTGGGAAACTTTCTAGGAAAAGAACCACAGAGAAGGAGGAAAATATTGCAGCCTGAATGTGCTGATGCAGATATCCCAAATAAGTCTGTTGTGTAAGATCCATCAACCAGGAGAGATTCAAAAAAGCCTTCTTGGCTGTAAGTATTATTTAAAGCATATAGTTATAATTGTTTGGGTTTCTCATGCTATACTTGAGCAGGCGCTCATATATTACGTGATTACTTTTCAGTGCATTATTACTTTTGAAGAGCAGGCTGGCTTGAGCCCTGCTTAATAAATTAATATAGTAGAACCTTATCATTTTTAGGAACTAAGCAATGCAGTTATATACAGCATGCAACTTGCCTGAGTTGGTTATTGAAGGTCTTTGAAGAGCCAGACATTTAGACCTCTCAGTATTGATTTATTCTCCTTCTTAATTTTCTGGTCAGTGGATACTTAGTGCTTAGATTAGAGATCTAAAGTGAGATCAGGACCAGCGATAGGTTTAGGCCTCCAACATTTATATTTATGCAGCTAGAGCTATGGTGGCATTGTTGTTGGCAGTTTGTAAGGAGGCACTAGTACTAAGTCAGCCAGGCTATGTCCCGGGATGATCAGTAGTTCTAGAAGACTGTGGGGGGAGATTTCCTAAAACTGGAGCATGTAATATCTGGTGCAGCTGTGCATGGCAGCCAATTAGCTTCTAACTTTAGCTTATTTAAACTTTGACAATAAAACCTGGCAGCTGATTTTCTATGCACCAGGTTTTGCACTCTCCAATTTTAGTAAATTTCCCCTTCTCTCTTTAGTATCTATTGTCCTGAGGAATCAACTGAACCTAGAGAAGACTCATCTATTGATGTCTGCACAGGACACAACATTTGCTGAAATTGCCAGAGATATTTGCATCCCCAGGGGCCCCTGCCTCACCGTGTTGATGATGAAATGTACTTTCTGTAATCATAAACCTTCTAGGCATACTATAAGTATCGCCTCTGGTCTATATCGTTATAATATCGTATAAAGTACCATCATCCAGAAGTTATAGTTTTAAAGGAAAAAGCTTAAATGGAAATACCGGGTAGTCGCTCACACCAACCCCATATGTAGTTCTATTCAGCCATATAATGAATTGGACTATACCGTTACTTGGTAATGGACAAATACTAATGAAATTTAAAATCAATGTAATTTTAATAGAGGTATAAAACAGAACAATAATCAAATATCACTTGAAGAAGTACAATAGTATGCACATCACAGTTAGAGTATTCCTGACGGGTTCTCCATAGGAAACATTTAACCATAAAAGGTGCACAACAAATTTCCTCGACTAGTTTCACGGGAAAGGACCCGCTTCTTCAGGAGGATATCTATATAACAATATCACAAACAATAAATAATACATACATATAAGAATACATGAGCAATTCAGTTATCATAATGTTATTCATTTCACATGAATGAATTCCCTATATATTTAGAAAGGAGATCAGCTCACCCCACTTCAAGGAACAGGCTGCAGGCAGAGAGATCCATAAAGTCCCCCCTCGGTGAACATGGGGGATTGGTAAAAGCCGGCTCTGGGTGAATAAGGTTATAATAAATTATCAAATTAAATAGGGGGATATCTTTAGTTAAAGAAGGAAAGAAAGGGGGAGGGAAAGGGGAAACCTTGTGATGGTAAATCAGTGAAGTGAGGGAAGGGGTAGGATTGACTTAAGATCTAGGACGATGAATCACGAGAGCCACATAAAAAAAAAAAAAAAATGGTCCAAGTGACTACATATCATCCTAGAAGTGTGGAGTTAGAAAAAGCGATTAAACCAAAAAAACCTACATCTAAAAATAATATATAAATATATATATGTGAAAAATTATTGGCAGCCCAACCGTGAACACCAAGTGCCCAAATGCATCCATAGATAATTAGAGAGTGTGAGGGAGGAAAAAAAGGGGAGAACAAAGGGAGGGGAGGGGGGGGGGAGTTTGGGGGAATGGGAAGGGAAAGGGAGGGGAGGAGGGAGGAAAAAAGGGGGGGAGGGGGGGAGAGGGGAAAGGGGAGAAAACGGGAGAGAGAGAGGTAGAAGGAGGGTAGGGAGACGAGGGAGGGGGGGGGGAGGGGGGGAAGGGGGGGAAGAAAGAACACACGAGAGAGAAGGGTAAAAGAAGGGTGGGGAGAAAGGGGGAGGGGGGGTTGGGGGGAAAAAGAAGGCGAAGGTATGGGAAGAAAAGGAAAATATATAGGAAACCATCACCAAGCTAAAGATCCTTAATTCCAAACCAAAAAGAAAAAGAGATTACAGCAAGGGCAGGTCGGCTTACCACGAAGCCAATCAAAAATCGTATAGAAACAGGGCACCAAGGTTGAGATGGTTTAGTCAAGCTTGTAAGGATATTGTACCGTTTGCTGAGTATCAGATACCAGGTCCACTGTTAGGTAGCTTAGTAGCCATCGATGCTGCAAAGGGCATATAAGGCATTTAAATGTATAGAAGGAAGAGGGCAGACAGGCATTATAAAGCCAAGACGCCAAGGAGATAGTTAGGTAAGTTTAAAAATAAATAGCATCATATACAGTGGTTACCTGTCAGCGGAGACAATATCCTGTTAAGAGCCCTGGAGGAGTCCGTGCAAACCTGTCTATTCAGCGGTCAAATAGACCGCTAAATAGGCTCCCCAACACACATGGCGCCTGACATCCGCCGGATGTCGGCGGCGTCTGACGTCATGTGGTCTGCTTCTCCACACTGCGCAGGCGCAATAGCCAGTCGCTACTGCGCAGGTGCGTCTGTTCGGCGGTCAGATAGAACGCCAAACAGGTTTCCTAGCAACCACCACATCAGATGTACGTCAGGCGTCCGAACGTCATGTGGTCTGCTCTCCCACACTGCGCAGGTGCAGTACCATGCTGTTACTGCGCCAGTGCGCAGGGGAGACAACGCTAATGGATCAGATGATCCGAGCGTTAACCCCTGCAAGTCAGGCGAATTTATCGTCCGGACCAGGGGGAGCACATGTCCACTGGGGGGAAATAAAGGGACACTCAATTCCGCTCATAAGTCATTGTCCCTCAAATATAGGGATCAAAGCACATCTCCCCATATAGAAGGAAAATGACATATATAACATGAAAGACAAAAAACATATCCATAAAAATAACATTGCATACATATTTTTTTTGTACATAAAATTATACATGTAACAAGGGGATATAGTCCCCCAGAAAAAGGAAATGTACACCAGAGAATTATTCAGGTAGCCATAAATATTTTTAAAAAATGATATAGAAGGGGGAGAAAGGGGAGAAGGGGGGGGGGGAGGAGAGAAAAGGAGGGGAGGGAAGGGGTGGGGGACGGAAAAAAGGAGGAAGAGGATTGAAGGAGGGGGGTGGCATATTAAACGTCACCTACTATAAAAACGGTTTGTAGGAAATTGTCTCATTAAGGCCTGGTGGTAGGGTGGCGTTGAGTCGTTCGATCCACAAAGTTTCTCTCTGTAGGATCGTTCGATCCCAATTTCCACCCCTGGGGTTTGGAAAGACTACTTCGAGGACAAAGAATTGGACCACTGTGGTGTCAAAGCGATGGTGAAAACCAATATGTCTACCAATTGTGGTAAGTTTACCACTTTCTGAATAATATAGGTGGTCGCCAATCCTCTGTCTAAACTCTCGGATAGTCTTTCCAATATAAAAAGCTCCACATCTACAAGTCATTATATATATAACACCCTTGGTACTACAATCAGAGAACGTACGGGGTAGGAATAGTTCACCATTGGATAGAGTAAATTGTTTACCCTCCAAAATCCATGGACAATGGGGGCAATTATTACATCTAAATGTACCTTTAGAAGGGTTATGCATAACACTGGTAGATGCGTAATAGCTATGCATTAAACGATCCCGAAGGGAACATGCTCTTCGAAAAACTAGTTCAGGAGTAGGCCGTACATATTTGGCTACAACATGATGCTCCGTAAGTAGATGCCAGTTTTTTGTGAGGATATTACGAAGAGTTTTGTGATGGGCAGAGTATGTTGTAATGAATCTCTATTAAAATTACATTGATTTTAAATTTCATTAGTATTTGTCCATTACCAAGTACCGGTATAGTCCAATTCATTACATGGCTGAATGGAACTACATATGGGGTTGGTGTGAGCGACTACCCGGTATTTCCATTTAAGCTTTTTCCTTTAAAACTATAAACCTACTAGGGTTTAGAGCAACATACAAGTAGGACTTCTTCAGGATTTCTGCACCGGTGTGTGTTTTACATGGTTTGTGTTATTGCTTATGTTACATACATGCTCTTCTTTGATAAATTCCGATTCTGTATTAATCAGTTTTGTGTGTGTTTTTCCCTTATCCCACTGTTTTATTTTATGCCATGGTGCGGGGGGGGGGGGGGGGGGGGGGAGTAACCTAATTTATGAGTTCCCATATGGAGAATTCTTCCACTTATAACAGGGATCACCTTTTGAGGGGAGGCTCTGCTATTATTGCAGAAAATTCCACATTTTCACTTAGCAAAGGCTCAAATGTTTTATTAGCTTGCAGGTTCATTGCTCTTGAGAGAAAGCCGTTTCACATAACGCTCTCCAGAATAGGGCTACATCTATTTGTAACACAACAATAATCTAAGCAACTAAAGAGTTTACAAAAACAGAACTTTAGTATAGTGAAATGGTCCTTACAACACAAAGTAATATTGTATGACAATGTAAACCCATCAAAGACATTATGTAACCTTCTAATATATGATTCTGTACACCAAGTGTGTATAATCAGTAGTAAACTACATATATCATATATGTATTCACTGCTGTTGATTCAGATGCTTGACATTGCCGATTTTTGTAGACATGTGAATTCGTTTTCGTCCGAATGCATTTTCATCCGAATTTCAGCTATTTTCGTTTTAGTTTTGACAAACGATAACGAAAGCACAGAATCCGAAAAACGAAAGATCCGACATAAATAAATGCGTTATTTTCATTTTCATTGTTACAACAGTTCGATATAGAATAGGAGATTCGACGTGACTCTGACAATAATCTGTCTATAGAACCTGTGGTCGAATGTGCCTAACCTTACCTCTATTAGTCCAAGATTATATAGAGAAAATATTCGACAGAGAAAAAAGATTTGACAGAGAGAAAAGATTCTGCAAGTTACTGTCCTAAAAAGTGTTTGGGGACCCGTGTCCTGCCCCAGGGGACATGTATCAATGCAAAAATAAGTTTTAAAAACTGCCGTTTTTTCGGGAGCAGTGATTTTAATAATGATTAAAGTGTAATACAGAGAACACTCATTGAAAGTCATTGCTAAAAAAATCCCTGATTCAGATCAGCCATCGCTGGACCTCGGAGAGATGATCGTCCGCCGCTGGATAGCAAGAATGGATTACCACCGCTGGAATCTTTTTTTATTTTTTTTTATTTTGAATAAAGGAATTTTTCAAAAGTGCGTTTGTCTTATTTAACAATTTTTTACACTTTCTTTGTGAAATGGTAGGGGTACTTTTGTACCCCCTTACCATTTCAAACAGGGGGGGCGGGATCTGGGGGTCCCCTTGTTAAAGGGGGCTTCCAGATTCTGATAAGCCCCCTGCCTGCAGACCCTCACAACCACCGGCCAGGGCTGTGAGGATGAGGCCCTTGTCCTCCTCAACATGGGGACAAGGTGCTTTGAGGGGTCACAGACCCCCAAAGCATCCTCCCAATGTTGAGGGCATGTGGCCTGGTACGGTTCAGGAGGGAGGGGGGCCGCTCTCTCATCCCCCCTCTTTTCCTGCGGCCGGCCAGGTTGCATGCTCGGATAAAGGGTCTGGTATGGATTTTTAGGGGGACCCCCACGTCAATTTTTTAATTTGACGCCAGGCTGCGTGCTTGGATAAAGGGTCTGGTATGGATTTTTAGGGGGACCCCCACGTCAATTTTTTTTTTATTTGACGCGGGGTTCCCCTTAATATCCATACCAGACCTGAAGGGTCTGGTATGGATATTTAGCTGGAACCCCACGTCAAATTTTTTTTTAATTTGACGCAGGGTTCCCCTTAATATCCATACCAGACCTGAAGGGCCTGGTAATTGAATTTGGGGGACCCCCACGCTTTATTTATTTATTTATTTATTTATTTATTTATTTATTTTATCAATGACTTTCAATGAGTGTTCTCTGTATTACGGAGCCGACAATTCATAATAGCTGCGAGTGATTTTAAAGGACTTTTTTTCCTGCATAAATGACACTTTGTGCAGGGACAGTTCTAAGCACCAGAAACATGCGCCCCTTCACAGGCATACTATAGGCACCCCCCTACGAAATTTAAAGGAATATTACACTTTTATTGTTTCACTTTAATCATTATTAAAATCACTGCTCCCGAAAAAACGTCCGTTTTTAAAACTTTTTTTTGCATTGATACATGTCCCCTGGGGCAGGACGCGGGTCCCCAAACACTTTTTAGGACAGTAACTTGCAAATTAGCCTTTAAAATTAGCACTTTAGATTGTGAACTTTGGAGTCCCATAGACTTTAACAGGGTTCTAAAGTTCACATGAAGTATGCTATATACTAGCTCCGTCGAATCTTCTTTATACATTCGACAGACACCTTAATCGTTCAAAGACAGATTCGACCGTAATTCATGTGGATTTTGGAAGAATGCAATTTTTGAATGAAAAACGAAATAAATAAAAACTAATTTCGGGAGTATCTAAATAAATAAATTTTTCGGACGAAAACGAAATTCCCAAAACGAAATATTTTAATCTGCACATGTCTAATTTTTTGCCCGCACAATCTGGAAGCTTGGCTGTCCTAGTTCCTAGCCCTGAACTGTCACTCAGTTCAATTAAAAGCATAATGGCAAAATATGATAGTTCCAACACTAATTCATTGACATACTGTAGCTATTGAAAGTCTTAACTATAATTTAACCTATACTTATTTTAAAAACACACCTTACTAATTTTAGGGTTTTTAAAGTAAAGTAAACACCCTGCTTAAGAGCAGCCACCACAAGCTGCCTTTACCTTTTTATTCTGGGAAGGACAGTTTATCTGAGTTTCTCCCTGATTTTGTTTCACATTGTTATTGAAGTTTGATTTTCTTTGACATGATGACAACTGCCAACCATCTGCCCATTTAGACTGTCTTTACTTGCCACTAAGGTAGTCTTGTTAGACACTGCAATGGCAGCAGACATCTTGCGGTATTCACTGCTAAGAAGCAATTTTACTTTAAAACTTTAAAATGTAACACAAGTCCCTAGGCTTTAGATTAGCTAAATCTAGCCAACAGGATCACTTCATATGCATTGCAGCAAGAAAATGCGATAGAAAAATGAAGCGTACATTTCCCAAAAATACTAAATATGAAGGTATACCAACGTATACCCAGTTGGCATCAACATGGAACAGATAATGCTAATGAAGACTATAAGGACACAGTCCTTTTAATATGAGTATGAACATGGCAGCATACACCTTAGTACTTCGAGCATGCAGCATGCACCCCATATACACTCAGGATAAGTTTCACCCACAGACATCCTCTGCCACACTTTCCTCTCCACTTCGTTGTTCTTGCAGCATTTACAGATGAATTTTCTTCTGAGCAGTGAAATGTAGTGCATTTTAGCTACCAAACCAATGCCACTCTGCATAACTGCAGGGAAGACAGGAATATGCCAGTAATTTAAAGCTTAGCTCTCAGCAGATTTGAAAAAGCACAAATTAACACAGCTTTGTAATCATAGTACCTAATTAAATATATAATTTTAAACACAGTACCTGAATTTTACTTATATAGGTATAAGCTTCTTATAGACAAACAGATAACACCGCTCCAGATGATAATCATATCTTCCTTAATGATCAGGTGCTGGTCCAGTCTGTGATCTGGGCTAGTGATTCAAATGGCAAAACGAATGACCTCACTCCAAAAATAAGGAAAAAATCTTTATTGTATAACAATCACCCAACATCAAAAAAAGTTACAGCAACAGCATCATGGCATGCACAGAGGGGAGCATGGTTGACGCCTTTAACAAATTTCTTCGCTTAGTCATAAGCTTCTTATAGTCTACTGCAGAGATGTAACTAGAACCTTCAGGGCCCCAGTGCAAGAAATCATGGCCCCCGACTGGGATCTTTCCCACTGATCCAAGGGCCCTTTACTCCCATCGTGGGAACCTTTATTACAGTGCTGCAGCGGGCCACCTTAGTGCCATCTTGGGGTCCCCCCATGGTAGCGGTACAGCAGAGCCCAATCTCAAGCGCAACCCTGTTAGTTCTGCCATTGGTGTTCGTATTTTTTTATTTATTTTTTATATATATTTTTTACCATTGTTAAGGAAATTTGTAAGTTCTGTATATAATTGTATTCTATTTTCTATGTATTGCGCACTGCCCTCACTGTGCACAAAGCACTAATAATGTTTTCATTACATGTTTGCATCCTTTCGAGTCCTGATTAGAATTAGCCTGCCTATGTAACGCCCTTATTACCATAAACGTACAATTGTAATATTAATGTGATACCTACATAATCATGTGTATGAAAACATTTAAATGCATCATAAGAAAGCAATACAGTTATTTGGAAAGATGCTGAGTGTATCTTTTGTGTCTGTTCCCTACTGCAGCAGTTATTCATTTGGAACCACTAATCAATATGAGGATAGGAGTTGCCCATCTATAAAATGTCCAGGTCAGGTGGCGAGCTTTGCCTAGGAGGAGGATTTACAGGTGGCCCTGAGTATCTGAAACAAGGCGCTTGAGACGATCCGGGAATTTCTGATAATCAGCCGGCTGAGGTAAGCCTTTTGCTTAGGCCGCGTACACACGGGCGGACTGTTCGCCCAACTTTGTCCGCTGAACAGTGTTTGGGCGGACAGTCCGCTCGTGTGTGGGCTTTCAGCGGACAGTTTCAGCGGACAGTTTGACGAACAAGGTTTTTCGGAATTTCCGAAAAACTGTCCGCTGAAACCTTGTTTCAGCGAACAGTCCGCTCGTGTGTAGGCTTGTTCGTCAAACTAAGTTCCGCGCATGCTCAGAAAGGATTTACACGCCGAAAGTTATAATGCAGTGTATAGGACGTCGTATTTTTCGTCCCGTCGTACGTGCCGTTCACGTCATCGCGCACGGTTTCAGCAAACTGTTCGTTCGTCGTGTGTGGCCATGTCCGTCCATGCTAATTTTGAGCGGACTGTTTGCCGAAACTGTTTGACGGACAAAGTTGGGCGAACAGTCCCCGCGTGTGTACGCGGCCTTACATTTGAGTTATCAGACTTCCTTGATCGGTAAGGCATTTTCGGGATAATGGGTACCTATTTTACTCTCCTTAATCGAACTGTATTGATTGGTGGTTATATGTTATGTTGTCACTGTCTACTGTCCATTGGAGTGTTATAGATAAGAAAGAGAAGAAAAGTGCTGTTTACAGGTATATGTAGTACATCTGCTAGATAAAGTAGTTTAGAGGCAAGAGGGTATAGGCACACGTAGAGAAGACTGGCCAGTCATTATGAGCATTAAATTAAGTAAGGGAATGAAGGGTAAGAGACCCTCAAAAAATGCCCAGCACAAGAGGAGCGCTATGAAATATGTAAACCAAAAGGTGTGGTTCCACCTATATTGAGCCCCTAGATTAATGGTTAACCACCTCTGGACTGCCCCACGCCGATGTACGTTCCTACTTTGGGGACAGATATTGTTGTTATGGCAGCAGTTAGCTGCCATAACCCCGGTATCCCCGTGTTCGGCCGGCGGTCTGGCACAAGATAAAAGTGGTCTCTGTGGCGTATTCACCATGAGATCACTTTTATCTATGGAGGGAGAGTGACCCCGCCGCGATCCAGTGCCCTCTGCCGCTTACTGGAGCGGCGGAGGCGATCACGTCTGTCCCCTGGGCTGACATGGAGATGAGTGAGGGGAAGATGGCCACCCATCTCCATGACACTGGAGGGCAGAAGCAACGTCATTACGTCATTTCTGCCCATAGATCTTAAAGGGGCATTTTATTTTTTTAAATGACAATTTTTTTTTATTGCATTTTAGTGTAAATGCGAGATCTGAGGTATTTTTGCCCCCAGATCTCATATTTAAAAGGTCCGGTCATGCTTTTTTCCTATTACAAGGGATGTTTACATTCCTTGTAATAGGAATAAAAGTGACAGATTTAAAAAAAAAAAAAAACTGTGTAAAAATAAAAAGTAAAATTTAAAATAAATAATATATATATATTTTTTTTTAAACACACCCCATCCCGCCAAGCTCGTGTGCAGAAGCGAACGTATATGTAAATGGTGTTCAAACCACATATATGAGGTATTGCCGTGTTCGGTAGAGCAAGAGAAATAATTCTAGCCTTAGACCTCCTCTATAATGCAAAATATGCTACCGGTAGAATTTTTTAAATGTCGCCTATGGATATTTTTAAGGGTAAAAGTTTGTCACCATTCCATGAGCGGGTGCAATTTTGAAGCGTGACATGTTAGGTATCAATTTACTCTGCGTAACATTATCTTTCACAATATAAAAAAAAAAAAATGGGCTAAGTTTACTGTTGTCTTATTTTTTCATTTAAAAAAGTGTAAAAAAAGTGAGCTTGTAAGACCATGGCGCAAATGCACCGAAAAGTAGTATTGCAGAAAGTATTGCAATGCCATTTTATTTTCTAGGATGTTAGAGAAAAAATGTATGTTTGGGGGTTTTAAGTTATTTTCTAGCAAAAAAATATGTTTTTAACTTGTAAACACCACATCTAAAAAAGAGGCCCAGTCTTAAAGTGGTTAAAGTGGACAGGGATCCACAATGGGTAACTGGGTTACCACCAAAGTCCACAGGGACTAAGAATCATGCAAAGTAAACATCTAGAGAAACAGCCATCTATCTGAGCAGGATGGATCAAGGGTGATAACACTAGAAAGAAAGGGACATTTTGATGTTAAGTTGTGGGATGAATTTGGGGTCAGGCACTACAACTAGTAAAGTCATAACAGAGAAATGAGAGGTAAAACAGAATGCTTTATATGTTGTCAGAGAGGAAAGATGGGATGAGCATTATGGCTGCCCCTCTGATCATAGAATCATATAATGAGGAAGTGAACTATGGGGTTACAATACATGGGATGCAAAGGATATCAGAACAAAATAAGGAAACCAGAATTTAACCACTTAACAACCGGCCCATAGCCGAATGACGGCTACAGGGTGGTTGTTTAACTCTGGGAGGCCGTCATATGACGTCCTCCCAGAATTCCACTCTCGCACGCCCCCTGGGGCACGCACTTGAGAACATCCGTGACCACCGGGTCCACAGGACCCAGCGCATCACGGATCACGGTAAACGGCCACTCATCGCGGCCGTTTACCACGTGATCGCTCCATCAAATGACGGAGTGATCACTTGTAAACAAACCGGTTTCTCCCTCCCCCTCTCTGTACCGATCGGTACAGTGGAGGGGGAAGAGATCGGTGTCAGCAGTGATGTGGGCTGCATCTGCAGTACCTACATCGCTGCTCACCGAAAATTAACCCCTCAATTCCCTGCCATTACTCTGCAATACCCTGCATTACTCTGCAATACTCTGCATTACTCTGCAATACCCTGCAATACTCTGCATTACTCTGCAATACCCTGCAACACTCTGCATTACTCTGCAATACTCTGCAATACTCTGCATTACTCTGCAATACTCTGCAATACTCTGCATTACTCTGCATTACTCAGCAATACTCTGCATTACTCTGCAATTCTCTGCATTACTCTGCAATACTCTGCATTACTCTGCAATACTCTGCAATACTCTGCAATACTTTGCATTACTCTGCAATACTCTGCAATACCCTGCAATACTCTGCAATACTCTGCAATACTCTGCAACACTCTGCAATACCCTGCAACACTCTGCAATGCTCTGCAACACCCGCCAATACCCTGCAACACCCGCCAATACCATGCAACACTCTGCAATGCTCTGCAACACCTGCCAATACCCTGCAACACTCTGCAATACCCTGCAACACTCTGCAATACCCGCCAATACCCTGCAACACTCTGCAATGCTCTGCAACACCCGCCAATACCCTGCAACATTCTGCAATGCCCTGCAACACCGCCAATACCCTGCAACACTCTGCAACACCCGCCAATACCCTGCAACACTCTGCAACACCCGCTAATACCTTGCAACACTCTGCAACACCCGCCAATACCCTGCAACACTCTGCAATGCTCTGCAACACCCGCCAATACCCTGCAACACTCTGCAATGCTCTGCAACACCCGCCAATACCCTGCAACACTCTGCAATGCTCTGCAACACCCACCAATACCCTGCAACACTCTGCAATGCTCTGCAACACCCGCCAATACCCTGCAACACTCTGCAATACCCACCAATATCCTGCAATGCTCTGCAACGCAATAGTCTGCAACGCCATACTCTGAGATACCCAGCCATACTCGGAGATACGCAGCCATACCCAGCCATAGTCGGTGATACCCTGCAATACCCAGCCATAGACATCCACCGCCCTCCGGTGCTTCTACCGACTCGCCAATACGATCAAAGCCAGAATCTTTTTTTTTTTTTTTCCAGGCTTCCCAGCTTAGAGGTGAGATGTGGGGTCTTATTGACCCCATATCTCACTGTAAAGAGGACCTGTCATGCCATATTCCTATTACAAGGGATGTTTACATTCCTTGTAATAGGAATAAAAGTGATCAAAAAATTAATTTTTGGGGAAAAAAATGTTAAACTAAAATAAATAAAGTAAAATGAACAATACATTTTTTATTTTTTTTTTAAAGCGCCCCTGTCCCCATGTGCTCACATGCAGAAGCGAACGCATACTCAAGTCCCGCCCACATATGAAAACTGTTTTCAAACCACACATGTGAGGTATCGCTGCGAACGTTAGAGCGAGAGCAATAATTCTAGCCCTAGACCCCCTCTGTAACTCAAAACATATAACCAGTAAAAAAAAATTAAATCGTCGCCTATGGGGATTTTTAAGTAGCGACGTTTGGCGCCATTCCACGAGCGTGTGCAATTTTTAAGAGTGACATGTTAGGTATCTATTTACTCGGTGTAACTTCATATTTCACATTATGCAAAAATTGGGCTAGCTTTACTGTGTTTTTTTTTTTTTAAGCACAAAACAGTTTTTTTCCAAAAAAAAGCATTCGAAAAATTGCTGTGCAAATACCGTGCGAGATAAAAAGTTGCAACGACCACCATTGTATTCTCCAGGGTGTTTGCTAAAAAAACATATATCATGTTTTGGGATTCTATGTAATTTTCTAGCAAATAAATGATGATATTTACATGTAGGAGAGAAATGTCAGAATTGTCCTGGGTGCTCCAGAACGCCTGATGGTGCTCCCTGCATGTTGGGCCTCTGCATGTGGCCACACTGTGTAAAAGTCTCACACGTGTGGTATCGCCGTACTCAGGAGTAATAGCAGAATGTGTTTTGGGGTGTAATTTGTGGTATGCATATGTGAGAAATAAACTGATAATATGACAATTTTGTGAAAAAAAAAAAAGTAAAAAAAATCTTGATTTTGCAAAGAATTGTGGGAAAAAATTAAAACTTCAAAAAACTCATCATGCCTCTTACTAAATACCTTGGAATGTCTTCTTTCCAAAAAGGGGTCATTTGGGGGGTATTTGTACTTTTCTGGCATGTTAAGGTCTCAAGAATTGAAATAGGCCGTCAGTACTTCAGGTGTGATCAATTTTCAGATATTGGCACCATAGCTTGTGGACTCTATAACTTTCACAAAGACCAAATAATATCCACCAATTTGTACTTATTTTTACCAAAGATATGTAGTAGTATAAATTTTGGCCAAAATTTATGAAGAAAAAATTACTAATCTTCTAAATTTTATAACAGAAACAAAGAAAAATTCATTTTTTTACAGAATTTTCTGTATTTTTTCTTTTATAGCACAAAAAAAAAAAACCGAGCGGTGATTTAATACCACCAAAAGAAAGCTCCATTTGTGTGAAAAAAAGGACAAAAATTTCATATAGGTCCAGTGTTGCATGACTGAGTAATTGTCATTCAAAATGTGAGAGCACCGAAAGCTGAAAATTGGTCTGGTTATTAAGGGTGTTTAAGTGCCCAGTGGTCCAGTGGTTAAGCAGGGAAATATTAAAGAGAGTTAAAAGAAAGTGAGCGAATGATATGCATGTGTTGTGTACAAATGGGAAAAATGTAAGCAATTTTAAAGAGATATTCATGTCTGTGTGTGAATGCTGGAACCTTTAGTTATATCTCTTGTGTGTGTCATGCAGGGCTCAAGTCCTACGGGAACGCATGGGAATGGAGTTCCTGTACTTTCTCCACAATAGGAACTCAGTTCCCGTTAGCAGCCACGTCCTGCAAGACTTTGAAGTATGCGATCTGTGTGGCAGGTGCTATACCAGCAGCAGCCGACACAGCTCGCAATAGTAAGTGCCGCACCCCAGGTGTGGACTGACCATTCAGGCATTGCCATTAGAGGGCCCCATGACAGCTACCGCTTCGATCTACCTGTCAATCACAGCTACCTGAGGGGTAGATCAGGTTCCTGCTGTTAAGAGATTGTATTTAGTCAGACCTCTCGTGATGCGCTCCTCCCCACTGGCCCCTCCTGATTGTCTGTCTCCTCATCCTCCTCCCTCCCCCCCCCCGTCTCCTGCATACTTGCTCTGTCTCCTCTATCTTCAGTGCTATATGATGAGAGAACCCAGAGGAGGATCACAGCTATTCTGCTCACAGGACATGCAGGGAGAGAGGTGAGCTGAGGGAGGAATGTCAGTTTGGGGTGGTAAGCTGAGCAAAATACCTGGCAAAGTTTAATGCCAGGAGGGAAGTTTATGTGGAAATATGTGAAGGGTTGGAATAGCAGCGAGTGTGTGTTGGAGCCCTGTAGAGTTTGCAGCCCCCCAAACTAACATACATCTCCTAAGCAGGAACACATCACTATCTCCCTAAGCATTCTGTTCAGATAATGTGCAGTTCATTTATGACCTTTCTGTTTAACCCTGTGTTATCCAAACTCAAACTTAAATTCAATGAAAAGTGTAAACTCACCACATAAACACTCTATATACAAAATAACATTTCCCAATAAAGATCAGAACATGATGTTCACATTTGCATGGAAGCACAATTGAATGAATGCTGATTATTCAGAGAATTACCGTATTGATGTTTATTGAGGATTGTTTTTTTTAATCTACTAACAGTTAAGCTTCATACACACAATACGAAAATTGGATGAAAAATACCACTTTTGAAGCGTTTGTGCATATAAGCGTATCATTTTTTTTTTTTTGGTGGGCGAGTGGATCTTGGGTGGGAGTTCCCTCACTTTTTTTCCCCAGGACTTGACCCCTGGTGTCATGTATGCAGATGTGACCCCCTCCTTCTCCTTTGTGCTCTCATGAAAGAATGTGGCTGGGATGAGAGGTCAATGATGAGCTAAAAGGCCACCATGCCAATTTCTGTTTTTTAGACAAAACATCTATAACAAAATGTGCCGGTTAATTAATCTAATGATAAACAATGTGATCACAATTATTTTGAATATGTTTTCCAAACATGGTAAGATGAAGGTTGCATTTAACCATGTATTACACAATTGAATATCCTTTGATAGTGGAAAATGGCCTCCTTTAAGGAAATTTATCTCTGGATTTATATTAGAATTAGGGTGTGATATTGAGATTATCATTTAAGTATTCATTTCTGATATGAGTTTAACAATTTTTTTATTATATAGATATATTGTAACTGGTTTAGACAGCCTTTGGATGGAAACGAAATCCAGGTTATTGGGGAAATTTGTAAGATGGGATTAGTTTAGTTTAAGATAACAATTTTGTAATTTTACATTTATACAATAAGCCCTTATTTGAGAGAAAAAAAAAAGATTAAGATGAGGTTGTGATTTGGAATACAGCTGCCATAATATTTAACAAATTCAAGATGGATGGGATACATACGTTTTTCTACAAAAATAATGATAATAATTTTTTTTAAATAACAGACCCATCACATCAAGTTCATACGCCCTGTTAGGATAGAGAGCTTTCTGGCCCATCATACACAGATTGTTGGTCCTCTTGTTTTTATTTAATTTTATTTTTGAAATCCACAGCAGAATGTGTGGATTGTGAAATGGTGTGCCCCTTTTCCTTGTAAATGCAGTGGTATAAGCAGAATAATATTTTGGATATTTGTATTGACATCTCCACAGGGTATTGTTATCATTTATTATAATATTATAATATTGCCAGGAAAAAGTTATATTTTTTTAAACATGAAACTGGAGTTCTTACACAAACAGCAAGATAGAAAACAAGCCATTGTAATATATTTATGCAAGCTGGACCCAGTAATGAAGGGTTCATCCCGATATATCAGAGCTGTAGCTTTTATGCAAAGGTGCTATTAGACAAAGTTAGACATTATTTTGGTCAAATATTTAATTTTTACTTTCAAAAGATTTTATTTTCAATAAAATAATAACAAAGGAATAACAAAATTAAAATGCATACACTTATTCCTATGATACAGTGTTTGACATGTGCAGAATACATTTAAGAGATGTATAAGGACATTTGTTAGACCAAGTGGATAGTCCAAGTAAAGTAAACCTTGTGAAGCTCCAGTTTTTTTGGAGGACCAACTGAGGGTAACAGGAGAATACAGTATATCAGGGATATGCAATTAGTGGACCTCCAGCTGTTGCAGAACTACAATTCCCATGAGGCATAGCAAGACTCTGACACAAGCATGACAGCCAGAGGCATGATGGGACTTGTAGTTTTGCAACAGCTGGAGGTACGCTAATTGCATATGCCTGCAGTATATGGTCAATTCTGGCGTAAAACTGGTGGGGTAAGAGTAATGGGTGTAATCTCTTTTCATGGGGTTCAATTCCCTCCATATATCAGCTAGGCCTTGCAAATGAATAAGTCTTGCTACGTTCAGACTGGTCTTGGTGGGTCATGTCAGTTGGGTTGCTGGGGGTCTTGATTTGTCCAGTCCTTTGTCAAAAGCCAGGTTTGAGTCACCTCCATAGATGACCGAGCCCTCCAGTAGGGGGTTTAAGGTTTGGAAGAGGTTTTGGAAAAATTTAAATTAGATTGACCCTTATTGGGTGTGTAGTAGGATATGAGGGAGTATAAATTGCCCTCTACTGTGCCCTTCACTAGGAGAAATTTGCCCTCCTGGTCCTTGTATTCAGAGATAGGGGAGAATTTACAGTGCTTAGAGATTAATATTGCAACCCCCTTGGTCTTATTGGCTGCATTAGCTAAGTAGAAGGTTGGATAGTATATGTGGAGGAATTTGGGGCTGTACCGGGCCGGAAAGTGTGTCAGCATAATTATATCTAATTTAAGGGAGTGGTAGTTGTCGCATGCCTTTCTCCTTTTATTGGGAGTTTAGTCATTTAGTGTATTTAACATTTCACAGCAAATGGGAAGGCCCAACGGTATTTGATGTCTTGTTGAGTGAGAGCCATGAGGAGTGGTTTCAGGGATCTACGTTTTTGGATGGTTGTGTATAAAAATGTGGTTTGACAATAATGTCCCTTGGAGATCCATCTTTCCTGGGGGGCCCTAGGGTCCTGTGAGCTCTGTCCAGCTCCAGGCGGTGAGGGGGGTATGTTGGGTATTAGGCCCTTGATCAGTTCCTGGACTGCTGAGGAGCTTTCGGTGACAGTTTCGAATAGGCCTAAAGTCTAAAGTTGTATCTCCTGGACCTGTTCTTGAGGTCGTCGATCCTAGAGAGGGCGATGTCAAGTTGGTCCTGGAGAACTTGGATGTTTGCCGTATTTTGATTGGTCTTAGAGACCGTTAAGTATAGTTTACGTTCAATGGCCTCCATTCTGGTCCCTAAATTGGTAAAATCAGATTTGAGGTCTCTTGTAATTTTGTCAGCAGTATTGGCTAGTCCCCTTTCTAGGAGATAATTTGAGGAATAAGTCCTGCTGTGGTGAGGCCTGGTCCTGGGCCAGTGAGCCTGTAGAAGGAATAATTTGCATGTGGGGGATTGCAGGCCCCATAGGGGAGAGGGAGTAGTCCTCCATAGTGCGGCCCAGCAGAGATTCTGTGGATGCTGGAGAGGGAACTAGAGGGGATTGTGGGGTGCCCTGGGCCACCTGTGAGTAGGTAAGTGTGGCAGGGAGAATCACATTCAGCGTGTGTCTGAATGGCTGCAGTGACGGTGGCCATCTTGGTACATCCATCCCGCTGAGCTTGGGCGAATTGTGGACCCATCTGGAGGTTGGTCCGGACATGCGGGGGGGGGGGGTGCTCAGAGGATTGCCGATTGTTAGCTGCCTAGGGGGGTTGAGCTGTGCGCTGTGTGGTCCGAGGTTCCAGGGGATGTGGAGCTCCGGCTTGTTTTTTTTGTTTCTGTACAAATCTAACAATGAAAAATGCGTACATTTGAATCCAGTCACCTTATTGCCTCTATTGGAGGGGACTGGAGACAAAGAAAAACCACATGTGTTAAATTGATGACATAGGAATCAGCTGCTGTGAGCCCAGTGCAGGACACACTCCTTGAAGACCCAGATATTTAATTTTTTGTAGAGTAATTTCCGGTTTTATACTGAGGATGCAGTTTATCACCCAGAAGGATACTCTGTATTCAAAATCATTGGATCCTTTTTCCCCAGCTCAGAAAGCAGAGATCCATGTTTTAGCAAGGCTGTGAGCTATAAAAAAGAGTATACAGTGGTGTGAAAAAGTGTTTGCCCCCTTCCTCATTTCCTGTTCCTTTGCATGTTTGTCACACTTAAGTGTTTCGGAACATCAAACCAATTTAAACAATAGTCAAGGACAACACAAGTAAACACAAAATGCAATTTGTAAATGAAGGTGTTTATTATTAAAGGTGAAAAAAAATCCAAACCATCATGGCCCTGTGTGAAAAAGTGATTGCCCCCTAAACCTAATAACTGGTTGGGCCACCCTTAGCAGCAACAACTGCAACCAAGCGTTTGCGATAACGTGCAATGAGGTTTTACAGCGTCCTGGAGGAATTTTGGCCCACTCATCTTTGCAGAATTGTCCTAATTCAGTTACATTAGAGGGTTTTCGAGCATGAACGGCCTTTTTAAGGTCATACCACAACATCTCAATAGGATTCAGGTCAGGACTTTGGCTAGGCCACTCCAAAGTCTTCATTTTGTTTTTCTTCAGCCATTCGGTGGTGGACTTGCTGGTGTGTTTAGGATCATTGTCCTGCTGCAGAACCCAAGTTCGTTTCAGCTTGAGTACACGAACAGATGGTCGGACATTCTCCTTCAGGATCTCTTGGTAGACAGCAGAATTCATAGTTCCTTTTATCACGGCAAGTCTTCCAGGTCCTGAAGCAGCAAAACAGCCCCAGACCATCACACTACCACCACCATATTTTACTGTTGGTATAATGTTCTTTTTATGAAATGCAGTGTTCCTTCTACGCCAGATATACTTGGACACACACCTTCCAAAGAGTTCCACTTTTGTCTCATCGGTCCACAGAATGTTGTCCCAAAAGTCTTGGGGATCATCAAGATGTGTTGTGGAGAAATTGAGACGAGCTTTGATGTTCTTTTTGCTCAGCAGTGGTTTTCTCCTTGGAACTCTGCCATGCAGGCCATTTTTGCCCAGTCTTTTCCTGATGGTGGAGGCATGAACGCTGACCTTAACTGAGGCAAGTGAGGCCTGCAGTTCCTTGGACGTTGTTGTGGGGTCTTTTGTGACCTCTTGGATGAGTCGTCGCTGCGCTCTTGGGGTAATTTTGGGCGGCCGGCCACTCCTGGGAAGGTTCACCACTGTTCCATGTCTTCGCCATTTGTGGATAATGGCTCTCACTGTGGTTCGCTGGATTCCCAAAGCTTTGGAAATGGCTTTATAACCCTTTCCAGACTGATAGATCTCAATTACTTTCTTTATCAATTGTTCCTGAATTTCTTTGGGTCTCGGCATGATGTGTAGCTTTTAAGGATCTTCTGGTGGACCTTACTGTGTCAAGCAGCTCCTATTTAAGTGATGCCTTGATTGTGAACAGGTGTGGCAATAATCAGGCCTGGGTGTGGCTAGAGAAATTGAACTCAGGTGTGGACAACCACAGTTATAGTATGTTTTAACAAAGGGGGGCAATCACTTTTTCACACAGGGCCATGATGGTTTGGATTTTTTTTCACCTTTAATAATAAACACCTTCATTTACAAATTGCATTTTGTGTTTACTTGTGTTATCCTTGACTATTGTTTAAATTGGTTTGATGTTCCGAAACACTTAAGTGTGACAAACATGCAAAGGAACAGGAAATGAGGAAGGGGGCAAACACTTTTTCACACCACTGTATGTTTATATAGATAGTCGAGATATAGAGAGCTTTTGGTTCCATTTGAAGGGTCAGAAGTTTGTTTTTACTTCTGCAGACAAACCAATCAAGCATGCTAAGTTAATTTGATTGGCTGTTTTCAGCCTTCCAAGTTCTTGCTGAGTTAGCCATATTAACATTAAAACTCACACATGGAAGCAGACCAGGCGACTAAGGATGCTGCATTTACAGCCCCCGGACACTTGCTGGGTCTGTGCAACTCACAGATTCCACCCCAGTTCTGGCCCAGTATAGCTGGGATTAATAATTCAAGTTTAAGGACCCCAGAACGAGAAGAACAAATGGTCCAAAGGGGGCAACTTCTTATGAAACAGGACTTTGAAAAAGGTGATCATTTATGTCTGCCAATTACTCTTTTCCCTCCAGCTTGACACATGGACTGTGTCACTGGTCACAAGCAGTTATGGCTGCCTTAGTAAATGAGCATGGGATAGAGCCAAGGTTCTCCACAGTTGTTTTTATAACATACACTTCTTGTTTTACCTGTTACCAAAGGTGATACCAAAAGCTGAACATCCTTTCCAGAGATTACAAAACTATATCTCCAGATGCCCAAGTCAGGATCTTATGAGTATGCATTTTGTCTGTATGGACATGTTTTCTGGATGTCCAGTGGCAAATGCTACTGCAAAGGCCACATTAAAAAGTGTTATCAGAAGTAGTTTGTAAGTACAGAGTGCAGAATCAACAGAGAGTAACAGAGGAAATCATTTTTAGAGGAGAGTCCTTACTAGAAGTTTTGAGGTTTTATTTTTACACCCCCTACTGTGTACAATGTAGCGGAAAAAGTAGAGTAAAAAACTAGAACATTTTGCCTGAATGTTTTCTTATATTATATCAAGCCCCTAAGGGGATGTTGGACTCTCTACCTATGGGATTTTGCTTGGGAATGGGTGACTCACTTGCTTATATTTTGTCTCAGCAGCTGAATGTTGCTGATCTTTTAAGGTTTTTGACAAACTCATTTATGTGTTTTCTCCCCAATTCCAGATCCTAAAAGTTTGGAAGGATCTAAAATTAAAGCCAGGTGACTTGTGGATTGTTAAGAGACACTTATATATAAGGAAATGTTTGAAGACTCAATACAGTATCTAGTTCATGTACAGTTGTGAAAAACTTGAAGAAAAAGTCACCTGGATCCACACCAGACACCACACCAGACAATGCAAAAATGACTAAATGAAAGAAATCTCAGTTTTGATGTTTGATTTGTTTCCCTCTTGCAATCAGTCTAGGGTACTTTTTGTTTCAATTACTTTAATTGTAAGGGGGATATATATATATATATATATATAGGGGCGGACTGACAACTCCTGGGGCCCCCCGGGCAATAGGAGATTATGGGGCCCCCAGGCAATCAGAGATTATGGGGCCATACAGTATACACAAACACACACACACACAGTATACAATCACAAAGTATACACAGACATGTTTCTATTGGCTGATAAGGTACTGGAGAGGTGGCGCAGCTATAATCTCTGGATTTTTAGACCAAAAGCATGTCGGTAATGGACATTTCAGAGACAGATGTAAAAAAAACACACATTTTTACATACTGATGGGGCCCCCTAGTGGCATGGGACCCTCGGGCAGTGTCTCAGTGGCCCAATGGTCAGTCCGCCCCTGTATGTGTGTGTGTGTGTGTGTGTATATATATATATATATATGTATGTGTGTATGTATTATATATATATATATATATATATATATATATATATATATATATATATATATATATTATAAATAATGTGATTTGAAAAGTAGTTTGGCCATGTTGAAGTCATATTTGTCTTTTGTACCTCTTCCATTTTATGTAGAATTGTCTGTGTTTACATATGCTGATAAGTCAGCATGCCAACAATTAAGCTAGAAGGCCATTCTGGCCACAGGAATCATTTGTTTCTCACAAAGAAAAGTCATTTTGTAAAGAAAAAGCTGCTCAGCTATTATTTTCTCCACAATGGAGTATTTGCCTCTTTGGCCAAGACTACCTCCTCCAGTGGAGGTTCCAGGTTAACTGGTTCCCGACCGGAACACGCTGATGTACTTCGGCAGAATGGCACGGCTGGGCAAATGGGTGTACCTGTACGTCCCTTTAAATTTGCTGACGTGCATTCGCGTGCGTGCCGGCCGGGACCTTTGTGAGTCGGGTCGTGGGTCCCGCGGACTCGACTGCCACAGGGATACCCGCGATCACCTCATGGAGAGGAAAAACGGGGAGAAGCTAATGTAAACAAGCATCTCCCCGTTCTGCCTAGTGACAGTGTCACTGATGTCTGCTCCCTGTGATCGGGAGCAGAGATCAGTAACGTGTCAAATGTAGCCACGCCCCTGACAGTTCGAATCACTCCCCAGGACATACTTAACCCTTACACTGCCCCTAGTGGTTAACCCCTTTTACTGCCAGTGTCATATACACAGGAATCAGTGCATTTGTATAGCACTGATTGGTGTATTAATGACTGGTCCCAAAAATGTGTAAAAAATGTCCGATGTGTCTGCCATAATGTCGCAGTCATGATAAAAACCGCTAATCACCACCTAACTAGTAAAAAAAATAAATATTAATAAAAATGCCATAAAACTATCCCCTATTTTGTAAATTCTATAACTTTTGTGCAAACCAATCAATAAACGCTTATTGCAATTTTTTTTAGCAAAAATATGTAGAAAAATACAAATCTGCCTAAACTGAGGAAAAAAATGTTTTTTATATATTTTTGGGGATATTTATTATAGCAAAATGTACAAAATAATGAGCTTTTTTCTAAATTGACGCTCTTTTTTTATTTATAGCGCAAAAAATAAAAACCACAGAGGTGATCAAATACCACTGAAAGAAAGCTCTATTTGTGGGAAAAAAAGGACGTCAATTTTGTTTGGGAGCCACGTCGCACGACCGCACAATTGTCAGTTAAAGCGACGCTATGCTCTGGTCTTTGGTCAGAAGAATGGTCCGGGGCTTAAGTGGTTAAAAGTGATAGCAGGTATGGTTAGTGATTTTGATCAAAAGAGAGGAGACTGTTAAGGAAATTTGTAAGTTCTATGTATAATTGTATTCTATTTTGTATGTATTGCACACTGCCCTCACTGTGCACACGGCACTAATAATGTTTTCATTACATGTTTGTGTTCTTTCGAGTCCTGATTAGAATTATCCTGCCTATGTAACGGCCCTTGTTACCATAAACATACAATTGTAATATTAATGTGATACCTATGTAAACATGTGTATAAAAACCTTCAATTGCATCATAATAAAGCAGAACAGTTATTTGGAAAGATGCTGAGCATATCTTTTGTGTCTGTTACCTACTGCAGTAGTTATTATTCATTTGGAACCACTAATCAATATGAGGATAGGAGTTGCCTATCGAAAAAAAAGTTCAAGTCAAGCATTTAATCTATTTATTTTATTTTTTACAATTTTTTTTATTTACATATTTTTTATGACTCTTGTTGGGGGGTTTTGGTGAAATATCAATCTAAACAGCCCCCTGATGTCTCACTTTTAAGAAAGAGAAAGGTACTGTGGACATATTCATCAGTCCCTTTCTCTGCAGCCTCAGCTGCACAGAATGAATAAACAGGAATAGCTCTGTACAGAGCTTCCCGTTCATTCATTAACTGAGGCATACTAATGCCATGTACACACGATCAAACAATCCGGTGGAAAAGTCTGCTGGACAATCCCCCCGTGTGTAGGCTTCGGCAGACTTTTTTTACCCAAAAGTCCGGCGGACTTAGAAAGTAGTTTTGCACTCCAATCTTTCCACCGGACTCGCATTTCGGCGGACAATCCGGCCGTGTATGTGCCAGTCCGCCATACTTTTGAAATGAACTGACTTTTCCCGCCCAGAGGAAAGTCCGCTCATTTTGAGCGCATCTCCAGGTAGCCGGGGCCAGTGAAGGAGGCGTCGCTTCCCCCGTCACCTGGTATGGACTTAAAGGGGAACCCCTAGGTCCCCATCAGCTACCCGGCCAACCAGGAAAGGGGGTGGGGACGAGCAAGCGCCCCCCCTCCTGAGCCGTGGCAGGCCGTGTGCCCTCAACATGGGGGGTGCCTTGGGGAAGGGGAGACGCGCGACCTCCCCACCCCAAAGCACCTTGTCCCCATGTTGATGAGGACAAGGGCCTCTTCCCGACAACCCTGGCCGCTGGTTGTCGGGGTCTGCGGGCGGGGGGCTTATCGGAATCCGGGAGCCCCCTTTAATAAGGGGGCCCCCGGATACCGGCCCCCCACCCTATGTGAATGAGTATGGGGTACAATGTACCCCTACCCATTCACCTGTGGAAAAAAGTAAAAATAAAACACAACACACAAGGGTTAAAATAGTTTATTGCACAGCTCCGGGGGTCTTCTGTCTTCGGGGGTCTTCTCGCCGGACTCCTCTGCTATCTTCTGCTAGCTCTTTTGCTAGCAGAGGAGCCAGGCTTTCTTCTTTGCCGCTGCCGCCCTTTTTTTCCGACTTCGGGGGTCTCTTGTCCCCCTCTTCGGTTCTTTTTGCCGGGCCACCGCGCCTTCTTCTAGCTCTTTTACAGGCGGTGGCCCGGTCTTCTGTCGCCGATGTCGCCATCTTCTGTTCTTCTCTTCTTCTCTTCAGATGTTGCCTCGTCGCATCCTCCGCTCACAATGGCTGGGACGCGGCGCGCTGCGACTTAATAGGGACATCACCGGATGATGTCCCCGCCTATTATGATGTCACAGTCCCAGCATCCTCTGGGACTGTGACATCATAACAGGCGGGGACATCATCCGGTGATGTCCCTATATAAGTCGCAGCGTGCCGCTTCCCTGCCATTGTGAGCGGAGGATGCGACGAGGCAACATCTGAAGAGAATAAGAGAAGAACAGAAGACGGCGACAGCGGCGACAGAAGACCGGCCACCGCCTGTAAAAGAGCTAGAAGAAGGTGAAGAAGAACCGAAGAGGGGGACAAGACCCCCGAAGAGGGGAACAAGACCCTCGAAGTCGGAAGAAAAGGGCGGCGGTGGCGAAGAAGAAAGTCGGGCTCCACCGCTAGCAAAAGAGCTAGCAGAAGATAGCGGAGGAGTCCGGTGAGAAGACCCCCGAAGACGGAAGACCCCCGGAGCTGTGCAATAAACTATTTTAACCCTTGTGTGTTGTGTTTTATTTTTACTTTTTTCCACAGGTGAATGGGTAGGGGTACATTGTACCCCATACTCATTCACATAGGGTGGGGGGCCGGTATCCGGGGGCCCCCTTATTAAATTATTATTAATTCCGATAAGCCCCCCGCCCGCAGACCCCGACAACCAACGGCCAGGGTTGTCGGGAAGAGGCCCTTGTCCTCATCAACATGGGGACAAGGTGCTCTGGGGTGGGGGGGCCACATGCCCCCCCTTCCCCAAGGCACCCCCCCCATGTTGAGGGCACCTGGCCTGGCACGGCTCAGGAGGGGGGGCGCTCGTTCCTCCCCATCCCCTTTCCTGGCTGGCTGGGTAGCGTGCTCGGACAAGGGTCTGATGCGGACCTAGGGGGGGACCCCCACGCTGATTTTTCAGCATAGGGGTTCCCCTTTAAGTCCATACCAGGTGACGGGGCCAGCGACACCTCCTTCGTTGGCCCCGGCTACCTGGAGACGCGCTCAAAATGAGCGGACTTTCCTCCGCGTGTGTGGGCGAGTCCGTTCATTTCAAAAGTACGGCGGATAGTCCGGCGGACTTAGTACGCCATATTAGTTCGCTGAAAAAGTGCCGTGTGTGGGCAAGTAGCTCGTTCAGAAAGTCCGACGGACAGTCCGGCGGGAAGTCCGTCAGACTAAGTCCGCCGGATAGTTGGCTACGTGTGTACGCAGCATAAGGTTTACTATGGCTCAGCTATGGATGAATTAAAAAACAAAAAACAAAAAAAAAACAGTGTCAGTGATCAGTACCGATTCATTAAGGCAAGGAAGGAGATGGTAAATTACACATTTACCAACTACTTACCCACTCTCCAACCTGACAGATCTCCCAGAAATGGTCTACCTACTGCAATATAGTACAAAGCACAAGAATGTGTGTGCTGTGATGTAATGCACTATGGTTTAAACCAGCCTTGAATCGCAAGAATGGTCACGATTACTAATCCTGTGGTAGGTAAAACATATGTGTATTTCATTTGTGTAGATAGTTGTTTCATTGCAGTTCAGCCTTAACGTTTACATACTCTCACCAATTTTGATATTACATTTCAATGTTTACATGATCACTAGCAAGAGTATATATTAACTAACTGCTGCATGTCTAATTGCTATTTTTCTGATGATAAATTGCTTTATACTAATTCAATTCATCGTAGACTTGTAATGAGGGAACTGATATCAGTCTGGTTAGACTTGTGTTTGCACAAAATGCTTGCCGTTTTCTGCTCTTATTCTGTAGAATGTCAAGTCAATTAATTTTTTCATTCAGCCTAGCTTAGGATAAGTTTAATGTGAAAACTGTCTGACTGATTCAGTAAAGGCACCAGAAATCTAGTTAAACAGGGTTTTAGTAAAGGAGTTTGACTATTGAAAGGCAGTTTAATAGACTAAAGGTAATCATTTCTGTAGCGCCACACCGAAGAAGCCTCTTGGTGAATTTGGATTCTCTAAATCCCGCATCAACTCCAAGAATGACCTCAGCCCCTCTGACACACCTGGTTAAATAAAATTACTGCAAACACATTTAAGGACACATGTGGTAAATACTGTTATCCTGGCTGTGGAGTATCATCAAAAATAGACACACACCTGGTAGTGATAAACAAGTTGAATATATTAGCACAATTTAAAGCATATGGAAACTTACAACACTGTTAAACCCTGCTACAAATAACTAATACATTAGAAAAGACAACCTTCAATATTTAGCAACTGCAGGTATAGAAAGAGCAGTGATCTATATGCCCTTAACACAGGTGCTGAGAGGGAGGAGCGAAGACTTGTCAACTTCTCAGCGCCTTCTGGGAGGCAAACACACAATGAAAAGAAAAGGGTTACACAAGTACAGTAAGCACAGTTCTGTAATGTTGCAGGTCCTGAGGTGAAGTTCAGGTTCGGGACCGAACTTGACCCCGAAACCGAACCCCATTGAAGTCAATGGGTACCCAAACTTTTGAGGACTAAAATGGCTCTAAAAAAGTAATGGAAAGGGCTAGAGGGATGCAAATGGCAACAAAACGTTGTTAAGAGCATGGCAAGTGCTCTGCACACAAATGTGGATAGGGAAATAACTTAAAATAACATAAAATAAATAAAAAAAATATATATGCTGGAGGCCCCCCAGAAGAGGTACAGGAAGTGATTAAGAATCTCAAAATGGCACGATGCCACAGATATGGTGGGAATGCCCCAGAATACACCCTTTCTGGAAAAAAATATTCAATTTAATGGATAAGCTAGTGGGAAAATAAAATACTTTGAAATTAAAAAAATAAAAAATTATTATCTTGACCTAGGAGGACAAGGTCCATATGGAGTAGGAGGTTGAGGTGGCGGTGGATGTGGCAGTGTAGGTGGAAGCGGAGGTGGAGGACGAGGTAGCCAACACTGGTTCAAAAATACAACAATGGCTGGGTAAGGCAGGTGATGTGTCGAATTCTGTCCCCCGTCGGATAGTGTCCGCCCTGTACTGCACTTGCACAAGGACAAGGGGTTTTCAAAAATCTCCGAAGACGAACGGCACTGCTCGGTGAGTCCAGGTTCAAGCCACACCATCCGAGGTTCAAGCCGAGTGAAGAGAGGCCATGCCCGAAGCATGGTGAGTGAAGAGAGCCCATGAGGGGCCCTGTTACTATGTGCTACCGTATGTCC
Organism: Lithobates pipiens; assembly: GCF_037356315.1. Taxonomy (NCBI): domain Eukaryota; kingdom Metazoa; phylum Chordata; class Amphibia; order Anura; family Ranidae; genus Lithobates; species Lithobates pipiens. The sequence goes on from NW_027507764.1 coordinate 297,620,686, forward strand.
ACTTGGATGGTGGGGCTTGAACCTGCACTCACTGCACAGGCACCGTTCATCTTCCGAGATTTTCAGAATCTCATTGTCCTCGGGCTGGACACTATCCGATGGCCAGACAGTTTTTGTCAGAACACTGGTATACATGTCTATTCTGCACATGGTACGGACAAGTCCTGTGGGATCCATGTCTGGTTCATATTAATGAAAGTGGGCTTGTCCACATTGGCTCTGGACAGGCAGCTGCGCTTGTCTGTGATAACGCCCCCTGCCGTGCTAAATACATGTTCAGATAATACACTGGCTGCAGCACAGGCCAGCACCTCCAAGGCATAAATGGCAAGCTCAGGCCATGTGTCCAATTTGGAGACCCAGAAGTTGAAGGGGGCAGACCCATCATTCAGTGTAAGCAACACATACTGCTCCACCATGTTGGTGAAATGCTGCCTCCTGCTAAGACGTTCCATCTCAGCTGGTGGTGCTGGTTCTTGTGGCATGCTGACAAAGCTTTTCCACATTTTGGCCATGCTAACCCTGCCTTCTGAGGTGCTGGCGGTGCCCCGGCTGCGTTGGCGACCTCTTCCTCCTCCTCTGCCTTCGCCTTGTGCTTCCACCGTATCCCCGCTGATAGGTGGGAATGCCACCAGCAGCGCGTCTACCAGCGTGCGCTTGTACTCGCGAATCTTACGATCACGCTCCAGTGAGGGAATTAAGGATGGTATGTTGTCCTTGTAATGGGGATCCAGCAGGGTGGCCACCCAGTAATCAGCACCAGTTAGAATGTGGGCAACTCTGCGGTCGTTGCGGAGACACTGCAGCATGTAATCGCTCATGTGTGCCAGGCTGCCCAGAGGCAATGAAAAGCTGTCCTCTGTGGGAGTGTGGGAGGTGTATTGTCTGTGTCCTCTGTATCCCCCCAGCCATGCACTAGTGATGGCCATAAGCTGGTCTAGGTGCCACCCTGCTGTGAACATGGTTCCTCCTCCTCCATCTCCTTCTCCTCATCGTCCACCTCGTCATACTCCAGAACTGTGCCCTTGCTGCTGGACAATTGTGTACCTGGCGTTTGTTGGTGCAGGAACCCACCCTCATAGCCACTTGTGACTGACAGCCTGAAAGCCTTGGAAATGATCCCTCTTCCTCCTCCTCCTCCTCCTGTTCCTCCTGTGCCACATCCTCTTCCATCATCGCCCAAAGCGTTTTTTCAAGGAGGCATAGAACTGGGATAGTAATGCTGAGAACTGCTGAGAAATGTTGTTGGAATACTCGAAACAATGCAACAAGCCACACAGTTCTTGCATGGAGGCCCAGTTATTGGTGGTGAAGTGGTGCTGTTCCGCAGAGCGACTCACGCGTGCATGCTGCAGCTGAAACTCCACTATCACCTGCTGCTGCTCGCACAGTCTGGCCAGCATGTGCAAGGTGGAGTTCCATCTTGTGAGCACGTCATATATGAGGCGGTGAGCGGGAAGGCCGAAGTTACGCTGCAGCGCTGACAGGCGAGCAGCAGCAGGGTGAGAACGCCAAAGTGCGCACAGACGGCCCACACTTTCTGCAGCAGCTCTGGCATATGGGGGTAATGTTTAAGGAACCTCTGGACCACCAAGTTCAGCACATGTGCCAGGCAAGGGATGTGTGTCAAACCGGCTAGGCCCAGAGCTGCTATGAGATTTCGCCCATTATCGCACACCACCAAGCCGGGCTTGAGGCTCACTGCCACCAACCACTCATCGGTCTGTTGTTCCATGTCCCTCCACAACAAGTTGGTGGTGAAGGTGTTACGCTGACTGGATGAGGAGGCAGTAGAGGATGAGGAAACGGAGTAGGAAGAGTTAGCAACAGGAGGCAAACTGAAGCGCCCTGCAATCCTCGGTGGTGGAAGAACATGCGCCATACTGCTATCCGCCTCAGGCCCAGCCACCAATGCATTTACCCAGTGTGCTGTTAGGGAGATATAACGTCCCTGACTGTGCTTACTGGTCCACGCATCCGTAGTTAGGTGGACCTTGCCACAGATGGCACACCTGATTTTGTCCCCCACTTGGTTGTGCAGGGAAGGAATGGCTCGCCTAGATAAGTAGTGGTGGCTGGGCACAACGTACTGCGGCACAGTTAATGCCATCAGGCTTTTAAAACTCTGCGTCTCCACCAGACGGAATGACAGCATTTCAAAGGCGAGGAATTTAGAAATGCTGGCATTCAGGGCCAGGTGGCTAGGGGGGTACTTCCTCTTCCGCTCCAGTGTTTGGGAGATAGAGAGCTGAACGCTTCCATGGGACATTGTGGAGATGGTTGGTGACCCAGGTGGTAGTGTTGCTGGCAGATCCTCTGTTTGCGGGTTGGCAGGTGCCACTGTCACTACAGAGGTGGATGAAGAGGCCGAGACTACAGCAGAAGAGGAAGCAGGAGGAGCCAGAGACTTTTCTTGGTTTTTGAGGTGTCTACGTCACTGCAGCTCGTGCTTTGCACTTGGATGCCTGGTCATGCAGGTTGTGCTCAGGTTGAGAACGTTTATGCCTCGCTTCAGGCTCTGATTGCACAGCGTGCAATCCACTCGTGTCTTGTCATCAGCACATTGTCTGAAGAACTGCCACACTAGGGAACTCCTTGGACCTGGCTTTGGTGTGCTCAGTCCCTTGCTGTGTTGGGCAGTAGCAGGCGTACTGTCTAGGGGACGGACGCTCCGCTTTTGCACTCTGCTCCTTCTTCTGCTGTGCTGGTGGCTCTGTGCTACCAACGCCTCTTCCTCCGAACTACACCTCACCTCATCGTCCTCCACATCATCTTCCACCCAGTCTTCACCCCTGCCCTCCTTGTTGGTCTGCAGAATTGCAAAAGCAGCAGCAGTTGGCACCTGTGTTTCGTCATCATCCGAGACGTGCTGCGATGGTCCTCCCATGTACTCATCATGAAACAGAAGTGGTTGGGCATCAGTGCACACAATCTCTTCCACTTCTGCGGCAGGGCTAGGTGGATAGCCCTGGGAAACCCTGCTAACAGAGTCATCAAAAAGCAGAAGAGACTGCTGCATGATTTGGGGCTCAGACTGCTTGGCTGATTTGCAAGGGGGTGATGTGAAAGACTGATGGACATCGGCTGCAGGTGCCAACTCTGATCTTTCATCAGGAGACTGGGTGGGAGACAATGTCAAGGAAACGGAGGCACTGTCAGCAACCCAATCTACTATTGCCTGTACTTGTCCTGGCCTCAACATTTGTACAGCCGCATTAGGCCCGACCAAATACCGCTGCAGGCTCTGTCGCCTACTCCCACCTGAGGAAGGTGTTTCACTTGTGCGTGTAGCTGGCACAGATCGACCACGTCCTCTCCCTGCAACAGGAGCTCCACCAGCAGCACCACAACCGGAGCCATGTCCCTTCTTTGACGTTCTCCTCATATTTTCCAAATCTAGGATCTTGCCCTAAATGGGTGTTTTTGCAATAGCAGAATACACCCAGAGTATGTAAATGGTGTATATCTGAGCTACAGAAATGGCGAAAATGCTATTCAAAAAAATGTTTTTTCCCTAAATTTTTTACCTAGTGTCAATACCAGACAATGGCGTCCATCCTACCTCACACAAAATGAACCCTTTAAATGTATGTTAGAGACCGCATGGTCTGAGTTTGCAGAAACAAATGTCCCTCACAGGGCGAATACCAATCTTTATTGGGAAGCGGACAAAGCATTCTTGTGAGGCAGGGTCATATCATATGTAGCCATATACAAGAAAAACACCCCAAAAAAATATCAAGATGCTAGTGATAGATTATGTGCAGCACGAACCCGGTTAAATGAACAACATACCTCAGACAACTTAAAACTTTGACATGAAGCCAAGAGACTTTTTGATGTCTGGACTGAGAACCTAGAACGCGTTAAGTGAGTTCACAGAAGATAGTGAAGCAGGCTCTATGCAGTATTGAGGCATAAAGGTATTGATGGAGGCCCAAGAGGCCGCTTTGCAGAGGATGTCTGGAGTCACATGTCAGGCTGCTGACAATGAAGCCGCCATAACCCTGGAAGAATGAGCTGCCACTGTCTCTGGAGGAGCCAAGCCCTTGGCTCTATAAGCCTGCTGGATAGCCTGGACAATCCAGGCTGAAAGTGTTCTGATCGAAGCTCGCTTTCCTCGGTTGCTGCCAGAGTGCAGGATAAACAGGTAGTCAGAGCATCTAAAGGAGGAAGTAACTTGCAGGTATTCCTTCAGTATTTTGCCTACAGCCAGAGGATGAACTTCAGAGGACCCCAGGGTTCTGAATGTAGGTAGGACGATTTATTGGTTCTCATGGAACACTGAAGTGACTTTTGGGTTTGAGCCAAGCATAGGGATGAGGACCACCCGGTCCGTGAAGAAAGTCAAGAAGGGTTCTTCATGACCTATGGACCCGATCTCAGAAACCCTCTTAGCCGAGGTGATGGCTACTAGGAAAGAGACTTTTGCAGAAAGGTCTTTGATAGAAAGCGGGGAAGACCCCGTGGTACTGAGTCCAGACAGTGAGTCAAAGAAGGGGAAGATCACATTTGGGGAATCTTGGCCGTCTTTGGGGCCTGAGTCTTGACGCCCCACGGAAGAACTGCCGGATTAAAGGATAAACAGCCCATGATGTTCCGGAGAAGGCTGACAAGGCTGAGACTTGGACTCTAAGAGAGCTTATGGATAGAGATAGATCTAGGCCAGATTGAAGCAAGCTGAGTATATACTGGATTCCTGGGTCTCTGCAGCGGATGAGAATTCAACAAATTTGGCCCATATTCTACCATATACTTTATTCATGCCTGCCTTCCTTTAGCTTGTGAGGGTGGAAATCACCTTTGAAGCGCACCAGAAGGATTCTAGCCTTTCCCTCTCAAGAATCAGACCATCAGTCTCAGTAATGCTGGACAAGGGTGCAGGACCGCACCCTCAGAAAGAAGGTCCTGCCTGAGAGGAAGCGGCACCGGGTCCCGGAAGCTGAGCTGGATCAGAAGGGGAAGCCATGGCCTGTTCAGCCAGAATGGTGCTATCACCATCACCTCAACCGCTTCCGCTTGAAGTCTTTGTAAGAACATGAGGATGATCAGGAGCGGGGGAAAGGCATATGCCCTTTTGAAGTTCCACTGATCTGTCAGGGCATCTATTCCGAAGGCCTGGCTGCAACGGCTCCGAGTATAATACTTCTTGACCTTGAAGTTGCAGGGGGACGCAAAAAGGTCAAACATCTGCACATGAAGAGACCACTCGTTGTTGTACATACTGTGTGCGCAACAGAAAATACACTTGAATGTTCTGGACTCTGAGGATGAAGACTGCTGAAATATTGGAAAGGTTTCTCTGAGCCCAACACATGATGGGCTTGACTTCCTGGAGTAGGGCAAAGCTCCCTTACCTCTTCACAAAGGAGATCGCTGTGGTGTTGTCCATCCTTAACACTGATTCCCCTTTCAGGAGGTGAAGGATTGAAGGGCACACCAGGCTGCCCAAAGTTCCAGGACGTTTGAGTCAGGGTTGTGAAGATGGGTATCCCACTTGCCTTACGCAAGTTCTGACCTGTAGAGGGCTCCCCAGCGGACCCCACTGACATTGGTCATGACTGTGATCCATGAGACGGGACAATAGAGTAGCAGTCGAGCAGATTTTTGCGCTGAAGCCACCAGAAAAGGCTGTTCCTCGTCACTGATGAAGTGAATAGTTTGATTGTTGTCCCCTGATTTCCATTGTTGAAGAAACCCTAAGGGTGTAACCTCCACAGGGACCACTTGACCATGGGGCTCGTAAAGATAATTTTTAGGCACTGTGAGGCCCTCAGGCGAGACAAGCTCAGAGCCCATGAAACTCTCTCTCACATGACCGGATCTTCTCCACTGGGAGAGAGATGGTGCTTTGCAATGTGTTGAACTGAGCCCCCAAGTAAATCAGACGCTGGACTGGCTCTAGATGACTTTTTTCTAGGGTTAGAAGCCACCCAAAATCGATCAATGTGGCGATCACCTGCTCCCTGTGGAACAACAGCTGCTCCTTGTCTTGGGACAGCAACACTGGAGGTAGTTGAGATAGTGATACAGACGTATCCCTCTTGTTCTGATGAGGACCACCACGGCCAGAAGAACCTTCGAAAAAACTTGAGGGAAAGGTTGTCAGCCCGAAAAGGAGGCAGGTGAACTGAAGATGTTCTTGCCTGACTTGGAACCGGAGATATTTGTGGAAATTCTCTGCCACAGACACATAAGCATCTTTTAAGTCGATTGAAATTAGCCAATCGCTTAGCTGCACGGTTTGATGAATAGTAGACAGAGTCTCCATTTTGAATCTTTCATATTTTATAAACTTGTTTAGGTAAGTTCGGTCTAACACTGGGAGCCATGAACCATTTTTCTTCTAAAATAAGAAGAGGGGAGTATACCCCCTAGAATTCTTCACCCTTCAGAATGGGCACCGCCCGATCCCCGTGTCTTTAACGCATTTTCTTCTGACTATGGTAGCAGGGTGGAAATAAATCTGGGGGGAGGAGTACTGGTGAAGCATCATGTGTGGCCTGAAGTGACAGTCTTGATGGTCCAGTAGTCCGAGATTGAGGCCACCCAGACATGCTGGAAGAGAGGCAGAGGAGCCCCCACCCTACCCGCCTGGGCGGGCACAATCTCAAATTGACTTTGCCGGCTCACGTCCTATGGACACTGGGCTTTTATCAGACTTTAGGAAGGGTGCCTGCCCTCTGTTCCAAATCTTTCTGAAGTTCCAGCCGGGCCTGTAAGAGTGTGCTTCTTTTGAACGCTCCGAACAGTCTTCTGTGCTGGGGTCTCTTCCCACTGAATAGATGCCTATACTGGGGTAGGAAGCCCAACTTTCCAATGGTAGCCTGGGCTATAGCGCTATCTAGCTTGTTGCCAAACCATGAGGATCCTTTGAAGGGGATCCTTCACCAGGCTTGCTTGGATGCCGGATCAGCGAGGACGTAACCATAAGGCCCGTTTAGCAGTGACCGAGGATAGCATAGTCCGGTTCAGGAGCCGGATAAGATCAATAGACAACTCTCCCAGGAAGGCCACCACCAGCTTCAGCTCCTGGACTGCTGAGCCTCTGGCCAGCTCTTCTGAAATGCCCCGTACGGAGTCCATGGTCTCTGTCCAGGCTTCCATTGCCTTGGACATAGCTGCTAGAGTCCGAGCATGACAGTGCACAGCTTTTAAAAACCCCTGCCAGGATGACATCACAACCTCGTGCCTGCGCTGTAGATGAAGACCGAACGGTGCCTGTGCAGCCACCAGGCACTCCACTGATCCATGCATACGTGAACCAAGCCTCAATGTCACATACAACATATAAAACAAAAACGGCTGCCATGGAGAAGAAGAAACAGAAGACCTTGCCAGCCTTGATGACTTGGCAGACGTCCATCCTTTGGCATACAAAGGCAGCTCCCCTCCACTACTGGGGTATCCTGTACCTAAAAGCCACTCACCCCCGGCCATGGCTGGACCCTGGGCTTGCACTGCATAGTTGGTATGACGGATTCAGGAACCATCTCGACTAGACGCCAAACGGGAGTGTAGGTCCATGGAGGAGGACAAAAAAGGAACGCAGTCCCTAGCGGTGAGCTCAAACTTATGGGGATGGGGTCCTATAGCATTGGAGAGGAGGTGAGGTTAACCCACATGTAGACTGCCATGGTGTCAGGAAAATGTTTTTGCCTACAGTTTTAAATTAGGTAACCAGCATAATTGAAGGCATCTTTCATATGAAAAAAAAACACAAACTTTTGTTAAGATATGCTTGTAAAATATTTAAAAGAAATAAAAACACAAGGTACCTGAGCAGAGAAAAAACATTAAGTCAGAACTTGTAGAATTGACAGAGTTGTGTTTATTAAATTCAGTTTTGTCTTTGTTATTCAGTTTTAATAAATTATTGTTTGCGTATTTAAGTATTATTTAAACTGTACCGAACTATGACCATTTTTTTTAATAATGGATGTCTGAAAAGGCAATTTTGGAGCCCAGGGCTATGATTTTCTTTAGTTGCTTAGCAACCTGTGCAAATATAGAACTGCAGATGCAAAATCCAGTGACCTTTCTTTTCTGTAGCTTCCATGTAAATTATTGCTTTATCTTTCCAATACTATGGTTTGGGAAGCACCCGGCATATGCTCACTATATTTGTCAACTGTTGGTGGGAAACAATCCAAAAAAATGGGGAAGAGCTAGCTTTGAATACTGACATATATAGGTATGTTTTTTTTTTTTTTTTTTTTTTTACTGTCTGTTGATAGATATGAAAAAAAAGGACATAAATATATTTGCACAGGAACATATTTACTCTTTCTAGCCTGCTACAACATAGGACAGCCCATCTTTTAAACATTATTAGCAATAATATAAGTTTTTTTAATAACATTTAGCTTTAATTACATTTTCTGTGTGTGCATACTAGGTACAGAAGGAGAGACTCATTTTCAAATATCCATCTGGGGTGCTTTCTTTGTCTGTCCCAGCTATTCCTCACTTTTGGACATGACTGGTACAGCACTAGTGTAGAGCCTTCTAGGGGTCATTCATATAGGATACCAAATCCACCTCAATCTTCACCTCTTGTATGGGGCAATTATTGAAGGCAACACTCTTCACCTTATCATGATAAACAAGTCCTGAAGTTTTTCTCAATGGTTTTATTGAAAGTTTTTTTAAATACAAGTTATATAAAACCTATAAAGCTTATAACTATAAAATGGTATGGCGGTGCATTCAGCATACTACAGAAAGTTAGGCATTGACTGCATTTCTGGCAGGAGTCTTTCAAATGTTTGACTCATCAAAGAGTTTAAAAATGCTATTTATTTTTCTTAGTGGTCCCTCAGACCCCTCTATCTGTCTCTTATAAGCAATAAGAGGAACATTGAAATTATAAATAAATTCATTAGGGGAGATGGGGTTATCAAAACTGTAGCAACCAGAATCTGGAGCAGCTGTGCATGACAGCCAATAAGCTTATATCTTGTGCTTGCTCAGTTAAGTCTAGTACACACTGGCCGCATGTTGGCCTGCATCGGCCAGTTCAATAGAAACTGGCTGACATTCAGCCCAAGTGTATGGCAGCCAATCTGACAGAAGCTGGCTGGCTTCTGTTGAAGGCTCATGACCGAAAAAAGTCCCCCTTTCAGAATACAATAGCTCAGCAGGGGAGATCGCTTTACTAACATCAGGTTGTTAGTACAATGGCTACGACCTGAACTGTAGTGTGTACAAGGCTTTAGTCTTTGTAGTTGATATGGGATTATTGGTTGTCATGCACAGCTGCTTCAGATTCTGGCTACTCCAGTTTTGATAAATTCCCCTCACTGTGTATAGTTAACCCCTATTTAAATGCATGCCTTACATCCTGCTCCTCTCTCCTGCCGCCACTCCTCTCCCCCTGCCGCCGCTTCCCTTGCTGCTATTACTGGCAGTTACCAACTTATGATGTGTATTACATAGCAGGAATGGCTGTCAAAATGTAGCTGCTCCGGTATAATATGACATTTCAGATAGTCTTTTTCATTTTAATTAAAGTTTAATTTAATAAATACAATGTAATAGTGTATGTTGTAATTGTATTTACTTTATCATTCATATGTAGATCACAGGTAATCAAAGTTAAAACAATCAATTAAACCTTGTTAATGTTTAGTGAATCATAATCAACTCCATTTAACTCAATCTTCTCCTTCTTCTCTTAGCCAATATATTTCTACTGTGTTTTTTAACCATTATTAAACACTGTTTTCTCTATAGATTAAATAGAAAATATTTACCAAAAGAAAGCCTAGTTTGTCCCTCAAAAAACAATTTGTTTGTTTTCTATTGATAAAGTTATTGCTGAATAAACAGGTATATATTGGAAATGTAAAAATTGCTCTGGTCCATAAGGAATATACAGGTACGGCAGCTAAAGTTGTTAAAGTCCTATGTTTACAGATTTAGAATCTCCATTTTCCATTGAAATGTAAAGATGCACAGAAAGACTTTCCCCTCAACACCAAGCTAAAAATGCCTTCAAAGAGAATGCCACGTTCAATCCAAATGAAAGTGCCCTTTTATGCCAAGTTGCCAAGGTATCCCAGGGGAAAAATAGTACAATCCTCACTGTTTTCTTACATGGATAAGTATTTCCCCTGAGATTGATCAGGTGGAGGAACCTGGTGAACACTTTTGATGCACATGGATATAAAGCTTAACCACTTAAGGATGGAAATGACCAAGCCTTAATGACCAAGCCATTTTTTGTGATACGGGACTGTGTCGCTTTAACTAACTAATGTGTGGGCATTGTGACGCTGTATTCAAACAAAATTGACTACCTTTTTTTCCCACAAATAGAGCTTTCTTTTGGTGTTTTTTTATCACCTATTTTTTGAGCTATAAACAAAGAGCAACAATTTTGAAAAAAAATAAATACATTTTGCTATAATACATATCCAAAATAAATGTATAAACAACTAATTTATGAATGTACATATTCTTCTACGTATTTTCCAATCACTGGAAACAGAAAATCTCTGACATGTCCCCTGTCAAAATGGTGACCTGCCTTGTTTACAAAGGCAGATTCCCATTCTCTCCACTGTATTAGGTGATCGCGGGCCACCGGTGGACATCGAGTCACCTCGACCCATGGGCACTCTCCCGCAGCATGCACAAGAGCCCGCAACTGCGCCTGCGTGAGCCAATGTTCAATGATGGCGATTCACGCAAGAGAGCCAACCCCCTCGCAGTACAACTGCAGCGTGTGGTTGTGAAGTTGTTAAAGTAAATTTGGACCCTAACTTAAAAAGGAAGTAAAGTCTTCATCTTTAATTGTACCTACAGGTAAGCCTATAGTAAGACTTAGCTGTAGGTACTGTAAATATCTCCTAACATTGCACCGTTTAGGAGATATTTACTATAAACGCCGCCGCCATCGGCACATGCGCACTGAAGGAACGGGCCGCTCGTGACATTTCTTCAGGACCTGTGCCATGACCAGTGGCACTCGTGCGCATGTGCGGGAGTGACGTGATTGTGGCTCTGTCCAATCAAAGTGCTGGAGCCCACGAAACCCAGAAGTAACGTGAAAAACTGGTGGCACTGGAGGGCATCGTTCTAAGGTAAGTATTTCTTATTGAGCTAGTATGATGCCTTTGTCTTGCAGTGAAATTTAGTTTGCTAAAATTCTATATACCACACTAACTGTCATTTTATGTAACAAAATATAGTTTTCACCTTGTTTAAATTCCTTGTTATGTCTCAGTGCTGTTGCTTTCCTGCAGCCCTTTTGCAGCTTTTATTAGTCTACATGCACTTGCTCCAGTGAAGATTGCTTGTGATTTCTGAGGGCAGATTTGCAGCCTGCAGTTTCCATCTGAAGGCTGTGTTATGTACTGGCAATACAGAAGCATATTTAGGGGACAGGGACAGAGCTAACAGTAAGTTCAAGGAAAAGGACGTTTAACAACAAGATCCCCAGGTATTAATTTTATAAAAGCTGCAGATTTACAAAGATTCAAAATTGCTTTTGAAATTACAAGTAGATGAGCTAATCGTGTTAGTTTAGAGTCAACGTGAGTTTCATAAGTGTAGTATTATGTATTTTTTGGAAACAAGGCTGCAGGGAAATATCCCCGATCACAATGCTACTGTAAGTGGTTTTCAGATTATTAGAGCGAACAGAGTCTGCACAATGAATGGTAAGAGGAAGGGAGGAGGGCTTGTTATTTTTGTAAACAATAGATGTTGCATCCCTGGCCACATGACTTTTAACCACCTCAGCTTTGGAAGGTTTTACCCCCTTCATGCCTAGATCATTTTTTGCTATACAGCTCTGCACTAATTTAACTGGCAACTACGTGGTAATTTTTTAGATGTGTTGTTTACCAGTTAGAAACATTTTTTTTTCTAGAAGATTACTTAGAACCCCCAAACATTATACATTTTTTTTCTAACACCCTAGATAATAAAATGGCAGTCGTTGCAATACTTTCTGTCACACTGTATTTGCGCAGCGGTTTTACAAGCACGCATTTTTTGGAAAAAATACACTTTTTTTTAATTAAAAAATAAGACAACAGTAAAGTTAACCCAATTTTTTTTACAGGCATACACCACTTTTAAGTACACAATGCGTATTATTTACTAAAGCTGGAAAGTGCAAAATCAGGCTCACTTCTGCTTAGAAACCAATGAGCTTCTAACCCCAGATTGTTCAATTAAGCTTTGGTAATAAAATCTGGAACCTCATTGGTTTCTTTCAGAAGCAATCCTGATTTTGCACTTTCCAGCTTTAGTAAATAAACCCCATTGTGTACTTAAAAGTGGGGTATGGATGTATATTGTGAAAGATAATGTTACGCCAAGTAAATTTATACCCAACATGCCATGCTTCAAAATTACGCCTGCTCGTGGAATGGCGGAAAACTTTTACCCTTAAAAATCTCCATAGCCAATGTTTAAAGAATTCTACAGGTTGCATGTTTTGAGTTATAGGGGAGGTCTAGAGCTAGAATTATTGCTCTCGCTCTACCGATCGCATCAATATAGCACATGTGCGGTTTAAAAACCGTTTTCATATGCGAGCACTGCTCACGTATACGCTCTCTTCTACGCGCGAGTTCGGCGGGACGGGACACGTTTAAAATTTTTATTTTTTTCTTATTTATTTTACCTTTTATTTTTTTATTTTTACACGGTTTAACAAAAAAAAATTGTCACTTTTATTCCTATTACAAGGAATGTAATAGAATTAAAAGCATGACAGGACCTCTTAAATATGAGATCTGGGGTCAAAAAAACTCAGATCTCATATTTAGACTAAAATGCAATAAAAAAATTTTAAAAACAAATGTCATTTAAAAAAATGATTTAAAAAAAATGGGCTTCTAAGAGCTATGGGCAGAAGTGACGTTTTGACATCATTTCCACCCTACAATGTCATGGAGATGGGTGGGCATCTTCCCCTCACTCGTCTACATGCCCAGCCACAGAGAGAGGCTGGATTGCCTCCGCCGCTGCCGACAGCTACGGTAAGCATCACCTGCCCCCGATAAAAGTAATCTTGCGGCAAATATTTAATTTTTGCATTTCTGTTATAAAACATATCCAATAAAATAAAACTTCTTCATAAACTTAGGCCAAATTATATTCTGCTACATGTTTTTGGGGGGAAAACAAAATCTCTTTTTTGTTTACAAAATTAGGTACAAAAAAATTGGTACAAAAAAGTGTTTTCATTTGCCAGGAGAAAAACATTACATGAGGTTTAGTAAGGAAGATTATCATAAAGTATGCATTAGTGGATAGATGTACTTTGTTATAGTTGACTAACATGCTAACAGTAATATCCTTGAATACTTTAACCACTTAATGACCAGCGCACGCCGATGTACGTCCTATTTTTGAAGATGGATATCTTGGTAACGGCAGCAACTGCTGCCACAACCGAGATATCCATCTCTTCAGGCGCCGGTCGTCTGTACGATAACGGTGGTCTCCGGTGGATTCGCCGCGAGATCACCGCTATCAGTGGTGGGAGAGGTGCCACCCTCCCGCACCTTCCGCCGCTTACCGGAACCGTCGGTAGCGGCGGAGGTGATCGGGTCCTTTTCCCAGCTGGGTATGGAGACGAGTGAGGCTAAGATGGCCCCCACTCATCTCTATACCATAGGAGGGCGGAAGCGAGGTCAAAACCTCACTTCCGCCCATACCTCTTAAAGGTATATTTTTTTTAAATGTCATTTTTTCTTTTTTTTTCTTTTTTTTCTTTCTTTTTGACCCCAGATCTCATATTTAAGAGGACCTGTCATGCTTTTTTCTATTACAAGGGATGTTTACATTCCTTGTAATAGGAATAAAAGTGATCCATTTTTTTTTTTAAAAACAGTGTAAAAATAAATAAAATCAATTAAAATAAATAAGAAAAAAAAAGGTTTTTAAAAACACCCCGTCACGACGAGCTTGCGCACAGAAGCGAGCACATATGTGAGTAGCGCCCGCATATGAAAACGGTGGTCAAACCACACATGTGAGGTATCGCCGCGATCGGTAGAGCGAGAGAAATAATTCTAGCCCTAGACCTCCTCTGTAATGCAAAAAATGCAACCTGTAGAATTTTTTAAATATCGCTTATGGAGATTTTTGAGGCTAAAAGTTTGATGCCATTCCACGAGCGGGCGCAATTTTGAAGTGTGACATGTTGGGTATCAATTTACTCAGCGTACCATTATCTTTCACAATATAAAAAATTGGGCTAATTTTACTGTTGTCTTATTTTTTTTATTAAAAAAAGTGAATTTTTTCCCAAAAAGGTGCGCTTGTAAGACCGCTGCGCAAATACGGTGTGAAAAAAAGTATTTAAATGACCGCCATTTTATTCTCTAGGATGTTAGAAAAAAAACAATATAAAATGTATGGGGGTTCTAAGTAATTTTCTAGCAAAAAAAAAAACTGTTTTAAACATGTAAACACCAAATCTGAAAAAGAGGCCTGGTCCTTAAGTGGTTAAACAACTAATAATTCCCAATGAAGTTTGATATAAAGTATTATTATTCTGGGTTGAAGAAGTGTTTAGAATGATTAAACAATGGGTCCCATTTTTTATCATATAAACGATTTGTATTATGTAAGGTGTGAAATATTTTTTCCATGTCGTTAATATTGTTAATTCTAATTTTTAAATGGGCTAGAGGTACCAATGGGGATTTACAGTGCTATGCTATCAGCCAGTGTATTGTGTGGATCAGTCTCATATGATGTATGGATAGCCCGATGATAGGGGAGAATAAAATCCAGTTGTGGAGAGTGAGCCGTATATCATTATCTGAGATTTTGGATGCAAATTCTTCTAATTGCTTCCATATATGTGTAACCTTCTCACAATCCCAGAAAATGTGTAAGAATGATCCTGTGGAGATGCAACCTCTGAAACATGTCTGAGATGTTGTGGGAAAAATGGAGTGAATTTTAACAGGGGTGTAATACCATCTTGCAAATAACTTTATTGCTGTCTCTGATTGTAAGTAATCTCGTGCATTTGAGTAAGTTAGGCATTTACCTCCCCCCACACATAATAATAATAATAATAATTTATCCTCCAAAAACGACTTACCTCTGTTGCAAAAGTTGAGATCACGTTTAAGGTGTGGAAATCTTTTAAAATATAATTTTTAGGCAGAATCACAGCAAGTAAAATAACAATTCTACCAAAGATATTATACTTATTTAGGACACTCCCAATTAGACTAAATAAAGTAATGAGAACTAAATTCCAGACAGAGATTAACAAGTTTATATGGCTGGATTCTCACCTACTTTTATCGAGAATAGTGTTACGTAAATTACAAAAGAGCGGAGGACTTGGCCTCCCTAATTTCTGGTTAAATTATTTAGCTGCCAGATGGTCTCAAATGGCACTGCCATAACCCTAAGATCCCATGGGTTTGATTTGAGAAAGATTCAATTCAGCCATATTCTATCTAAGGTATATTATGGAGCAACAAGATTTCAAACCATACCCTAGAAACTCTTAACCTTAACCAACTAGTCTCACATTCACGCCAACTATGGAAACTACATAATAAAAAATGCAAACTTATTTCTAACACACCTCCACGTGTTTCTTTCGTAGGTGATCCAAAATTCTTTCCAAATCCTCACAAAACTGCGGAATTCTCATGGTGGATTAACAACAACTTGACATCCCCCTCTAATTTTATGGAAAGCCCCAGCTTCACCTCATTCTCTTCACTAAAAACTAGATATCACATTCCCAATATTGGGAATAAATGGGAGCAGGAGTGTGATATCTCGTTTTCAACAGAAAACTGGGCCAACTGTGGAAAATTGATTTTCTGATGTAGTGATGGACTATCTCATTTCTTGAGGCCCTTAAAATGCCAGGAAAATACAAATGCCCCCCAAATGACCCCTTTTTGGAAAGAAGACAGCCTGTGACATTTAGTAAGAGGCATGGTAAGTTTTTTGAACTTGTCATTTTTTAGCACAATTTTTTTGAAACTTAAGAGATTGAATACCTTTTTCCCCACATTTTTTTTTTTATTTACATACGGTCACCAGTGCAGTACAATATGGATGAAAATCATTGAGAAAAAAGCCATGGGTACCCCCCGCCCATTACCAGCCCCTTTGGGTCTTGTATGGCTATTAAGGGGAACCCCACAGCCAAATTATTAAAATTAAAGGCCTGGGGCCCCCAGGCCCTATATACTCCGAAAAGCAGTAGGCGGTCCAAACAAGACAGGGACTGTAGGTTTGTTCCTAAGTAGAATCTGTTTGTAATTTTGAACTGGTACATTTTTAAAGTATAGCTCCAGCCAAAAATATATTTTCAAGCTTTTTGGAAAACATAGGGAAGGGTTACCACCCCTGTAACCTTTGTTTTGCTGTCTGTGCACCTGTTCAGAAGATTTCACCTCACTTTCTGTCCCAATGACAATTGAATTTTGAAAATTTGTTTTTTTTTGTGAAACAAGGAACTCTTACAGGAAATAATTTAGGGGTAGATTTCCTCTCTTTGAAAGTAGGGGCCTGCCCTATATACTCTGCAGAAAATTGGGCCTTAGGTATTGGTGTTGCCACAACACTGTAAGCCCTCACAGTTACTCTTGGTGGGTGCAGGAACGGGCCTGGATGTGAAATATTAGATCAAGAATTGTAATTACATGTCCCTGTTGAACAGGGTCGGAAAAATTGGGCCTTTGGTGGTGGACGGTGTGGTGGTGTTACCACAACACTGTAACGCCTCACAGTTACTCTTGGTGGGCACGGGAACCGGCCCTGCTGTGAAATATTAGATCAAGAATTGTAATTACAAGCCTCTGTTGAACAAGGACAGATAAATTTGGCCTTAGGCACTGGTGCTGGTGCCACAACACTACAACCCTTCACAGATACTCTAGTTGGAGTGCAGGAATGAGCCCTGCTGCAAATTTTTGCATCAAAAATTGTAACTACACACCCCTGTTAAACAGGGGCAGAAAAATTGGGCCTTAGCCACTGGTGGCTGTGCCCAGAGCCAAAAATGTTCTTACAAGCTATCAACATGAAAATTGAGGAGGAAGAGGATAGTCACTCAGCATAACAGGATAGTCACTCAGCATCAGCATAGGCAGTCATGAAGGGATCTGACATTAAAAAAAAATGATTCGGTTATATCAGCATCAGGTGCTTGGTAGCTGGTGATCCAAGACTGATTAATTTTTATGAAGGTCAGCCGATCGGCCGATTCTGTGGACAGGCGCACCCTGTGATCGGTTACAAAGCCTCCAGCAGCATTGAATGTGCGTTCCGAAAGAATGCTGGATGCAGGACAGGCCAGGATCTCAATTGCATACTGTGCAAGCTCTGGCCAGTGATCCATCCTCAAGACCCAGTAACCCAGAGGATTTTCGGTGGGACAGGTGTCCAAGTCTGATTTGGCCCCTAGGTATTCCTGCACCATGTAAATCAGACACTTGCGATGGCTGCTTGAACCGATAATACCTTGGGGCTGCAGACTAAAAAATTGTCTGAACGCATCGGTCAGATGGCCACCTTCTCCGCCGCTCCTTCTGTGACCGACTGAAGCCTCAGCAACATGTTGTCCAGGAGGACCAGGAATTTGTAACCTCCCAGGCTTGCACAAACGCATTGCACAAACCTTTCTGCAAGGCCTACCGAAGATGTTTCATCCTCTGCTCCCTCCGCGATGGCAAGATAAGGTCCGCAACCTTACTCTTGTAACGTGGATCAAGGAGGGTTGCCAGCCAGTAATGATCCCTCTCCTTGAATACGAGGATCCTTCTGCAGGCTTTGCAGGATCAGGGAGGCCATGCAGCGTAGGTTTGCTGAGGCATTCGGTCCGGAGTCCTCTGGGTCACGAAGGACGACATGATCCGCAGTCACCTCCTCTCAGCCACATACAGGTCCATGGGTTTCTTGGGACTGTAAATGATCCCTTAAAGCTGAGTGCTAGGCTCCATCTCCATGCTCACACAATCCTCCTCCTCTTCATCCTCTTCCAGTGTGATCGGCGGGCCAGCAGGAACACTGTCTGGATAAAGGGGGCCTTGAGAGGTAAGGAAATACTCCTCTTCCTCAAGTGCCCTGTCCATTATTCCACGCTGTGCTCCAACAGGTGGTCAAGAAGGATAGTGTCACTGATGCATGCACTGTCACTGCTCACCATCCTTGTGGCCTCCTCAAATGGTTACAGGACAGTGCATACATCCCTGATGGGGAAAAAAAACAAGCTCCCCTGAACCTGTCCTGGTGCCATAGTCGCACAGGTACTCATTGATGACCCTCTGCTGTGTTTGCCGCCGCTAAAGCATGGCCAAAGTTGAGTTCCACCTGGTGGGCATTTCACAGATTAGGCAGTTCTTGGACAGGTTAAATTCCTTTTGGAGGTAAGCCAGCCGAGCCCTGGCTTTATATGACCAGCAGAAATGCACACAGACTTTCCTGGTCTGCCTCAGGACATCATGTAAGCCCAGGTACTTGTCCAAGAACCAAGTTAAGGACGTGAGCCAAATGGGGAACATGGGTGAAGTGTCCCTGTCGAAGGGCAGAGAGGAGGTTGGTGCCATTGTTGCAAACCACCATTCCTGGCTTAAGCTAGCGTGAAGTCAACCACCTCTGAGCCTGCCCCTGCAGAGCTGATAGAATCTCTGCCCCAGTGTGGCTCCTGTCCCCCAAGCACACCAGCTCAAGCACCACATGGCATCTTTTTGCCTGCGTACTTGCGTAGCCCCTTGAACGCCTACGGGGCACCTCTGGTTCCGAGGACAAATCAGCACAGGAAGAGGCCATGGAGGAAGAAGAAGAGAGGTGTGTCAGAGTCACCACTAGTAGCATTTTGGAGACGTGGTGGCGGTACAACCTCCAACACTACTGCACCCTGTCCTGCATCCTTCCCAGCTGCCAGAAGAATCACCCAGTGGGCCGTGAAAGATAGGTAACATCCATTTCCATGCCTGCTGGACCATGAGTCAGCAGTAATATGCACCTTACCACCGACAGCCCTGTCCAGCGAGGCCAAGACATTGCCTTCTACATGCCAGTAGAGAGCCAGAACCACCTTCCCTGAAAAAAGTGGCGTTTGGGAACCTGCCACTGAGGAACCGCACATTCCACAAGCTCATGGAAGGGGGCAGAGTCTACCACCTGAAAAGGCAGCAGTTGAAGTGCTAGTAATTTAGTCAAGCTAGCATTCAACTGCTGGGCATGTGGATGGCTGGGAGTGAACTTCTTTTGGCGGTGCAGCAGCTGGGGCAGGGAAATTTGCCTGGTACAATTGGACGTTGGTGTACCGATAGCAGATTACCCGCAACTACTTGGCAGTGACACACCTAATTCTACACCTTCATTCCTCTCAGTGCAGGTTTCTGAGAGGACTGCAGGTAAAGTGGGGTTGGAGATCCCAGCTGATGCGGAGCAAGGAGAGGTTCACTTTATTCTTTGGTGTGGGTCTTTTATGTGTGCTTGCCAACAGACTGCATGGCAGGTCGACATATGTCTGGTCAAGCATGTGGTGCCCAAGCGGCTGCTGTTTTTGCCACGCGAGATACGCTTTAGACATATATTACAAATAGCAATGGTGCAATCTGCTGCACACGTCTCAAAAAAGGCCCATACCAAAGAATTTTTGGAATAACGGGCAGAGACTGCAGCGCCCTGCACATGCGGAGCTCTGCGGTGTGATGCAGTTGGCTGGCTGCCCTTAAGCTGGCCCCTGGAGGGCATCCTGCCTCATTGGAGATATGCCTCCTCCTCTCTCCTATCAGGCACCCATGTAGAGTCAGTGACCTCATCATCCCCTCCCTCCTCATCATGGAGCAAACCTGGCAGTATGCTGCAGCTGGGGGAACAGCTTCTTGGGCACCCCCTCTCTCTGGACTCACGTAACTGCCTTCCTCAAGCTGAGTACCATCATCGGAGCCCTCAAAATGCTGCGCATCCTACTGCAGCATGTACCCAACACTGTGGTCAAACAGTTTGGGGGACCCCTCAGGACATGGTGGGGCTAGGGAAGGAGTGTCTGATGCCATTGAGCCGAGGGAAGAGGCCACTTTGGCAGCTGCTTTGGCAGACAAAGTACCCTGAGCCTGGGTGATAGAGGATGAGGAGGATGAGGACGGCTTGGTCAGCCACTCTTCAATCAACTCTTCTGCATGTTGTGGCTCAACATGTCCAGCTCCTGAAAAAAAGGATAAGTGTGCCCCATGGCCATGTGCTGAAGATGCACCGTGTCCTATATATATATATATATATATATATATATATATATATATATATATATATAATGCACTGAGCGCGTTCTTGGCGGCTTCCGGGTATTTTTGGCCGCACTCAGCCGTTTTCAGCTATTTTCGTCTGTTCTTGGCTATTTTCGGCCATTGTCGGCTGAATGTGGCTGAAAACGGCCAAAAAATAGCCGAGAACGGCCAAAAATACCTGAAAGCCGCCGAGAGCGGCAGAGAAGGTTAGGACTGGCGGGGGATCGCCGTATAACACGCACCCCCGATTCCCCCCTGACTTTAGGGGGAAAAAGTGCATGTTATATGCCGATAAATACGGTATATACAAAGACAGGATGTGTGTGTGTATATATATATATACATATATATATATATATATATATATATATATATATATATACACTAAATACACTGCAGCTCGCTCACCCGCCTGAAGTATATTAGCGACGACATGAAGCTGAACTGTATACAGCATACACACACACACATATATATATATACACAATACACTGCAGCTAAGTGTCTCGCCTGCCTGCCTGAAGTATATTAACAACAGAACACCAGGAAGGAATTGCCTGCCTGCTGAAACTAAATGAAATGACAGTCTCTCTGTCTCTTTCTTTAACAAACGCCACCAACACACTACATAAGGCCAATGTGCAGTCGGCCTTATATAGTGTGGGGCGTGTACTTAACCCCCTGAGCCATAATTGGCCACAGGCACCCTGCCTGTGGCCAATTATGGCTCTCTTTGCTGACAGTGCTGTGATTGGCCAAGCATGCGGGTCATAGTGCATGCTTGGCCAATCATCAGCCAGCAATGCACTGCGATGATGCAGTGCATTATGGGCCGTGACATGCCGCTCGAATTTGGTGCGAACGGCCCATGAAGTTCAATCTTCATTGAACGATCGAACAGCCAATGTTCAAGTCGAATTTACGTTTGACTCAAACTCGAAGCTTATCCCTACTGGTGACAGTATGTTAAAAAAATAATAATAATCTTATTTAATTTTTTTACCATTTTTTTTTTTCATTTTTTACCATTTTGCTTTACATACTTTCATCAGAGTAGTTCAGTGGGACACATATTAACACTTTGCTGTTACAATGATGATCATTGCAATGTTATATGCTTCATTGACATTGTGATCATGTGATTGCATAGCAATCACATGATCATGGGGCCACAGGTTACAGGATCTGCAATTTACTATGTCTGGTGGACACATCAGTCACGGGAGTATCACGCTATGTGCCCTTAACCCTGGGCGGGCTGGAGGATGTCCTTTTACGTGATCCAGCCTGCACATGCCACCTTCCCGCAATAAAAAAAAAGGACCGTGGAAGGTTAACAAGTGGTTATGGAAAGTATCTGCTGCCTGGATATATAATTATTGGTTTTAGGGCTATGGCCTTATTACTTGCGAGTGCATTGCACATTATATCTTTTTTTTGTTCCAACAAGAATTGTTCATTGTTTTTTAAATATAGGCCATGAGTAACAAGGGATAATAGGGATATTCCTAACTCCAAGAAGATGGCTTTTAGAGTAAGCAGTTGGGAAGAGTTAAAAATGATTAGAGAAGCTATGGAGAAATATAGGTGAAAACTGGATTGGAAACAACAGCAAAACAATGTGAGAGAGGTCTGTAGTGGCATGAGAACCATTACAGTTTGGAGAGGGAAAATAAACTGAACTGTTCTTTTTTTTAACCGGTTCGATTCAGAGGACCTGGCTTTGACTCCCTCAGACTTAGCAGAACATTGTAAACAAGCAGAGTTGAGGCAAGCACCCTCCAATCCTCATGCTCTTCCTCCTTCATTGTGCATTCTGCTTCCCCCTTATTGGATACTTTCACCAATTGTTCTTTTTATGAGAAAAACTCTACTCCTCCTTCACTTGAAAGTACATCAATGTCTATATGGGAGAACATGAAGTCTGCACCATGACACAGGTGGTCACTAATGAGAGGTACTTACTGAGGGAGTGGGGTTCTCATGGTGGAGACCTCATGTTCTCCCATATAGAGGAGTATAGCTCCCATGGTTCAGAGAAGCAGGATCTTCTAGTCTATGGATAGTGTAGGACCCACTAATTATGGGGTACTTTGTCGCAGTAAGTGGGCTTAAGCACCGTATAGCAATATGGTGCGACCAAATCCCCATATTTTTTGATAATGTTTTTTGAAAATGTCTAGGTGTTTTTAAAAAGCCTTGCTGGAGGTAAATGTTAGTTTTGCATGTGTGCGCTGTAATATTTTTGTTCTGTAAGGTTAATCACATGACATATAACATCTTAAAACTAGTAATGCTGACTAGGTTGATTTTATCTGAAAACATCATTTCAAAACCAGTTCTTACCATACCTTATCTATTCTGTGACCATTGCAACAAACAAGACCCTAAAAGAGACATTTGCCTGTCAGCTATTTTTAAATGTCTTGTTAACTCTTTCTCACCCTTCAAGCAGGATTCTGTCTCTGTCATTACTAAACGATGCAAAGGGTGCTTTCAACATGGTCTGGCTTACGCAAGATGTCTGCCTGGAGCCCATGATAGGGGACGACTTAATCCTTAATGGGCACATGTCTTGTTAACTCTTTCTGAACCTTTAATTCCCTGTTAAATCACAAAGTGATTTCACCATGATATCTTAATATTCTTTGTTGTGGGTTCGTTTTGTTGCATTATATAATTACAGATACCTTGAATAAGCTTGGACAATATATATATATATATATATATATATATATATATATATATATATATATATATATATATAAAATATATATATATATACACCATGGGTGCCAAATTTACACCCAGCATGGCAAATTTATCCATGGCCAATTTATTCATTCACCGTCTATTCCAACAGGAGACCAGAGTTGGTCTTCTGGGCTAGGTACATAGACGACATCCTCCTCCTGTGGAACGGTGATATGATGTCCCTGTCTCTTTTTATGCAACAACTTAATGACAATAATTTAGGTATATCATGACAGTTTAAGATTAGTACCTGTAAAATTCATTTTTTGGACCTAAACATAGAAATTAGAGATGGCATGTTCTATACGGCCACTTACTTTAAAAGTACAGATAGGAACGGTTATCTTGGGCAAGGCAGTTGTCAGCACCTACAATGGCTTAAATCTGTACCCAAGGGGCAATTTATGTGCCTACGGCGAAATTGCACACTTAAAAGGGATTTCTTTGAGCAAGCAATGACTCTTAGAAAGAGGTTTGTTGATAAGGGCTATCTTGCAACAGACCTAGATACTATGATTAAATGTGTGGGTGGGGGGCATGTCCAGATGTAAAAGGGGCAGGACGTGTTGCCGCAGAGCTCCACCGATCCTGGCTAAATCCACCACCATCCTGCTCAAAAACGGCCTGCTAAGCCTCCAGCCTCCCTCCAACTGCTCCTGGGCATCACCCACACCGGCCCTGGTGATTATTGCGGAGCTCGGCCAGCCGATTAGGTTCTATTTGGGTGCCACAGCCAGCTCCATATCAGCCGTTCCTGGACGTCGTGATCCACCGCCATATTGAGGCCTGCTAAGCCTCCAGCATCCCTGGGCTCGAGTGCCCCGATCGGGCGAGCGGGGAGCGGTGACTGCATCCGCATCTGTGGCGGCAATCCCCGGGAGGTGGCTGGCCTGTGTTGGGGCCCGAGGGACCGCCAGAGGATCCATACGGGCTGTTCCGGTCACCGAGGGCCTGCTGCTATCACCCTTCAGCCTACAGTGCCTGGAGCATCCTACTCACACAGGTACTGTGCCCCAGAGTTTTTGTGCTGCCCTCCCAGTGCCCCATCCCTATAAAACTGTATCCTGAGACAAGCCCTGACCCTGCACAGTGGGCATATCACCTCCACATTGCCTATCCTGCCTACTGAGATCTGGTGCCTGCCTGCTGCCCCTCATCAAACGTAAAACCCTATTTTAGAACAGGACATACTGCGGATGGGACCCCCCCCAGGACCCGTTATTCACATTCTAAGAAAAAAAGGCTTCCCATCCCACTCCACCAGTGGCCACATTGTCCGAGCGACATCCAGTGGCTGTAATGGCAGTGAACACATCAGCAGCCACAGAGCCGGGGGCAGCAGAGTCCCCCACGGGAGCAGAGATCCTGGCGGCCATCACGACATGTAACGAAACCCTGACTACCAAGATTGATTTCCTAACTGTGGATGTCAGCCTCATCCATCAGGATATGGATAAATTCCGATCCCATATAGCCGAATTGGAGGATAGAGTCTCCATGGTAGAGGATGTGGTCCGGTCGGATTCCAGGGAGGTGAGGGCCCTACGGCTC
This sequence comes from Lithobates pipiens, assembly GCF_037356315.1. Taxonomy (NCBI): domain Eukaryota; kingdom Metazoa; phylum Chordata; class Amphibia; order Anura; family Ranidae; genus Lithobates; species Lithobates pipiens. The sequence goes on from NW_027507764.1 coordinate 297,645,237, forward strand.
CAAGTGAAGGTGCTTCAGAAACGAGCCATAGACACTGAAAACTGCCTCAGGTGCAACAACATTCGCATACTTGGTCTAGCCGAGAGAGCTGAGGGCCCCAGACCTGCTGAGTTTACTGAACAGTTATTATCAACCCTGTTTAATCTAGGTGATACGCCACCTACCTTTGTAGTGGAAAGAGCCCACAGGGTCCCGCCACTCCCTCCTAGACCGGGGGCTCCTCCTCATCCCTTCCTGCTTTGCTTGTTGAATTACCGTGATTGCGACCGCATCCTGGTGGCGGCCCGAGCCATGCCGGAAATCAAATTTGAAAATGCCAAACTCTCTTTCTCTCAGATTTCTCTCAAGAAGTGCAGCAGTGCCGCAAGTCGTTCACGGATGTCAGAAGCCGACTTTGTGAAAAGGGAATACGCTTTGGCCTTTTATACCCCAGCAGGCTGAGGATCACTGATGGTGACAACACCTGTTTCTTTGACACCCCCGAGGCCGCTGCAGCATGGTTGGATACCTGCTAGTGTTATGATGCCAACTGGAACTGTGATGGTCGTACAGCCTGCTGAGACCAGCTGGGTATCTTACCTTCCTTTGACGACCCACCTTTCGGTCCCTTGTTGACTTCCAGCACAACCTATTCTCTTCTCTCATGAAATCCAGAGAACCTCCCATGTCTCTTACTCCACGTATGCCAGAGGGGTCACTCAATTGTACTCGCACTTGATTGTCACCTCTCTTTCGGTGTTGGAAAAGCTAAGATCTAAATGGTCCCATGACATCCCTGATCTTGACAACAACGACTGGGACGACATATGGGATTTCCCCTTTAACTCCTTGGTCTCTCTGAGAGACCGCCTGATCCAATTCAAGATAGTTCACTGGGAGTATTTTACCCCCCACATACTACACAAAATGAATCCCGACTCCCCTCCCAGGTGTTGGAGATGTGGTGTGATTCCTGGAGACTTCATCCACATCTTTTGGACCTGCCCAGCAATTACCAATTACTGGAAAGAGATTTTAGACTTTATTACGCAAATTACCTCTGTGCCACCACAACCATCAATGGAAATCTGCATACTAGGCCTGATAGAGCAACTAGTCCCTACAGTGGCGGGACGCACACTCGTGGGACTCCTACTGTCTTACACCCACAAAGCCATAGCACTTATTTGGCACAAACCAACCCTCCCTCCTCTCTCCCTGTGGAAACAATTCATCAACAATAGTTTACCTCTGTATAAAGACACATACTCCAATAGAGGCTGCCCCAACAAGTATGACAAAGTCTGGTCTAAATGGTTGACGGATCCCTCCTCTGCTTCAGAGGTCTCTTAGTAGAACCTACACACAATAGCTTTCAAGTGGGTGCCAACTGTTTGCAACTAATATATCAGATGTTATTTCATCATATGCAAAGGTTACCTACTGTATCCAGTGACCCAAGGAACTGTGCTGATGTACAAATGAACACAATCTATGCTCTATGCCTGCTGTCTATGTATGAGATAACTAAAATGAGGTCCCCGCAGGGATCACATTATTGCCATGTAAGACCAATGTATGTTTAATTGTTTTTTGTTTTGTTCTGCTCATTGTAATTCAATAAAAAAGATATTTAAAAAAAAAATGTGGGTGACATGCACCGGAATTCTATGTTTTCTAGCAAAAGATCTCACAGGGAGAATAAACATAACTTCTCAATGGTCACTACATGACTATGGTCAGATTATGACCAAACACTGGGGGGTTTTGAAAAATTATAAGGTTTTAGGTCCTGTCCTACCTGATTGCCCACAGGTCATCTTTAAAGGTGTACCCCCTCTCAAACTTCAAGTGACACCTAACATCCTAGATGCTTCCAATAGAATCTCTTTTTTTCAAAAATCCAAAAGTTATTTCCCATGTTGCAATTGTAATGTTTGCCATCTTAATAAAATTAGGGAGAAGAAAATTTACAATTTTAAGTACAATGCGACTGGTAGGACGTATGACATCAATACTTTCATTACTTTCACTTCCCTGAATGTGGTGTATATTTTGATTTATCCATGTGGCCTGCAATACGTGGGCTGTACTATACATGCAATGAATGTCAGAGTCAATGAGCACATTACCAATATCAGAAAGGGCTTTCCGAAACAGTGTTTCTTGACACTATTTAGAATGTCGCAAGAAAGACCCATTTGGAACAAGCTTTATAGCTATAGATAGATTTAATCCCCACTGGCGAGGAAGCATGTCCGAAAGAGAGATATCTAAATTATAAACTCGATGGATTTATAATCTCAAAAGTTATGTTCCATTCAGAATGAATGTTGATTGGGACGTGAATTATTTTATTAGTAACAGTTGAAGGGTACCCCCCCCCCCCCTTCTTTTATCCATTTTATTCACATTTTTATTGAAATTGGATACATAGCTTCTTACTATATATGTATTTTATACATATTTATTTTATCAAGATATGAATTGTTTATTATCTGATCTCCTTGTTTTTAATTTTTAAGCATTAAGGTTTCATTTATTATAGAATTGTATGAGCCTCCATGATATTCGTTTTATCCTCTGCTTTCTATATTTATACATGATGCTTTATTATATTGTATTTTGTTTTAATTGTTGATATATACATATATCTCAATTGTTTTTATTATCATATGGGGTTGTTTATTATGGTGTCTTTTCTATTAGCAACATATGTTCTCCTCTTGCTTTTATTTGCCATTCACTTTATTGCTCTGGTGGTTGGGGCGATCCCAGCTGCGTTCCAGTGACGTCATTTCCGGGTCAGCGAAAGCCTTGAGTCAGCCTCCCGGATGTTGTCACTTTACATTTCTGAGTGTCTGTGCACTTGGCGTGCGCACGCACAACCACCTCTTCACCTTAGATGTGGATTCAGTGTCTGTTGTCACTTCCGGGATGTTCCTGGAAGTTGCCTTCAGCAAGTTGTTTCTATTATGGACGAGCGGTCGTATTGCACATGCTTGGCTGCTCGTACACATACTCATTGCTTACAGCTACAGACACTAAATACTGGCACCTGGTCACTGTAAATTGGGATCATTATATATTAGGCGTGCTTGGGTCATTTGGCCATGTCTCTGATGATATCCATTCGGATGAAAAATGTCAGGCTGGCCGATGTAAGCACGCTGAGAACCGCGGATTTTGTCTTTTATCATGATGACTGTATCTTCCTTATACCTGTAAACGAACTACAAATATATTTCCCTTTACTTTACGGGTTTCACTATTTTTTGCTGCCCTTTTTTTCTTTGCATGTTTATGGGTAACGCTGCAATTGTTGAGGAGTGACTACACATGACTCCAGCCCTGCCTCTGAAAATCTTTTATATGGCGGCTATATGTCATTTGAATACTGAATCCTTTGAACACTTGTGACCCCTTGACTCTCGACACCTACACTTCCTGTGATTGATTGATTTGAGGCTTATTACAAAGCGATATCTGGTAAGCAGGTTGAGACACACTTGGAAATGGTGAAAGGTTCTTTGTATTCTCTTCATCTTTATTGAATGAACTGTTTTATTTATATTAGCACTGCATTTTGGACTACATTTACTTTTGTTCGGTGATCAATGAACTGTGCTGGCTGCTTCTGACATTGAAAAAAAATACCATATCTTGTGTATATCTTATATATTGATTTTAGCGCTGATATCCACATGCACACACACACACACATATGTACATATGTATGTATATATATATATATATAATTTTTTTTTTTTTTTATCTCAGTACTAATACACTTACTGATAATGACCCCTCCAGGACCACCTATTTTCTAGCCCATAAAGGGCGGCTGTCGGACCAGGTTGATGTTCTTTTTTCATCCTCGCTCCGGACGCCTTTTTAAAAAAAAAAAAAAAAAAAAGTTTTTTGCTTTTGGAGCATTTAAGAGTGGAGAAATCCAGGCCGAATTCATGTCCTGTCCGGGTTCAGCCTCTCCCGGCACAGAAGACCCCCCAGACGGGCTTTAAATCTCCCAAGGAGGTGGGTTCCCGTGGTGCAGGGATGGATGCTTCAGTTTAAAGAACTGTGTGTATATGGCAGATGAGGGACAGGTAGGCTTGTGCAGCTGCTCAGGCTAAGTTTCTGTGTGCTCTTATTATGGAGTTTACCTTTGCCCTGCTTTATCTAGTGGTCTGCTGGGCTCTACAGTCCGCGCTCATGTCCTGCAGATCAGCTCTGTGCTGGGCGGGTGACGTCACCATTGCTCCACCGCTCGTCCGGTTGCCTAGCAACCACCGGGACGCTCTCTGATTACTCAGGCTGCTGCCTAGTCACACTCTGGGCTTCCCTGCAATCCCTGGAAGAGTCAGTCCTCAGCGCTCCAGCTTAGCAAGCTCTGTATTAAGGTAGGAACTCTTTTGGTGGTGTTCCTTGGTTTTACTGCTTGATACCACTGTGCATGCATTGAGCCTCCCTTTCCTTCTAGGTCTATCAGCCTGCCTGTGTTCCCTGCTTATTTGCCCTGAAGAGCCCATGAAAAGGTTTTTACCTGCACTTTTTTAATGAAATTTTATTTTATTTTTTTGAGTATGTGTGTTTGTATACGTATTCAAAGAGATTCTTTTTTTTTTTTTTTTTTTTTTAAATAGAGCACCTCTTCTGTCTTGTTACAGAGAGAAAAGCCTAATGCAAGCTAAATGCCCGCAAAGAGGCTCCAAGTCTGCTGTGCTGCCTCAGAAGAGCAAGAAGAAGTCACGACATGTCAAGTCACAGAGTCGCATGCAGCTACGTTTTTCACCACGATCCCGGTATTCCAGATCTCCCTCTTCAGAGCCTCGTTACAGTCTCTCATATCTGAGCCAAGAGGGTTCAAGCTGCCATAGAGTCGCTAAAGAGTCCAGATCCAGCAAGCACAGGGGGCAGGCCTCCTCCTCGTCCAGGTGTGGCTCTCCAGGTCAATTGGAAGAAGCAGGCTGTTGGTGTCTTAAGGAAGCAGCACGAGAAAATGCATCTGAAGCTCGTCGGGTAAAGTCCTGCATTAAATCCGCAGTCAGAGAAGGGCTAAGAGGAGCATCCAGGAAGATCGCCTGTCCAGCATCTTCTTCAGCAGATTCGGATCTGGAGTCAGCCGGAGAGTCCGATTCCAATTCCTCAGAGGCTGAAGTGGCCCCTGAGTTACGCACCTTCGATTTAGCCTTGGTCCCCATTTTGGTGGAGGCAGTGAAGGATGCGTTACAGTGGCAGGAGGAGACTCCTCCTCCAAAAAAATCAACGGAAATACTATCCGGAATTGAAAAAGTCTTTGCTTTCTTTTCCTCTCATCTTCGAGATTCGGGAAATACTGGAGGATGAATGGGCTAGGCCAGAAAGGAGGTTTAGCATCAACAGATTTTCAAAACTATATCCATTCAGTGTGAAGGATGCAAAGTTATGGGACACTACCCTTAGGGTGGATGTCTCACTGCAGCGTTTGACCCGTCATATCACTCTACCGTTAGAGTATTCAGTCTATTTTAGAGATCCCATGGATCGGAGAGTGGATACGTATCTGAAAAGATTATATTCATTAGCAGGGGCATCGTGCAGGCCGGCATTGGTCCTTACCTCTGTAACAGCGGCTCTCAAAACTTGGGTGTCAGAGTTGGATGGTGGTTCTGAGGGGGAGCTTGGATCTGGTAGTTCCTCGCCCCTGCAATTCATGAGAATAGCTGTAGAATTTCTGGCTGAAGCGGCCGTTGACCAGGTCAGAATGATGACTAAAATCATGGCCCACTCTGTGACAGCTCGAAGAGCATTGTGGTTGAGACACTGGGTGGTGGACAATTGGGAAGCTGCTTTTCGGTAAACCCTTGGAATCTGCCATCCAACGTGTATCCAGAGGAAAATCAGGGTTAATTTCACAAGAAAGAAGGAGACAGCGTCAGCCCTTTCGCCTGGCAAGAAAGTCCAGGGAGAATTTTAAGGAAGCAAATTCCTACAGGCCTGGTTGGTCATTTTCCAGGCAATGAAGGCCAGCTGGTTCACCCTTTCTGAAGGCTTCCAAGTCCAAGCAGGGCCAAGCCCCGAAATCCTCCGACAATACCTGACAAGGTTTACAAGATTATATAGATGGGTTGCTGACAGCAAAAGCCATCGTCCCAGTGCCAGGATGAGAACGGGGTCTAGGAGTTTATTCCCCATTGTTCCTAGTGACGAAAGCTTTGGGAGGTTTCAGACCAGTGTTGGATCTGAAAGCTCTGAATTTTGTACATGAGAGTCCCGCCTTTCAAGATGAAGTCTCTGGAGACAATTATTTCCGTGGTAAAAGGGGGAGACTGGATGGCCTCCATCAACTTGGCAGACGCCCATTTACATGTTTCCATCCATCCAGCTCATCATCGGTTCCTCAGGTTTGCGGTGGAAAGCTCTCATTACCTTTTTTGGTGCCTTTGGCCTGTGCACAGCACCCAGAACCTTCCCTAAAGTGCTTTCAGCCGTCATCGCCACTCTCAGAGTCAGAGACTTTTAAATCTTTCATTATCTGCACGATCGGTTACTTCTAGCGTCTTCAGAACATCTTCTCCTTCAACATGTGGCCCTCACCTGCAAAACGCTGGTCCGGTTCGACTGGCTAGTCAATCATCAAAAAAGCCAGATGCAGCCAACCCAAGTTTTAGAATACCTGGGGGTAAAGTTAAACACAAAACAGGGTCGAGTCTTTCTACCTTAGAGGAAAATTCAGGATATTCAGATCCAAACCAGGAGAGTAATGACCAGTTCATTTCTTGCAGCAAGAGAATGCATGCGCTATCTCAGAGTATTATCAGCCACAATTCCGAGTTCTATTCCCCATCCTGTCCATGAGGGAAACCATGCCCAGGCCTGATCCTTTTTAAGAAATAGCTCTCTTTTCTCTGTGTTTAAGGGGGTGCCTGGAGTATGCACTGGCTTTCAAAAGATGCTGGTGCTTTCCTTTTTCATCCTCTATGATTCTCATCACTGGAATCAATAAAGCCAAATAACACCACCCACGGGTAACAACCAGTATCCCCTAGGAAAAATGTTCATTGGCTTATAGTATCCTGAAAACGTTCATAAATGGCAGCCATGGTCAACTGGTTCAAAATGAAACTCACAGGGTTGTTAATACCAGCTCCACTATTCAAGACGGTATTTAAATTTTGTATTAAGTTCTGAGTTATTGGTGTGAAACATGGAGGACAAATCTCTGTTTAAAGAGATATTAAACTGTGAGCTTTTGCTTATCTTTTGACCTTTATTTAAGGAATTCCCTAAGTTAAAACACCAATCTGGGGAGTGTCTTGTACCAATTATCGGGAAGGAAATTGTGTTATTTGCATATATGGCCGATATATTGGTTATATTTACAGGAGGAGTACCATTCTAAAAAAGTTATATTTACAGGGGTAGCTAAGAGAGAAATTCGGAGTGTGCTTGGATACAGTTTACTGTCATAACCTGACTTTTGAGTATACGAGTATTTATACTGAAGTAACAACATTTTATCAGGAGGGGAATCTGAATCCTTCGGGTCCTTCACCTTGGATCCTCCTCTGTGTCCAGTTACCAATTCATTAGTGGGGGGCTGTACATGGTTTTTAGGGTGCCCAAGTCCTCAGGGGATAGATACAGTTAGTGATGATCCATGTGGGCAGAAACACCATCAATGCCAGCATCCAGAGTGGGCACAAGGCTTTCCCAAAAGTCTGTGTTGAGAGAAGTGAGGTCATCTTTTTCAGAGTCTTTTATCACCTGTTTCACTCGCTCTTCGAGGATTTGCATCACCTGCTTAACCTCCTTTATCTGTGTCTTGCTTCTGTGTCGTTTTGTGGTACTTTCTTTATCCTCTCGTCGTGGATCCAGGCTCTGAATTGTTCTGTGAGGACAGTGGTTCTGGTCACTGCGACTTCGCAAGTGGGCAGGCCAAAAGGGTAATCTTGCGTCTTGGTCTGGATCAGCTGGCGAATTACAACCACATCTCCAGGTTGGAACTTGTGTGTTGGTTCCTGTGAGGGTAATGGGAAAGAAGAGAATACTTTACCATAGATGCCATTCACCTTCATAATCAAGTTTTTACAATATTCTTCCTGTATAAAACTCAGTTCTCCCTGCTCTATTACCAAGGGTTGCTTAATCCAGGATTTGGGAAAAGGTCGACCCATCAGGATCTGAAAAGGGGACAAGTGATTGGTCTTGGAAAGGGGTCACTCTTATTTCTGCTAAAACCGCAGGCAGCACAGTTTTCCATTTGGCAAATGTGCCACCCGTAGCCTTCCTTATTTTATCTTTAATCATTCGGTTCCTTCTTTCCATTATACTTGAACTCTGTAGGTGATATAAAATGTGGAATTTCCACTCTATTTGCAAAGTCTTGTGTTAACATTTCATCTGTAGCTTTCCATCCTTTATGTCCTATGCCATGGTACTGTGAGATGAATAAAGGTGCACTTGCTTTTGGTATGCCTGGTTTCCCCTCACTGGCAATGAGTCCTGTCCCAGGACTCATTGTCGGACCCGTTATGTGTCAATAGGCCAGATATTCTGGTGAAGCCATAGCCTGTAGGTCCTGCAAAACCTGTTCCCAGTGCAACATTGGGGGTGTAGGGGGGGGGGGGGGACATTTGTATAAAAGCTGGGACTGTCAAAGCAGCTTGTTTAGCAGCAGCGTCAGCCAGTGCATTTCCCTTTGAAATGTCATCAGTTCTGTGTGTGTGTGTGCTTCCATAGGGCGACTTAATGTAAATGATGTAGCCATTTTTTATTTATTTATTTATTTATTTTTCTTCTTTTTTTTTTTTTCTTTTCTTTTTTTTTTTTTTTTCCCCTGCTACATCAGCGATTTTTTCACGAGGCCCCAATCAACTTTACGTTCATTTGCATCTTCCTCGTCTTCACATCATTGTAGCATTGTTTTTAATTTTTACATTTAATGATCTTTATTCATTTTTCTTTTTTTTTTTTCCCCTTTCTTCTCTTAGTGTCCGTATGCACTTAAAAAAAAAACAATAATATATCACTATTACAAGATTAATTTCACATACAGTCTACTGTTATCCTTATCTTCTATAAATAAATTAGCATCCTTTTAATCATTAACCTCTCCCTTTCCCTTTAACATTACTAGACTACTGCAATCTTCTCTTTCTTTTTCCTTCCTCATCCCCTCCTCTTCCTCTCCTCTCCTCCCCCTCCTCTCCAACTCCCCATCCCCTTGCCTCCCTTCTTTCCTTCCCTTCCCACCTTCCTACTACCTTCACCGTTACCTCGTCTTTATATTTTTATATTACTTTTTAGGCGGTTTACTCATAACATAAATTAATGTCTACTTCCCCTTTCTTAATTTTGATCTTGATTCTCCGACTCATTTCTAATCCAAGGGGTATCCCATCTCATCAGCCCATGGTCTCCATATTTTTTCAAACTCTCTCAGGTTCCCCCTTTTTACATATATTGTCTTCTCCTTCCAAATTAATTCACAGATATCTTGGATCCATTCACTCACCAATGGAGGCCTCTCCGCCTGCCACCTTTGTGCTATTATTCTACGTGCTTGGAATAGGCAGCGCACAACTGCCACCGTAGTGCATTTCTGTTCTCCCCGCGCCTCCCTATATCCCAGCACGCAGATTATCGGGTCCATTTCCAATTTTACCTCAAAGATTTTATTTATAGTTTCCACCACTCCCCGCCAATATCGAAACAACTTCGGGCAACGCCACACCATGTGCATGAGATCTCCCTGTCTTTGGCATCTAGGGCATCTATCATCATCTCTCCTACCAAATTGGTATAGTCTCTTAGGGGTATAGTAAGCCCTGTGCACCAACATCAGATGCGAGATTTTTTGTGAGGGGGAGACTGATGTCATTGGCCCTAATTCCATTATTCTCCTCCACTGCTCATCTGATATTTCCCCCAGGTCCTCTTCCCATCTTCTCTTCTGTTTTAAGTGGTCCCCTTCCTGGTTGACGTTTGAGCATAATTGTTTATATATTGCCGATATACACCCGCTGGCCTTATCCATTGTAGGTAGCTCCTGAAGCATAAGTATCTTATCCCATACTGGCATATGTACCCCAAACTGGGCTGCCAGCGCGTGTCTCAGCTGAAGGTATCTAAAAAAGGATTGTTGTGGTAGGTTATATTCCTCCCTTAGGTCCGTAAATGACCTTAGGGTATTACCGTCATAAAGTTGGATCAGCCTCGTTATACCCTGTCTTTCCCAATTTTTAATCTTTCCTATTGAAATTAAATCCGGGAGATTTTTATTATCCCACAGTGGCGTAGATTCTGACAAACCCGTATACCCCATTAATATTTTTACAGTTTTCCACACTTTACCCATCATAAGAGTTACAGAATTTTTATGTCGAAAGGAGTCAGCCTCTAATACCTCGGCCACTGTATTATGAGGGGCGCCTATCATCATGATCCCTCTTACTAAGTTGCTACCAGTTTCCAAGTCGCAGCCCGCCAAATGCTGCAGCTGCGCTGCCAGATAATAGTTCATAGGCTGCGGCACTGCTAAGCCCCCTCTATCTATTGGGAGCTGTAACGTCTGAAGCCGGATCCTAGCTGTGCCCTTCTTCCAGATGAGTTCCCGAAAGAGGGTTTCCAGTTTCTTAAACCATTTTTTACATATCCATACTGGAGCATTATGCAAAATGTACAGCAATTGAGGCAGCCATATCATTTTAATCAGGCTACACCGGCCCGCCACCGATAAAGGAAGCCGGCTCCAGACGTCACACTTTTGTTTGAATTTATTTAATAACGGCATAAAATTTTTATTAAGATACTGATCGGGGTTTACAGTCAGGTATATACCTAAGTATTTCATAGCTTCCACCACCTTCACCTGGGGAGCCCCTGGCGCAATCACATCTTCTAGGGGATCGACTCGGAGCAATTCTGATTTCCCCCAGTTTATAGCAAGCCCCGTAAACCTTCCGAAACCTTCTACTAATTTAACTGCTTGGCCCAGGGATTGATTGGTATCCCCCAAAAAGAGGAGGACATCGTCCGCATATAAAGCGATCTTTTCCTGTCTCTCTCCCTTTATTTGGAACCATGTTATCCCCGGATCTGCTCTAACAGCTATTGCCAGTGGCTCCATAGCAAGCGCAAAGAGCAGAGGGGACAATGGGCAACCTTGCCTTGTCCCCCTGCTCATTTCAATCTTTTCGGAAAGCTTGTTGTTAACCCTTACTCTTGCACTAGGGGCATAATACATCATTTTGATCCATCCTATAAATGAGGGCCCGAATCCTATTTTCTCCAATACACACCATAAGTACTCCCACTCTATGCTGTCGAATGCCTTAGTTACATCCAATGACATTATAGCTCTTGCCCCCATATTCTCTGACGGAGTCTGCATATTCAAAAAAGCCCTTCTAATATTCATACCAGTAGTTCTTCCCTGAATGAATCCCGTTTGATCTGGGTGAACCAATTTAATAATAAATTGATTCAATCTATTTGATGAAACCTTAGCTAATATTTTGACATCCGAATTCAATAAAGATATCGGCCGATAAGAGGCTACCTCTAATGGGTCCTTTTCTGGTTTGGGAATCACGATAATGATAGCTTCTGTCATCGAGGAAGGCAATCTACCCTTCTCCGCGGCACCCCTTAATGTCCTATGCAATTCTTGGAGCAGCGTTTCTCCATAGTATCTATAAATCTCCCCCGGTAGCCCGTCAGGTCCCGGGGCCTTTTGGTTAGCCATCCCAGACACTGCTTGTTGTAATTCACTAAGGGTTATCGGGGCATCTAAGACTTCCCTCTCCTCTTGGGTAAGGGTCACCAGTTCCACTCCCTCCAAGAAGCTATCCATTTCCCTTTTCTCCCGCATCCCTTGTGATTGGTACAATTCTTGATAGTAGGCTCTAAAGGTTTCCACTATATCTTCACCACTTAGGGACAACACCCCCATCCGAGTTCTAATTCTGGTGACAACTGACGGCGGTGAGTTTGTTTTCACCAGCTTGGCCAACATTCTACTCACCCCCCCCCTCCCCAAAATAACGCTGCCTCTGACATATACGCTTACTCTCTTCCTTTTTTCTAACTGCTATTTTATACCCTTGTTGTTTGGTTAACCATATTTTTAGATTTTCTGGGGTTGGGTCTATTACATAGTTATTTTCGGCCTCAATCAATTCTTTCCTAATACATTCCTCCCAGACCCTTGCTTTTCGCTTGGTTCTTGCTACCTGCTGGATCAGGGTGCCCCTAAGAAAAGCCTTTAGGGCATCCCATGTTACACTAATTGGAGCAGTACCCGTATTAAACCCTATGAACTCTTGCATTTTTGACGAGATCTCCTCAACGTCTTTTATTATTTCAAGCCAGAATGGGCTGATTTTCCATCCTCCTTGTGTAGTATTTTCCCCGGTGTTTAAAGTCACCACCATCAATGAATGGTCAGAGACTCCTCTGGGCATATATGCTATGTTCCTTATATTTTGTACTAATTCTGCGTTTCCTAAGGCCAGGTCTATTCTAGAGAGGGTATGATACGATCCTGAAAAACAAGAGTATTGTTTAATTCTCGGGTTTCTCTCTCTCCATACATCCATTAATCCCATTTCCTTCAGAAAACCACTCAACCTGGTTACTCCCATATTCCTAGATCTCATCCTGGGGGGAAACCGGTCGATCTCTTCATCAAGGACCTCGTTAAAGTCACCCACCGCTATAATTGGGGTATCTTCCTTGTCCCCGATAAATTCCATTAATCTGTACATGACCTCCATTTTAAACGGTGGAGGGATATAAATATTTGCCAAGATACAACATCTACCCTCCAATACGCCGTATAGGAAAATATACCGGCCCATTTCATCGATACTGGCCTGTCTGCAGGAGAAACTCACTCCGTCTCTTATTAACACACTCACTCCTCTTGAATAAGAGGTATATACTGAATGATACTGCTGTTGAAATTTCCTGTTTTTTATTTGCGATATAGACAACTTTGTCAAGTGTGTCTCCTGCAGGCAGGCCAGTCCAACATTGAACCTCTCTAACATGGAAAAAACAGTCGCTTTCTTAATCGCACTACCCAGGCCCCTCACATTCCATGACCCGATATTAAGTGTTTTAACCTGTATCATCTATCAGGTAAAGGAGGGAAAAAAAAAACGAAAGGGAGAAAACTGGCCCAAGGAGAAGGTAGCGGAGCAGGTAAACAGGGCAAGTATATATAAAAAAAAAAGGAGGGAAAAAAAAAAAGGAAAAAACCCCACAAGTATCACCATAAACCAAGTGCACCCATATACTTTTCTCCTCCTTCTGACATTTCAGTGCATTATTTACTTGTAGATTAACTTTAACCCTTGGGTGTGTATCTTTATCAATGTGCAAACTAGTGTTAATTTCATTTTTTTGATCATCTATCGTGTAATATTCATTTTTTACCTTCTCATAAAATTTTTCAAACATTTTACCCCTCCCCCCTCCCCCCCACCTCTCCCTCCAACCATTCCCTCCCAACCCTACCACCCTCCCCTTCCACCACTTACCTAGGTGCTCCCTAGGGGGATTATACGTGACCTTACCCTCCATACACCTTCTCTTGTTTTCTCTCTTCTCCCTCCCAATCCCATGTGCCGCCCCCGCTGTCTACCTGCCAGTATTCCTCAAATTTACCTCCCACTTTTCATTTTCTTTTTTTTTTCCTTTTTTTCCCTTTTTCTTTATTCTATTACTTTTCTTATCAAGCCGCTGTTCCCCTCCCCATTCTTCCAATACCCATCTTTGCCCCTCTTCTCCTACTCCCTCTCCCCTCTCCCCTCCCGCTCCCCCCTTCCCACCCCCTCCCGCTGGTTTCCCTCCCCTTCCCCATGATTTCTCTGCAGGGTCTCCTTGTTAGCTTCCAACCATAGTGATGCCCCAGTTGGGGAATCAAATATCTGAGTCCCATTCGGCGTCGTCACCCGCAGTCTCGCTGCGTATAAAAGTGCATATGGTACTCTATATATCTGTAATGTAGATTTGATTCCACGAAATTCCGCCCTGCGTTTCTGCAATTCAAGGGAGTAATCTGGATAAAGTGAGATCTTCATGCCTTTGTAGAAGATGTCCCCCATCTCTCTCACTTTACGCATCAATGTCACCTTATCTTTATAGTTGAAGAACTTCAGCAGCATAGATCTAGGACGGCCATCTGGGGGCGGGGCTCTAAAGGGAACCCGATGGGCCCGTTCTAGCGAAAAAAAGGATGAGAAGCTTTCCCTACCAAAGAGTTCAATAAACCAGTCCTCCAAGAATTTTATGGGATCAGGGCCTTCGCTTTTCTCAGGTAACCCCATCATCCTAATATTATCTCGTCGGGATCTATTTTCTATTTCATCCATTTTAAGAGCATAACTGCCCAATTGCTTTCCCATACTCTTAATCTCTAACTGTATTGGGTAAACGTCATCCTCCAGCTGGCTTATCCTTGTTTCCAAAACAGTAGTTCTCTCCACTACTTTTTGAATGTCTTGGCGGACCATTGCCAATTCCTCCTTCATTCCAGTTAATTGAGCGGCCATTTCACCTAGTGCAGATTTACATGCATTAACCGCTTGTAAAACGTCCTTCAGTGTTGGGGATTCCTCCGCGGGTGTACTAGTACTAGTACTAAGTGTAAGTTCCGAATCGCTTTGGGTATCCCCCTGAGTTTTATTACTTTTACTCTTGGGTCCACCAGCTACCACAGCCATTGTAGATGGCTGACCCTGGCTTTTTCTATCAGCAGGGACCCCCTGTGAATTTTTTAATTGCACTGTCTGTCCTGCCTTTGTTGGAGTTTGACCGGGTGTATGAACATACCGCTCTAGCTTTGCCGCAGCAGCAGCTGCAGTCTGGGAGTTTTTTTCTTTAGAGGAGCGCAGTTGTTGTGACCCCACAGTGTCCTGCGATGGTTCCTCTCCTCGTCGCCTCGACATATTAACTCACTTGTTAGGTTATAATGAGGCGAGGGAGAGAGAAAGCAGCTAAAAAAAAAAAAAAAAAAAAAAAAAAAAAAAAAAGGGGGGAAGAACTAATGCAGCCCTTCCAAATTCCAGGAGGAAGAGAGGTGCATACGGGGACGAGGAGAAAAAAAAAAAAAAGGGAGGAGAAAGAGATCCTTAATTATAGGGTTATCGGGGTTAAATGACAATACAACGCTGAGTTTTTTTTCCTTTTTTCTTTCCCCCTTTCTTCCTTTTAAAATTAGCTGCTAGGTGCCGGCCCTTAAAAGAGATATGCAGCCATATGTATGATTATAGAGTTCTTAGCTGAAAGGATATTCATCCAAAGGGAAATACTTTATATATCGCCTATTTCAAAGAGACAAATAAGCAAGCGCTGCTTAAAACAAGCATAGAGACAGTTTATATCCCAAGTATCTGCAGCGCTCATCTGGTAGATGTAAACAGTTCAGTTCAATATATGCGATATTATATATTCTAGGAACTTGATATCCTCAGCAACTGATTGCTATAACAGTAGATAATAGGGCACGAGAGAGAAAAAAAAAGCTGACCTGTTTTGTACCAATCGTCTCTATATACCCCAGGCCAGCTTAATCAGGTCTATCTCTGGCAGATAGTAGAAGAGATAACAGGATACCGGGAGCCAGAAAGCGCCTACAAACGCTAGGCGCACGTACTATGCCTCCCAGCCCCCCATCTCACCATACAGGATACCAGCCTTTCCGGGGGCGCTGCGCCGCTTTCGGTCACTCTGAGAGCGGTGTCTCCGCTCTCCACTCCTTCACCTCTGCCGGCTTACACGACCTCGGCCGGCTTCGGCCGTTCCGGGAGCGCTCTTCGGCTCCTCAGCGCCGCCCGAGGCTCCACAGGCAGACCCAGCACTCGCACTCAGCAGCCGTCTGAACTTTCGGCGTGGGAGAGACAGCGTAGGGCGGCTTGCTCACATCTCCTCACTCACTCACATACCGCGCACCGTTCCGATGTAGCCATTTTTACAGCCATGACACAAGAGGCCAAAGCCATCAGACACGCCAGCATGCCTTGTACCGGAACTGGGACTACTAGAAAAAAAGGCTACAGGTCTCAGCTTTCCTCCATGCTCTTCTGCAAGGACCCCAGCCATGGTTTTAAAGTTGTCCCTTGCAAACAAATGAAACACTTTACAAAAATCTGGTAATCCCAAACCAGGGGCCATTACCATAGTAGTTTTAAGATACACAAAAGCATTAACCTTTTCATCATTCTATTTCACAAGGTCAGGAGTGTCAGTTAGAGCAGCTTGTCTCAGCAAGTTATCGTAGTAGGAGCAATCGGGTATCCATTGGTGGCAGTAACCAATCATACCTAAGAAGGTTAACACTTCCTTCTTGGTATGTGGGCAGGGCAGATCCAAGAGAGCTGCAGCTCTCTTGTGACTGATTCTCCTTTCACCATGGGACAGAGTAAAACCAAGATACTCAGCAGTTTCCTGACACCATTGCAACTTCTTCTTAGACACTTTGTGGCCTGTCTGTGCTAAATGTTCTAACAGTAAAATAGAATCTTTCTGACAGGCTTCCTGGGAGGGACTACACAACAGTAGGTCATTGACGTACTGAAGAAGGACAGAACCATGGCTAGGCACCCAAGGCTGTATCTATTGAGTAGACTGCAGGTGAGTCTATATAGCCATGGCAAGCAATTCCATGTTTTCTGGTACCCTCTATAGGAAAAATCTAGTAGTAGTGTCTCTTTGTCAACAGGGATGGAGGAAAACAAAATTACTTAAAGTGATTGTAAGGGTTTGCTTAAAAAAAATATAACAAACGTATCATACTTATCTACACTCTGCAGCTCGTTTTGCACAGAGTAGCCCCAATCCTTGTCTTCTGGGGCCCCCCTGATGGCCCTCGTGGCTCCTCCCCGCATCAGATAACCCCCTAGGAGAAGCGCCCTCCATAGGGGGCTACCTTGTGGGCTCACTCCTTAGTCCAGCATTGGGCATTCATAGATGCTGATTGTACGACTCGGCCCCGCCCCCTGGCACCCCCCGACGCAGGTATCATTGGATTTGATTGACAGCAACAGGAGCCAATGGTGCTGCTATCAATCTATCAAATCAAGAGCCAAGAATCCTGGGCAGAGAGACAGCTCATCCTCACTGGGTCAAGTTCCAGGGCTCAGGTGAATAAAACGGGGGGAGGGGGGGGGGGGCTGGGAGGCCGGTCAATGCCAGGTGTTTTTTCACCTTAATGCATAGGCTGCATTAAGGTAAAAAAACCATGAAGGTTTACAGCCCCTTTAACTCAATAACTGAAAAACATACTACCGAGGAAGGTATGGAGCTAATGAGAGATGGCACATCAGGACAATTGGAATCACATGGTTATTTATGGCTCAGGCATCCTGCACAAACCTGTATGATCCATCACTCTTTTTGACTGGGTTTATGGGAGTGTTATAAGTTGATATGATGGGTCTTAAATTCCTTGTTTTATCAAAAAAATAATCTGTTCCACATACTCTGACCACATCAGTCTTTACATAGGTGAGGGGTATTCTTTACTTCTTCCCTTACCCATTCTTAATTTGGTTACAAACGACTTATGCCGCGTACACACGATCAAACAATCCGGTGGAAAAGTCCGGCAAACTCAAGTCCGCCAAACAATCCCCCCGTGTGTAGCCTCCGGCATACTTTTTTGACCCGACAGTACGGCAGACTTAGAATTTCGGTTTGCACAAAAATTTGCACGCCGTACTCGCATTTCGGCGGACAATCCGGCCGTGTGTATGCAAGTCCGCCGTACTTTTGAAATGAGCGGACTTTTCCCGCCCGGAGAAAAGTCCGCTCATTTCGAGCGGTTCTCCAGGTAGGCGGGGCCCGCGAAGGAGACGTCACTGGCCCCACCGCCTGGTATGGACTTAAAGGGGAACCCCAACGCCGAAAAAAATCAGCGTGGGAGTCCCCCCCAAGTCCACAACAGACCCTTTTCCGAGCACGCTACCCGGCCGGCCAGGAAAGGGGGACGAGCGAGCGCCCCCCCCCCTCCTTAGCCATACCAGGCCGCGTGCCCTCAACATGGGGGGTGCCTTGGGAAAGGGGGGGCCGCGCGGCCCCCCACCCCAAAGCACCTTGTCCCCATGTTGATGAGGACAAGGGCCTCTTCCCGACAACCCTGGCCGTTGGTTGTCGGGGTCTGCGGGCGGGGGGCTTATCGGAATCTGGGAGCCCCCTTTAATAAGGCGGCCCCCGGATACCGGCCCCCCACCCTATGTGAATGAGTATGGGGTACAATGTACCCCAACCCATTCACCTGTAAAAAAAAAGTACAAAAAAAAACACAACACACGAGATAAAATACTTTATTGCACAGCTCCGGGGGTCTTCCGTCTTCGGGGGTCTTCTCGCCGGACTATCTTCTTGTAGCTCTTTTGCTAGCGAAGGAGTCCGACTTTCTTCCTCACCGCCGGCCTCTTCTCCCGACTTCGGGGGTCTTGTCCCCCTCTTCGGTTCTTCTGCCGGGCCACCGCACCTTCTTATAGCTCTTTTACAGGCGGTGGCCCGGTCTTCTGTCGCCGCTGCCGCCTTCCGTTCTTCTTCTCCTTCTTCTCCTGGAGATGTTGACTCGACGCTCTCTCCGGCCACAATGCCAGGGACGCGTTGCGCGGCCACTTATATAGGGACAAGGGGCGGTGTCACATGGCTTTATGTCACATGGGTTGGTCACATGGGTTGATGTCACATGGGGACTGTGACATCGTAAGGGGGTGGGGTCACCATGTGGCACCAACCCATGTGACATAAAGCCATGTGACACCGCACGCCCCCCCTTCCCCAAGGCACCCCCTATGTTGAGGGCACGCAGCCTGGTACGGCTCAGGAGGGGGGGCACTCGCTCGCCTCCCTTTCCTGGCCGGCCGGGTAGCGTGCTCGGACAATGGTCTGTTGTGGACTTGGGGGGACCCCCACGCCGATTTTTTTCGGCGTTGGGGGTTCCCCTTTAAGTCCATACCAGGCAGCGGGGCCAGCGACGTCTCCTTCGCGGGCCCCGCCTACCTGGAGACGTGCTCGAAATGAGCGGACTTTCCTCCGCGTGTGTGGGCGAGTCCGTTCATTTCTAAAGTACGGCGGACTTAGTACGGCGGCCTTAGTACGCTGTATTAGTCCGCTGAAAAAGTGCCGTGTGTGGGCAAGTAGCCCGTTCGAAAATTCCGACGGACAGTTTGGCGGACGTCCGCCAGACTAAGTACGTCGGACAGGCGGCTACGTGTGTACGCGGCTTTATACAAACTTACTGAGGGCCGTTGTCTTACCTTACAAGACCCTCTTGCAATGTACATCAATAATATAAGCTCTAAACAATATTCTTATACAGTATGCAGCGATAGAAAGAGAAGCAAAATGGTTTGGTAGAATCCCACTGATTGTCCATTGGGCTCTTTCCTTAACCACTTAAGGACCACCTCACGCCGATGTACTTCGGCAGAATGGCATGACTGGGCACAGGCACGTACCTGTACATTGCTCTTTAAGTGCCCAGCCGTGGGTTGGGAGCGCGCCGGCGCGCTCCCGACCCGGTCCTGTGCTCCGTGACCATGGCCGCGGGACCAGCGGACCCGATTGCCGCTGGTGTCCCGTGATCGGGTCACGGAGCTGAAGAAACGAGGAGAGGTCTGTGTAAACAAACCTCTCCCCGTACTTCCCTGTGTGGCTGTCACCGATCGTCTCTTCCCTTTTATAGGGAAGGATGATGAGTGACGTCACATGCCAGGCCACGTCCCCCTACAATAAAAAAACACATAACGTCATACATAACACCTACACTGCCCCGGAGTGGTTAACTCCTTCATTGCCAGTGTCATTTACACAGGAATCAGTTCATCTAAATAGCACTGATTGCTGTATAAATGACAATGGTTCCAAAAATGTGTCAAAAATGTCCGATGTGTCCGCCATAATGTCGCAGTCACAATAAAAATCGCTGATGGCTGCCATTACTGGTAAAAAAATTAATAAAAATGCTATAAAACTATCCCCTATTTTGTAAACGCTATAACTTTTGCGCAAATCAACCAATAATCGCTAATTGTGATTTTTTTTTTTTTTTACCAAAAATATGTAAAATAATATGTATCAGCCTAAACTGAGGCGAAAAAAAAATGTTTTATATATTTTTTGGGGATATTTATTATAGCAAAAAGTAAAATATATTTTTGTTTATAGCGCAAAAAATAAAAACCGCAGAGGTGATCAAATACCACCAAATAGAAAGCTCTATTTGTGGGAAAAAAATTACGCCAATTTTGTTTGGAATCCACGTCGCACGACCGCGCAATTGTCAGTTAAAGCGATGCAGTGCGAATCGTAAAAAGGGGCTTGGTCCTTTGGCTGCAAATTGGTCGGGGGCTTAAGTGGTTAAGAGCCTCTATTTTACTATTTTCAAATCAGTCTCCCAAAGACTATTACTTTAATGTGCTTCCCAAAAGCACAACGGTTTACAATTAGCCAAGGCAAAAAGAACAGTATCAACAAAGCAAACACATTCCACATGCCTCAAATGATCAGTGCATTCCACACGCTGCCACCAGTGACTGTTAGGGTTAATTCTGCTCAGTTCCTAAACAACCAGTGAGCAATTCTTTCAGAGCTCTGGAAGCATTCAATGAGTGCTGTTTCAATGAATGCTTAGTTTTAATGGTAAGGATTGTACTTTTATACAAAATAGAGACAAAGAAGACTGCACAACCTAAAGAGAAAGGAGGGAGGGAGGGAGGACAAGGTTCATCACAGGACACATAACATCTCAGACATAATATAAAACTAGTAATGCTGGGGGCGTGGTCAGGATGGCACTGTGAGCGGCTGCTTTTCTTGTGAGCTCCGCTTCTACTGTTCTTCTCCGGATCCAGGATTCCTTTTCCTTCCCCATTTTCAGCCCCTCCGGTGCCCGGGGTTGGTGCCTGTTGGCCCCGCGGCCCAGCGGGAGAGGATTGAGGGTGCGGCGCTGTCCCGGCCGTCCCGCGGCCTCAGCGGTGATTTAGGCCGCAGCCGCGGCCTTACCTGGCGGCCCCCGCCCGGGCGGCGGAGCACGGTGCTCGCGGAGGATCGCGGCGAGACCCCCGAGACCGGTGGATTACCGGAGGGTGGACCCCTGCCTGGCGAATGTGAGTGGTCCCGAAGCGGACCCCGGACCTCCGGCGGTGAGTAGGCCGCGACCGCGGCCTTTCCTGAAGGGCCCTGCCCGAGAGACTGCGGTGCTCCCGGAGTGCCACCCCTGAGGCCTCTGGCTGACCCCATACGAGGTGGGGCAGAGCCTGGACATCCTGAGCGAGTAGGCCGCGACCGGGGCCTTTCCTGACGGCCTGCGGACTGCCCGGGGGCTCCAGCCTGCACTGCCCCCCCCCTGCACTGAGGTGAGGTCCCCTGCCTGGCCTGTTTATTATCTAGGGAGGAGAGGGAGCCTGTCTTGGGGAGGTTGCTGATCCCCCGCCCCCCCCGGTATACGGGGCCCATCTGGGACATTGTTTGGAGTTCGGGGACGGCCCCTGCAGGGTGAAACCGGGCGGGGGACTTCGTTGACTCCCCAGCTGGCCTGTAGGACCCCGGCCGATGGACCGGAGGCGGCCCTGGGTACGGGAGCGGGTCCTTCTGCCCACACGCATCGCGGCCCTCCTTTAACGGCCCGACGACACCCGGACTCTATAGCCGGGACATCAGAGGTCTGCCGGTGGACACTCTCCGAACCCACCTGGACTTGTCCTGCGCCACTCCATCTGAATGAGGCGCCGGAACTCAGGCAAGAATTTTAGTAAAGGGGCCAAGCGTCTGTCTTTCCCATCCCAGCCAGATCCCCCCCAGGCAGACTTGGTCCCCCAGGAGGAGACCCGTACCACACGGAGTGCCCATAGAGCCTCCCAGATGGCCCCCATGGATCCAGCCGAATCCCGGCCTCCCTGGCTGGCGGAGGTCATGGCGGCCATTGCTACTTGTCAAACCACCCTAACAGCCAAAATAGAAGCCGTGCAGTTGGATATGGGTCTTATCAGACAGGATATAGACAAACTCAGATCCAGGGTTACTGAGACCGAGCAAAGGGTGAGCAATACTGAAGACACAGTGTCCGAACATGGAGCTGCACTTCGCACCCTTCAAACTAAAGTTAAAGCCTTGGAATACAGAGTGGAAGATGCTGAGAATAGGAACAGGCGCAATAATCTCCGTATTGTCGGCCTCCCGGAGGGGGCTGAGGGGAACAACCCCACCTGCTTTGTGGAGGGCATGCTGCGGGACCTCCTCCCTGATGCTCGTTTCTCGCCTCACTACGCAGTGGAAAGGGCACACCGTGTACCACCTAAGCCGGGGCCTCCTGGAGCCCCCCCGCAAACCTTCATCCTCCGCCTCCTTAATTTCAGAGACCGAGATGCGGTTCTCCACGCTTCTAGAGCGGTCGGCGACCTTCAGTATCAGAATGCCAGACTGATGATCTTCCCTGACTACTCGGTGGAGACTCAGAAGCTCAGGAAATCATTTGATTATGTGAAAGCGGCTTTGAGAGCACGTAACATCCGCTATAGTGTTCTTTTTCCGGCCCGTCTACGAGTCCAGGACGGAGAGACGACCCGCTTCTTTAACACCCCCGGAGAGGCATCCGCCTGGATTGATTCGTTGGCGCCAGCCCGCTGACCGGCTAAATACCTCTTCGGAATTGATCACAACCCATTCTACTGTTGGGATGCCCACGGCCTTTGTTGCACCTGTTGTGCCCTGTTTGCACCGATGGTGGGCTCACCTCTAATGCTGGCAGCAACCTCCCCGGTAGCGGGAGTTTAAGTTGATACCCCTGACCTGAGATACGGTCGGGAGAGGGCTGTGACGTGCCGCTCCTCCTTGCCCTTTCCTGCTCCCTCCTGGAGCATGGGGGCGCACACCATATGTTCCTTCTTCCCCCCTTTTTGGATCATTTTCACTGATGGGACAAACTGCAAATTTTCTTTATCCTCCCAGATCCATGTCCCTGTCAGCTTCCTTCATAGAGCAGGTGGTTGCCTCACGCCTAGTGAGCCGCTCACTTAGTTACCTAAACCCCCCCAGGATGTCTGGGGGGGGGTGGACTTTGCCTCCTGCACGGACCCACAGTTGCAGCTGGCGAGCTGATACACTTTGGGATAAATACCCTCCTCAGTTTAAAGGGGGTGGGTGGGGTGGGTGGGGTGGGGGGTGGGGACTGTTCCCCTAACGGGGCTAGGGATTTTTGTTTCCCTTTTTCTTTTTTCATGTATGGTTATTGGGGTTGTTTGTTCTCTGTTTAGTTTTGTTGTACTTGTTTACTAAAAATATTGATATTTCAGTGTTGCATTGTCCTCGGATATGTATGTCCCGGGTCCAGCGGTCTAATCCAGGTGCCGGGTTCCACATTGATCCTGATCCTTCCACTGCCCCCAGAATCCATGTCTACACTTAACATTGTATCCTGGAACACCAGGGGTTTGAACTCCCCGGTTAAGCGATCCCTGGTGTTCCAATTTCTTAAAAGTTATAACCCACATATATGCGTACTCCAGGAGACGCACCTCATCAGCAGTAGACTTCTTTCCCTAAAAAAACCCTGGGTGGGGTACCATTACCACTCCACCCACTCTAGTTTTGCCAGGGGGGTAAGTGTCCTAGTATTGAAGTCCCTCCCCTTTCGGCTCCTGGATCTGGCCTTGGACCCAGACGGCAGGTATGTCATTATTCATGCGACAATTTACTCAATGACCTGGACCATTGTGGGATTATACTTGCCCCCGCCGGCCTCATTGCTGGTGCTGAACCAAATCACTAGCCAGATGGCTGAGTTTGCCTCTGATAATGCTCTTATCCTGGGTGACTTTAATCTAGTTCCTGACCCAGACATGGACAGACTGACTCCGGGGGGACACCATGGACCTGGGCTGGTTGCCTGGGCAGACACATATGGCCTGACGGATGTCTGGAGGTGGAGACACCCCGGGTCTCGGGCATTTACATGTCACTCTGCCACCCATAAAACATTCTCCCGCATTGACTTGGTCTTTGCGCGGAGCCCAGTTCTCCCAAGGGTCGTAGACATACAAATATTGCCCAGGGGGATATCTGACCATGCACCTCTGTTTCTGCCATTGGATCTTTCCCTGGGACCAGCGGTTAGACTATGGAGGCTTTCCAGGTTCTGGATCTCAGATGCTGCTGTGGATGCTAATTTTAGGACCGAATTGAACAGCTACTGGGAGGAGAATGCAGGTTCGGCTGAGGCCACGGTAGTGTGGGATGCCTTTAAGGCTACCACGAGGGGGCACTATCAGACTATCATTGCCAAAGTACGCAGGGAACGTAGAGCAGAGCTAAAAAGAGCTGAGGGAGAGGCGGTCTGCGCGGAGGCTCTTTTTGTCCGCACTCGGGACCCCCAACATTATCTGCAACTGCAAATCCTGACCAGGGTGGCTGTTGATCTCCATACCTCTCTCACCCAGAAGAGAATGCTGGCTCAGTCCCAGCGGATCTTTGAGCAGGGGGAGCGGTCGGGGAGGATGCTGGCCTGGCTCTCCAGGGAACAGGCAGGGGGGCTGAGCATTTCCCATATCAGAGACCAATCCGGTCAGTTACTTCACACCCCAGACGGGATTAATAACTGTTTTGCTGTTTTATACATCTCTCTACACCTCTAGGTCGGATTACAGTAAGGAAGAGCTAACGACCTACTTGGCCGACATAGATATACCAATCCTCACAGACACGTACCGAACTAGGCTGGACGCCCCTATCACGGTTCTGGAGATTCTCCAGGCGCTTAAGTCTATGCAGGCGGGTAAGACGCCAGGACCGGACGGAATCCCAGCGGAATTCTATAAACACTACGCTACGGAGCTCTCTGTAAGACTCCACCATTTATTCTCTGCGTCGTCGCATGTTGATAAACTTCCCAACACCATGAGCGAGGCGATCATAGTGGTGATCCCCAAGCCGGGGAAAGACTCCACTTTGTGTTCGTCGTACCGCCCTATATCACTGTTAAATGTGGACGCGAAAATACTGGCCAAAATCCTGGCCAACAGACTGAGCTTAATCATAACAGCCCTTGTCCATAGTGACCAAACAGGTTTTATGCCGGGCAGAGGCACAGACATTAATATCAGACGCCTACTTACGCACATAGATAGAGCGGCCGGGGGGGGAGACGGGTGTAGTGGCCTCACTCGACGCGGAGATGGCTTTTGACTCTGTCGAGTGGGGTTACCTATGGGAGGTGCTCTCGCGATTCGGATTTGGCCCGGGGTTTACGAATTGGGTCCGCATGCTGTACCACAGCCCCTCTGCTAGAATCCGTACCAATGGCTGTCTCTCCGGACAGTTTCAGCTGGCACGGGGTACGAGACAGGGGTGCCCCCTCTCACCAGCCTTATTCGCCCTCGCGATGGAGCCCTTGGCTATTCTGCTGAGAGCGGATACTGGGATAAAGGCCT
Organism: Lithobates pipiens; assembly: GCF_037356315.1. Taxonomy (NCBI): domain Eukaryota; kingdom Metazoa; phylum Chordata; class Amphibia; order Anura; family Ranidae; genus Lithobates; species Lithobates pipiens. The sequence goes on from NW_027507764.1 coordinate 297,670,646, forward strand.
ATTTCACCCCGCAGAGGCTGGCGCGTATTTATCCCCAAAGGGACCCTAATTGTCAAAGGTGTAAACAGGAGGTGGGCACTTTCTGGCACATGGTCTGGTCATGTCCCAAAATCCAGCCCTACTGGGAGGAAGTGGTTTCTACACTAAATGCTGTGACCGGGTCGAACCTACAGGTCGACCCTCAAACCCTACTATTGAGCCATTTGGCAGACGTTGAGGGGGACAGGTACTGCAAACTGTGCCTTACCTTCGCATTGTATTATGCCAGACGTGAGATTCTATTGAGATGGAAACTCGAAGACCCCCCTACCCCTGCCTCGTGGAGGAGATCAGTGAACCTGGTGCTCCCTCTGTATAAGTTGACCTATGAAAGTAGACAATGCCCAGGGAAATTTGATAAAATTTGGTCCTCCTGGATAGACGCGTCTGCTGAACTTGGTTCCCCCTCCCCCTAACTCTGAGTTGAACTGAGACGGTGGTGGATCCCCCCCCCCCCCCCCCCCGGCTGACAGCCCTGCTCTCTCTCCCGACCATTTCCTCCCTGGCCCCCCTCCCCCCCTTCCGCGTACTCGCGCAAATGTCAGGTACCTGCATGATGACTGTGAAGTTCCGCTGGGGATGTCCTGCATTTAGGATAGAGTAATGGCTACTCCTCTTATCTGTACTGCTGGATTATTAATTTAAGAATGATTACTGGATGAAGGTGGCCTTTTTTTTTATTTATTTTTTATGTTTTTTTTTCTCTCTATGACTGTGTAATATTGGATTTACTGTACTTTGCAATGTAATGCTGATTTGTCTAATAAAAAAATTTCTGTTAAAAAAAAAAAAAAAAAAAAAAACTAGTAATGCTGACTAGGTTGCTTTTGTCTGAAAACATAATTTCAAAAGCAGTTCTTACTAGACCTTATCTATTCTGTGACCATTGCTATAAACAAGACCCTAAAAGAGACATTTGTCTGTCAGCTATTTTCAAATGTCTCAGAATTGTTAACTCTTTCTCATACTTCAAGCAGGATTCTGTCTCTGTCATTACTAAACGATGCAAAGGGTGCTTTCAACATGGTCTGGCTTACGCAAGATGTCTGCCTGGAGCTCATGATAGGGGACGACTTAATCTTTAAATGGGCCCATCTCAAACTGATGAAGTTTGGCAGAGCCTTCAGGTTAGAGAGCATACTACAGTATCACATCTGCCTACACTTCTTCCCCTCTTAAAATAAAAGTACAAGATAAAAAAAAAAAAACCTACCTCTGTGGCTGCAGCATTGATAAGGGTGCTGCAGCTGTCCGCTGCCGGCTCTGATACAGAGAACTGAACAATTACATGACTGCTGATCACTCAGTTCTTGGTCTTCAGTGAGCAGCGAGTCACGACTTATAATACAATAGTGCAGTGCAACACTTAAATACTCGCCAAATCGCCAATCCAGCTCAAAAATAGCAAATATAATAATTATCACAATCTCTAAAAATTTCAAAATTCCAGATAGTGCAAGCTAAAATTTCATATAGTGAAATGAAATAGTCCAGTGTTCATAAAAGTGAAGAAAAAAAAACCAAGTGATTTCACTATTTCTTCATGCTTCTGTATGTCTTCACTACCAAGTGAAAAACATGCTCTTCTCATAATTCCCAATGTTGTTGCTCCTTAGAAAACACCTCTTATACCGCGTACACAAGACCGGACTTTTTGACAGCAAAGGTCCGACGGAACGAGTCTGTCGGACAATTCGATCGTGTGTGGGCTCCATCGGACCTTTGCTTGCCAAAAATCCAGCGGACTTTAGAAATAGAACATGTTTTCAATTTTCCCACCGGAACTCCGCCAGACCGAGAAATCAGTTTGTTTGTATGCTAGTCCGACAGACAAAAACCAAAGCTAGGGCAGCTATTGGCTAATGGCTATGAACTTCCTTATTCTAGTTCGGTCGTACGTCATCACATTCAAATCCATCGGACTTTGGTGTGATTGTGTGTGTCCAAGTCCGTTCATTCATAAAGTCTGCCCAACTCCACCGAAAGTCAGTCGGGAAGACTGTTGGACCTAGTCCGTCGAAAAGTCCGGTCGTGTGTACACGGCATAAGTCCTCCTCAGCACGCTCAGGATAAGCATGTCATCCACTTTCCAGTGTAATCACAGAACTCCCATAAACGCATCACATAAAATATAAAGGCATGGAAATTGTGTACTCTGCTTTCAAGATTTATTAGAATCCCCTGCTTTAAAAAACACTTACAAATTTCATATAACACAGCACATTAAAAACATCAACTGTCATCAGCTAGCTTACTACCATTTGTTGGCTTCATTAGCTACACTTTATTGAGTTTACACATCATTTTTAGGAGGGGGTCCCTTTTCCAACTCAGTGATTCTATTTGAATTTTTATTTTTATATTTTTTGACATGTTGGTGTTAAATCTTTCACTTAAATTTTATAATTTGCAGTAAATGCAGCTGGATAAAACAAAAACTGTCTCTATCTTCATCTCAAAATGGGGGGAAGTAACCCTTTTTTATGCCCACTGTTAGTATACCTCATATATTGTTTTTTTGACTAATTTAAATGTATTATTATTTATACGAAAAGTTTTTGTTTTCTTGGTGGACAGATTCTTTTTATATGATTAGCATGATCAGTATCTCCAAAAAGTGAGTACACCCCTCACATTTTTGTAGATATTTTATTATATCTTTTCATGTGACAACACTGAAGAAATTACACTTTGCTATAATATTAAGTAGTGAGTATACAGCTTATATAACAGTGTAAATTTGATGTCCCCTCAAAATAACTCAACACAGCCATTAACTCTGCTTTAAGTTTATACAAATAGTCAATATTTGCAGTGTTGACCCTTCTTTTTCAAGACCGCTGCAATTTGCCCTGGCATGCTGTCAATCAACTTCTGGGCCACATCCTGACTGGTGGCAGCCCATTCTTGCATAATCAATGCTTGGAGTTTTGTCAGAATTTGTGGGTTTTTTTGTGGGGTTTTTCTTGTTCACCCACCTCTTGAGAATTGAGGTCTGGGGAGTTTCCTGGCCATGGACCCAAAATGTTGATGTTTTGTTCACCAGGCCACTTAGTTACCACTTTTGCCTTATGGCAAGGTGTTCCATCATACTAGAATTGGCATTGTATGTCACCAAACTGTTCTTGGACGGTTGGTCTCGGAGGATGTTTTTATACCATTCTTTTTTCATGGCTGTGTTCTTTGGAAAAATTGTGAGTCAACCCACTTCCTTGGCTGAAAAGCAACCCCAAACATGAATGGTCTCAGGATGCTTTACTGTTGGCATAACACAAGACTGATGCTAGCGCTCACCTTTACTTCTCCAAACAAGGTTTTTTTTCCAGATGCCCGAACAATCGGAAAGGGTATTCAGAGAAAACAACTTTATCCCAGTCCTCATCAGTCCAATCCCTGTATCTTTTGCAGAATATCAGTCAGTGCAGATGCACTTAAACCTGCCTGCTGTCATTCCTGAGCAAGCTCTGCACTGGTGGTGCCCCGATACCGCAGCTGAATAAACTGTAGGAGACGGTCCTGGCACTTGCTGGACTTTCATGTGCTCCCTAAAGCCTACTTCACAAATGCAGGGGAATTGTTTTTTTTGGGGAGGATTAAGTTAATTTTCATGGCAAAGAGGGACTTTCCAATTAATTGCATTTCATCTAATCACTCTTCATACCATACTGGAATATATACAAATTGCCATCATGAAAACCGAGGCAGCAGCAGACTTTGTAAAAATTAATATTTGTGTCATTCTCAAAACTTTTGGCCATGGCTCTCACTGCATTATCACTAGATTCACACTAAACTGATATTTTACAATGACAACGGAATCACAATAGTACTCTATAGCATGTTAACTCACTAGCAGCACTGAACAGAGCCCCATTCTATCTCTATTTACACCAATATCAAATGGCTGCTATGGGGAGAATATTTTTATAGTGTGGGGTGGAACTAAGAGCAATAAGACATGATTGGGCACAGTCATCATTACTTTCTCCAATCATGGCTCTGACAGTGCTATGTGCCCTGATTGGGCACAGTTTTCATTGCTTCAGCCAATCAGGGCTTCCAATGCACTGTGCAGCGACGAAGACACACTTCACCTCCCTCTTAGTCTAAGACATAGGCTGGAGGGGCATGACACTGCCTGTGACTGTAATTCCCCATACACACGATCGGACATTCTGGTGGACAAACCGATGGACTTTGCAGCGGAGGTCCGCCAGGCTTTCCAAACGAGCGGACTTGCCCACACACGACCGGACTTTGTCGGCGGAGTAGGTCTGGCAGACAAACTGCCGCACTATGGCGGGAGTCTGCTGGACTTTTTAAATGAACGGACTTGCCCACACACAGAGAAAAGTCTGTTAATTTTGAACGCGGCTCCAGGTAGACGGGACTAGTGAAGGAGGTCAATGTCGCCGCCTCCATCGGCGAGATTGACACGTCACTGGTCCCGTCACCTGGTATGGACTTAAAGGGGAAACCCTACGCCGAAAAAACGGCATGGGGGTCCCCCCAAGGTCTATATCAGACCCTTATCCGAGCACGCAGCCCGGCCGGTCAGTAAAGGCGGTGGGAACGAGCGAGCGCCCCCTCCTGAGCCCTACCAGGCCAAGTTCCCTCAACATGGGGGGTGCTTTGGGGAAGGGGGGACCCCCCACGCCAAAGCACCTTGTCCCCATGTTGATGAGGACAAGAGCCTCTTCCCGACAACCCTGGCCGTTGGTTGTCAGTGTCTGCGGGCGGGGGGCTTATCGGAATCTGGGAGCCCCCTTTAATAAGGGGGCCCCCAGATACCGGCCCTCCACCCTATGTGAAAAAGTATGGGGTACAATGTACCCCTACCCATTCATCTGGTGATAAAAGTGTAAAAAAACACAACACAAGGTCTTAAAATAATTTATTGCACAACTGACAGAGGAGCCCAGCTTTCTTCTTTGCCGCCGCCATCTGGGGGTCTTCTTCCGACTCCGTGGGTCTTGTCCCCCTCTTTGGTACTTCTTGCCGGGCCTCCGCTTTGTTCCTATAGCTCTTTTATTAGCAGTGGCCCGGTCTTCTGTCGCCGCCTCTTCTTCCGACTTCGGGGGTCTTGTCCCCCCTCTTTGGTTCTTCTTGCTGGGCCTCTTCTGTCGTCGCCGCAGCCATCTTCTCTTCTCCTCTTCATCTTCTCTTCTTCCTTGAGATGTTGACTCAATGCTCTCTCTGATCGCAATGACAGGGACGCGTTGTGCAGTAACTTATATATGGGCAAGGGGCGGGGTCACCGGGTGATGTCACATGGCGACCCCACCCCCTTATGTCACAGTCCCGGAGGATGCTGGGACCAAGTCCCCCGGATAGTCCAATCATGTGTACAGGGCATTAGACATCTGCCCACACCATACTATTGCCACAAAATAATAAAGATCTGATTTCAAATATTATATATATATTAGTATGACAATTTAAAACAGTCTATTGATATTATTTATTTATTTTTACTCTGTATTCTAAAGGCTGTTCTTTTTTTGAACATGTAACCAGTAGCAGAGGACTAGAAGCTCCTCCTGCCACTGTTTTCCTGCAGACTGTTGGGAAAGAGCTAGGTCATGTAACAGCTGTATATCAATTAGGAAAAAGGTGCTGATTTTTTTTATATATATATATATATATATATATATATATATATATATATATATATATATATATATATATATTTTTTTTTATTAAAATAATTACAGTGCCATCATCCACGAACAGTGTGTGTTTAGTATCACTTTACCTCTCAGGAGAAATGTAAAGCCCATTAGACCCTTAACTGCTTCTGGACCACCCATGTACATTTATGGCCAGTTCACACCACATGCAGTCCAGTGCATTTTTTTCTGCATCAAAAATGCGTGGAAAGTAGTTATATGGCTTTCAATGGCATAGTTCACACCAGTGCGGTCAGTTCCAGTTCCAGAAAAAAAAGTAGAACATGCTGCATTTTTTCTGCACTGGACTGTACTAGAATGCTGTAAAACGCATCAAAAATGCACCAGGACACACCTAAATACACCAAAAACATAATGCAACACACTTGTCCTTATTTAAGGTTAAGGAAAAAAAAGGGGGGGGGAAAGCACTGGGCTGCATCAAAACGCACCAAAAACGCATAAAAAAAGCACTGGAACACATCAAAAATGTGCATGCAGAAAAGCACCTGGAACGCATCCAGACTGCGTTTCTATGGTGTGAACTGGCCCGAGTGTACAAAACCACATACCTGTATGTAATTTTGTGCACATGGTTTAGGGGGCGCGCAGCTCCCACTGTGATTGGACACAGTGGTAGCCAGTCAGCGGGTCCAGGGGCCATGATGGCTGCCACAACCCGCTGATCGTTCATAGGAGAGACAGAGAGGCAGTGAGCTGATGTAAACAAAGCACACCGCTGCTCTGTAGGGATGAAAGGGGAGAGATTGTGGTTCAGTTAAGCTGAGCCACAATCTCTTTTCCTCCAGTGAATCCACTCCCCCCCCACAGTTAGAAATACCTCCCAGGGAACACATTTAACTCCTCGATCACCCCTGTAGTTAACCCCTTATTTCTGCCAGTGTAATTTATACAAGGGTCAGGCACTGATCACTGTATTGGTGTCACTGGTTCCCAAAAAGTGTCACTTAGGGTCAGATTTGCCCACCACAATGCTGCAGTCCCACAAAAAAAAAAAAAAATCGCAGATTGCTGGCATTACCAGTAAAAACAATAAAAAATTTAAAGTTCCTAAATCAATCCCCTATTTTGTAGACGCAATAACGTTTTCACAAACCAATCAATATACGCTTGTTGGGATTTTTGTACCAAAAATATGTAGCAGAATACATATTGGCCTAAATTGATGAAGATTTTTTTTTTGGGACATGTATTATAGCAAAAAGTAAAACAATATTGTTGTTTTTTTTTTCTCAAAAAAAACACAAAAAATAAAAAATCGCAGAGTTGATCAAATAGCACCAAAAGAAAGCTCTATTTGTGGGGGAAAAAAGGACATACATTTTATTTGGGTACATCATTGCACGACCAAGCAATTGTCAGTTAAAGTGAAGCAGTGCTGTTTCGCAAAAAATGGTGTGGTCAGGAGGTGGGTAAAACCTTTCAGGGCTGAAGTGGTTAAACACCACATAAAACACTTTAATTTTACCTTCTCCATTGAATCCAAAGCATTTCACTAAATGGCAAAATTTCAATAAAACGTACTGATTTTCATATAAATGTAATGAAAGGGAAAACTCAAGATCTTGTCCTTTGTTAGTTATGAATTTCCTTTTTTGTTACCCTTGTTGATACCTATATACAGTATATTCTCAATTTATTTGATTTAAAGAGTTAAACCACATACAATCATATAACAGTATTTTACTAATTCAAATGTATTATTTAAAATCTTGTTATACCTAAAATCTCCCTAGATATTTGTTTAGCAGGGAATGTCCAGATTATTTATTAAGATTGATAACCCCATGGTTTAACGTTGTTTAAATGTCAAAGGACACATAAACCTAACACACTGTGTAATAATCTCTGAGCAGTTAGTTGATCATAAATACACTGCTGAGGAGATAAAAATTAATGGACAAAACTATATCTCTTGGCTGCCATTTTCTGCTCATTATGTCCATTGTAATCATTGCAAGTCATGTGTAAATATAGGCATACAGTGGTTTACGGAGCTGAACATTTGTAAAAATCTTGACAGTACAGAAATTTGCCTTGTGCCATGCATAATGTATTTCTACAGGGTATTGTGTTAGCAAATGCTCTATCACTGTTAAAATATATTACCACAGATTATGATAAAATATGTGTACTTTCTTGTAAGCAGAGTGTAGGAATTCTTTTGTTTCTGTTTGTATCCACTTTTTCACCTCTAGGCTGGAAGAAAAATGATTAAAACTGGATCTCACACAGAGATTATTGATCTCTATTTATTTACTCAGGCCACAGGCCTAGAAATACGATAAATGACTCAAAAATAGCAAACTGTTCTCCAAGTTTAGGGCATCCCTTGCAACAATTAGGATGTGTATGGTCTCCTAGAGGATAATAAATGTGCTTGCAGTGCATTTTTGGAATATGCGTGTAGCGCTACCCCTGAAGGAGTCATTGAAAAATGTTCCCAAGTTCTTTTCCCTGTAGACTGCCTGGCAGACAGGCACACAATCACAATCACTATTTCCTCTAAAAACTAGTGGTGTTCTTTTTGTTGTTTTTATTTTTTGGAGTAACTGCTATAGGGTTGAGGGAATTGAGTTTGAGACTCCAAAAACAGAATTATGCACATGCTGAGTACAATAAAAATCCTTTCTAAAAAAAAAAAAAAAAAAAAAACTGAAGCAGAACTCTATGCTTATAGCAAACCGTGGACTTGGCTTTGTAGTAGAAACAGTTTAATACAGACTTCTTTCTTTAGAGCAACAAGAGCAGAGTCCCTTCACATAGAGTTAGACTGAGCACTTTAGGGCACCAGTCATTGTCCCCTTTGAACAGGCACACACAGCTGACTCTCTAGCACAGGGGTCTCAAACTGGCGGCCCTCCAGCTGTTGCAAAACTACAAGTCCCATGAGGCATTGCAAGGTTGACAGTTACAAGCATGACTTCCACAGGCAGAGGCATGATGGGACTTGTAGTTTTGCAACAGCTGGAGGGCCGTCAATTTGAGACCCCTGCTCTAGTACAAGAGGGGTGGCAGCAGCCCAAAAGTCTAAGATCTCTCACAGCAGTCTGGGCTAACAAAATGTCCATGAACAGTTGGTTGCCTTCTTTCCACTTCCAAGTGATACCTATGAAAACAAACTGGATCTTCGTACATATAGTTACATTGTTAGTCAGGTTGAAAAAAAGACACACGTCCATCTCGTTTAACCCAAAAAAATAAAATGAAAATACAATCCCATATACACCATCCTTCACTCACAGTTGATGCCGAGGAAGGTGAAAAACCCCAGCAAAGCATGCTCCAATTTGCTACAGCAGGGGACAAAATTCCTCCCTGATCCCCCGAGAGGCAGTAGTATTTTACCTGGATCAACTTTACCTATAACTGTTAGTACCAAGTTTTATTATGTACAATTAGGAAAGAATCCAGGCCTTTTTTAAAAACAATCTACTGAGCTTGCCAGAACCACCTCTGGAGGGAGTATATTCCACATTTTCACAGCTCTTACTGTGAAGAAACCTTTCTGTATTTGGAGATGAAATCTTTTTTACTTTAGACTTAAGCTCCTCCAAGCTTCTTATCAGTTTGGTTGCCCTTTTCTGCACTTTCTCCAGTTCCCCAATACCCTTTTTGAGAACTGGTGCCCAAAACCAAACTGCGTATTCCAGATGAAGTCTTACTATTTATAATTTGTACAGGAGCAAAAATTATATCTCTCTCCCGCTGGGTTCCATACCTCTCTTTTTTTTTGTTTAATACATTTTTATTGAAATATGAAAAGACAAAAGATAAACATTAAACAGACACTATGCAATATTACATGTAAAGTGGAATATTTTGCCTGACTAATTTATAACATCTAGAGGTCACATGCAAAAGGTAATGAGTTCTATGCTTATGAGAGGACCTTCTCCCTTGTAAATGACGTTGGTCAGGCAAAGATATGCTACCAGACTAACATTCAAGGCCTTTGAAATGCATAGAAGTTATCAGAGAAAGAGAGAAAAGAAATGAGAAGAGGTAGGGAAAGGGAAAAGGAGAGGGGGGGGGGGGGACGTTGGCATGCGCAGCAACTTATTAATGGTGAGTATAACTAAACCGTAAGGGTCTTGTAAGAATAAAGTCAAGCCTAAACCATAAGAGAACCAACCTTCGGGTAGGGGGAGCAATGAGAACTTTTCAGGGAAGGTTGTTTCATTCTCCATGTGTTTTGTGTTATGAGCTCTTTATAATAGGGGGTGGTTGTGAAGTCTATCCAAGGGGTCCAGGTTAGAGTGTGTCTCTAGGACGTATTTCTGTTGCGATGGGTGATGTCTTCCATAAGGTGTATGTCAGATATTTATTGCAACCAGCTTGCCATTGATGGAATCTTGGGTTGTCCCCAGAGGGATATGTGACGAACGCGGGTGTCAGATTCCTGCCCTCCTCGGTAACTGGCGACAAAGGACCGGCCAACCTCACACCCCGCTGTCACTTACGTAACAATGCCACACTCAGCTGCACCCAGCACAAAGATTTTCCAGCTTGCGGGACCACAATCTAGGTGCGGGCAGCCTGAGAGCGATTGTCACTGGGCTAATTACACAATTAACCCTTTAACTGCCACCACCCCCGTTTAAAGACAGAGCCGGGGGGACTCGTAATTTTAGCAATACCAATTAGAATAAGCGCCTGCAACACACACTGCCACCACAGACAGGTCTGCTCAGCGCCTTACTCTATCACAGTAGCGCCCTTTTAAGAGACAGGTTCGTTTATAGTTTGCATCAAGAGCTTTAAAAGACAAGGTTAACACTTTTCAACATAAGGATTTATTATGAAAAGGTCAAGGTTGGTGCGAATAAAACATTTACAGAAAAAGGATGTTTCAAAAAATAAAGACAATATACAGCCACAAAGAAATAAGGTAGAATTGGGAAGGAAGTATACTTGCAATTAATGTCCAAGAGTTGATCAGAGTTCAATCGATGAGCAAAGGTAATCGGTTCTCAAACTTGACAGATGTTCCTGCTTGGATGGTAAAAGGAGAACTGACCATTGCCTTGGCCTCTCCTCTTTTCTGTCAAATCAAAGGGGATGTTGACAGCGACCAATCGTCTGGTCATCTTGTTTAGGGGTTGGTTGCTGGGAGGTGTCTACACTCATGACCCTGTCCCAGGTACACTTTGTGATACATATTCATATCTCTGCCTCTCTATTGTTTATAGACTGCAGATATCCATTTTAGTGATCAGCATGATATTTGCTTCAAAACGAGTCCACACATGACAGGTTTCCCATTTCAGGGTTACCTAGGAGCAGTAAGGGGTCCCAGTGGCTTCCCATATGACCTGACATAGGGGTGTTTGGACTTGAAATGTTAGAAATTATCCGAGGAAACTAAATATATCCATATTATGGCTGTGCTATGAGGGCTTTGAAAGTTATAAAAAATGTTAAAGTTTCAACACTTTACTAATCTGTTTGCACGCTATCTGGTTGGAAGTATTTACGACGGGGATCTGTTAGTTCTCTGCATTGAGGGGTGACAGTTTTACGACAGGCCGGAATACCTTGCCAGGCAACTTGAGCTTTGTGTATTGACCTAGCCCGATTCTGTTTTCTCTGCTAAGATAACCTTTCTTTCCCTTTGAAGATGTTAAAAGCTTCGGAATTCCTAAGACAAGGGAGGGGGGAGTTTTTACAGATGTAAGTAAGTTTACAAGGTAGCCAAACTGTCATGGCTGCGTTCCACACAAAATGGCAACTAGTTACAATATATCCTGGCTCAGACGTGATATCGTTACAGGAGGGTATTAAAGTCTTGGCCGTGTTAAGCAGGTGGGGCACAAGTGAGCGCTTATAAGATCCGATGAGTTCCTTGGTTGCATGGAAAAGGATAATCCATGGGTCATGCGGAAGATTGACATTTCAGATCTGCTGTATAAGCTGGATGATGTTGGTCCAGAAGAGGCGAATAAGTGGGCATGTCCACCAGATATGCGCGTGAGTTGCTTTGCTCCCGCAATTCCTCCAGCACAATGGGGAATTGGCAGGGAACATCTGCTGTAATTTTTATCATGTATAGTGCCATCTGGTGAGTAATTTATAGTTGAAAAGTGATGTGAGTCAGCTGTAAGATTTTATCCTTCTGATGCTTCGGGAGGTAGGATTTCAGATCTGATTCCCAGTTAGCCAGAAACAATGGAAATGCGTCGTTCTGGAGTTTAATGAGGGCTTTGTAGAAAATCGAGATGCAGTGTAGAGGAGGTTCCTTTGGGTTGAAAACGTCTTCAATGCTATTAGGGTCTTGTAATCCTCTCAATAGCTGACATAGGGTTCAGAGGAAGCGTTGTAGTTGGAGGTACCTCCATTTGTCCAGGAATGTGGTTGGTTTGAAGCCAAGGATTTCAGGTAATGGCTTAAGAGTACTAGCACGGGATATGTAGTAAAAGGGGACCTTCCAGAGACCAAGCCTTAAAACCTGGATCAAGTAAGCCTGGTAGAAAATAATCATGGTTATGGAGTGGTAATAAGGGGGAGTCATAAGACCAGGAAAACTTCTTATGCAGAGCGTCCCATATATCCAAGGTGGAGGTGGTGAGTGAAGAGGTTGTTTCAGTGAGATGTCTATGGGAGCGGGGTAGCCAAGGAGCAACCGTGAGGTCAACAGAACATAGGGAGTGTTCTAGGTGTACCCACAATTTGGAGTTAACAGCGTATTTCCATTCAGCTATTCTAGATAATGTTACAGCATAATAAGAAGGCCTTGAAGTTTGGGAGGGCCAGTCCCCCAGAATCTTTGGAGCGGAATAGCACGTCTCTAGATACTCTGGGGTGGCTGTTCCTCCAGATGAAGTGGAAGATCATGGATTGCAGTGTGGTGAAGAACCCTACTGGAACACCCAATAGTATCATTTGAAAGAAAAATAGGACTCGAGGTAAAATGTTAATTTTAACAATGTTCACCTTACCCAGCCAGGAATGTGATAGGTTGTTCCATTTTCTTAAATCTTCTCTGACATTATTTAATAAGGGGACGTAATTATATTTGAAGAGGGAGTGGCTGTTAGGTGTGAGATATATTCCCAGATATTTCATACATTGTTGTACCCATCTAAAAAGGGGAAGAGGGGCCTTAATAGCTTCTCCTCCTGTTTAGGGAGGTTGATATTTAAGATTTCTGACTTGGAAAGATTGATTTTGAAGTTGGACAACGTTTGGTAGGTAGAGAAAGCGGCCATCAAATTGGGCAGTGAGATGCGTGGGTGTTGGATAAAAAATAAAATGTCATCCGCATAAGACGCATATTTGTGGGTTTTGTTATCTACTTGGATGCCGTGGATATTAGTGTTTTGTCTAATTGTAGCCAGGAAAGGTTCTACAGTGAGTGCGAACAAGAGAGGAGACAGGGGGGCAGCCCTGTCTGATCCCATTGAATAGTGTGAATGGGTCGCTGAGAATGCCGTTTATACTGAGTTGTGCTGTAGGATTGGTATAAAGGGAGGAGATGTGAAGAAACATCCGAGGGCCCAGGCCAAAGTGTCGTAGAGTCAATTTGATAAAGTTCCAATCCACCCTATCAAACGCTTTTTCAGCATCAGTGAATATGAGAAGGGTGGATTGGGCATGCCTCTGCGCATATTGGATTAGGGATATTGCTCAGAGGGAGTTATCTTTGGCTTCTCTGTAAGGTATGAAGCCTGTCTGGTCAGGTGAGACCCAACTAGGTATTAGGGGGAGTAAGTGATTGGCCATAACTTTGGAATACAATTTAACATCAACATTTAGCAGGGAAATTGGTCTGTAGCTGCTACATTGGGTGGGATCTTTTCCCGACTTGGGGATGACTGTAACGTGTGCTGCGAGAGATTCTGGGCGTAGTCCCAAGGTGTGTGAGATTGAGTTAGCATATGCTGTAAGGTGAGGGAGTAGGATGTCACTGAACGTTCTATAATAAAGAATGGTGTATCCATCCGGCCCGGGGGCTTTCCCTGAGGGGGGAGGACTTCAGGGCCGTTTCGAATTCTGATTCTAAGTCCCTAAGGATTGAGGTAGAAAGTCTGGGTAGGTTCACTTCCTTCAGGTAGGTGAGCATGTGGTTACATCTCTCCTTGGAGGTCAGGGAGGGCGAGTCACATTTCACCTTATACAAATCTGCGTAATGCTCCCTGAAGGCTTTGGCAATGTGCGGAGTTGCATGAACAAGATCACCGTTAGGGAGTTTTATTTTAGGGATAAAATATTTAGACTGTTTTGCTTTAAAGTGGTTGTAAACCCTTACAAACCACTTTGACCTACAGGTAAGCCTAGATTAAGGCTTACCTGTAGGTCCAAGAAATATCTCCTAAACCTATACGGTTTAGGAGATATTTACCTGAAGACAGCCACCGCTGTCTATGGAGCATGCGCTGTAGACAGCGGCACGCAGGCGCACCAGGTAAGCCGCAGATTGCGGCGATATGCCGCGAGTGTCGGCTCCCGTGCGCATGAGCAGTGAGACCCATGGAGACCCACCAAGAAGATGGATGCTCGGAACTACAGGGGACAGCGGTGACTTCGCTGGCTTCTGTGTCAGGTAAGTGACACATAATGGACTACTATGTGATGCATAGTAGTCCATTATGCTTTACCTTTGCAGGGAATCAAAGAGGAAGTAAACCCATCAGGGTTTACTTCCTCTTTAAGGGATCTCGCCAGTTGTCTACTAGGTTTGTTCCCCCACTCGTACAGTGTCTGTGAGAAGCGTTGGAATTTCCTTTTAGTGTCGAGGTCAAGTAGTTTTTTTTAATTCGTCACGCTTCAATGTGAGGGCCCTAAGGTGAGTTGAGTGTATAGAAAGCTTATGATGTTTGTCTAGATCTGCTATTTGGTGTAGCACCTGTTCGATTTGCTGACCATGCTCCCTTTTTTCCTCACCCCCAATTCAATAAGTCGACCTTTCATGGTAGCCTTGTGGGCTTCCCATACGATAGAGGGAGAGGTCTCGGAGGATATGTTGTCTTTGAAGTATTGTGTTAGGTGAGACGACAACATGGAGACTTCTGTTTAGAGAGAAGAGAGTCATTAAGTTTCCAGCTATTAGAGAGGTGAGCCAAAGTGGGCATGATAGCAGTACCTATGTGAGCAGACTGTATGAGCGGGAGATGGTGATGCTCTATAAAGATATTATCTATTGTAACATTGGGGGATGTTTAACTCAGTGGCAGGTAACTTTTCAGTAAGTTCACAGCGAACAGGAACTTTCGTTTAAGGGCATGGTAGCCCACTTTTATTAAAAAGGAACAACATAAAGTTCATACATGCACTTGGTTGCCCACACAGGGGTTCTTCTGCCAAAAAAAACAATACATGAAAAATGCCAAGCCACCTGGCTCTCTTCATCAGCACTGCCACCTAGGCTTTACAATTCAGCCCTCTTGGCCTTATAACAGGGTTCCCGTACAACTACTGTACCTCTTTTCAGCTTGCTTGCTTGCTGCTTAGGCCTTCCACTTCAGGCTCTCATTTGTCTCAGATGCTCACAGCTTTAACACACACACAGTGTCTCTAGAAAGCAGCCCCTCACTGCTCTGATCCTCAGACTTGGGTCTCTGGCTTTCTCTAGTGCACACCTGCACTCTCTGGACTCCTGGAGACCTCCTGTCTCTCTGGGTGGAGCCCAGAACCCTAATCCTAACTTTGCTATAAGCCCAGGACCCACCTGCTCAATCAACCAGCCAGACTCTTGGTTGTTCCAAAAACCCAGGCCCAGGATTGGAGATTCCATCCCACCCATAACGCTATGGAATCTCCGGACTCCAGGTCCCCAAGTGGATTTTACAAACTTTGGAGGAAACTGATAAAACAGATTCCTCCACATTAAATACCCCTGGAGCCCCTCAACCTGCCTATTTGAGAACCCTGGGCGACAATTACTAGGACAGGGAACTGTACTGTCACATAACCCTCCCCCTTGTTTCGAATCAGAGGGCGAAACACATTGTTTCCTTTTGGCACCCATGTGCCAACTACACCTTACAGAAGTCAAACCCTGTCCAACCTCACTTCACCTAAAGGGGAACTCAACCCACCACTTCCATTGGTGCCTCTCTCTTTGCCCCCCTGTCACTCTGTAATGGGTTTTGAGATCTTCCCGACTCTTCTTCCGGGTGCATTTCCATAAGGACTTCTTCTCCTGAAATTTAAACAGGGTACCCCTGGTCTTTCTACCAACCCTTCTGCCTCCACACTTCAAGTTTCCTGGTTTCCCCAAAACGCTCTCAGTATTACTGTTCTGAGACTGTAGGGCGCCTATTTCTATAGTGTTTATAATGGGAACCCGCCTCTTATTTCTGGTACCTGACTCAGCAGTCACTAATTGTTTACCAGGTTTACCTATACCTCTGGATACCACATTATCATGTACCATTAACACATTACTTGGTTCATCATTGACAGACATATTCAAACCAACATTAGACCTCTCAATGTTGCACATATCACCAATGCCTTTTTTTTTCCTTAACATTTGCTAGAGCAGAGTCCTCAGAGGGCACCCATACCGGAGGGCCGCCATCACCCACAGGAACCTCAAAGGACGTCACCTCCCCTGGGTTCACCCACTCTACAGGCAGCTGTCCTACCACTTGACCTGTTCTGATGCCATCTGTATTTTTATCCACCGGAACAGGCAAGCTCTCGTCTGATCCACATACAATTTTTATCATGCTCCTTGTCCATTCCCCTGTCCCGGGGACCTTATTAGGTTTGTCACCTAAACCAACCATTGTACTGGGGACCCCAGTCTCTTTAACCACCTTTGTTTGAGGCCTGTTCAGGATCTCTGCTGCTTTCAGGTCCACACATGGCCCTTCCACCTCATGTGGTTTTTCTACTGGTGCAGTATGCGCGCCCTTCACCAACTGCCCAGCACCACACTGGACCATAGCAGCAGAAATGCCTCCCATCTGGCTGTTAGGAGGTGAAACCACAGACATTTTAGGCTTATTTTCCATTTCTCCAAAGTCTGTCTCAAATGTTTCTTCTGGACGTAATCCAGCAGCATACGTAGTGGCAACTTTTAACAAAAGTAACATATTTAGGAATAAACCATTCCTGTCCTGTTTTTCTTTGCTCTGTACAGCCTGCCATACAGTGCTCCACCTAGTGGTACTCCGCAGTATCAGACCATCAGACTGTGGAGGAGACACACTAGTATAGATTGGCTGTACATCCCAAAGTTCAAGCATCTCTTTTAATGCTTTGGTTATAAACCAGGCCCTTGACTCCAGACCTAAGTCCTTCTTGGGGACTTTCATGACACTGGGAATGCAGAGAGACTCACTTGCTGAGACTTGAAAAGTTGCGACAGTTAACGGAACCTCCTCCCAGCTTGAGGTAAACACAGCCTGGTACTTCACCAGAGCGCTGCCAGGTGCTGGACTCATACCCAACTTCTCAGGCTCAGCATCAGTGAACTGCTCCAGAACATTACCAGTGACGTCACGTTGACACTCCATGTAAACCTCAGTTTTGTGGGTCACGGACAATGTCTCTGCTGTGCCCTTATTTGGCTCATCCTGCTCACCAGGGTTAACCCCTGCAGCAGCCACCGCGCCCTCAGGCACAAGCTGTTCTGCAGTCTCCCCTGCTGGTACAGCAGAAACCGTGTCCACCTTATTTTTGTGCATAAAAGCATTATCTATCAGGGAGATAAGATTTTTACTCCAACTATTCCAATCTATTGTATGTGCACTCCCTTCTGCAGTACTCCTCAGAACCGATCCATCTGCCCAAGGAGACGCACAAGAACAGACTAGCTTAGATGCAGACTCATTACACCAGTCATTGTAAATCATGTCAGACTGTGGTAGCACAGGTTGCAATATACCATATTCACCACCTTTCTCGGCTTGCATTTCATAAACCTCACACACCTTTGCATTTTTCACAGCTTGTGTTAATCCACCATTTACCTGCAGATTTTTAGTACTAGCAGCTTGCACTAACACATTACCATTACGCGGTACAGTTCCATTCTGTCCCACCAGAGTGACATCGCAGTTGTCCAGGGCAACCTCTGACTCCAATACATGAAGTTCCCTCGAGATTCCTGTGGACAACTGTGCTGTCTTACCACCAGTTGCTACAGGCAATGGCCCACTTTTGTTAACCCCAGGTTCTTTCAGAGCAAAAGTTTTCCCAACAGCAGCAAACTTTTCATTAACAGTAACACTTATAGCATTTTTAGCTTTTGCAGGTTGTCCTAGCCCACGGCCAACTTGAGCCTGATAGTCATTAGACACAACACTTTTAGTCACCAACACAGGTTCTATTTGGACTTTGACCCTTGCATTCCCACTGTAGAGGGAAAAGTCATTCTCAAGTGCACATTCAGTGGCCCCACTAACTGGGGTCACTCTCACCTCATCATGGACAGTCTCGTAACTAGTGATGGCCGAACTGTTCGCCCGGCGGTCGTTTTGCGGCGAATTTCGGCTGTTTGTGGTCCGCCCGTTCGGCGGACTATTGGCGCCGTTCGCCCGGCGGACTTCCGTGTTTACTGTGTAAAAGAACTTTGACCTATGATGACACATCCATCATGGGGTACAGGACAGCCAATTGAGACATTACAGGACATGGACACTTGGACATTCCCCCTAACTTATAAATACACCCGATCCGGCGGCCATTTTACATTCTTTCTTCTGTCACTATAGGGAGAGGTTGCTGTGTGGAGCAGGGAGAGATTACAGTGACCCAAATCGCTAGCTATTTGGTACACAAAAGTTCTTTTCAGGACTGGTATAGGTGTTAGGTGTAGTTCAGGATAGGCAGTGCTGTGCTAGTGATTGTTGCAGCAGCCTGAGTGTCTTTTGTCAGTTTAGAGGAAGGGACAGGACGGTGTGTGCTGCAGGGACAGCCAGTTTAGTCATTAGCTGTTACTATCAGGTCTACAAAAGTGCTATTTCAATTATTGTTCCAGTAGCCTCTGTTTTGTCAGTTTATATAGGGACAGGCAGGAAGCAGTGTGTGAGGCAGTGAGGGTCAGTTTAATCAGCAGCTGTTACTATTAGTTCCACAAAGGTTCTTTTCAGGACTGGTATCAGTGGTATGGTAATAGGCTTGTACACGTATAATATTCTTTCTTCCAAATATAGAAAGAATATTACACTTGACTGCTGCCCTTCTGCTGCAGTCTGCTAATCATTCACAACCCACTTGTTCCACAAAGCTCCTTATAAGGACTGGTAACTTGGTCTGTCTAGGGTGCTACAGTACATAGGGTTGAGTGAGGTACAGTCTGCCATTCTATAAGGACTGGTATAGGTCCACAATACATAGGGTTGAGGTGCACTACTGCTGACCGCTGCCCTATACTGCAGCAGTCCTTCATCCTTCAGGGACTGAGAGTTTTGTCACAGGGTCATTTAAAAAATTACAGGCAGAGGAAGAGGCAGGCCCTTCCGCAGGGGTGGTAGGGGTAGGGCAGGTACACCCCCAAAGACACTACCACCAACAACACCACCACCACCACCACATACCTTCCGCTTGAGTCACAGGAATTATTTTCCGATCCATATCAAGACATTTCTGATGCGCAGCCACTCTTGGTATTGGATCAGGAAGAGGAGGCAGCAACAACCGCTACTCAGCAGTCTGACGACAGTACCCAGATCAGCCCAAGGAGGAGGTTGGTCCCCGGTGTTGCTGCCTACTCCGAGATCTCTACTTATAGCGGTGGGGAAGGTGACGTCGATGATGATGTGTCTAGTGATGTCACGTGGGTGCCCACAAGAGAGGAAGAGGAGGGGAGTTCAGAGGGAGATATGGACCAGCAGATAGGGAGGAGAAGCAGGAATAACTTACATTGCACAGGAGGGACAAAGCAGACTGCAAATGTATCAGGAGCGAGTCATCAACCATGTACGGTCACATCTGGCGCTCCCAGGACACCGGCACATGGCTCCGCAGTGTGGGCTTTTTTTAACGTGTCCTCTGCTGACAATAGCATTGCCATCTGCAATCTTTGCAGTCAACGCATTAGTCGCGGTAAGCCCAACACTCACCTAGGGACGACCGCCTTAAGAAGGCACATGAGCAGCCATCACCGAGCCGAGTGGGAGCAACGGAACACACAAAGCCACACTGCAGGCTCTCACCATCCAGCCTCGTCTTCTACTTCTCCTTCTCCTCTCTCCTCACAATTGTCCTCCACTCCACCTTCCATCACGCCAAGCTCACGTTTTTCTGCAAAAAGGCAGGCTTCCGTGGGCCAAAGTTCGAGCGTAAAAAAATGATGACGCCGGATAATCCTCTTGCCCAACGGTTGACGGCTGGCTTGTCAGAACTCATAGCCCGCCAACTACTGCCATATAAACTGGTGGACTCGGAGGCCTTTCGCAAATTTGTGGCCATTGGAACACCACGATGGAAGGACCAAGAAGGAAGTATTTCTCAGAGAAGGGCATCCCAGAGCTATATGGCCATGTTCAGCGGCAAGTGAATGTATCTCTGGCACACAGTGTCGGTGCCAAGATACATCTGACCACAGACACGTGGTCTAGCAAACACGGGCAGGGAAGGTATATCACTTTTACTGCCCACTGGGTGAACCTTCTGATGGCCGTCAAGCATGTAACCCGTGGCACCTGTGTAGATTTGGTTTTACCGCCACGGATTGCATGCAGGGCTGACTCTTCTCCTCCTCCTCCTACTCCATCCTCCTCCCTCTCCTCCTCAGCTGACCCCTCCTTTTCCGCTGCTAGCGTCTCTTCCGCTGCGCCGGCCAAGCTCCCCAGAACCTATTCGACATGCCAGGTGAGACGTTGCCATGCCGTGCTGCGTCTGTTGTGCCTGGAAGCCAAGAGCCACACTGGCCCGGCACTCCTTTCAGCTTTGCGTTCACAGGCAGATCAGTGGCTAACACCGCTCAATTTGACAGTTGGTAAAGTGGTGTGTGACAATGGTGCCAATCTGCTTAGCGCATTGAAACAGGGCAAAATCACGCACGTGCCATGCATGGCACACGTCTTAAACTTGGTCGTGCAGCGATTCCTTGTCAAATACCCTGGGGTCCAGGACATCTTGCGGCAGGCAAGGAAAATCTCGGCCCATTTCAGAAGATCTTACACGGCCATGGCTCGCCTTGCTGACATTCAGCGGCGACACAATCTGCCGGTCAGACGTCTTATTTGCGATTGCCCGACGTGATGGAACTCAACCTTCTATATGCTTGATAACTGCACGTTTCTGTTGGAGCAGCCTAACGTCTACCTGTATGAACTCTGCGACAGAACCGGTTCTGGGGAGCTGGTTTTTTTTTTCACCGTGCCAGTGGCTGCTCATGCGCGACGCATGCAGACTTCTGCGCCCATTTGAGGAGATCACCAAACTGGTCAGTCGCAGCCATGGCGCCATCAGTGACATGGTTCCTTATGCCTTCTTTATGGAGCGTGCATTGCATCATTGATCAAGCTGTGGAGGAGCAGGAGCGGGAAGATGAGGAAGTCGCAATGCTGGATGAATTCCCAGGGGGGGCTACTCTGAGACAAGTGAACAACAGGAGTCTGAAGAGGAGGCAGAGGAGGATGGTGCCAGGGCGGATGAGGAGGAGCAAGAAGAGCATGCTTTAAACCTTTCTGGGATCCCCGTTTTGCGTGGATGGGGAGAGGAGAATGAAGAGGATGACATTATCCTGGATGATGAGCAGGAGCCATGCCACCACACCGCTTCCACTTTAGTGCAAATGGGGGCCTTCATGCTCCAGTGTTTTAATAGGGACCCCCGTATAAAAAGCATAAGGGTCAAGGACCAGTGCTGGGTGGCAACGTACTTAGACCCCCGGTACAAACACAAAATGGCAGAAATGTTACCGCCGTCACAGAGGGCTGTCAGAATGCAGCACTTCCAGGCCTTGCTTCGAGAAATGCTGCATTCTGCTTTTGCGTGCGCTGGCAGAGGAGCAATTCCCACTCCCAGAGAAGGAGTTGCGGGTACCAATCCAACAGCGCCTGCAAGAAGAGGCCGGTTTTAAGATGTGTTGGTGACTTCGGATATGAGGTCATTCTTTCAGCCAACCCATCGACAGGTGCCATCTGGATCCAGCATCAGGGAACGCCTAGACCGTCAGGTGTCCGACTACATCGGGTTAACGGCCGACGTGGACGCTCTGAGGAGTGATGAACCCCTGGACTACTGGGTGGGCAGGTTTGACCTCTGGCCAGAGCTTGCCCAATTTGCAATCAAACTGTTGGCTTGCCCCTTATCCAGTGTCCTGTCCGAAAGGACGTTCAGCGCAGCAGGGGGGATCGTGACCGATAAGCGTACTCGCCTAGCTCACGACAGTGTTAACTACCTCACATTTCTAAAAATGAATGAGGCATTGATCTCGGAGGAATTCAACACATTTGGCTCACTTCCTTGTCCAAAAAAAGCACACCGTACTATATGCCCGTACCCTCCTCTTTGAAGAGGTTGAGCGGTGTCATATTTCTACTGGGGCTGCTTATTATGAGGGGCTCCCACCATCCCTGTGCTGTGCTGACTTCCTCCTGGGGCTGTACCTCTGCTGTGCATATTTTGAGGTGCTCCCACCATCCCTGTGCTATGCTCATTATGAGGGGCTCCCACCATCACTGTGCTGTGCTGACTTACTCCTGGGGCTGCTTATTATTAGGGGCTCCCACCATCCCTGTGCTATGCTGACATCCTCCTGGGGCTGCTTATTATGGAGGGGCTCCCACCATCCCTGTGCTATGCTGACATCCTCCTGGGGCTGCTTATTATGAGGGGCTCCCACCATCCCTGTGCTATGCCGACTTCCTCCTGGGGCTGCTTACGGTGCAGGTGTCAGTGCTGTATATCACGGGCTGATGTCAGTGCTCTCTGTCACGGTGCTGCTGTCAGTACTGTATATCACGGTGCTGGTGTGAGTGCTTTATGTCACGCTGCTGATGTCAGTGCTCTCTATCACGGTGCTGCTGTCAGTGCTGTATATCACGGTGCCGGTGTGAGTGCTTTATGTCACGCTGCTGATGTCAGTGCTCCCTATCACGGTGCTGCTGTCAGTGCTGTATATCACGGTGCTGGTGTGAGTGCTTTATGTCACACTGCTGCTGTCAGTGCTCTCTATCACGGTGCTGCTGTCAGTGCTCTCTATCACGGTGCTGTTGTCAGTGCTCTCTATCACGGTGCTGTTGTCATTGCTGTATGTCACGCTGCTGGTGATCATCTCCTGCACCCTCTTCTTTGCCTACCCTGGTCCCTGACCTTCCCTCTCCTCCATTGCCTTCATGCGCTCCACAGTCCTGAATTGTCACAACAATTTCCCATATAAAAAAAGAATGCTTGTAGTTGTCGATCCCAGATTCACCTCATACATGTGTTATGTCTAGGGATGAGCTTCGTGTTCGAGTCGAACATACGTTAGACTCGAACATCGGCTGTTCGTCCGTTCGGCGAAGTCCAAACATTTTGGTCCGTTCGCGCCAAATTCATGTGGCGCTCAAGGCCCACAATGCACTGCGATGGCGCAGTGCATTGCTGGCTCATGATTGGCCAAGCATGCACTGTGACCCCGCATGCTTGGCCAATCGCAGCGCCAGCAGCGAGGAGAGCCATGATTGGCCACAGGCAGGATGCCTGTGGCCAATCATAGCTCAGGCTGTGTAGTGCACGCCCCACACTATATAAGGCCGCCAGCGCGGCAGCCTTGTGTAGTGTGTTGGCATCTGAAGCAGTGGGTGTTCTGTGCACCTTCAACACAGTACACACCGATCGTTTTCAGCCGATTTTCGATCTTGCTGTTGTGTAGTGGTTGTTGTCTGCGTGCCCTGACCGCAGTATACACCGCTATATTCACCTCACCTATATAGCTAGTGATTTATCTTTTATAATAGAGCTTGCAGTCAGTAGTGTTAGGAGCTTGTGCGTGCTGTCTGCGTGCTCTGTACCCAGTACACACCGCTATATCCACCTACATAGCTCTTCTCTATTTGAGCCCACTTGCCATCTGCAGGAGTTATTGGAAGTTGTGTGTGCCTCCAGCACAGCACAGTATACATCTGTATATACCCCTTTATCTCTGGTGTTCTATAATAAAGGCATCTGCAGGAGTTAGTGGGTGTTGTGTGCCTCTAGCACAATATACACTACCCAACTGCTTTTTTTAACCAACTCCCTTCAGGCAATTACCATGTCTGGAAGGCCAGCAAGGAGAGGCAGACAGGCGCGAGACGATAAAAGAGGGCAAGCAGGCTCTGTGTCTAGAGACAACAGTGCTGGTCGTGGACGCAGTGCATTGTCATCAGCACGTGGCCATGGGACACGCTTGCCCTTCTTTTCGGCAGCTGGACATGTTGAGCCGCAACATGCCAACGACTTGGTAGAGTGGATGACCAAGCCCTCTTCATCCTCCTCATCCTCTCTCACCCAGTCTCAGGGTACTAGCAAAGCAGCTGCCAACGCATCGTCTTCCCTCCTCTCAATGTCATCATCAGTGACTCCTTCCCTAGACCCACCACGTCCTCCTGAGGAGTCTCCTGAACTCTTTGAGCACAGTGTTGGGTACATGCTCCAGGAGGATGCCCAGTGTTTTGTGGGCTCTGATGATGACACTCAGCTAGAGGAAGGCAGTAGCATGAGCGCAGAGAGAGGGGATGCTCAAGAAGGACAGCAATCTGGCAGTCATGTTCCACAAGCTGCAGCATACTGCCAGGTTTGCTACAGCGATGAAGAGGGAGGGGATGATGAGGGCACTGACTCCACGTGGGTGCCTGGAAGGAGAGAGGAGGAGGAGGAGGAGGCACATGTCCAACGAGGCAGGATGCCCTCCGGGGGCCAGCTTAGGGGCAGCACACCGACTGAATCACACCGCAGAGCTCCGCCTGTGCAGGGCGCTGCCTCTGCGCGTTATTCTAAAAGTTCTTTGGTGTGGGCCTTTTTTGAGACGAGTGCATCAGATCGCACCGCTGCTATTTGCAACATATGTCTCAAGCGTATCTCGCGTGGCCAAAACATCAGCCGCTTGGGCACCACATGCTTGACCAGACATATGTTGACCTGCCATGCAGCTCCTTGGCAAGCGTACCTCAAAGACCCACACCAAAGAACAAAGCGGACCTCTCCTTGCTCCTCATCAGCTGGCATCTCCAACCCCACTAGACCTTCAGTCCTCTCTGAAACCTGCTCTGAGAGGAATGAAGGTGTAGAATTAGGTGTGTCACAGCCAAGTGCTTCCGGAAACTCTGCTAGCGGTACACCCATGTCCGATTATAGCAGGCAAATGTCCCTGCCCCAGCTGCTGGACCGGCGAAAGAAGTTCACTCCCAGCCATCCACATGCCCAGCGGTTGAATGCTAGCTTGGCTAAATTGCTAGCACTTCAACTGCTGCCTTTTCAGTTGGTAGACTCGGCCCCCTTCCGTGAGTTTGTACAATGTGCGGTTCCTCAGTGGCAGGTCCCCAAACGTCACTTTTTCTCACGGAAGGCGATTCCGGCTCTCTACCGGCATGTGGAAGGCAATGTCCTTGCCTCGCTGGACAGGGCGGTCAGCGGTAAGGTGCATATTACCGCTGACTCATGGTCCAGCAGGCATGGACAGGGACGTTACCTGTCTTTCACGGCCCATCGGGTCACTCTTCTGGCAGCTGGGAAGGATGCAGGACAAGGTGCAGTAGTGTTGGAGGTTGTTCCGCCACCATGCCTCCAAAATGCTACTATTGGTTGTGACACACCTCTCTCCTCCACCCCCTCCTCTTCTTCCTCCATGGCCTCTTCCAGTGCTCTGTCCTCAGAACCAGCGGTGCTTCGTAGGCGTTCCAGGGGCTACGCAAGTACGCAGGCAAAACGATGCCATGCCGTGCTTGCGCTGGTTTGTTTGGGGGACAGGAGCCACACTGGGGCGGATGTTTTGTCAGCTCTGCAGGGGCAGGCCGAGAGGTGGTTGACGCCACGCCAGCTTAAGCCAGGAATGGTGGTTTGTGACAATGGCACCAACCTCCTCTCCGCCCTCCGACAGGGACAACTGACCCATGTGCCCTGTGTAGCTCACGTCCTTAACCTGGTGGTGCAGCAGTTCTTGGGCAGGTACCCCGGCTTACAGGATGTCCTGAAGCAGGCCAGGAAAGTCTGTGTGCATTTCCGCCGATCATTTAATGCCTGTGCTCGGCTGGCTGAGCTCCAAAAGGAGTTGAACCTGCCCAAGAACCGCCTTATATGTGACATGCCCACCAGATGGAACTCAACGTTGGCCATGCTGCAGCGGCTGCACATGCAGCAGAGGGCCATCAATGAGTACCTGTGCGACTACAGCACCAGGACAGGGTCAGGGGAGCTCGGTTTTTTCTCACCACGCCAGTGGGACATGATCAGGGATGCATGCACTGTCCTGCCACTGCTTGAGGAGGCCACAAGGATGGTGAGCAGTGACAGTGCATGCATCAGTGACACTGTACCTCTTGTCCACCTCTTGGAGCATACGATGCGTGGAATAATGGACAGGGCACTTGAGGCAGAACAGAGGCAGGAAGAGGAGGACTTCCTTGCCTCTCAAGGCCCCCTTTATCCAGACAGTGTTCCTGCTGTGCCACCCATCACACAGGAAGAGGATGAGGAGGATGATTGTGTCAGCATGGAGGTGGAGGCTGGCACTCAGCATCAGCAGCAGTCTTGTAGGGATGATTTACAGTCCCAAGAAACACGTGGACTTGTACGTGGCTGGGAGGAGGTAGCTGCGGATCATGTTGTCCTTAGTGAACCAGAGGACTCCGGACCGAATGCCTCAGCTAACCTACGCTGCATGGCCTCCCTGATCCTGCAAAGCCTGCGGAAGGATCCTCGTATTCTTCGTATCAAGGAGAGGAACCATTACTGGCTGGCCACTCTCCTTGATCCACGGTACAAGGGTAAGATTGGCGATCTTATCTTGCCATCGCAGAGGGAGCAGAGGATGAGACATCTCCGGGAGGCCTTGCAGAAAGGTCTGTGCAACGCGTTCCCAGAGACTGGGAGGTTACAAACTCCTAGTCCTGGACAACGTGTTGCTGAGGCATCGGTCAGAAGAAGCGGTGGAGTAGGTGGCCGTCTGATGCTTTCAGACAATTTTTTAGTCCGCAGCCCCAAGGTATGATCGGTTCCAGCACCCATCGTCAGCGTCTGATTTACATGGTGCAGGAATACCTAGGGGCAAGGTCAGACTTGGACACCTTTCCCACCGAAAATCCTCTGGCTTACTGGGTCTTGAGGATGGATCACTGGCCAGAGCTTGCACAGTATGCAATTGAGCTACTGGCCTGTCCTGCATCCAGCGTTCTTTCGGAACGCACCTTCAGTGCTGCTGGTGGCTTTGTTACCGATCACAGGGTGCGCCTGTCCACCGAATCAGTTGATCGACTGACCTTCATCAAGATGAATCAGTCTTGGATCACCCACAGCTACCAAGCAGCTGAAGCTGATGTAACCGAATATTTTTTTTTGAAATATCACATCCCTTCAAGACTGCCTATGCTGATGCTGAGTGACTGTCCTGTTATGTTGATTGTCTATCCTCTTCCTCCTCCGCTGATATGTTGGAAGAACATTTCTGGTTCTGGGTGATGCCATCAGCCCAATTTTTCTGCCCCTGTTTAACAGGGGCGTTTAAGTACAATTTTTGATGCAATGCTTTGCAGCAGGGCTAATTCCTGCAATCAAACAAGAGTATATGGGAGAGGTTGCAGTGTGGTGGCACCAGCACCAGTGCCTAAGGCCCAATTTTTCTGCCCCTGTTTAACAGGGACATGGAATTACAATTCTTGATATAATATTTCAGAGGAGGGCCCCTTCCTGTGCCCACCCAGAGTAACGGTGAGGACTTATAGTGTTGTGGCACCAGCACCACAACCACCAAAGGTCAATTTTTCTACCACTGTTCAACAATGGCATGTAATTACAATTCTTAATCGTTCACAGCAGGACGCTCCAGCGCCCACCAAGAGTCACTTTGAGGGCTTACAATGTTGTGGCAAAACCAACACCTTGTTCTGCCATTTCTGCAGAGCATATAGGGCAGACCCCTACTTTCAAACATCCAATTTACAAACATCTCCTACTTGCAAACGGAAGGAGACAACAGCAAGTGAGATGAAAAAAGATGGACGACAAAACAAATTATACAGGGGTGATAACCCTTCCCTATGTTTTCCAAAAAGCTTAAAAATAGTTTTTTTGACTGGAGCTACACTTTAAAAATGTACCAGTTGAAAATTACAAACAGATTCAACTTAACACAACAAACCTACACAGTCCCTGTCTTGTTTGCACCGCCTGTATACTGCTGTTCTGAGTATATAGGGCCTGGGGGCCATACGCATTTCCTTTTTTTAATATGGGTACAGGGTTCCCCCTAATATGTGTACAAGACCCAAATAGGCTGGTAATGGGCAGGGAGGGCTACCCATGCCATTTTTCTCAATGATTTTCAACCATATTGCAGGAACCAGATATAACATTAAAACCGCAAGCAGTTTTAAATGGTGTTATTTCCGTTTAATGTCATTTTGTGCAGGGACTGTTCTAAACACGGGAAACACGTGGCACTTCACAGGCATACTACAGACACCCCCCAGGCACCATATTTAAAGGAATATTTCACTTTTTTTTTTCACTTTAATCGTCATTAAAATCAGTGCTCCCGCCAAAACGGCCATTTTTAACAACATTTTAGGCATTGACCCATGTCCCCTGGGGCAGGAGCCAGGTCCCCAAACCCTTTTTAGGACAGTATCTTGCATATTAGCCGTTAAAATTAGCACTTTTAATTTCGAACGTTCGAGTCCCATAGACTTCAATGGGGTTCTAAAGTTCGTTCGAATTTGGGGTCCGTTCGAAAGTTCTGGTGCGAACCGAACCGGGGGGTGTTCGGCTCATCCCTAGTTATGTCATTGGCCATGTGGTGGGACTATGTTTGCACAGCTATTAATTATTTTGTGGCTGCAAATTTGACCTGTAGGTTTGCGAAGTTCGCCTCCCATTGAAGTCAATGGGGCCCGCCGCGAACGTTCCGGTTCGCGAACTATCGGCCGCGTTCGCGGTCCGTGTTCACGAAACGTCCCGTCGGAAGTTCTTCCATCACTACTCGTAACCAGTCCTTTTATGAATCAAATCAGCAGTTCCAGCCATTATTTCATTAAAGACAGTCTTACCCACCGCAGTAGTTGGGGTCACCATCTTCATTTGAGTACGTAGTCTTATGCACTAGTCCTCTGCTGCACTGTTACTGGCCAACTTCCCCTGGTGGCCATGGGATGAAACTACAGCAGGCATCTCCCACTGTTTAGCAGCCCCTGCAGGCACAACAGGAAACTCCTTGTTGCTAGGGGTGACTGCAAACATATTTTCACAGGAATCTGGGCCTACTAACAAAACTTTTTTCTCAGCAACATTATCTCCAGCCGTATTCCATAACCTAGGGCAAGAAAACACACCATGCCCCAGCTGGCCACATTCCAGGCATGGTACTGGATGATTTTTTTCCAAAGCGATTCTCTCCTGGTGATTCCCAGCTGGCCGGAATGCACAGGCCTCTTTGTGGGAACGCTGAACCAAATCTCTACTGTAGCTCCTTTCAGACATAAATTTCACTCCGATTGCTATGGGAGACCGCACTGTCCCAGCAGAACTTTGCTGTCTCTCTCCAACATGATATATGGGCTCCTCCTTAAGCCACTTTCCACAATCCTTATTATACATAGCCCATGGTACAGAAACAGCCCGACTGGCTTCCTCTGCGTTGCTATGAGCAACCACTCTCATCCTCAGCCTTTGATCAGCCTCTCTCCTTGTACATAGCATGGGCTTCTCTCTGCTGGATCCCGTCTCATGCTGTGACACAGTCACATCTTTCACAATAGCTGTTTTAACTGCAGCAGCTTTGCCAGGGGCAACAACACCCCTCTTCCAGTTATGGACATCCAGCGGCTTTCCCCTTGCACTGAGGGTTGGCTTGCTTTCCTCTGTAGCTTGCTTAATTCCTGCCAGGTGCCGCTTGCACCAATCCACTGCAGATTCAAATGCTGGTGGACTCTCCATAACAGCAGTCACCTGTGCACTCATTGCACCAGTGTTGCTAGGGACAACCCCAGCCCTTTTTCTCCTTGATAAACTCTGATCAGGCATGTATGGGGCTCGTTCGGACGGTAACAACCTCTCCAGCCACAGAGCTCTGTCTCTCATTTCAGCAAATCTTGCTTCTTTTAGGAGCTTTGACCGCCCCATACTTAGCGAACTCCAGAACAACTTTACATAGTCCAGGAAAATTAAAGTGTCTCTTTAAAGCAAGTTGCTTTTTTCTTCATGCAAGCTTTCCTCACCTGCACATTGCACACACAGATTGCTCTGTCTCATGCACACAAACACAGTTCATAGCAGAGAAGAAAAAAAATAATAATTGACTTTTCATTCACAGGTACACCACCTGCAACAAGCAATGCTTTTTGCCTGGCTGCACTTCCACACACAGCCAATAGTTCCTGACTTGAACTTACTGTGGAGCAAGGACCCGGATTCCACCGTCTTGTGCCTGCAATCGAACACCCCTTGTAACATTGGGGGATGTTTAACTCAGTGGCAGGTAACTTTTCAGTAAGTTCACAGCGAACAGGAACTTTAGTTTAAGGGCATGGTAGCCCACTTTTATTAAAAAGGAACAACATACAGTTCATACATGCACTTGGTTGCCCACACAGGGGTTCTTCTGCCAAAAAAAACAATACATGAAAAATGCCAAGCCACCTGGCTCTCTTCATCAGCACTGCCACCTAGGCTTTACAATTCAGCCCTCTTGGCCTTATAACTGGGTTCCCATACAACTACTGTACCTCTTTTCAGCTTCCTTGCTGCTTAGGCCTTCCACTCCAGGCTCTCATTTGTCTCAGATGCTCACAGCTTTAACACACACATAGTGTCTCTAGAAAGCAGCCCCTCACTGCTCTGATCCTCAGACTTGGGTCTCTGGCTTTCTCTAGTGCACACCTGCACTCTCTGGACTCCTGGAGACCTCCTGTCTCTCTGGGTGGAACCCAGAACCCTAATCCTAACTTTGCTATAAGCCCAGGACCCACCTGCTCAATCAACGAGACAGACGCTTGGTTGTTCCAAAAACCCGGTCCCAGGATTGGAGATTCCATCCCACCCATAACGCTATGGAATCTCCGGGCTCCAGGTCCCCAAGTGGATTTTACAAACTTTGGAGGAAACTGATAAAACAGATTCCTCCACATTAAATACCCCTGGAGCCCCTCAACCTGCCTATTTGAGAACTCTGGGCGACAATTACTAGGACAGGGAACTGTACTGTCACACTATTCAGGAGTATGATTGATGCGTTCTAGAGAAACATGAGAAATCTTTTTCTTTAGGGTGTAGTATACGCCACACGTCTAGTAGTTGAAGGTCTAAACGTTTTTTTTAACGAGTGCCAGACGTTTAAACGAAATGCTAGAGCGACCCTGGGAGGTGTCCAGTATGGGATCTAGAGGCATATTTATGTCCCCTGGCAGGATGGTTATCCCTTTGGCAAAATGTGACAATTTGGTGAGTGTCTGGGAGGAGAAGGTGGGTTGGTTGTGGTTCGGGCAGTAAATGTTTGCTAGAGTGCATGGGGTGTTGCCAAGAAAGCCCCTCAGGAAAAGGAAACGACCATGATCATCCGCTTGCATGTCTGAAAGGCGAAAGGGTACATTGCTGTTAAAGCCTATGGCCACACCTTTAGCTTTATTAGTGTCAGATAGGCTATAGTACCACTGAGGGAATTGGGGCGAGGTCAGTTTGACCGGCATTGTATGGGTTAAATGTGTTTCTGAAGAAAGGCAATGGAGCAGGCAGATTTCTGCAATTCACGGGTGACCTGGTGTCGTTTTGCTGCCACGTTCAAACCCCTTACATTATATGAAGTAATCGTGAGTGTGGCCATTATGTCAACGGTAAATGACCCTCTAGCACATTTTTCCACGCATGCCAACCATGAGGATGGGGGTGGGTGGGGAGGAGGGGAGAAATAGATAAGGAAAGATAGGTGAAGAAAAACAAGTCTATGTAGAGGACACAATCGTCCATTGGAGCTTTAGTGGGAGATTGTTGTATGTCACGCAGAATTCTGCGGTGATCCCTGTGGGGGGGAAGAAAGCAGGCAGACGTCCAGATCTCCGGAAAGAGATCGGGTGATACAGCTCGGGGGCTACCTACTTTCACCAACCCCAGAAGGAGGGGGGTAGGGGATGTACCGTGGAAGTGGTGCATGGGAGCAGAGCGCTCTGCCAGCATTCAGCTAGAGGTTAACAGATGGTGAAAGAAATTAGCTCCAGTAACAGTGAGAGAACCAAAAAATAAAAAATTAAATAAGATAACATAACCATATCAATGATTTCCTAGTAAAATTAACGGTATAACTAGCAGGTATACTCAACCAATCTGAAATGAACCCAGGGGAAGAGGGTGTCCAATATGACCTCGGGTGTCTCACTACAAGGCAGTCATAACGGAGGTTTGCGTATGCACCCTGGGGGGTTGGTCATTCCTGAAATTACCCTGGGATGAGTACCTGCATTCTAGGAAAAGAGCATGGACATGGAGGATTATTATCCATGTTTTTTTGCAGATCCAGGATTTGAAATACGCCTCTTCTTAGATGGGGTTTTTTGCCACTGGGAATCTGGGATAGGTGAAAGCCGAGGCACAGGGTCTTGCCAGCCCGGGAGCTCCACTGGTGGTAAATTGAGATCTTTCAGAAACTGAGCAAGTTCCTCTGGGAACCTGAGGGTGTGGGAGCGACCGTTTTTAGTGGCAATTAGAAATGCCGGGAAGCCCCATCTGTAGGCGATCCCGTCTGAGCGTATACCTTCTAAGAGTAGTTTAAGGGCTCTGCGGCAATCCAGAGTTTCCTTTGATAAATCTGGGAAGATGCTGATGACTGCCCCATCAAAGTCAATGTTAGGGGTGTTTCTCATTTTGGCCATGATGGCGTTCTTGTCCATAAAGTAGTGTAAATGGCATATAACATCTCTGGGTTAGTCAGAGTTGAGATTGTGGGGGCGAAGAGCCCAGTGAACTTGGTTGAATCGCAGTGGATCAGTAACCGGTTTACCCAAGATTGCGTTAAAAATGCCACGGATCGCCGGTTCCAGGTCGTTGTTGCCCGTTGCCTCCAGAAGCCCTCTAAGGTGTAAGTTGTTTCTGCGGTTTCTGTTCTCGAGGTCTTTGAGTTTATATAATGAGGTACGGTGGGCAAAGGCAAGTTGGGTGACAGTCTCTTGTAATTCTCCTATGGCTGTGGCATGAGAGTCCTGTCTGTGCTCTATGTCCTCCACCCTGTCCAGAATGTGATCCATATCTGTTCTCACTCCCGTGATCTCCTTTTTTATGGATTTTTCTAGTCCATGGAACATCCCAGCTAATTCCTTTTTAAGTCCACTCACCGGAGATGACATGTCGGAGCCTGTGGGAGACGGGGTCATCCATGAGGTCTGAACAGCCAGAGGAAGCTGGAGAGCTCTCTCTGATGGAGGCAGCAAGCGAGGAGGGAGATGCGCTTCGCCTTGTGGCCCTAGTCTGTCTGCTAAGTGCTGTGTGGCCAGATCTGTAGGCGGCTAGGAAGTGTTGTATGGAGCCGGTGGTGGTTGGATTAATCACCGGTCCCTTCCCTGAGCTTTTGTTAGATGTGGAGCAGGACGTAGGCGTCTTTGCTGGCATAATTGGAGCTGCAAAGCTGAATGCTGGACGGAGTTCCCCTTATTTAAATCCACTCAGTGCCATGTGTAGATTGTTGTAAATACTGTGCAAAAAGTCAGGTTTACTCAAGCAAACTCAGCCAGGATCATATGCTTTAACTCTGTATGTGGCAGGTAGTCCTCTCCAGCGTGGGATAAGCAGTGGGGCCTGAGTTGTACAGGGATGTGGAGGAGAGGAGGCAGCGTTCCTAGGGGGGAGCACCCAGGGCAGAGATGAGGTGTTTCTGGAGGAGCAAGATGACTGCCAGGCTCCACAGGTAGGCCGAAGCCACAGCCTTTCCAAGCGGCAGGCCCCCACCAGGTTCCGCTCTAAGCAGGCCTCAGATTCCCTCTCCGCAGCCCGCCGCCAGAAGGGGTGAGGCACAGTCTGTTTTGTCCCTGATAATATGATGATAGGTCACTCTGTAGTGGTCAGGCCGCCTGCGGTAATGGGGTCTGTCCGCCGATTCCATCGGCCACTCCGGAGGATCCACTCCAGGATGATTGTGTGCCGTCTACTCCGGACATCAGAGCCTCTGATCAGGCGACGTGAGCGGCCGCTTCAGGCCTGGAGAGCGGAGGGAGGATGCGGTGTTGACACAGGGCCTTGTAGGCCTCAAGATGGCCATATGCCAAATTCCTCTCCCCTCTCTCCATTTCGGACAAACGCCACCGGACCAGCCGCGGGGGTCAGCCCGCAATGTCACAGCGCAGCAGGGGGGGATTTAGGGTGCCCTGTGATCGAGGATGGCGATGGATCATCCCGATCAGCAGGGAGCTCGGTAGTATCACGTCCTCTCCCATTCGCGGTCAGCTCCATACCTCTCTTAACACAAGAAAGGACTTTGCTCGCTTTGGAAACCGCAGCTTGACAATGCATGCTATTATTGAGCTTATGATCCACGAAAACCCCCAGATCCTTCTCCACCATTGATTCCCCCAGTTGTACTCCCCTCTAGTATGTATGATGCATGCATATTCTTAGCCCCCAAGTGCATAACTTTACATTTATCAACATTAAACCTCATTTGCCACTTAGTTGCCCAATTAGAGTGCACTGAGGTTGGCATGTAAATTGATTGATTAAAGTGAATCCACGTACACATTTCCACATCTATATTACATTGTGTTAATAAGCACCCCCCCCCCCCCCCCCACCCATCACGTCTGGGAGGACAACAAGGAGAGGCAGATGTTCCCATTGCACTGACATCTGGGGTCACCACGCCAATGATGCAGTGGCACCGGACACCGCGCCGGCCGGGGGGCGCCTTTCTGACTCACCTAAGGTGTAGGTGATTGGTGTATTTCATCACTCCGATCACTTAACACCCTTTATCCACACCCATGAAATTTTCAATCTTGATGGTGGCTGGTTAATTACCTGGTCCATCCCTGTCTATTTACCCTTATATACGAGGCAAGTGCAGCTTACACTTGCTGCACAGCCAGGACTTTCCTACGCTCCATGTTGATCACATACAGGGAATGGCATACAAGGTGAGAGACCAGTTCAAGTTATGATGCACTAGTCATCCCTGTCTCTTTACTTTTTTGAACATGAACTTATTTTTGTTATACTATGTGGGTTTATACTTTTTAACCCACCATCTATACTTACAATCTATTACATTGCATCCTTAATCCCCATATCCAACCAAGTTTTCCTAGGACCTTGTTGCCTGTCATATGGTATAATTATTTGCATATGTGTTCATTATTAGAGTCTTACACAATTGTTTTTCCTGTGCCAGATCTGTGTTCCCCTATATTTTGTGAGTGATCCTTGCGAGCCTTGATACCTGTCTGTCTAGCCCTACTCCTGTGGCCTTATAAGGATCACTTTGTGGCTCAGCAGCTTTTGAGACCTGAGATCCCGCCTACTTGTGAAGAGTGCTGTGTACTATATTTATAAGGACACTAAAATTGTGAGTACTATCTACTTTTAAATGACTGCCATGCTATGCTTTGTTGTACAAATCACTGTGCAATATACATTGACTCATTTAATGTCTTTACATATTGCTTATATATCTAAATCTTTTTCTCTAATAGAAATATAACAGCTTTCTTCTATCTAACCCCTGAAGAAGGAAGTGAATATGCATAGGTAAAAGTAGGAGTGCAGCGCTGGATAAAAAACAATTTACAAGTGTATATAAGTATGATTACAATGTATACAATAGATCTACAATGTATCATTGATGAACATAATGAAGTGTAAAGACCATCTAATAAAAAATAGTCCATTTATATTAAAGTGCAAAAACCATCCAGTGAAAAATAGTCCAAATATAATTGCTGTATTAGCAAAAGCACGTGCATATAAACAAAATGTGACATTAAAAAATTCATAAATGAAAGTATCCAAGCCAAAAAAAAATTCCAGTGCAAGACCCTATGTCTATATTTAATAACTATACTTGTGCTGTCCATCACCTTTCAATAAACAATGGAGGCTTACCAGAAAGTCTGCGATCAAATGCGGGGATCAAATCAGCCTTAGTAGAAAAACATTCTTCCCAGATGACCGGCTGACTAAAAGTACCTTCCATAGCACAATTGCAGGAGACAGACGCTGTACACTGACAGATAAATACTTCCACTCCGCTCAGTGAATTTTCCAAAAGGAATGAGGAAAAAAAGAAATTCCAATAGTGCAGAGATTCCTTTGCCGATTTAAAAAAAAAAATAAAAAATCCCAATACATAAAAACGCTCCTTGCAAGGATAATAGAAAAAAAGCTCTGCTAGTATCTTGTAAAAACAAATTGCGCATGCGCAGTGCATGTAAACGTGACGACCCAGTGAATATGCATGCCCCCCCACCATTTTTCCAAAACACGTTGGGATTTTTTTGATCACACTCATTTGAATTCATGTCTGGAGTATCTGTGTGTTCCAAAAATTAGCAGCTGTATATTTACCATGTGTCCTATATATTATTTTTAAGTGTGCTATCTGTATATTGTCTGTATATCTGTACTCAATAAATGTTGTATGTTTTTTATATACTGTGTTATTTTTTCAAATATCCTGGTATACGTTACCCCTGACCGTATAATCCTGAGGCATCTTTTCTAAATCATTGTAGTGGGAGGGGGCCAACAGTTTATGTCTCTACAGGCAAAGGTGGACGTGGTCCATCCTTAGGCAGGGCATCATTTCCTCTGTTTAGTGATGTTGCCCATGCTATCCAGCCACAGAATGCAGAGGGGGTGGTGTACTGGCTTACTAAACCATCCTCATCCTCCGTCACAAGCAGAGACTGGTGCACTACTCCTGCCATAGCCCCAGCATCAGGCATGGAAGAGTCAGCTGAGTTATTTGAACACAGCGTCAGCCACTTGCGCCTTGATGATGCACAGCCAATACTTGATTCAGATGTTGTTTCTGATGTTGATGTTGAGGAAGGCAGGAACATTAGCCTAAAAAGAGGGGAGAACACTGGTACACAAATTGGCAGTCATGTTCCTCCAGCTGCAGCGTATTGCTAAGTTGTCTCCAGTGGTAATGAGGATGGAGATGATGGTGATGTCACTGATGCGATTGGGTGCCAGATAGAGCAAAGGAGGAAAGTGAGGGTGAGGCACAACACCAATGAGGCAGCCATCATGGATGCGTAGAGAGCAGCCACCCTATTCCATCATATGGTGGAGCTGTTATCTCCTGGCCCACTTCCCACAGCTTAGCTGTCTGGGCCTTTTCTAGCACATGTGCAGCTGATTACACTGTTGCAATTTGCAAACTCTGTCTCAAGCACATCATGCATGGCAAAAACACTAGCCATTTGGATACCACATGCTTGACAAAGCATTTAACCTCCCACCACTCAGCTCATTGGCAAGAGCACCTGAAAGCCACACAAAAGGGAGCGCAAATCTGTTTCTCCTCCTTACTCACCTCAATCTTCCCCTGCTATACCTCCACGTCCACTGACAGGGATGATGATATAGCACAGGGTGTCTCAGGTCCTTGCAGCACATCTGCCAGCAGCACACCATCAGCTGCAGACAATAGCCTGCAAATTTCTTTGCCCAATCTGCTGCAGTGAAAAAAAATAATAATACAGTCACTGCCACCCACATGCCCAGCATCTAAATGCAAGCGTGTCAAAACTGCTGGCTCTACAACTTATGCCTTTCCATCTGGTGGATTCTGCCCCCTTCTGTGAATTTGCAGTGCTGTACCACAATGGCAGGTTCCCAATTGCTATTTCTTTTCCTGTAGCACCATTCCAGCCCTGTACCATCAAATGGAAGGCAATGTTGTGGCATCGTTGGTCAAGGCAGTCAGCCGCAAAGTCCATGTTACTGCTGACATGTGGGCCAACAAGCATGGTCAGGGATGATATATTTTGTTCAAAGCACACTGAGTAACTCTGCTTGCAACTCGGAAAGGATGCAGGACAGGGCTTAGTGCTGCTGTGTCTAGGGGACAGGAACCACACCAGAGCAGAGATTCTTGCAGCTGTGCAGGGACATGCCCAGAGGTGGTTCACGTCACGCCTGCTGGAGCCAAGAATGATGGTGTGTGATAATGGCAAAAACCTTCTGTCTGCCCTTAAACAGGGAAAGTTGACACATGTGCCATGCCAGGCATGGCACATATCCTCAATTTGGTGGTGCAGCTTTTCCTAAATAGGTACCCAGGGTTGGAAGATCTGCTATAACAGGCTAGAAGAGTCTGTAGCCATTTCAGGCGGTCATACACAGCCAGTGCCCGGTTGGCTGAAATTCAGTGGGAATTCCACCTGCCCATAAACTGCCTGATTTGGGACATGCCCACCAGGTGGGACTCGACTTTGGCAATGCTGCAGCATCTGCACATGCAGCAGAGGACCGTAAATGAGTACCTGTGTGAGTATGGCACAACGACAGGCTCAGGTCAGTTTGGCTTTTTTTTTCCCCATGCCAATGGCTACTCCTAAAGGATGCATGGACTGTACAGTCACCATTTGAGCAAGCCACAAGGATGGTAAGCCATAACAATGCATGCATCAGTGACAAAAATCCCTGTTGTGTTCCTGCTGGAGCCCACTCTATGTGGCATTATGGACAGGGCACTTGAGACAGAGCAGCGGGAGGAAGAGGAGGACTTCCTTTCCTCTCAAGGCCCACTTTATACATACACCATTCTTCCTATTCCACAGAACACACAAGAAAAGGGGGAGGAGGAGGATTCTGGCAGTTTTGGAGGCATTTAAGCAGAGGAAGACATATGTCAAAGAGTAAGAGATGATGGTTTTCCATATTCAGAACCCTTGGGAGTAGTATGTGGCTGGGAGGAGGCAGTTCTAGATACTATAATCCTCAGTCACCCCGAGGAGTCTGTTTCTCATGCCTCCGCAAATTTGTGGTGCATGGGCTCCCTCTTGCTTCAAAGCCTGCAAAAGGATGCAAGAATACGTGCAATAAAGGAAAAGGATCTCTATTGGTTGGCAACCCTCCTTGACCACCCTTACAAGGGGAAAGACTCAGAACTCATCCCGTCCCCACAGAGAGTGCAGAAGATGAAGACTCTTGAGGACACCTTGAAGAGGAGTTTTTCGAATGCTTTTCCCAAATCAGGTAGGTTACAGTGTCGTGGATAACTTAGTTTTAAGGCTTCTGTTGGTCAAGAGAGAAGCGGTGTAGAAGGTGGCTGCCTAAGTGATGCATTTCACAATTTTTTTAGTCCTCACCGCCCAGGGCTGTTAGCTTTCACATCCTATTGGCAGCATCTGCATCACATGGTGGAGGTTTATCTAGGGGTGAAAACAGAGATGGAGAGCTTTCCAGTCGAAGATCCAATCGAAGATCAGTATGCAATTGAGCTGCTGGGCTAACTGCATTCAGCGTGCTTTATGAATGGGCATTCAGTGCTGCTGGAGGTTTTGTTACTGATAATAGAATGCATTTGTCCACAGACTCGTGGGCCAGCTGACATTTATCAAAATGAATCAGACCTGGATTACCAGCAGCTATGAAGCCCCTAATGCAGATGTCGCTGATTAAGTGTTTTTGGGATGTGGAATTTCTGTAGGACTTCTAGGCTACCTAGCGTTGTATGTGTTGATTTTTATTGGGAAGAATGGTTTTGGTGTAGGTTTCATGAGCACAGTTAACACCCAAAGATACAAATTTTTCCGTACCTGTTTGACAGGTGCATATCATTTAAATTCTTGACAGCAAGGCCAATTCTTGCTTTCATCAAGAGTACCTCCATAAGGTAATGTTGTTCCCCGTGTACTTTGTTGTGCACCTCATCATACAGACTGGGTCGTGCAAGCTCTTGCTTACAAAATAAAGAAAGCTTGCAGGGAAAAATTGTCTTTTTTTTGGCTTCATAAATGCAATTATTTCTGCAGCAGCTTTTATACACAGCACAGATGTGCTACTTTACAGGTAGACTAAGGGAACTCCCCAGACACTATATTCAAAGGAATTTTTAATTTTTATGCTTTCACCTTAAGCATAAATAAATCACTGCTCATTTAAAAATGACTTTTTTTTTACAAACTTCTTTTCATTGATACATGTCCTCCCAGGGTAGTACCCGGACCCCCAAAACCATTGCATGCCCAATTACTTGCATATAAGCCCTCAAAATGGGCACTTTTGATTTTTCACATTCAGGTCCCATATGAGGTTCCTTATTCGGTTCTGGAAACACAGAAAACATAAGGGGAATATAAAGGCACTGAATTTCAAAAGAGCCAACTTCCCTAAACTACAAGCCTTGCTAGAAGGCATGAATTGGGATACAATCTTAGGAACAAAGAACACGGAGGAGAAATGGGTTTTCTTTAAGAGCATATTAAATAAGGGCATTAGCCAATGCATCCCATTGGTTAATAAATTTAAAAGAGCGAAAAAAAGTCCTGGATGGCTTAACTCCAATGTAAAAATGCATATAAAAGCAAAGGAGAAGGCCTTCAAAAAATACAAGGTTGAGGGATCATCATCAGCATTCAGACTTTATAAAGAATGCTACAAGAAATGTAAGGGTGCAATAAGGATGGCTAAGATAGAAAGACACATAACAGAGGAGAGCAAAAATAATCTCAAGAAATTCCTTAAGTATGCAAACAGTAAAAAAGGAGGACAGACCATATTGGCCCCATAAAGAATGAGAAAGGACATCTGGTTACAAAGGATGGGGAGATGGCAAAGGTATTGAATATATTCTTCACAAGGGAATCAGGGGGGCTTCAGTAACCAAAACTGCAGTGTTTATCCTCATGACACATCACAGGAAGCACATCCATGGTTAACAGATGACAGAATTAAAATTAGACTTGGGGAAACTTAACATTAATAAATCACCAGGACCAGATGGCTTGCACCCAAGGGTACTTACGGGACTCAGTCAATTAATTGCCAGACCATTGTTCCTAATTTTTACTGACAGTCTACTGACTGGAATGGTACCATCTGATTGGAGAAAAGAAAATGTAGCACCAATATTTAAAAAGGGCCCAAAATACATCCCATGGCCAGATGAGAAAAGTGCCAAATCCGGGAGCTAGGGTCTTAAATAGACACTGCCTAACCCCAGATGGCCACCAAAGTCACATGGGACACCAACATCCAATCAGATGCAGCCTCTCTGTGACTGAGTAATCCATAGAGGAACTTTGTTCCTCTCAACTTCCTCCTCCATCTGCATTACCGCTGTGGATGAACCCCACCTGCAGTAGAGGAAATAGACTGCCCCTGCCTATGAGCCATATCAATCTCATTAAAGTACAGTATTTCAAACTGTGAATAATTCAATTTACATATATTATGCAAAAACAACTAACTAACTAAATATGCTTGTAGATCACTATCTTAGAGAATATACTTTGTATTCCTGCATGTAAATATTATATTTCAACCTAGTATTTTCTTCCTTGATGTAAGACCATAGATAGAGATTTGTGTGTTAGCTAGACTTTCAACTATTTTTAATAAATGTTATTATATTTAAAGCTTTCTTTTCCTTGTCAATAGAATTCTCTTTTAACCCATATCATATCTTCTGATTAATAAATCAGAAATATAGATTTTAAAGGTTAACAAAGCCTTAGAAAAAAAAAAGAAGAAAAGAGAAAAGTAGAAAGGTATGGGGTATAGGTACAGCAAAAAGGGAAAGAAAATGGTAAACATAAAACAAAAAATAAAAATAATAAAGAAAACTTCTAACTTTTTACTTCTTTTTTTGCATAGACCAACAGTTATTTCGAACAATACTAATGTTAACGAACCTAGAGACATTGCTTTTCAATGATGGAGCCTAAAGCACGTAGGTCATATAAGTGATAAAGCAACTTCTCTAGCTAAAACATCTATATCTATACACTACACCAAATTTAGGGTTAACAATATTAGCACAGCAAAGAGTCGGTAATCGGTAGATATATGGATGTGATTTGACAGTCATATTGCATCACCTTCATGGGATAGGATAAATAAGTTATTTTAAGGGTCCGTTCACACAGGGGCAACACGACTTTCAACACGACTTTTAGAGGCAACTTGGACACGACCTGAAGACGACTTGGGGCGACTTACAACACGACTTTAAGTCCCCCCCAGGCCAGGCGACTTTTGCCATGGCCAATCAGAGAATGAGCTATCAAGGGGGAACTCCATGGCAAATTTATAAAAAAAAAATTGGTGTGGGTCCCCCCTCTGAGAGCATACCAGGCCCATAGGTCTGGTATGGATTTTAAGGGGAACCCCCTATGCCGAAAAAACGGCGTGGGGGTCCCCCCCAAGATGCATACCAGACCCTTGTCCGAGCACGCTACCAGGCCGGCCAGGAAAGGGGATGGGGACAAGCAAGCGCTCCCCCTCCTGAGCCATACCAGGCTGCGTGCCCTCAACATGGGTGGGTGCCTTGGGGAAGGGGGGGGGCCGTGCGGCCCCTCCACCCCAAGGCCCCTTGTCCCCATGTTGATGAAGACAAGGGCCTCTTCCCGACAACTCTGGTCGTTGGTTGTCGGGGTCTGCGGGCGGAGAGCTTATCGGAATCCGGGAGCCCCCTTTAATAAGGGGGCCCCCGGATCCCGGCCCCCCACCCTATGTGAATGAGTATGGGTTACAATGTACCCCTACCCATTCAACTGTGAAAAAAAATGTAAAAAAAACACAACACAGGGTTAAAATAGTTTATTGCACAGCTCCGGGGGTCTTCTTCCGTCTTCGGGGGGTCTTCTCACCGGACTCCTCTGCTATCTTCTGCTAGCCCGGCATTCTTCGCCGCTGCCGCCGCCCTCTTCTTTCGACTTTGGGGGTCTTGTCCTCCTCTTCGGTTCTTCTTGCCGGCCACCGCGCCTTCTTCTAGCTCTTTTACAACTGGTGTCCCGGTCTTCTGTCACCGCTGCCGCCGCCGTTGCCGCCGTCGCAGCCGCCGCCGTCTTCTG
This sequence comes from Lithobates pipiens, assembly GCF_037356315.1. NCBI lineage: Eukaryota > Metazoa > Chordata > Amphibia > Anura > Ranidae > Lithobates > Lithobates pipiens. The sequence goes on from NW_027507764.1 coordinate 297,713,454, forward strand.
TTCTTCTGTTCTGGAGATGTTGCCTCGTTGCTGTTGCTGGGACTGTGACATCATAATGGGCGGGGACATCATCCAGTGATGTCCCTATATAAGTCGCCGCACGCCGCGTGTTCTGTCATAGTGAGCGGAGACAGCGACGAGGCAACATCTCCAGAACAGAAGAACAGAAGACGGCAGCGGCAGCGGTGACAGAAGACCGGGCCACCGCTTGTAAAAGAGCTAGAAGAAGGCGCGGTGGCCCGGCAAGAAGAACCGAAGAGGGGGACAAGACCCCTGAAGTCGGAAGAAGAGGGCGGTGGCGTCGAAGAAGAATGCCGGGCTCCTCCGCTAGTAAAAGAGCTAGCAGAAGATAGCGGAGGAGTCTGGCGAGAAGACCCCCCAAGATGGAAGAAGACCCCCGGGGCTGTGCAATAAACTATTTTAACCCTTGTGTGTTGTGTTTTTTTTTACATACAGGGTGGGGGGGCCGGGATCTGGGGGCCCCCTTAATAAAGGGGACTCCCGGATTCCGATAAGCCCCCCGCCCGCAGACCCCGACAACCAACGGCCAGGGTTGTCGGGAAGAGGCCCTTGTCCTCATCAACATGGGGACAAGGTGCCTTGGGGTGGGGGGGCCGCGCGGCCCCCCTTCCCCAAGGCACTCCCCATGTTAAGGGCACGCGGCCTGGTACGGTTTAGGAGGGGGCGCTTGCTCGTCCCCACCCCCTTTCCTGGCCGGCCGGGTAGCGTGCTCGGATAAGGGTCTGTTATGGATCTGGGGGGGACCCCACGCCATTTTTTTGGCATAGGGGGGTTCCCCTTAAAATCCATACCAGACCTAAGGGCCTGGTATGCTCTCGGAGGGGGAACCTACATGTAAAAATCAATGCAAGTGAATGAGAGCCGTCTTAATGCACACTACTGAAGTCGCTCCATGTCAAATTTATCTAAAAAATTTGGCATGGAGTTCCCTCTTGAGAGCTGACAATTCTGTGAGAGTCGCCTCCATATAGACGGAGATCTGACTTGGAGGCGACCTCCATTGAAATCAATGGGTACCGGTCGCTACAAGTTGGATTTAAGTAGTACAGGAACCTTTTCTGAAGTCGGAGCGACTTCAGTAGTGTGCATTAAGACGGCTCTCATTCACTTGCATTGATTTTTACATGTAGCGTGACTTGAGGCGACTAGGGGCGACCTAAAGTCGGATCTGAGTTGCCCCTGTGTGAACGGACCCTAACACCCTGTCTCAAATCAATGCCAGGATCTGGATCACCTGCTCCCAGCTGCCAGAAGATCCCAGTAATTGGGCTCATCTGATGCTGACTGTTGGAAACGTATATCCCCCTTCCTTGATTTGAATCAATTCTTCAGAACTATGCAAATTGGATCCATGCATCCAATTTTCATAGCAGGAGATTGTGACCGGCTCTAACATCTTCAGAGTGTGTGTCTTTTGGTCCATTTCAGGTCCGAAGTCAGCCGAAAATTTGGGCTAAAATCGGACCTGAAACTATGAATGGAGAAGCATCGGACCTAGAGTTGCTACCTCATCCCTTTAAATCCAAACACCTTTGAATTACACAGGTTCTGAGGCTAATTAAATGCAGATAAGGCACCAAGTGAGTTTAACCACTTGACAACTGGGCACTTAAACCCCCCTTGTGACCAAACCAATTTTCAGCTTTCAGTACTCTCACAATTTGAAGAACAATTACTCAGTCATGTAATACTGTACCCAAATGATTTGTCCTTTTTTTTCATACAAATAGAGCTTTCTTTTGGTGGTATTTGATCCCCTCAGAACTTAACCGGTGCACGCCTACGGCCGCGCGCATTGGGGAAGTAAACAAGTGGACGTCCAAGAACGTCCTCCCGGAAATTAGAGTCCGTGCTGTAGCCGTCTTTTGGCTATAGCACGGGTGCCTAGTGGTTAATTACCACCTTAATCAGCCTTAATCAATTATGTGTTTGGGTTTAAAGGGATGAGGCGGCAACCTGATCTCTACTTTATTCTTTACATTGCATCTAAAACCCTGTATTCTGTTACCCCATCCCTGCTGCCCTTGTGCCCAGTCTCAGTCCTGGAAATGCCCTGTTATGTTAGCTTCCCTTCGTTTGTATATAGTGTATAATACTTAGGTTGTTGGTTTGGTTTTGCTTCACTATCATTTATTTTTCACTTTTGCTTGATTGTTGATGTTGGATTGGTGTTGAGTGCATTAATAAACTCTATTTTAAACACTTCAGCTCTGGAAGATTTGGCTGCTGAATGACTGGGCCATTTTTTGTGATTCGGCACTGCGTCGTCTCAGCTGACAATTGTACGGTCGTGCGACGCTGCACCCAAACAAAATTGACGTCCTTTTTTTTGCAACAAAAACAAATTTCTTTTGGTGGTATTTGATCGCCTTTTTATTTTTTGCGCGATAAACAAAAAAAAAGAGCGACAATTTTGAATAATAAAAAAAAAACACAATATTTTGTACTTTTTGCTATAATAAATATCCCCATTTTTTTTCTTTTTTTAAAAAAAGCTAATTTTTTCTCAGTTTAGGCCAATATGTATTAAAAAAAATATTGCAATGGGGGGCGCATGCGCGAGGCTCGACATGGCAGACGTGCTTCCATAGAGCTCCGCATTCCCCGCTGCATTACCGGATCTTTTATGCTAACCTGAACCGTAATCTTTTTACATACTGACCGGGATCGCCTCCTGATACTCCAAGGTACCTTAAGGTATGGTACTCACGGGACCTAAGGGCAAAAACAAGCCGAAACCCATCAAAGAAGCTTTGGCCCGGGCCTCCTCCAAAATGGCGGCGAAAGCCTTAGCGAAACATCACGCAGTATCTCCGGCGGCCTCGGACAGCGGAGAAGAGGAGGACACAGACTCCAATCTTGGCGGCTCCCCACCTCTACCTTCCACAGGTATGTCGCAAGCTGCTTTCTTAAAACATATGATATCTATGCTCCAGAAAGCCCTCAAGAACACTTCAGAGCAAATAACTGATAGGCCAGCGCACTGCTGATCTGGAGACGAGGGTAGACGATATGGAGCTCACCCTCCGAGATCACACACAAGACTTCTCAGTGCTCAGGGAGGAGAATGCCACCTTGCTGTCCCGTTTAGAGGATGCCGAAAACCGTTCCCGCAGGTCCAATCTGCGACTACGTGGAATCCCTGAATCAATAGACGACATACAATCGTTTACAACCGCACTGTTCCAGGAACTTCCAGGAACTTTCACCCTCTATCCCCATTGAGCGGCTTGAATTTGACAGAATTCACCGAGCCCTCACACGCCGCCAACCAGATGGTCCCCCACGAGACATCATTATAAAGTTACACTTCTTCCGAACCAAGGAACAGCTGCTTAATGCCGCCCGCCAGAAAGAAGAATTGATTTTCCAAACTCACAAGTATCAACTCTTCTCCGATTTGGCTCCTCTGACCATATCTAAGCGTCGTGCTATGAAACCCCAGCTTCAGATTCTACTGCACCACCAAATTAAGTATACCTGGAGGTTTCCCTTTGCCCTGCAATTCACTCACTTAGGCCAACAGCACGCCTGCTCTTCTCCGGAAGCCTTACAGCATCTCCTGGAATCGCTTCATTTGACCGGCTCAACCTTCGGAGACTGCACTGCCTCGGACCCCTGCCCGGTCTGCGGCTCACCCATACACAGCTACGCCCAAGCGCATCTCCCTGGACCCGGTATCGGTCCGTAAAGGAACTCCATCACGCCGGCACCAAGACCCCTTCCTTAGCCCGAAGTCTCGCATCCCACGCTGACTTGGTTCCGTGATCCCTGTTTCTTCCTCTTTCATCCGACCGATACCCTTGGTGTGCCCCCCCTGTGTCCTCGGGCTCCGGGCTCTCATAGCTATCTTGCAGCTGTATGTTACTGCACTTGACCCCAATCACCTCAGTCACTTTGTTTTACTTAAATTTTATTTTCCGTTATTGACTTTTTGTATTAAGCTGAGACCCAGGGGTTCACACCGAGGATTGGTAATTGTACCATAATTGAGGCGACCCACAAGAATGGTGTGCCCTCTATAGGGCCTTCGTTTGAGGTTCAGTCATTCCCTCTTTGTTTTTTGTTTTTTGATTCACTCAACCAGTTTCGTTGCATGCATATCTTTATATATTTTTATTTTTAAATTTTTTTCTTTATTTTTATTTCTTTATAAACCTTGTCAGCCGGAAGATCGGTGTGTGGACAGGGGGGGGGGGGGGGGGGATGGAGTGGGGTGCCCCCCCCCCTGTCATTCTCGGGCACCTTTCCTTTTTCTTTTTTTGTTCTTTTGTTTTTTTTTTGAATATTTTTATCCATGTGCCCCCGGCGGCTATTCTGCATCACACCCCCTTCCTGCATTAAGTTGCATACACAGCGATTATGCTTCGCTGTTTCTGCTTATATGTTTCTGGTAAACCGTTTTAGATTACTTTTCTAAGTTCTACTGTAACAACTTATTTGTTTGATCCGTTTGCAGTGGGGAGTTGTCACTGCTCCCCCACCTTACAGTGCTCTCCCTCTGTGGCCGTTTTTTCTTTTGTTGGCTGCAGAGATAGCGCGCTATTTAGTCGGGCTATAAAGAAGTCATTTTGTGTCTATCAATTGAAATGTCATGCCCTACGCCTATTCTTCCTTACTCTCTCCTTCTTCTCTCTGTTTCTTCTTTTCACTCTCTCCTTCTTTCTGCTTTTCTATTTTTCTTTGCTGGCCGGGTTGCCCCCAGGTGTCACCTATTATATATTAATAAGCCCCTACTTCCACTCAGATGGCCCCTCTAAACATCCTCTCCCTTAACGTTAAGGGACTAAATTCCCCAAACAAAAGAGTCAAGGCCTTTCGCACCTTTGTTTCCCTGAGGGCCGACATTGTACCCCCAAGTGTACGCCGCCTCTGCTGAATCGAAGCACAGAGGGGTCTTACTGGCCTTCCACTCCTCCTTGCCCTTTAAAGTGACCACAGAAATTAAAGATCCAGCTGGCCGTTACATCATTTTGATTGGCCTCCTGCAAGACGTGGAAACGACCTTGGTCTCTTATTATGCCCCAAATACTAACCCTCTCCCTTTCTTTTCCCACTTACTGCAGGTAATCAGAACTCATTCCAAAGGTACACTTTTCATGTGTGGTGACTCCAACCTAGTACTCCACCCACATTTGGATAGATCCCCATACTCTCCGGACCATTACTCTCCTTCCTCACAATTTCGCAGACTACTTCATCACTCCTCTCTCTTGGATACATGGAGAGAGTGTAATCCATCGAAGAAAAACTATACTTACTATTCTTACCCGCATAATTCTTTTTCTAGAATTGACCACATCCTTGTCCCAGTCGCATCCTCTCCAATCCTACAATGATCTGTTATTCACCCTATTACATGGTCAGACCACTGTGCTGTGATCACCACGGTCTCCTCGTTAATATCTCGCCCTACCACGAACACATGGTGCATGAATGAAGCCCACCTAACCAATCAGTCCTATTGTCTTGATATTCAATCTGCCCTTAATGACTATCTACTACACAATGCCACCCCCGATATATCGCCAACCCTGCTTTGGGAAGCACATAAGCCGGTAATCAGAGGCACCTGTATCTCTGTTGCCACCCACCTTAAACGCACTAAGAACTCCAAACTACATCATTTGGAATCTGACTTTCACCACCGTTTCCTGTTGTTCCAGAAGTCCCCCTCAGCCACTAATAAAAAGCTTCTAGAGAAGACCAAGCTGGAATTAGACCTTCTTTTGGCCGAATCGGCAGACAAATCTATCCGCCGGTCTGGCCACAAGATCTACACCAAGGCTAATAAGCCTGACACCTTCCTGGCACTTCGCCTCAGTAGACCAGACCATACCCACAACCCTATTAGACTTCGGCTGGCCAATGGCACACATTCCAGTAACCCTGTTAGAGTACTTTCTGAGTTTCGTAAGCGTCTTGCTGATCTATATGAAGGGAGGGGGCCTCTTCCCTCCAAGGAGGCAGAGACACTTTTTCAGGACTTACCTTTACCCAAACTGTCTGATGCCAGCCGGGAGTCTATAGATAAATCAATCACGGTCGATGAGGTTCTCGGTGCTATTAAAACTCTCAAGCCCCACAAGCGTCCTGGTCCGGATGGTCTTCCAAGCATATATTATAAGAAATTTGCAACCACCCTGGCCCCACTCCTTGCCAATTCGTATAATGCCCTGCTAAAACAACAATCCCTCGGTCGTGATACGCTGACAGCCATTATAGCCATGCTTCCTAAACCCAACACAGATCATACCCTCTGGTCCAATTATAGGCCCATTTCCCTTTTAAATTTGGACGCGAAAATCCTGGCTAAAATTCTTGCCTTGAGGCTTAACCCAATAATTGGAGGCATGATTCACAAAGACCAAGTAGGCTTTATCCCTCGTAGACAGGCCAGTGACAATATTAGTCGGGTTATTCTCTTACAACATATAGCAAAATCATGCAAGATCCCTATGCACCTTTTATCACTCAATATCAGAAAAGCCTTTGACACTGTCTCATGGCCCTATCTCCATTACATCCTGGCTCGCTGGGGCTTTGGCCCCAATTTTCTACAATGGGTGAGTGCCTTGTATGCTCACCCACAAGCCTACGTAAAATATTCTGGTTATAGTTCAGAGTGCTTCCCCATTCGGAGAGGTACGAGACAGGGTTGCCCCTTATCCCCACTAATATTTGCTTTAGTGATAGAGCCTCTTGCTGCATTAATTAGATCAAATCCAAATATCCATGGCCTAGATATAGCTTCCACATCCCATAAACTTTGCCTATTTGCCGACGACGCTCTTTTATTTATTACCTCCCCACATATTTCCCTGCCTAACCTCCACCTACTTTTAACAAAGTTTGCTAAGATCTCAGGTTTGGAGGTTAATCAGGCGAAATCCGAAGCCCTTAATGTGTCCCTCCCATTAGATGAATTGAAACTCATAAAGCATAATTTTCCCTTTCAATGGTCCTCTTCCTCAATTCCGTATTTAGGTATCAAATTGACTAGTGATCCCACTCATCTATTCCAATCTAATTACCTCCCGATGCTAAAATATTTGTCCTCCTTACTTAATACTTGGCTACCCCTCCACGTCTCCTGGCTTGGACGAATCGCAGCCGTAAAAATGTCTCTGTTACCCAAGCTTTTATATCTCTACAGAGTCCTCCCAGTTGCAATACCACCTTATTTCCACAGGGCGATCCAGAGTCGGGTGTATAAATATATCTGGGGCACTAAGACCCCCCGTATTTCTAGACCCATTTTACTTCGCAGTAAACTTAATGGGGGCTTGGGAGTCCCCAACTTTCTACATTATTATCACTCCGCCCAGCTGGCACAACTGACTCTCTATCATGCGAAGACGGAGATCCCCCTTTGGGTCGCCTTGGAGGCTATTGACTTACACCCCATCTCCATCGCCAATATTCTGTGGCTCCCTGCTTCGGCTCGAGGCTCTATCACTAATCCCTTAACCCAGCATTCCTTACTCATCTGGGACAAATTATGCAAACCTTTTAAGTTACTCACTCCACACTTACCCTTACTCTCGCTAATTGGTCAACCATTATTTTACCCAGCCTTCTCCTAACCAGTTTCTTTCCAGGCCTGGACTCATGCCGGCCTGAATCGAATACGCGATTTCATTTCCAACGGTGCCATCACACCTTTCCCAGTCCTACAGTCACAGACTCACATCTCTCCACGGGAGTGCTTTAGATACCTCCAAATCTCCCATTTTATCCAAACAATTATAGGCCCTCACAGAGTATTGAACAACCTATCCACATTCGAGAATATATGCGACTCGGACCCACATGCACCGGGCATCATTTCCAGCCTCTATGCGCATCTAATGTCCTCCCCTTCCCCACTTCCTTCATATGCTTCAGCTTGGTCCAAAGACTTATCCATTGATTGGGATGCGGGTGACTGGGCAAGGATGTGGTCAACAACTAAACTATCGTCACAGAATGTGGTGGCATTAGAAGCTAGTTACAAAGTCCTCATGAGGTGGTACCTGGTCCCAGTTAGGATTGCTAAATACATTCCAACCTATTCTCCCAACTGTTTCCGAGGGTGTGATGCAGGGGGTACCCATCTTCATATATGGTGGACATGCCCTGTGGTGGAACACTTCTGGGCTCTCATATTCCAAATGGCTTCCACCCTGTTTAACACAATCCTTGTCCCGGACCCAGCCCTTGCACTGCTTAATTTCCCCCCACACAACTTCTCTAGGGCACAATTGCATCTTTTCCTCCAGCTCACCACTGCCGCCAAGCAGACCATTGCGAAAGCCTGGAAATCCCCACTTCTGAATATTGTGGAAGTTAAAAATAGAGTCACCCAGGCTATGATACACAGTAAAATCGAAGCCACAATCTTGGATAAGATTCCTCAACACCTTAAAATTTGGCGCCCTTGGTCAGATCATTATCTCCCCCCTGATTTTGATAAAAGTCTCCTGGAACCCTGATCCTATTCCTAGTGGTGGTGGGTGGCTCCCAACTTTCCATGGTGCGTGGGGGCGGCCTAGCCAGTACCTTTTCTTTCTCTATCTTAATTGTTCTCTCCTTTTCTTCTCCTTTAGCCTCTATTCCTCTCTATCCTTAGTTCCCTCTTTCTTTTTCTTTTCTCTTTTCCCTCTTCTTGCTCTTTTCTCCCTCTTCACTGACTATTTTGAATATGGTGGCATATAATACACGTTATGTACCTGCTACTGTATCCCTACCTTTTGTGTTTGTTATAGTTTTTGGACTCACACTTACATACTTCTCCCATCAATGTTACTTGTTGATTTCTGATCCACATTGAATGGGAATCAGTTGTATAATCTATATCTATATACATGGTCATGGCTTTTTACTATTCCAATGCTCTGCTGGAATGTCTTCCTACGTTTATCACATCTGTAACTGTGCCTGTTTCTTTTTCTTGCTTGTTGTCAATAAAATATTTGAAAAGAAAAAAATATTGCAATAAGCATATATTGATTGGTTTGCGCAAAAATTATAGCGTCTACAAAATAGGGGATAGATTTACAGCATTTTTATTATTATTGTTTTTACTAGTAATGGCGGCGATCTGTGATTTTTATCGGGACTGCGACATTATGACACATTTTTGGGACCATTGGCATTTATACAGCGATCAGTGCTATAAAAATGCACTGATTCCTGTAAAAATAACACGGGAAGGGAAGGGGTTAACACTAGGGGGTGATCAAGGGGTTAACTGTGTTCCCTGTGTGTGTTTCTAACTGTAGGGGGAGGGGATTTACCTAGAGGAAATTACAGATCGTCATTCCTAGCTATTAGGAACTCACGATCTGTCACTCCTCACAGAACACACACATGTCTCTATTCTGCCTCTCGTGCCTGCGATCGCTCGTGGCCAGCAGTCATTGCGACCATTGGCCACGAGCATAGGCACCCCCCGCAGTGCAGCAGGCACGTGCGTGCACCTGCTATCCCGTTTAAAGGAGACAGCCATTTCCTGACAATTAAATGGTGTCCACTAATTCGTACCATCTGCAAATTGTTTTCCTCGGGTAGTTCCAAATATCCCACAATACAAGATAAAGGAGATAGCAGGGAAGGTGAGCTATAGTTCTCAGGCCTGGTTCACACTTAAGCAGGTTGCAGTTTTCAGGTGCATCTTGTGTTTTTCAATACATGCTTTTCATGCATAAAAGTTTATGGAACCAAAAACCAGAAAAATGTCCCTGGCCCTTTCTATAAAATGCACAGATGTGAACTTACTACAGCCATAGGAAACCATGTTAAAAGGATTGTAGTGTTTTTCAGCAAAACTGAAAAATGCATAGGTGCGAACTAGGCCTAAGGGTCTGTTCACACAAAAACAGATAGCTGCTGGGACAGTAACAAGTACAAAGAATGGCAAGAAAGCGAATAAAGGGTCTGGAGGATATTGGTTATGAGGGAAGGTTGCGAGCACTGAACTTATTCTCTCTGGAGAAGAGACGCTTGAGAGGGGATATGATTTCAATTTACAAATACCATACTGGTGACCCCACAATAGGGATAAACCTTTTTCACGGAAGGGAGTTTATTAAGACACGTGGCCACTCACTAAAATAAGAAGAAAAGAGGTTTAACCTTAAACTATGTAGAGGGTTCTTTACTGTAAGAGCAGCAAGGATGTGAAATTTCCTTCCACAGGCGGTGGTTTCAGCATGTAGCATTGATAGTTTCAAAAAACTATTAGATAAGCACCTAAACGACCACAACATACGGGATATACAATGTAATACTGACCTATAAATCACACACATAGGTTGGACTTAATGGACTTGTCTTTTTTCAACCTCACCTACTATTCAACTATGTAACTATGTAACCTGCAGCAGTTTACTGTCCGGCAGCTATCTGTTCCGCTTGCAGTGAGTAGGGGGTGGGGTGCCGTGCAATTTAGCACATCATGCAGCTCCTGTTTTTTTCTATATTTTTTTTATTTTTAAAAAATTTTATTTGAAGTGCAAAAAGTAACACTTTATTCATGTAACAGTACAGCAGTGCGCTATGCTGCTGTACAGTGGCATGTTGTACAGTGTGCTGTGATAAAATCTAGCATGTCTACATCTTGCTGTAGCTCACTGCAGTGTGAATAGTGCACACAGAAAATGATTGTTTTTCTTTGTGTCCTTACAGTGACTGGCGATCTTTCAGGGCAGAAAGGTCACCACACTAGAGTTCAGCAGAGGTTCTCTTGGACCTCTGCATTGCTTCTACACAGAAAGTGTGTCTGTTGTAGTTTCCTGCAGGTTGATTGTAGTAGGAGGGCCTGCTGGGTCTCACCCACACCTCTACTCTCTGCACAGACTATGTACAACACAGTGATGATGTCAACGCTACATTAACAAAGTAATATCTGGGCTTGCAAAGGCATTACTGCTCCCAAAGTGAATTTATATCCTCTATGGCTAATTAAGAATATATTTTAAAGGAATATTTTGTACCTGCCGTTTAGCTTTAAGATACAATACCCTTTCTATCTAAGGAAACATGATCTACACAACAAATTGGATTCATTTCAGATACAGACAAATATGGATCTGTCCAGAGTGGCATTTTTAGAATAATGGCAAAAGAAGGTTCTTAGCAGTGCCACATTGAGATGGTAATTTTATATAGTAGCAGTACTAGTCAAGTAATGTACTGTACCAATCCAATTTTGGCTTTTGTAGGTTATTCTATATAACATGTAAAACTCTAGGGACTAGAAGAACAGACTATTCTGCTGGATAACACAAACCCCACTGAGTGCTCCCTTAGCAAGCGGTACTAATGCGTCCTTGCTCCTGAGCTGGCTCTGCATGCCCACAAGACACACAGAGTGGAACTTGGCCCCGCCTACAGCTCCCTCTTCACTGGCTGTGATTTGTTTGAGCCAATGAGGAGGGAGAGAGCTGGGAGAGCCTCTGATCTCCTGCACATCTCTGGATTGAGATTGGGCTCAGGTATGTATTTAGGGTAGACTTTCAGGAGAGCAGCATTCAGAAGATTTTTTACCTTACTGCATAGAATGCAATAAGGTAAAAAAGCTTTTGACTTTTGACAACTGCTTTAAGTACTTAAAAATGTGATTATCATTGTTAAAAAGGAAAATCAAATTGAGCTCGTTGGACCCTTAATCACAAGGTGATGGCTGCAGTAGCAGCCATCAGCCTGTGTGGGTTTTGTTCAGCCGATGACCAGCTTCAAAGTGAAAGTGATGCCGCAGCTCTGTAGCTGATGATCACTGTTACACCGCTGGTGGCGCAGTGCCTCCCCTCCTCCCACTAGTGGCCCCCCTCCTCCCGTGGTTCCTGGGCTGTCCTGCACTCACCGGTGCCCAGGAACACATCCGTTGGCAGGGGGAGAGAGACTGCAGTGAGACCGAGGCAAATCAATGCCTTGATCTAACTTGCAAACAGCGAAACTGGAAGTGAAGTAACTTCCAGTTTCAGATGCACCGTTTCCTGGTCAGCACAGCCAAGGGACACTTCTAACCAACTGATCTGTGCTTGGTTAGATGCTGTGAAGGGCAGGGGAGACATTGGGGTCTATTAGACCCCTAATGTCTCCGTAAAGATTACCTGTCACCTGCCTAATGCTACCACATAGGGGTTTATTAACCCCTTGTGATAGCAATCAAGTAAAAAATTAATACAAAAAAAAAAAAAGTAAAAAAAAAAAAGATTATAATGAAATATAATTATATTATTATATTAATTATTATAAATTACATTATTATACGTTTTTTTCTTTTTTTTGCAGAAATCCCCCGTAGCCCTGCACACCTGTGCAAACATGAGCCCAGGATGTGACTGCGCATGTAAACCGCAGTCACACCATACGTGTGACATATCGTCACAATCAGAGTGAGAAGAATAATTCTAACACAAGAGTTACTAGATAACGCTAAACTGAACAGCTGTAAAGGCTTTTAAAGTGTCACCTATGGGGATTTTTGGGCACCATCGTTTTTGGCGATATTGTGGGCATGTGCAATTTTAAGACATAGAATGTTTGGTATCTATTTACTCAATGCAACCTCCTCTTTTGTATTTTAACTGAAAATGGGTATTATATGGTTTGGTTTTGCACTAATATTCATTTTATTATAATTTTGCCTGAAAATTTGCGTTTAATAAACAGTTGTGCAAATATCATGTTAAACAAAAATTTGTAACTATCACCTTTTTATTCTACAGGGCCTCTGCTTTCAGAAAAAAGTTCTGGGGGTTTAATTAATTTTATAGCCAAAAATTAAGATTTTTTATATATAGGCAAAAAATAAAACAAATTTCTATGGAGCCGAACTGGATATGCTTCATAACATAAATGTATCCCTTTGTAAAAAAAAAAAAAAAAAAAAAAAAGGCAAAGTTATGTAATTTCTTTCTCATCAGAGGGTGTATACAGCATCTATGGGTAGTTGAGATCACATAACTATGGTGTCCATCCAAGCCACGTATCTAGCACTTTCAAACATATTTGCATAGAGAACTGTGACAAGTACCAGACACAAAATTCCAACCTTGCCAAAGCACCAAAAATAGATATGAAGTATTCAACCCAACTTTCCTTAGGCATGGTGAAGTCACCAATGCCTTCACACAGTTGGCATCAGACCTATTCATCTGTTCTTTTCCTTAGCAATGTACTGGAGCAGATTTCTGATATCTGAGGAGGTGTCATTTTGTTGGACCCTTCCCTGCTATTTGATTGGGTCGGGTTTACAGAAAAGTTTCTGTCTAGCAGTCATATTCTACAGAAACATAGTGAAATTTAAGACACTTGTTTTAGTAAATGATGTGGTTGGCATGGGTTACACTAAAGAGGAAAAATTGTTTAAAATGTATATTTCAAAGACATTTATTGTTTTATCCCTGTGGCTCAGTATAGAGCTGAGTTGACCATGCTCCTCCTTTTGTCTTTGAGTAGTTGGCATTGCTCACAGAAGTGATTGGCAAGGTTGTAGCTGTGCGGAGCTTTCTTCTGTCCACCAGAAGTCAGGTTTTACTATGATGGAAGGTCATCACCCCAATTAATTACAGCACCAGTGGTTTATCTTTTAATAGTTTTAATGATGTCTGTTTTGAGCCGAGGTACTGCAGGGAGAATGAATAGGAAAGAAAAGAAAGGCAGCTATAACCTCAAAGGCAGCAGCTTCTAACAGGCACTCATTTACATACCTGGCATAAGTTTGCCTCAGTAAGAGTGATTAAATTCATTATGAGTATCCGTAGGAGACCTAAAGTATTTTTTTTTTCTCTGAAAAGGTAAAAAAGCAGTTGTGGTGCCGGAGTTCTAATTTTTATGACTAGCACATACCAGGCGCTGACTGCATTATCTCCACAGTAAAGTGCATCCAACCCCTCTACTGTGAGGTTGAATTATTAAAGTAAGGTGAGCTACAATGGTGTAAAGCTTGCCATACAAATTAAAATGTTTTCATTCACCCCGTCAGATGGACAAATTTCCTGTTGCCTCTATTGTATTCTCATAGCCAGCACTAGAATACCTGAACAGCCCCTGCCTCAGATTTTCCATCCAGCTCCTTTGTTTTTCAGTTGAAGAATATCAGGTGGGAAGGTGGCAACAGGGTCACCCACATAGCAAATGTGAAGAGAAAAAGATGTATAATCAATGTTGCCAACCCCCCCCCCCCCCCACCCCCCAAAAAAGTGAAATTTACTGTCAGGATGCCAAAATTTACAAAGGGCACCAATCTCTTTACTGGCAAGCAATAATGAAATTTACTGACACTGCAAAAAAGTACCTAAAATGGCAGTTTTCAGTGCTAAACAGTGCAAATATCAATGCTGTTTAAGTTAAACACAAGTCAAAAAACATATTTCTCTATTTATAAGGTCAGATTAATATAACCATTTACATCAGAGTTCCCGCTTACATCAAGGTCTGCAGCTCTGCCCTTTACTTCAGGTTCTGCCGTAGAGTTCCCCCTTGCACTGTAAATAGGAATCCTGCAGACTCTGATGTAAAGGGGAATGCTGGGAACTCCGATGACCAGAGACCACCTTCTGCAGAGTGAATATACTATGGTAAGGGGGGTTACTGATATAAGGGGAATCCTTTATATCAGTGCCCCTTTTACATTATTGTATTCATTCATGTCACTGACCTCCTCTCAGGTGCACTGTGCAGGGCTCATTTAGATGGCTTCAGGTTTCATAGTTAGTAAGGTTGAATAAAGACACCAGTCCATCCTGAGTGAGTGCCTACAATTGTCCCTATCCCTATACATTGCACACTCTCATTGGTCCCTAACCTCAAGGAGCCACATTCATATACTAGGGCCAATTTTGGACAGAAGCCAATTAACCTACCTGCATGTCTTTGGCTCCAGGCTCCAGGCAGGTAGTGTCCTGGTTGGGATTTGAACCAGCGACCCTTCTTGCTGCTAGGTGAGAGTGTTAATCACTATACCACTGTGCCGCCTGTTGGTGACTCTGATTTTATCCTATAGTCTCCTCTCCACAGTCCACACACATCTGACTCCCATAATCCCTATCCCAGTGGCGCTCTCACTCTTGATTCCTCTCCAGACTCCCCCTCAGAGACTTCAGACATGATAAAAGACAAGAGATGGTCAAAGATTGCAGGCATGATACAAGAGATGGTCAGAGGCTGCAGACAGGATACAGGAGGTGGTCAGATGATGCGGACACAGGAGATAGCAAGACAGATTGTATACAAGGATTTTGTACAATCTCACCACTGCCATTCTTGTCTGGTAACTGCTGCCTGTGCCTGTCTGTGGCCATCACATAAATAGCAGCAAGTCAAGCAATGGATGGATGTTGAAGGCCAGGGGTCCAGTGGTGGGACTCTCAGCCCTTGTACACACGGTCGGAGAATCTGTCGGAATGAGTCTTATCGGACCGTGTCGTCAGATAATCCGACTGTGTGTGGTATGCATCGGACTGATTCCGTCCGAATCTCCGTCCGACCCAATTTTCAAACATGTTGGAAAGATTTCCCGACCAACTGGGCCGGACGGACCTAATCCGATCATGTGTAGAGCATTTTCATCAGGCCAAGTGCCACGCATGCTCAGATCAAATTCCTACATCAAAGCTATTGGCTACTAGCCTGAATGTAGTCCCATCATAACGAAATTACGTCATCACGTTCTGAAAGATCGGATTTTTCGCCAACTTGGCCCGACCGTGTGTATGCAACAGTTTCGGACACAATCCGTCAGACTAAATCCGACGGACAAAATCCAACGGATTTGGTTGGCAGAATCTCCGACCGTGTGTACGTGGGCTAAGTTCAAGTTTGCTTGTATGCAGGCACGCCACTCTCTCACCAGCGGGCTGCAGTCAGGGAAGGGTGTGCTCAGTGATGGCCAGTGGTCAGGGCTTTGTGTGTGCGTTTACTAAAAATATGTATAAGAATACATATCGGCCTAAACTGAGGAAAAAAAAATTTTTTTTATATATTTTTGGGGGATATTTATTATAGCAAAAAGTTAAAAATAATGCGTTTTTTTTCCAAATTGTCCCTCTTTTTTGTTTATAGTGCAAAAAAAAAAAAACCTCAGAGGTGATAAAATACCACATAAGAAAGCTCTATTTGTGGGAAAAAAAGGACATCAATCTTGTTTGGGAGCCACGTCACACGACTGTACAATTGTCAGTTAAAGCGACGCACTGCCAAATCGCAAAAAGTTCTCTGGTCAGGAAGGGGGTAAATCCTTTCAGGGCTGAAGTGGTTAACATGGTTTCCTATGGAGCACGTTCTGTAGTGCAAATCTGCAAAATGCAAAAAGCACTATAAATGCATAGGTATGAATCAGCCCTAAGGGTCTAAATAGTAATTTGAGGAGTATATGTCCTGGGATTTTAGGGCCTCAAGAAATGAGACAGGTCATCAGTACATCAGGATTGATACATTTTCAGATATTTATACCATAGTTTGTAGACTTTATAGCTTTCATACAAAACAATTAGGCTGCTTTCACACTGATGTGCTTTATAGGTGCTATAGCGCCTGGATAGCGTCTGTAAAGAGCCTCTCCTCTCACTCCAGTGTGAAAGCCCGAGTGCTTTCACACTGGAGTGGTGCGCTTGCAGGACGGTAAAAAAAAAAGTCCTGCAAGCAGCATCTTTGCAGCTCTGTAGGAGCGGTGTATACAAATTAATGGGCAGCACCGCCGAACCACCGGCAAAGCGATGCTGCAGCGATGCTTTGCCTGCGGTTTTAACCCCTTTTCGGGCCACTAGTGGGGGTTAAAAGCTAACCGCTAGCAGCCGAATAGTGCCGCTAAAACTATGGTAAAGCGCCGCCGACGCCCCCCAACACCCCAATGTGAAAGCACACTTAGGCTGCTTTCACACTGAGGTGCTTGGAAACTGCCCACAAAACACTGGGAGCTTTTGCGGCGCCTTTGAGGTGCTTTTGTGGCACGTTTCAAGCACTTGAGGCCCTCTCATTTTTCTGGAGAGGGGAGCTTTATTTAGCGCTTCAAACATACTCCAAAGATGCTGCTTGCACAAGTTTTTTCACGCCCCGCCAGCGCACCGCCCTAGTGTGAAAGCATTAATTGGTTTTAACTCTTTCAGATCTGTGCTATAGCTGAATGATGGCAACAGCGCAGATCTGATTTGCCAGGAGGCTGTCAATAGATGTCCCCCCCCTTTGCACACTCGCGACGCCCCCCTGAAGGGTGCACGCAGTATGCGCTGTGATCATCCGAGTCAGTTAGACGATCCCAGCCCATTACCACGTGATCAGCTGTCAGCCAATGACAGCTGATCGCGTGATGTAAACAGAAGATCGGTGATCGTTTTTTTTTTCTTCTTACGCTGAAGCCACCATGAACTATTCAAGGAAAGTCTCTACATCTCTGTGTATCATCTGAGGCAGTTCACTTTACTGGGTATATGTAATGTGAGCAGGGCTTGAGTCCTGCGGGAACGTATGGGAACGGCATTCCTGTACTTTTTTCATAGCAGGAAAGCAGTTCCGTTTAGCAGGACTGGCCTTTGAACAGGGTCGGGTTGAGCTGGGAGGGCAGTTTGCTGCGCTGCATTACGGGAGCTGTAGTCTGGACCACGCTCAAGTTCCTGGTGGCGGTGGGTGGAGACTGGAGAGAACTGAGCAGCGCAGGAGGAAACTACAACGCCCGAGTCCCAAACACTGGCTGTGAGTGTCCCGGTGTAATGGCAAACCTCGTAGAATTGGCATGCCTGGTGTGTGATGTCACAGGTGTGCCCCATTCCACTCTCCTTCCCAATTCCTCCTGCCGCACACATCTCCACTACTACTGATACCGCCTAGCCTCCACTCTACGGGGCCACCACATGGTCAAGGAAGGAACAGCACCACACTGCTGACAGTTCACCACCTCGCTGACAGATCAGTTGAGATCTCACCAGCCCCCACTCTTCCAGGAACTGGAAATTACTGGGGGGGTGAATGGGGCAGAGGACATTACTGAGGGGGGGGGTGAAGGGGGCAGAGGACTTTTCTGGGGGGGGTGAAGGGGCATTACTGGGGGGGAGGGAGTGAAGGGGACAGAGGACATTACTGGGGGGGGAGAGAGTGAAGGATACAGAGAACACTAGGGGGCAGAGTGAGGGGGCAGAGTTCCCAGCATTCCCCTTTACATCCGAGTCTGCAGGATTCCCCCTTACACTGCAAGAGGGAATTCTGATGTAAAGGCGATATACACACATTTTGTGGGGGGTGGGGGATCTTAGGTGAGTTCCCGTACTTTTTTTTCCCAGTACTTGACCCCTGTATGTGAGGGTTTACATCCACTTGTAAACTGTGATTAGTGGTTGTCAGCTAAGGTGGCTCCAAGCATGTACTGTATACTCAAACCTACTTCTCCCTTTGCTTTACCCAGTCACTTGTTTTTGCTACTCCATATGTAAAGTACATCCAATATTTTATGTAGTGTATTATATGGAGTAAGAACAGTAAACTTTTGAGCAAAATAAAAAAATGGTGCATTAGGTTTTTTTCCCTACTTACCCACAGCAATGCAGCTTCTCATGTGACCTGTAAAGTTTTGTAAAGATTACAATGCATATACAGATGGGGAAGGAATGCAATAGCACATAAATTGCTATTTTACCTTTGGCTGACAAGAGTTATTCTCTTCTTCATTCAGCCAAAATTAAAAAATGGTAATTTATGTATACAGTATTAGTGCAATCCGCCTTCCACCTCTGTATACAATGAAAACAACACAGGTAAAGCTGTGTTCATTTTTAAAAACAACATTTTGTGTAAAGGAACCTTAAAAAAAAAAAAGAAGGATTTGTGCTAGCACATGCCCGAGAATTTCAAGTGAGCACAATGGTACATTAATGGTTTCAATATCTTGTTATTAATAGGAGATCTAACTATTTGTGGTCAATCACTTAAATGAGAATGGTTAGTATCTCAATCCTGCTACTAATATAGCTAGCAATTTAATCTCTAGGTATAGCAAATGATGACTAATTAAGTGAAACAAATGGCTCCCTATGAAGGATTGTGTGATCATGCAAAATTGATCGCTACCACGTTACCTGTGTAGCCCGCTCCATAGGGAGTCATTTGTTTAATTTATTTAACAATAAATTGCTGCACCTAGAGATTAAATATCTAACAATTTTAGTAGCAGCTTTGAGCTACTGCAATTCGCCCTTGTAACTTTAGCCTATTTAGGTGACTGCCAGCATGCAACAAAAAAAAAACTCTTAGTAGTAAGAAAATAAAATCTTCAACAATAAACTTTATGAATTAAACATTTTCAGTGTCCCTTATATTTTACAAAGAGCAGAACTCCTAGAAAACTACTAATATGCATTTAGGAAAACAATTACCATTTAGGGATTGCAAGTGTAGCCACTGAACATTTTGGGCCCTTATCCTTATATAGAACAGCCCGTAGGAAACAGACAAGAGAATGGACGGAGGGCTGACATGAATGAGGGAACAGGGGAGGATACAATGGCGGGGATTGGCTGCTTAAAAGAAGGGGGAGGAGCCGGGAGCAAGTGAAGCGCCACCGTATCCCGCCCCAGTGTCAGTCAGAAGAGGAGGCAGATCATCACGGAACATGGCCACGTCCCTGGAGGAGCTCTTTTCCAAGATGAAGGCCGCAGCGGCCGCGAACGGGGAACGATGGTTCCAGGACCAGGTAGAGTGGGTGCTGGGGGACAGAAGTGGACCGGCAGTTACGGATGGGGGGGGAACTGGCCCGGTGCGGCGATCCCACCGCCGGTTTGGTTCTCTCCAGACTCCCCCACGGCACCGAATCACCATGAAGCATGGATTTGGCCACAGGGCCCTCCCGGACAGCAGTGGTTGGGGGACATGGCAGTTATGGCAGGAGCGAGCAGGCGCATCATGGAGCCGCAGTAAAAAGGGGGAGAAGGTCGGCGACAAGGGCCCAGGAAAAGCAAAGGCCAAATCGATCAGCAGCAGGAGGAGAGGTCGGCCCAGGTGCAGCTCACTGGCATCCAGCGAGTCGTCTCCTGGAGGGCCCTTCTGCGGACCGCAGGCAGAAGCGAGGAACGTTCCTAGGGGGAGCTGTCCACGTCGGAGGAGGAGGAGCCACACGGAATCCTGGCAGAGGTGGTAACAGGAGCATCGGCTGGTGGGATCTCTTCCAGGCAGCCTGGTAAGCCCACTTCTATTTCGGGGGTTTTAGGGGAGGAGGGAGGGGAAGGGTCAGATAGCAGGTGTGGCGATAGGGCCCCCAGGGCCCTCGGGAGCGGGGGGCCCCGTCACTCCTCTCCCTCTGGCAAAGCGGTTCCTCGACCACACTACGGCGGATGGGGTTTACAGGGTTTTTTGGCAGGCCTGAGTGAGCTCGTGGGAAGGTTTGAGCCTGACAATGCCAGGACGGTCGTGCCTGGGGCAGCATGGATCGCACCGGAGGAATGGGGGTGGACAGGATCTCTGGCCAGGCCTACGAACACAGTGGTGGCCCCGACAGGTAGTGAGGGGGACACTGTGGTGGCCTCCGGTACCCCCGGGTCTATCGCAACGGGTGCGGGGGACGCTGTGGTGACGCCCATGGTGTCCCCTGTGACCGAAGGTGGGAAGGCGGGGACGTCAGGAGAGGCGGGCAAAAAGCAAGATTTGATCAGATTAGCGGATGCAGCGAGATGCAAAGTTTATGTGTGCTTTGAGGGGCCGCTGGGCGCCCATTTGAAGCACCAGGTCAGGGAGAAGATTTGGAAGGGGGAATATGTAGAGATATTTTCTCTACTACCCCTGGAAAAGTTTAATTTAGACAGAGTTAAGCCGGAAGACAACAAGAAGGAGGACAAGGAGAAGAGGAGATACAGGCTGATACCGTGGACGTTCCAGAATTGGTTGCAAGCGTTTGCGATTCTGGCTAGTGTAATCGAGGAGAAGACGCCGGAACATTGCTCTGCGCTTTTATGCTATTTGAACGTGATAGGGGAAGCACACAGAGTCTACAGGGGAGTAGCATGCCTGAGATATGACGAGCAATTTAGTCAGCAGAGGGCGATACTTCCTGCTCTCCGGTGGGATCACAAGGACATCAGCCTGTGGATGCCCTTGATGTCATCTGCGAGGGCACCTGGCCAGATTTTTCAGGGGGGGGGGGGGCGGTGGATCAGGGGCTTCCGGACAATCGGCCACAAGGAAGAAGGGAGTCTGTTGGCAATATAATGAAGGAAGTTGTAAATTTGGGGGAAGTTGCAAGTACAAGCACGAGTGTTCCGGTTGTGGGGGAGCTCACCCAGTGTCTCGGTGCTTCAAGCAGGGAAAAGGTAGGACTGGAGAGTCTGCGAACGAAAGGGACAATGCTGGTGAAGGTGGAAAGGATGCGTCCTTTTCTAGATAGATACCCGGATACAGAGGCAGCGCAGATACTGGGGCGGGGGTTTACAGAGGGGTTCCGGTTACCAGAAGTCCTAGGGGTTTCCCCTCCTATGTCCAAGAATTTGAGGTCCGCATCACAACATCTGGACGTGGTTTCAGAGAAACTGCAGAAGGAGGTGTCATTGGGGCGCATGGTGGGCCAGTTTGCGGAGAAGCCGATGCCAGATTTAGTGGTTTCGTCTTTGGGGGTGGTACCAAAGAAGGAACCACTGAAATATCAGTTTCTTACTCAAAAGGAGGGTCAATCAATGATGCCATTGATCCACGGATATGTGCGGTGTCATACAGTAGGTGCTGCCGATATTGTGTTTTCAGCGCGATCCTGTCACACTGGTTCCCGGCGACAGGCTTCTCTAATCAGTGTGATCCCGTCGCGCTGGTTCTCACGCTGGCTGCAATAGGAAAATGTAATTTTCCTATAGTAGCGAGTGAGAGAGATTTGCGACAATGTCGCCTCACTAATGAAACCTGCATGCCTTCGGGGGGCATACCAGGCCCTTAGGTCTGGTAGGGATTTTAAGGGGAAGCCCCTACACCGAAAAAAATGGTGTGAGCCCCCCCAAAATCCATACCGTACCAGGCCGCGTGCCCTCAACATGGGGGGTGGGTGCTTTGGGGGAAGGTGGGCGCCCTGCACTCGCCAATAAAATCAACGAGATTGACACAATATCGCGGTCACCTACTGTACACCTCTTTTGATGCGGCGGTGTTTTGGGTAAGGCGATATGGCCAAGGGGCGAAGATGGCCAAAACGGACATTGAAGCAGCATTCCGTCTCCTTCCTGTCCACCCTGATAGTTTTCATTTGCTGGGCTGCCATTGGCAGGATGTTTACTACGTGGATAAGTGTTTATCCATGGGTAGGGTCGAGTCTCCGAGACACTTTGTGAGGTTGTCGAAGGATCATAGAGAGGATCTGCGGATATGGCACGTGTTTCTGGAACGCTTTAATGGTAGGTCCCTGTGGATGTCCGGGCCGGTGAGTAACTTCGACTTGGAGTTATACACAGACACGGCTGGTTCCACAGGGTTTGGGGCTTTTTCCAAGGTAAAAGGAGTGCGAGCCCGTGGCCTGACTCCTGGAAAACGATCCAGTAGCACCATATTAAAAAATATGGTGCTACTGGAGCTCTTTCCGGTGGTACTAGCAGTGGAACTAGGGGGGAATCCTTCAGGGATCTGAAGGTACGATTTCATGGGAACAATCTGGGTGTGGTCCAAGTCATCAACAGTGCATCAGCGGCATCTCCTCCGGTGGTGCGATTGCTGAGACATTTGGTTTTCAGGTGCATGTAGTTGAACATTTTTATACATGCGGTGCATTTGCCGGGAGTTGAAAATGTTATTGCTGACGCACTGTCTCTCTTTCAGCGGGACAGGTTCCGGAAATTGGAACCTGCGACGGACATGCATGGGGTCCCCCGTCCATCAGGACTGTAGAAGATTGCCTTGGACTTGTCTCCGGATGGATCAGACGGTTGGTGAGTGAGGCTACTTGGACGGCATACAGGAAAGTATGGGCAGAATGGGAATCCTTAGGGACAATTGTGGGGGCGGGCCTGTCAGAGCATAGGCTGATGGTGATCTATTTTGTATCTTGGAACCTGGAAACAGGGATATCGGTTTCAGGGCTGGGAAAGAAATTGGCCGATCTGGCCTTTTGGTTTAAATTGCATGGCGAACAGGATTTCACAAAGGATTTTTGGGTGAAGCAGGCAGTTAAGGGCTATAGGAGAGGTAGGCAGGTCAAGGACGAAAGACGGCTGGTGTCGTTTGAGCTCCTGGGAAGACTGTTTGAGCATTTACGGGTGGTTTGCCTATCACAGTACGAGAGGATTTTGTTTCAAACTGCTTTTGCATGGGCATTTTTTGGGGCATTCAGGATTGGGGAACTGGTTAGTCCTTCCAAGAAGAGCAGAGGGGGTTTAGGGTTTGAGGAGGTTAGATGTGGTGAAGACAGGTTGGCCATATGGGCGCGCAGGTCAAAGATGGATCAGGAAGGGAGAGGCAAGGAGGTGGTGGTCGGATTCTCCGATGTGCTGGTTCTTATAGTGCAATTTCTTGGCGGTTTGTCTGGAGGTGAAGTGCCTGCTGCTGGTACATCGGAATGGGGAGCCGTTATCAAGATTTCAGTTTATAGCAGTTTTCCAGAAATGCTTGAAGGTCCTGGGACTGGAGGGTATGACATTTTCCTCACACTCATTCAGGATAGGCGTGGCGACAGAAGCAGTCCAGTGGGGGTTAGACGAGGAGTCGGTGAAGCGGATTGGTAGGTGGGAGTCCAGAAGGTTTAGATCATATGTTCGGCCAGAACTTATGGATGTATAGGGTACTTGGTGGAAGGGTTGTGTGGCATGGGTTTGTGTGGAAGGATGTTCAGATACTGTTATTTGGGTTTTCTTTTCTTTTCTTTCAGGTGCTTCACCAGGGCTGGTCTGGATAATGGGGCACTCATATGTCTGCTGGGGTGCTAGGAGGGATGATGTCAGGCCCGATGGAAGACATCTTGGTATTTCTAGATGGGAGGCATTAAATGGCTGGGTTTCTTGGGTTTCCCTGGGATGCTTTGGAGCAGATTGGTGCCGACAGTGCACCGTTTTGCGCTTTTTGACAGGCCCCCGGAGGTACTGGTGCTACATGTGGGAGGCAATGATCTTGGTCTTAGGACTAAGCTGGATATTACGCGGGATATCAAATATGATTTCCTTCGTCTTCGTTCAGCTTTCCCACATATGTTAATAGTGTGGTTGGACATGATTGCCAGGACCACGTGGTGTTGGGCAAGGTCGGTTGACAGGATCAATAAGGCAAGAAGGAAAGTCAACCAGGAGGTCAGTAGGTTTGTGATGAAGAATGGGGGGCTGGCCGTTAGATATATGGAGCTGGAAGTAGACACCTGGCGTTACCTGCGAGATGACGGTGTCCACCTTAATGCAGTGGGGATAGACATGTGGGCCATAGGCATACAGGACGGCATTGAGAAAGCGTTGAGGGTGTGGAGGTGCTCTCAAGGATAAGGTTTTACTCTTGTTTGCTATGGCGGGTGTTGGTCGTTGCAGGGGAAGGAAGATACCCCCTCCCCACAGAGAAGGTGATGCGGAACCCATTGGAGATATGGGCTCGTTGGTGATATTCCACATAATGATTTATATGGAATCTGGTGAAAGGGTGCACTGTGGTCAATAGTTGGTTGTCTCTGAGCTAGTATGTCAGCTTGAGGCCTAGTTTACAGTTAATAGGACCGCAGTGTATGGTTGATCGTTTACGTTAATGGGGTGGGGGGGGTATGTCCTGCAGAAGACCAACGCAATGTTTTATTTTTATATGTTAAATTTATTGGTTATTAATAAAGGGGCTGCTATGACCACTAATTACTTCAATAAGGTGTGGTCTCCTTTAATGGGAAAGGGGGAAAGGTGTGGAGTGGGTGGCTGGTCAGTAGTAACAGACATCTGTTATACCAGGGATATGCAATTAGCGGACCTCCAGCTGTTGCAGTCCCATGAGGCATAGCAAGACGCTGACAGCCACAAGCATGACACCCAGAGGCATGATGGGACTTGTAGTTTTTCAACAGCTGGAGGTCCGCTAATTGCAGATCACCGTGTTATACTATAGTCATGATACTTGGTAATGCATTATTCATTTTGAATGGCTCCCCAATGCACTAAAGCAGCACACCTACTGTATATTGCAGAGCACCACAACACACCTGTGTTGCATCACCCCATTACACACCTATGATTCAGCATGCCAAACGACCTGGTAGTAAATGTAAATAAGCCCATAAAACAGATACTAATGGGTTTAAAATGAAAATAAATAACTAAGGGGTAAATTCACTAATGTCTACTTCATGCGATAATGTGGCCACATGACTCATTTGCATAAATTATCGCATGAGGTAAATAAAGTCTAATTCACAAGCGGGTTTTGCTGGCGGTACCACAATTGGTATTTGTCAGTGTGGGAGTCTGGGATTTTTACAAATAGCTGGATGCTAAGGAGCAGGCTGGGAAGCTGGCCGCCACGTCCTTAACCACTTTCAGACCGGACCATTTTGCTGGTAAATGACCAGAGGTCTTTTTACACTTTGGCACTGCGCTGCTTTAACTGGTAATTGCGCGGTCATGCAATGTTGTACCCAAACAAAATTTGCGTCCTTTTCTTCCCACAAATAGTGCTTTCTTTTGATGGTATTTGATTGCCTCTGCGATTTTTATTTTTTGCGATATAAACGTAAAAAGACCGCAAATTTTGAAAAAAAATGATATTTTCTACTTTTTGTTATTAGAAAAATCCAATAAACTCAATTTTAGTCATACATTTAGGCCAAAATGTATTCAGCCACATGTCTTTGGTAAAAAAAAAAGTCAATAATTGTATATTTATTGGTTTGCGCAAAAGTTGTCACATCTACAAACTAAGGTACGTTTTCTGGAATTTACGCAGCTTTTAGTTTACGACTGCCTATCTCATTTCTTGAGGTGCTAAATTGGCAGGGCAGTACAAAACCCCCCCAAATGACCCCATTTTGGAAAGTAGACCCCCTAAGGAAATTGATAAGAGGCATGTTGAGCCCATTGAATATTTTATTTTTTTGCCTCAAGCGATTGAATAATGACAAAAAAAAAATATTATTTTTTTTTTTTTTACACAAAGTTGTCACTAAATGATATATTGCTCACACATGCTATGGGCATATGTGAAATGACACCCCAAAATAAATTCTGCTGCTTCTCCTGAGTACGGGGATACCACATATGTGGGACTTTTTGGGAGCCTAGCCGCGTACGGGGCCCCGAAAACCAAGCACCGCCTTCAGGCTTTCTAAGGGCGTAAATTTTTGAGTTCACTTCTCACTACCTATTACAGTTTTGAAGGCCATAAAATGCCAAGATGGCACAAAACCCCCACAAATGACCCCATTTTAGAAAGTAGACACCCCAAGCTATTTGCTGAGAGGCATGTTGAGTTCATGGAATATTTTATATTTTGCCACAAGTTGCGGGAAAATTACAAACTTTTTTTTTTTTTTTCACAAAGTTGTCACTAAATGATATATTGCTCATGCATGCCATGGGCATATGTGAAATGACACCCCAAAATTAATTCTGCTGCTTCTCCTGAGTACGGGGATACCACATATGTGGGACTTTTTGGGAGCCTAGCCGCGTACGGGGCCCCGAAAACCAAGCACCGCCTTCAGGCTTTCTAAGGGCGTAAATTTTTGAGTTCACTTCTCACTACCTATTACAGTTTTGAAGGCCATAAAATGCCAAGATGGCACAAAACCCCCACAAATGACCCCATTTTAGAAAGTAGACACCCCAAGCTATTTGCTGAGAGGCATGTTGAGTCCATGGAATATTTTATATTTTGCCACAAGTTGCGGGAAAATTACAAACTTTTTTTTTTTTTTTTTTTTTTCACAAAGTTGTCACTAAATGATATATTGCTCACGCATGCCATGGGCATATGTGAAATAACACCCCAAAATAAATTCTGCTGCTTCTCCTGAGTACGGGGATACCACATATGTGGGACTTTTTGGGAGCCTAGCCGCGTACGGGGCCCCGAAAACTAAGCACCGCCTTCAGGCTTTCTAAGGGCGTTACAGTTTTGAAGGCCATAAAATGCCAAGATGGCACAAACCCCCCCCCCCCCAAATGACCCCATTTTGGAAAGTAGACACCCCTAAATTTAGGGGTACACTAGTGAGACTAGGTAATAAATGGCGGGTGCCCTGAAACTATAAAAAAAATAACTAACCAACCAGCGTCACCTGTAACAGTTATATGGTGATCACTGGTGAAAGGGTTAACTAGGGGGCAATCAGGGGGCTTTATGCGGTAGTATATGGGGGTCCCTGGCGCTATAAAAAGCTGCGGCGAACCTAAATACCTACCTGCCTAACTAGCGTCACCTGTGACACTAATACAGCGATCAGAAAAACGATCGCTTATTAGGCTGGGTTCACACTGGAGCGATGCGGGAACGCCACGAATGCGCGGCGGGTTCCCGCATCGCATGCCTCCCGGCGGCAGTTCACACTGCCCTATGCGAACTGCTGGGAGTGTCAGTGAAATGTTAATGACACCCCCAGATCAGTTCGCATATCGCAGTGCGATCTGCAAACTTGGATCGCATGGTGTGAACACCCATGCGATCCAATTCTGCTGCGGACCAAAAAAAGGGTCCCGTGCGAGTTTGCGGCGGGTGCGGCGGGTGCGACACGAATTCAGCCATACTATCTGTATAGCTGAACTCGAATCGCACAGAGATCGGATGTGATTTGCACTGCAGTGCGGTGCGAATCACATCCGTTCTCATAAACCGCTGCAATGTGAACCCAGCCTTAGTGACACTGGCGACGGGGGGTGATCACGGGGTTAAACCTTTATTGGGGGGGTTAGGGGGTACCTTAGAACTAAAGGGGGCTAACCCTAACTGCCCTAACAGTTATTAGTCACAAATGACACCCGCCGGGTGATCAGGGGGTTAAACCTTTATTAGGTAATAAATGGCGGGTGCCCTGAAACTATAAAAAAATAACTAACCAACCAGCGTCACCTGTAACAGTTATATGGTGATCACTGGTGAAAGGGTTAACTAGGGGGCAATCAGGGGGCTTTATGCGGTAGTATATGGGGGTCCCTGGCGCTATAAAAAGCTGCGGCGAACCTAAATACCTACCTGCCTAACTAGCGTCACCTGTG
The DNA here is from genome assembly GCF_037356315.1 of Lithobates pipiens. Taxonomy (NCBI): domain Eukaryota; kingdom Metazoa; phylum Chordata; class Amphibia; order Anura; family Ranidae; genus Lithobates; species Lithobates pipiens. The sequence continues at coordinate 297,741,581 of NW_027507764.1, forward strand.
ACACTAATACGGCGATCAGAAAAATGATCGCTTATTAGGCTGGGTTCACACTGGAGCGATGCGGAAACGCCACGAATCCGCGGCGGGTTCCCGCATCGCATGCCTCCCGGCGGCAGTTCACACTGCCCTATGCGAACTGCTGGGAGTGTCAGTGAAATGTTACTGACACCCCCAGATCAGTTCGCATATCGCAGTGCGATCTGCAAACTCGGATCGCATGGTGTGAACACCCATGCGATCCGATTCTGCTGCGGGCCAAAAAAAGGGTCCCGTGCGAATTTGCGGCGGGTGCGGCGGGTGTGGCGGGTGCGGCGAATGGCTGAACTCGAATCGCACAGAGATCGGATGTGATTTGCACTGCAGTGCGGTGCGAATCACATCCGTTCTCATAAACCGCTGCAATGTGAACCCAGCCTTAGTGACACTGGCGACGGGGGGTGATCACGGGGTTAAACCTTTATTGGGGGGGTTAGGGGGGTACATTAGAACTAAAGGGGGCTAACCCTAACTGCCCTAACAGTTATTACAGTCACAAATGACACCAATGCAAAAAAAAATAAAAAAAAATGACATTGGTGTCACTGTGACTGGGGGGCAGGGGTAATTGGGGGGGTGATCGGGGGGTAAAGGGGGGGTGTGAGTGTGCCTGGCATGTTCTACTGTGTGTGTAGAGTGTTGGTGCAACTCACCGATCCGCTCTCCTCCGTGTCGGAACGAAAAATACCGACACGGAGGAGAGAATACATCACTTCCTCTCCTGTGTTTACATTACAGGAGAGGAAGTGATGTCACGGGGGATTTCTATTCGTCGGGAGCGATCGCGAGGGGGTGGCCATGAATGAATGGCCGCCCCCTCGTCCCGGATCGCTCCCGGACGAAAACCGACCGCCGCAGGCACCGGGCGGGGGCCCGATCGGGCCCCCGACCCGCGGGAAGGCAGGGACGTACAGGTACGCCCATATGCCTGCCCGTGCCATGCTGTCGACGTACATCGTCGTGCGGCGGTCGGCAACTGGTTAACAACTGATGACTCATCAGCTGTCAGCAGGTTCCCAAAATTGAAAAAATACATGATGGCAATAAAAAAACAAAACAAAAAAAAAACACAGCATGCCCCTCCCATGCATTTTGAGGGGAACCCCACACCAAAATTAAAATTGGCAGCAATTTAAATGCCATTTCATTCTTATTTTTTATTTTTTTTAAGAAAGTAAATTTTTGCTGCGGCATGTTCTATACATGCTACAGATATGCATGGGGGAGGGAGCACACTGTTTTTTTTCAGACTTTTTAATTGGCGGCATGTTTTTTTTACATTCAGCTATCAGCTGTAGTTACCGATAAAGCAAACGAATACCACATTTGCTATTTAACACAAAATACCTAGTGAATTGCACATTCAAATCTGATTTACCGCAAACGTTATTTTACTGCATTTTTTTGGCGGTTATTTAGCTCTTGGTGAATCCCCCTTCCCCTGAATGTCCCCTAGGAGGGGAGAGAGAGTACTGGGCATGAATGTCAGATTCTGACCAGGTTTCCTGGTAACTTCCTGTAATATATTTTACTATTGCTACATAATATGTATGCCAATTACAGGTAGCTGTAGAATATCCAATTAATATTCTATTTCAATGTAGAAGTGTAACCACAGACATTATCTGACAGACAACAAAGGCTACTTTGCTCACAGAATATACTACAGCTCAGATTTAAAATATCATGCAAAGCTAAAAGTCATTTAAATCCCTATGCGAACCATTTTTTAAATGACCACTGACATAGTTACCGCTGCAATTTTATTACGATAAAATAATAAAGCATTCTTACAGTGCAAGCTCTACATTGCAGTAAACAACTTATTGCACCCCAGGGATCAAATTATCTAAAGCTGCACTGGTAGATTTTGCATTCTAAATTTAGGTCTGGACCAAATAACAAACTACAAGCAAAGCAAAGCGTTTATTTTCAAATGCCTCAGCGCTGGTGAGATATAGAGAATACTGTGATTTGGAACCAAACATACCCCGGGTATACTGGGAGCAAAGAGGGTACCTCCAGAGACAGGGAGCAGGCTTATATTCACCCCAGGAGTCCATGGCTATAATGGGAAGTGAGAACAAATATAGGCGCCAGTCACTTTAGGTAGTTTTCAATGCTTTAATGAAGAACTTGAAAGACGTAGTAGTAAAGCGGTTGAGGGAGAGTTGCAGATACCTTTTGTAGCAGATCACTTACAGACTCTTCAGGATAAAGGACAAAACAGCTTTCTCTTAGCAGAATCTTGTATAACTGGATAGGCCTCTGCCACAGACCTAACAAACAGTACGATGTCTGGATAAGCCTCTCACAGGACTTAGCAGCCAACAGATACCTGGATAAGTCACTCTCACAAACCTAGCAGCCAGGAATATATTACTTTGATTAAATTGTAGAACAGAATCACAGTACCAGAACCTTTAAGCCGACCCGGCAGTACTGTGAGGGTAGGTTAGATGTAGGTGCATCCTCCAAGTAAGTCACCAGGTCCTTCTGAGAGACCAGCCTTCATCCTGGCTCTCTCCAACAAGGGTTCTCCCCTGGATCCCCTCAGCTTGGCTTGGCTTCTTCCAAACAGGTAAGACAGCCTAAGGACCACCTCAGAAGTAGTAGGCCCCCAGACAGGCTTCTGGGCCTACTTGCACAGCTTGCTGCAGCGTAGCCTCCGAGCCTGGAGGGCCACAAGGTCAGGACTGATTAGAGCACATGGCATCTGTTCCATAAATACCCCCTCCCAGAATGCACAGCGGCAGGTACCTCCTACTGGGCTGTTTCAGGAAAAAGAATATTCATTACAGCTTGTTATTCTCACGCTACCCTTTGGTATCAGTGACACCTACTGACAACAGTGGGAAATGCAGTCAAATTCAGGACAGAATCAATCAACTATATACAATCAATCTGAGCTGGTTACAGCTCAGCCAGAAACTAAATTTACAATATAGCCCCATTTTTGGAAACAGGGGCTACACATATATCAGTATACCATCTAAACGTTGTTTATGTAAAAAACTGATAGGTGTTGTTGCCCTTTAAAATTGCAATTGATCAGAAAAATGCTTCTGCCTGTAGTGCATAAGTATCCAAGATAATTTATACCAAATATGGAGTGAATTGCCTGCCAAGTCATTCCCCCCGGTAAGATACAAAGCATCTTTAGATAGCATGGGTGCTCAACCTGTGGCCCTCCAGCTGTTGCAGAAGTCCTATCATGCCTCTGCCATTGGGAGTCATGCTTGTAACTGTCAGCTTTGCAATGCCTCATGGGACAGTTCTGCAACATCTGGAGGGCCACAGGTTGAGCACTCATGAATTGTAAAGTGAGGGTGGTGTATGAGGTTTTTATTCTCTTCAATACAATAGGATAGCCAAGCAATGCAATTTAAATGCCAAAGAAGGGTGAAAGGCTTTATTTTTGGTATTGTGTGTTCGTCAATGGAAGTTGGGGGGGAGCGGGGATTGGGGGGGGGGGGGGGGAGTTGGAGCCTCTTACTCATATGTGATATAATTGGCAGCACTTGTAGCCAGATCTTCTATTTCAGATCAAATGCTGCAGAATACAAAAAAAATGATGCAAGTGATTACGGTACAAAATACATAATATTGCACAAAGTACTCTATATCTTTTACATTTGTTTTCTCCATAATAAACAAAATAGCAGCAAACGTCTCTCAAACTCTGTTTATTTAAGTGCACCGTTATTAGGATTCTAATATAAACTCATTAGCAGTGTCACTTAAATTATATGCCTCTTTATTCACTCGAGATTCGAGGCTTTATCTGCAACCCCCTGGCTTTCTAATACCCTTGGAAATAGCTGTATCCAATGCTGAAAAGTGGCAGCTCACATTTAATTGCACACATCACCTTGCTTACGGTAAAAGCAGAATAGGTAGAAAGTATTCAAAATTAGACTTGGATGTCTTTCAGTAGTTGTCATAGCAACTGACACATACCCTGTGTTTGTTCTGAAATTACCTATCAAAGCACAGCTGTAAGTGTTGAACTTTTCATGTATTTCTGCACTGCGCAGTAAAAAAATGTTGCATCACACTACTGTGATGGAACGCATAATTAATGTATTGTGTCAATTCTTGTTACTACCATTCAAAAACGAAAGTCGTTTCTGATCAGTAAAATTATTATATACTGTATGGCAGACATCACACATAATTGGGGGCTTGTATGTGCAGAGAGTACCAATTTGGTGGCTACAGGTTAGTAACATTTAGGAAAAAACTGCCAGGAATCTAACTGATTGACCTCTGGGATCTGGTAGGTAATCAATCACACCAAAATGTTTAACTCTATGGGCTTTTTTACAGCTAAACCTCAGGATACACAGCAAGAGGGTTTTCAATTGGCCATAGTCAGCTTTACTGCACCCAGAGTCAGGTACAAAATAAGCAGCTTGTGCACATCATAGTTGTAGCACTAACGAAGGAGCGGCTGATTTTATTGGGCTTACCATTACCTTCTTCACCTCGTATGCGTCTAGGGGTTTCCCGAGGTAAATGGCCCAAAAACTGCAGAGACTGACGACAGATCCACTTAAAGGGATTTTTATTTGCAAAAAGTAGTTAACAACACATTCTCTCAGTATAGGATCAGAGGGTTTAAGTGAAAAGTCCAGGTACTCTTAATGTTAAATTCAGTATGAAACAGTCTCTCACTTTGAATAAATCCAGAGAATAGTCATCTACAACTGGATCCTCACCCTAATTGGATAGTCCTTCTCTCACCAGCTAGCAGCCAACAGGGTGCTTGAGTCAGGAATAAGTATCTGCCACAGACTTTGCTATAGAACATGTGAAACTTGAAAGCTTGTAGAACACTCGTGTGGTACCAGTATCGCCAGTCCGGCGATACCGCACGAGATTGGATTCACTTAGGTCCTTCAACTTGTCCAGGCTCTTGTTGAGAAGCCAACCCTTGCGTGGCCTTCTCCCGAGGAGTCCTCCCCTGGATAACTTCACAGTTGCTGGACCTCTCCAGTAACCGAGACAGCACTGGACCATATCCGAATCCTCCTTTCAGTTTCCTCGCCTCGGGCTAGCCAGCCCCGAGATGTAAAGTCGAGTGGATCCACACCCCAGGCCATGGATGTCCTGGGAGCCAGTCAGGAGGACCAGGACCATGCAGTCAGAATATACTTCTGGACCGGAAACCCGAAACACGTGACATCCGCACCTTAAGTACCCCCTCCCAGAAAGCACAGCAAGAGCTACACTCCCACTGGGCTGGTTCCAAGTGAGAATAACCTTAATGCACCCAACTAGACTGTGTTTAAATGCCTGCCAAAAGTGACAGCACCCCCCATGGCCAGGCAGAACACCCTGCAGTCCAGTCAGACTGATGCTGAGGTCAAACATTTAGAACAATAAGACCCAAACCAAACTGCGGTTTTAAGGGTAACATTCAATTGTATAAACATATAGCGCATGCTCTTCAGGAGCCTGCGCTACATATTATAACAAACATAATATTAAAATCTAGCCTGTCTGACTCAAGCTACAAATTAAAGGCCAAGTACACCTTTAACAAAAAATAAAATAAATGCACATATTATTGCAAGTAAAAAAATGTGCAATTATAATTTTTTTCTACAGGAGCCTGCAGCCACCATCAGTGGATCACAGGTGCAAGGTTAGGATCCTGCACACTCTCCCTCCAGCTTTCTGTTTGTACCTCTGTAAGGGCTTTACGTCAAATGCCCTGTACACGCAGTTGGACTTTCCGATGACAAAATCCATCAGATTTTTTCAGACGGATTTTGGAATTTAAACAATCAGATTTTGTTGTCGGAAAATTTTAGATAAAGCTTTCAAATTTTGTGTGTCGGTAATTCCGACGAAAAAAATCAGATAGAGCCAACACACGATCGGATTTTCCAACAACACGATCCGATCGCACATTTTCAGTTGAAAAGTCCGACTGTGTATACGGGGCATTAGAGGGCTTTCACACTGCAGCATCGTGATATTAGCATTAAGACACCACTCGTGTTTGCGGTGCTTTAGCAGTGTTTTAGCTGTGCTTTTGCTGCGCTTTTAAGGCTGTCCATTCAGTGCAATAGGCAGGGGCATTTTGGGTGCGCTAAATACAGTACTCCCAAGCCGCTTCAAAGATGCTGCTTGCATGGCGTTTCCTAATGTCCCGCAAGCGCACTGCCCCAGTGTGAATGCACTCACTGCACAGAATGGGAGGCAGTTTGAGGTGCTTTTTAGAGGCTATTTCAAGCGCTAAAACACCTGAAAACTGCCTCAGTTAAAATGGTGTGAACCCAGCCTAATAGCCGGAGGGAGTGTGAATGGACTACAAGCATGCTGCTCAGAACACTCACAGTCCATTGACACTACAAGTTCTTCTGCCACAGTGGAAGATGGGACTTGTAGTTTATTCCTTCAAAGATCCCTATGAGTGAATGAATTATGTGGTGAAGCCCATCACAACTGCACAGATTTTAAAATGGGACAGTGGCTGTGGGGGAGAGGAACCCCATTGTCAGAAGGAATGGGGGGAGGAGTGGGTGCTAAACAAGTTACGTTACACCCTAAATCAGTGCTGTCTTCATTAGTGGGCACACCTGGGCACTGCCCAGGGGCCCCTGCACTTTCCCCAAAACAGCTGGTCCTTGAGCCCACGCAGCCCGAAAACTGGGGGCCCCATGATGGCACTGAGAGTGATGGATACATAGGGGAGGCAGCTTGGCAGTGGTGCGCTGTGCTGTGCAGAACGATACCTATTTTTTTACAGCCAGCAGTGAGGGGCAGGGCCAGAGCACCAGTGATGCTCTGACCCCGCCCCTTGCAGCTTGAATGCTCGGGACTCCAAAGACTTGCAGGGTAGGAGCTGCTGAGTCGGTAGCACTGAGAGCCCACCGGTGAAAGTAGCATGGTGGAAGGTGTCTTGGTGAGCCCAGCTGTCCAGCACTATCTGTTTGCACTGAAGAGCTTGGAATGGCCGGAGTATTGCTCCCTGCTCTGCCCCTTTTTCTGCCTCCTTGATTGGTATAGGTGAGTCCAGTGCGGGGGGTGGGCACATAGCCAAAAGTTTACATGCACTGTATCTCCACTGGAAAAGGGGGTACTACGTGGATGGAATAATGATGCTGGGGGATATCAAGGATGTATAGGGGAAAACAATGCTGAGGGGGGATCTGTGGTGTATAGGGGGTAGCAATGCTTGGGCTATAGTGCTAGAGTTATCAGGGATGTAGAGAGGCCACAGTGTAGAGGTATTAGGGATATAGTGGGGTCACAATATAAGGGTATAGTATGGTAAAAGTGTGGGGGGATATCTAGTGTGCAGGGGGGAGTTCTAGGGTGTAGAGGGGTCAGGGCAGGGTGCTGGGGGGACATCTGGGGTGTAGAGGGGTCAGAGTGCTGGAGGGATATCTAAGGTGTAGAGGGGTCAGAGTGTTGGGGGATATCTGGGGTGTAGAGGGGTCAGAGTGCTGGGGGAATATCTGGGGTGTAGAGGGGTCACAGTGTTGAGGGGTATCTGGGGTGTAGAGGGGTCAGAGTCCTGGAGGGATATCTGGGGTGTAGAGGGGCCAGAGTGCTGGGGGGATATCTGGTGTGTAGAGGGGTCACAGTGATGGGGGATATCTGCGGTGTAGGGGGGTCACAGTGTTGGGGGGATATCTGGGGTGTAGAAGGATCAGAATGCTGGGGGATATCTGGGGTGTAGGGGGGTAGGAGTCCTGAGGGGATATCTGGGGTGTAGAGGGGTCAAAATGCTGGGGGGATATCTGGGGTGCAGAGGGGCCATAGTGCTGGGGAGGTATCAATCTAGCAGATATATTATATGCACAGGACAGCGTTTTTATTTTATGTATGTAGTATTTTCCCACTGTTTCTTTGCTGTACAGAATTATTGATCATGTACTTAATGCGGAGCTCCACCCAAAAGGGGAAGCTCCGCTTGTCTGTCTCCTACTTACTTGATGTCTGTTTACCTGCACTGTCTCCATTGTAGGGGCCCCATAGCATAACTTTGCCCAGGGGCCCATGATGCTATGAAGACGGCCTTTCCCTAAATATAGGTATAACATGTAAAATGTTCAAAAAGGAGAACTTATCCTTTTAAAATGTCTTTCTAGCAAGCAAGGCAATGATCCCTACTTGTGGAGCTGACGCCACAGAGGGGGAGATTCACTAAAACTGGTGCACGCAGAATCTGGTGCAGCTGCCTGTGCATAGTAACCAATCAGCTTCCAGGTTTTATTGCCAAAGCTTAATTGAACAAGCTGAAACTAGAATCTGATTGGTTTCTATGATAAACTGCTGCACCAGATTCTTTGTAGCAAAGCATGCATAAACACTTAGGCCCCATTCACACCTGAGCGCTTTGTAGCTTGAAGCCTGAAGCTACAAAACGCTGGAGGGGAAAAAAATCAGTTCTTCTCTATGGTTCACATCTCTACTCCAAAATGCCTGAAGTTAGAAGCTCCAAAACGCCTGCAGCTCAAACAAGTTCTGGAACTTTCTTAAGGCAGATTACAGGCGTTTTTCTGCTTTTTACAATGGTGACCTTTTGACGTGTAAAAATCGAAGTAAAAATGTGTCAAAATCACATCAAAATGCACGACTTTCTGCCTGAAAATGCTACACTGAAGTGTGAGTAGGGCCTTAGAGGTAAAAGTGGAAAAGTCTCAAGGGTTCTACATTATACCTCTGAAGTAGAAACTGTGCTTGTTTAAAGACTGGGGCTGCTGACTGCTAGCATGATTCTTGGGGTGTTGCTTGAGCTGTCAGCTTGGATCTTGGTTAAGGTTACCATCTGTCCCTGTTTTCTGGGTCCTGTCCCTGGGAAACAGGCTCCAATACATCACACTGAGCGGTAGTGTAGAGTGTGATGGGTGTGCAGGCTATGGGACAGGAAGCACAACCTATTTCAACATATTAAATTATATAAAAGATATAACTCTGGACACAGTTTTTTATTGTGGATTTAATTTGCCACGGCCCTTTATCACAGGTAATAAAAATGTTTTAACAGCATAAAATGTAATACTGATCTTTAAAATTCATACCAACTGCATATTTAGCTCAGCTATTACTAGCTCAAGCAATTAAACATTACAACACAAAGTCCCATTTCACAAGAAATGGACAAAACCTCATAACATGGGAGCTTTTAGTAATGATGCATTTTCTTTCTTTTATAGGTACTGATTCGTGCCGGGACTGTTGAAGACCACCTTTAACTAATCACAAGTACCACTGACATCCAAATAAATTGTATACATATATTTTTTTTATTTAAAACAGTTTTGTCTGCCACTGTCCCATATGTGGATGGTGTGGATAATTTGCCCCACCTTCCACTTCCATTCATGCTTCCGCATATTTTCAGACCACTCCAATCATGCCATTTTGGATTTACACTAGCACAGCACTAGATGCTAACACCCCCATGTGACCCAACCAGCTATCTTGGGTCAGGCAGAGCCTATTTAAGGCCCTGGCTGCCGGGTTTTAGCTCGCTTTGGCAAGTGGACAGGGTAGGGACAGGTACCCTGTCTGTGAGGGACAGTAACAGTGCTAGGGAAAGGTTTCTGTGGAGGAGGGTAAGTGTAGGGCCTCATTTCTTTGGACTGACTGTGATTGGGATCAGACAGCCAGTCCGCACTCCGTCTGTGCTCAACAGACACTGCGATTCCTTCAATAAAAGTTCCATTGCACCTGCCTCTGTGAATTATTGTCTGCGCACCATGCTGCAATTGTTACTTACTCCCTGACCCCTGAACTCTGCTTGTTACTTACTCCCTGACCCCTGAACTCTGCTTGTTACTTACTCCCTGACCCCTGAACTCTGCTTGTTACTTACTCCCTGACCCCTGAATTCTGTTTGTTACTTACTCCTGTCCCCTGAATTCTGTTTGTTACTTACTCCTGACCCTTGAATTCTGTTTGTTACTTACTCCTGACCCCTGAATTCTGTTTGTTACTTACTCCCTGAACCCTGAAATCTGTTTGTTACTTACTCCTGACCCCTGAACCCTGTTGCTTACTCCCTGACCCCTGTTTGTTACTTACTCCCTGACCCCTGACCCCTGATCTCTGTTACTTACTCCTGACCCCTGAACTCTGTTTGTTACTGCCTGACCCCTGAATTCTGCATGTTACTAGATATGGCTAGAGTTCAGCTCTAAAGTCATACATTGAAGGCTTTGTACACACAGATTTTTTTCTCTGTCATTAGGTATTTAATTGCATTTGATAAGTGTAGGAAAATTAATTCCTTCAGTCTTTTTTGTGTCTGAAATAATAATATCCCCAGCAGGAAAAAATTCTTCCTGTGGTTTCTACTGTGCCAGCACATGTGTACAGAGTGTAGGACAGTACATCTTCCCTAACATTAAACATGTCAAAGAGCTCTGAAGTGGCAAACAAATAACTGCTTGGATTGTTTAAAACAGCATACATCTTGACAGCTTTCACCAGATAAATTCTATCACCAGTTATCTCTGGAAATCTTTAATGACATAGCTCACTGTAATTAGATAGGATCGCTGGAAGTGACTGTTCATGGCTCTCCCTGCCATGGATTTAGAAATTGGATACATAAAGAAGATATGGTAGAGAATAATATCACAGATTTTTAGAAAAAAATCTTTTACTCAAAGACTGATGATAATCTTGGTGTTGGAGTTGAAGTGTGCTCATTGGGGCGAATTCCCATCACTAGCAACCGTTTTATGTTGGGCAGCAGGAGTGGTACACTTGACAGTATTTTTAAGGCTCCATGCACACTAGTTTATTTTTAAACTCCTAGCAGCTACTTATGAGCGTTTTTTTTTTTATTTTATTTTTTTTGCCCCTACAAGCCAAAAAAAAAGCTGTCCTATGTGTCCATGCACACTATTGTAGGCTAGAAGTGTTTTTTAAGCTTCAGCTTACTAGGAGCAGAAAAAAAGAAGAAATGCTGAATGCTCCTAAACGCTGCCAACCGCTTTTAGGAGCCGGTTTTCTTTTTTTTTTTTATTCTAAGCAGTGTCCTCCAGTTGCCAGTGAATAGCTGGTTGTCAAGGAGCTGGAGGTCATCAGACGGCGGGAGCCAGCGTCGATGTCAGCGAGGAACCCCACTAACAGCTGATGAGTCATCAGTTGTTAAAGTGGAGGTCCGCCCACCGCTGCAAAAATTAAAAGTCAGCAGCTGCACATACTGAACCTGCTGACTTTTAATAAATCGGGCACTTACTTGTCCTGGAGTCCAGCGATGTCAGCACTGCACCTGATGTTTCCATCAGCTGTCAGGTGCATGCCGCCTCCGTTGCGACTAAGGGAACCCAGCAGTGTAGCATTACGGCTTATGTGCATGCGCGAGGCTCCGCTCCTCTCTCCTATTGGCCCGGTGCCCAGGGAAGGAGGAGGGAGGAAGAGGGAGGAAGAGGGAGCCCCAGCAATGACACAAATACCCACGGCTGAGGCTCCCAGAAGAGGGTACAGGATACCTGTGGAAGACAAGTATCCTATCCCCCCTACTCCTGAAAGGTGCCAAATGTGGCACTGGAAGGAGGAAGGAGTACAATGAGCAGAAGTTCCACTTTTGGGTGGAACTCCACTTTAAGGATGCTTTAAAGTGGAAGTAAACTCCCCTATCGTTTTCAGCCAAGGAAGCTGCCATCTTTGCCTCTGTTTAATCTTCAACTGCTATGGTGCTGCACATGTGATTCGTTATGACACCAGCCATTGGATGGTTTGATAGTTTGGCTGAGAGCACAACCAATGTGCAGTTAGCATTCCCGGCATGCCTTTTTTTTAACTGTTTAAATCCATGGGTTTACTTCCACTTAAGAGGGCAGAAGCTGGCTAGACATCGAAGTAAACTGCTAAACGCTGGCAAATCACTGGCACACAAAAGGGGAAAGCGCTGGCAAATGTGATTGAGAATTTTTTATACAGCGTTATGTTTTTTTTCAGCTCCTAGTGTGCATGGAGTCTAATTCTGGCTCTTTTGCTTTTAACTAGTGGCAAGTCAAACACCTAACTCACATTTTGATGTGATTCACATCAGGATAGCTTATGTATTCTTTTAATAACAGACACACAAATGATGCAGACTCTGCTGCTGATTAAATCCAGGTAAGGCCTGGTTCACACCTATGCATGTTTTTGTGCATTTTCAGTTTTTGAAGAAACACACTATAGTCCATTTAACATGGTTTCCCATGCAACACTTTCTGTAGTGCAAATCTGCAAAGTGCAAAAAGCACAAAAAATTCATAGGTGTGAATCCAGCCTTAGTGACTGTTTGAATAAAATTAAAGGGGCTGTAAAGGTTCGTGTTTTTTCACCTTAATGCATCCTATGCTCCCAGCCCCCCTCCGTTTTACTTGCCTTTACTGAATCCTCAAATTTGTCCCACAGGGATGCACACTCTCCCCGGGGTTCTTGGCTCTTGATTGGATAGATTGATAGCAGCGCAGCCATTGGCGCAAATCCAATGACGCGGACACCGGGGGGGTCGAGTCCTGCATTCGACCTCTATGGACGCCGAATCACAATCGTCTGTCATGCAAATTGGATGCAAAGAAACCTGCAACCTGAAGCTTAAACCAGAAGAAAATAGTATAACAGTAGCAATGGCATTTTAAAGTGAATCTGTACCTTTCCCAAGCAGGTCAAAGTAAAAGATTTGTACCATCGCAGCTTCTCACAAATGAAAAGCTACACCTACATTTTGCTCCTCTGCCTCTTACCTTCAAGGTATAGGGAGCATGTGACTCACTCCTCTTCCTCTCATGTAAAAACACTATGCTTAGTAACTGGTCAGCCTTTTTTTCATTTAGCAAAATATAAAAAACCCAGTGGTGATCAAATACCACCAAAAGAAAGCTATATTTGTGTGAAAAAAAATGATATACATTTAATTTGTGTAGTTTTGCATGTGTTTTTTTTTTTGCCAGTTAAAGTAGCGCAGTGCTGAATAGGAAAAAATGGCCTGGCCATGAAGGGGGTAAAACCTTTTGGAGGTCAAGTGGTTTAAACAATGTTGCTACCTGGTATCCAGGACAGGGATTGGGATCAAATAATTTTACTACAGTAAAATAATTGCTTAAGGCTGGATTCACACCTATGCAAATTGAATGCAGGTTTCACTGCATCCAATTTACATTACAGGAGATTGTGACCGGCTCCCTATGGCTGCAGAGCGGCTTGCACAGGAATGCTGTGCTTCTTTGGCTTTGTTTCAGGCACAAAATGTAGCCTTAATTCATTCCTGAGCCCAGGTTTACACTGAGCTGCGGGAATGGAGCCGTGCAAGTTCAGCTGAATTTCACTTCCACATGTCAGTCCAAATTTCAGCTGCAATTTCAGAGACATCTGTGCAAATCGCAAAAAGCAGTACATAAGCGACTTTTTAAAATCAGTGCGGTGTTGCGCCAATTCAAACGGTGCCATTGATGGCAATTGCTGCCGATTTGACATGTCAAATCCCATGCCAAAACGTTCCAATGTGAACCAGGGCTTAAACGGAAAACATAGACACACCGGACCCCTGCTGCGAGCTGCATCGGTCAGAGGTGTGAACTCAGCCTTGAAGATGGGTTGATGGAAAGCTAAACTGAATGCGTAATATCATAAACCTGACTTCTAGATTCAATGGAGGAAAGCCCGGAGCGAAAAGAAATAAAATGAAGAAATAGCGCAGGGCTGGGCATGACTGTGTTAACAGGGTGCCAGAAGTGCGAGGGCCCGTATGATTGGAGGAGACTGGGGAGGAGGGGATAAGAGAGTAAAAAGGAGCTGGCTCCTCCCCCAGGCATCAGTCAGCGTGCAGGAGAAAGCTTGGAGGAGCCTTGCTGATCGGCGGCACGGAGGGTTGGACGGCGGCGGAACGGTAGGCGGGGGCCGAGGGAGCGGGCGGCATGTGCGGATGTCCCCGCGTGCTGGCTGACCAGGGCCGCTGGAGCCCCTCTCACTGGACTTTTCCCAGGGCCGGAAGGGCGCTGCCCGCGGTACACATGGATGGGGGATCCTAACCCCCCCCCCCCCCCCAACGGCACTCGGTGACGGGGGGCCTCCGGGAACGGTGGGGTGAGCGGCGGTGGCGGCACCCGGTCCCGATCTTCCAGGAGCACGTGCGGTCCGCCGCTGGCGGCGGGGGCGGAGCTTTGGTGGAGACCAGGGCCGGCGGCCGTTCGCTCTCCGGAGGCCGCCGCGGGTGCACAGCCCCCCCCCCCACACCGACCAGTGGTAGGCGGGCGATCGGGGGGCCTGGGCAGTTTTTTGCCCCCCCCTCCCCCCCACACTGCGGCGAGAGGAACGCGCGGGCTCCCTCAACCCCCCCCCCCTGGCAGTGAGTCGGCAGGGGCGGTGGAGCTCGGCACCACAACACGTACTGGACTGATGGCTCCTGTGGCGGACATCGGGCCTGCACTGCCCGGCCGGTGGCTTGCAACGCACTGGTCAGTGGTTGCGTCTGATGGGGACAGGTAGGGGGACAGGGGTGCCCCCCCCCACTCAGACATGCCCAGGCCCGGCGCGAGGAGTTCCGGCGCGAGGAGGCGGAGGCAACGGCCGCGTGGCTGCTCGGCATCCTGGGATGCTTCCCCAGGAGGGCTGCGGATCGCTGGGGGACGGACGGTTGGAGCAACTTTCGAGGGAGATGCATGGTCGGTGTCAGAAGAGGAGGAAGAGCCCCGGAGACGATCGGCGGGACCTTCGGCTGGTGGGACTCGCACCAGGCTACTAGGTGATGCCTTTCACGCTTTTCTAATTTTGGCAGTATGTGTGTTAGCAGAGGGGATCGGTATGGCGGCATAAGGGGCAGGACACGCGGTCGTGTTTGCGTGGGGGTTTTCCCCGGGTGCTTTTGGCCATCATTCACGCACGAGCCAGGGTGGATACGGGAGCATGGGGGTTTCCGGATAGGGGGCTAGGGGGGCCCATCAGTAGCCTGGTTATATAGGGGGGTGCACGGGGCTGGAGGCGGCTAGTGCTCAGGTGGCTGGGGGTTTTTTATCTGCCTCTAACCTACGAGGCAGGGTGGGTGCTGGTGAGGGCCCCTCGACGCGTGCCTTACTTGGGGTTCTAGGGTCACCTGCGGAAGGTGGGGGCTGGGTGCGCTTGGAGGCGTTGGACGTGGGGCGTAGACGGCTGGGGTACGGCGAACAGGGAACACGATGTGGGAATGCGGCGGTACGGTGGGAGCTTGCAGGATTCCCTGCTTCGGTGCTGGCTGTGGCGATTAGGTGGGGGTTTTACCCCGGGGCGGGGGACCACATGGGAAGGACTGGAGGGCCGGCCCCATCGGGGGTATGGAGGTCTCGCCATGCCTGGGGGACAGTAGCGAGTGGGGCCCAGAGGAGGTTATTTGCCCCTTTCTGCCTCGGTAGAGGCGGGGGGTTTGTGCCCTTCTGAATTGGGTGCCCCCTCCTGGCTGGGGTGGGTCTGTGATTGATAAAACAAAAAACAAAACCAAAAAAAAAAAAAAAAAAAAAAAAAAACGGTGAGCATCTAGACGGGGTGAGGGGACCCAGGGACAATGGGTAGGGCGGGACCCAACTGAGGCGGGGTGGCCCGATCCTATTGGTACAAATGGGGTCCTTTCCTATCTGGGAAATGCCACGGTGGGTTAGGTGCATCCGAGTTGGGGAGGCCCTTCCTAACTGGGGAAAGTAGTGGGTGGCTGATTTTAGTAGTGGGGGTTTCCTTTCCACCGGTCATGAAACGGTGGATTGGGGGCCAGTCTGAGGTATGGGGGCCCCTTCCTGATTGGTATAGGATGGGGGGGTTGGGGCCCATTGGTGGCGTGGATTCGGTCTTTCCTTATTACGTTGGGGACTAAGGGGGGGCCCAGCGGGGTATGGGTGCCCCTTCTGAGTTTAGGAAGGGGGTGGGTTGGACACATCGGAGGTACGTGTGTCCCTTCTGCACTGGGTTGGGCCTAGTTGAGGACGGGGGTCCTTTCCTTCCGGTGGACGATTGTGGGTCGAGGCCCTTTTGGGGGTATGGGTGTACCTTAGTAGCGGTGGATGTCGGGGGGGCTGGGCCCCTCGGGGGTATGGTTGTCCCTTCCAGACGGGATGGCGGTTGGTTGGAGCCCATCGGAGGGATGGATCCCTTCCTGCCGGGCACAACTGTTGGTGGGGGCCCATCGGTGGGCGGGTGTCACTTCCTCACTGGGGAAATGTTGGTGGGGCCCATTGGAGGTATGGGTGTCCCTTCAAAAAAAAAAAAAAAAAAAAAAAAAAAAAAAAGAATGAAAGAAAAGAAATTTCTTGGTTGGGGCCCATCGGAGTCATCGGTGGCCTTTCCTAATGGTGGAGAAATGTGGTTGGGGCCCATCGTAATTATGGGTGGCCCCTCCTTACGTTGGAATTTTGTGGGTGGGGACCCATCGAAGGTATGGGTGTCCCTTGCTCGGTGTTGGATAGGTTGGTTGGGTCCATCAGAGGATGGGGGTCTTTTACTGACATTATGGTGGTGACCTTGGGGTATCAAGTGTCCGGTGAGTACGTGACTGGTTCATTTTACTATCGCATTGGTAGCATGGAGGTGGACGGTAAGTATTTGGTAAGTATGTAAGTGGTGCATTTTACGGTTGCAAGGGTGACAGCGGGGCATCGGTGAGTATTTGGTAAGTGGTTGTTGTTGCAAGCACGACTATGGGGCGCTGCATAGATATTAGGGCATTAGGCGAGGTGGTTTCAGTGGTTAGGTATGGTCTGTTATTGGGTAGGGGTGCTGCCGGACAGGCAAGTATGGGTGTGCTACTGTAAGGATAGGCGTTTAGGTTTTCTCCTTGGGCCTGTGGAAGGGGGTTCCATCCGCATTCGGAAGTACGCCGGTGGGATACATAATGCTTGTCAACGGTATGGTTTCCAGTGGTGCTGGCTCTGGAGGATGGGGTGAGTATGTTGGGGTTTTTTCGGGTGCTTCAATGGAGACGTCACATGGGTGGTATGGGTTACCAGATGTTTGCAGTCTAATTTCGGCTGGGGGTCGGGCTGTTCTGTCCTTTAGGATTGGGAGATTTGTGGGCCTCAGTTAGGGGTGGCTGTCCACCTCTCGGGGGTGGGAGTGTCATGGCTTAAGCTTTGTTTCGCTGGCGTCATGCAGGAGCTCGGTAATGGGGTTATGGCGATTTTACAGCCAAGTGGTTTTTCTTTGTCCCGCCTGCCGGGGTTGGAATCCCTGGAGGTTGGGTCAGGTGGGCCATAACGGCGATAGGCAAGGACCTTTGTTTCATCCTTGCGGGGTTTTGGGCAGGCATGTCTGCCGTTGTTGCTTCGTGCAGCGCAGGCACGGTGGGGCCCAAGGGGGAGGTCGCTGGTCCCGCGCTGGGGGTTGCGGATCAGGAGGTGGTGGTTTCGTGTGTTTTTTTCTACAAATTCGCAGGACTGCTGGTACCTCATTGCCAGATCAGCGCTGAATGGGTCTGTCCTCTCGTTGCGCCTGTACACGGACCACACTGTGTAGTTTTTTAGATTTTCCGGAATCCATTCATGTATTATTTGTTTATAAATATTTAGCTCATTGGGTTTGGGGGGTTTTATCAGGTAAGAAGTTTCCTTGTTCACGAGGGAAGGTTTCTCACTGACGTTTTCGTTCGGGCACGTGGGGTCGGCGCTTGGGTTAGCCTTCCTGAGAGGTTCAGGAGGGGGCAAAGCCCATTTGGGGCGCAAATGTGAACGGTGAGCCCGCAGGCGTGGGGGGGTCTCTGTTGCCCCGTCGGGATGGTTGCGCTAGGTCCAGATTTCAAGGCAGTTTTGTCTATCGAATTACGGGTGTCAGGTGGCAAAAAAAAAAATCACATTGATTAACAAACAGGTATGTTTTTGTGGTGGTGGGTTATCAATATGTGGGTAGCTTGGTGTGTTTAAAGGGGGGCCGCTGGGTACTGTGTCGCGGGGTGGCGGCAGCCATGGCCGCTTGCAGTCTAGTTGGAACAGGACGAGGGTTATGAAGGTGGTTTCGGGCACGTCCGCAGGGCTGTCTTGGGGGCCACTGGCGGTGGGCCCAACATCGCCGGCCCATCTATTTGGCGGTGGCCTGGTCGGTGGAGGATATGAGCATAGCGCCATAGGGGTTTTTCATGGGTAGGTCAGCAGATGCTGGGTTTGGAATGGCGAGGTTGGTCGGTGGGCAACTAGAGGTGCGGTCAAGGTGACGGAGTAACTATTATGCTGGGGTTTCCATCTGGGAGCTCAGGGTTACAGCAGCATGTAGAGGTGGTTAGGGTTGGAGGGGCGCCCAAGGGTAAGGTTTTTCCCTTGTGCGCTGTGGCGGGTGTTGGTCTTTGCAGGTGAATGAAGAAACCTCGGAAAATGGAGAGTCCGGGACCCATGGTGGTATGGTTCCCGATGGTGGGATTACAGCTAACGGTGGTTTAACTGGAATTTGGTTAACGGGTGCACTGCGGTCAGTTGGTCGTCTCCGAGCCAGTATGTCGGCGAGAGGCCTATTATCTGATTTAAAAGGTACCGCAGTGCATTACTATTATTAAACAGATGGTATGAGAAGTGCATGCAAAGACCAATGCAAATATCAGATGTTGATGGTTATGTTCATTTACATTTATGGTTTAATAAAGGGGCTGCTACGGCCAAAGTTTACTCCAACCTGGTGTGGTCTCTATTAATGGGAAGAATGGTAAAGGGGCTGTAGCAAACAATGGTCAGGCAGTATGGAAGCACAGTACATCTGTTATACAACAGTCAAGGAAAGCCCGGAGCGAAAAGAAATAAAATGAAGAAATAGCGCAGGGCTGGGCATGACTGTGTTAACAGGGTGCCAGAAGTGCGAGGGCCCGTATGATTGGAGGAGACTGGGGAGGAGGGGATAAGAGAGTAAAAAGAAGCTGGCTCCTCCCCCAGGCATCAGTCAGCGTGCAGGAGAAAGCTTCCCACCCACCCTCCCTGTTTTGCTTTCTTGGATGAATTTGTCTTCTTTTTTCTTACAGATTGGTTTGTCTCTGGTTGTCGTGGCAGCTGGCGGGTGTTGGTCTTTGCAGGTGAATGAAGAAACCTCGGAAAATGGAGAGTCCGGGACCCATGGTGGTATGGTTCCCGATGGTGGGATTACAGCTAACGGTGGTTTAACTGGAATTTGGTTAACGGGTGCACTGCGGTCAGTTGGTCGTCTCCGAGCCAGTATGTCGGCGAGAGGCCTATTATCTGATTTAAAAGGTACCGCAGTGCATTACTATTATTAAACAGATGGTATGAGAAGTGCATGCAAAGACCAATGCAAATATCAGATGTTGATGGTTATGTTCATTTACATTTATGGTTTAATAAAGGGGCTGCTACGGCCAAAGTTTACTCCAACCTGGTGTGGTCTCTATTAATGGGAAGAATGGTAAAGGGGCTGTAGCAAACAATGGTCAGGCAGTATGGAAGCACAGTACATCTGTTATACAACAGTCATGGAGTTTTATAGGTTCTTGGGCAGTAAGGTTCTGTAATAAAGTCATTGTGAAGGTCAATGAACCAAATATATAGATAAATTGCTTCTGTTCCAGTTATTTGAATAGACAATTTTAAGTGCCTTTGTTTTTCTGAAACATTTTTTTGTATGTTTAATTGTACAGATTTGATTCAAATAAAGATTAACAAACCAACAACCTATAATCGGGATTGTTTATTAAGCTGAGATAATTTTTATGACCACAGCACGACAATTATCTTTATATGTGTAGAGATATAAACATTTGCTCCAAAAAATGAATTAAGTAATAAATGTGCATACATATTTTGTGTATGTGCCTGTTTAATTTTGTTCAGGCCAGTTTAAAGAGAGAAAGATTTTCTCTCTTATTTTTAGATTGTTCTCAGCAGCACTATTGATTTTGTGAGTTAAGATCAGCAAAACTTTAATCTGTCCTACTTAAGAAAGTGATCGTTTTCTTGACAGCTGATCTGCCTCTGTCAGCTGGAGTTTGGGTTAATGAGCTGTTAGCATTTATAACTGACCTGCCTTGCTTTTCTCTTTTTTTTCTCCTTTAAAGCAAAAGGGGAGCAATTAATGATTTTTAAATCACAAATGTAGCCTGCATGCAGTAAAATAGAGTTGTAGGTTTTTTGTTGTTGTTTGTTTTTTTAAGAACAAATTGTACTTACAAATAAAAAACTTCTGTTCAGGAATCGGTGCAGGATGGGCAGGTGTGTGCCTTCTTAAGGCTGGGTTCACACTGCTGCGGGGGGAGATCCGGATGTGATTCGCACCGCAAATCACATCCGATCTCCGTAGCGATGCGAGTTCAGCCATACAGATAGTATGGCTGAATTCGCAGCGCTCCCGCAGCAAACTCGCACGGGACCCTTTTTTTGGTCCGCAACAGAATCGGATCGCATGGGGGTTCACACCATGCGATCCGATTCCTGTGCGAGTCAGCAGATCGCACTGCGATATGCGGACGGATCTGGGGGTGTCATTAACATAACATTGACACTCCCAGCCGTCCGCATAGGGCAGTGTGAACTGCCGGCGGGAGGTGTGCGATGCGGGAAAACGCCGCGGATTCGCGGCGTTCCCGCATCGCAGCGGTGTGAACCCGGCCTAAAGCCCGAGCCCCCATTCACATTGCCGTGATTTAACAGGTCAAATCGCATGTCAAGTCAGAGCCTATTGCCATCAATAGGAGCATCCCAATCAGTGTGGCGCCAACTATGCGGTGCCGCACTGCTTTTCAAGAGTAGTTCCTGCACTATTTTTAGCAACTTTGGGGGCGAATTGGGGGCGATTTTCGATAGACATCTGTACGTGAAGCCACACAGATGTCTTTCAAGTCGCCCTCGAAGTTAGATTGAAATGCAGCTTTGAAATCGTGCGAGTTCACATGAACTCGCACGATTTCAAAGCCGCGTTCAGTGTGAATGCGGGCTAAATCCATGATGAATGTAACCTCCCTCCCCTCTCCCTCTATCTGATAGCTGGATTGACAAAAAGTAAACTCCCTAAACCAGTCTTTTCACTTACCTAATCGTGTTCTCAGGCTGACTTGCTGACCTGGTGGTGTCTGGGAAGGGCGGTTTTCCTGCTCTCTTCAGAAGGTTACCGCCCCCTCCAGCACATACCATATTAATAGGGGCTCATTAGTACCCCAGAAGTTGGTCTGGGGGAAAGGTTGCCAAAATGTAGCTGTTACTCAGAAGTGTACACCCCCTTGGGGGGTAATTGGAGCCCAGTCGGGTGTTCCCAGTGGGGTCTGAAGCCTATCGATATCTATGAACTTATATCCTTGCAAGGATATTTACCAAATCATGGACTTTAAGGGGTTGCTTGCTACCCCTTGTGGATTACTGCCTATTATGAACTCTTGCCTTAAGAAATACTCTTTATGGATATTGCCATCTGCAAGGTATGGTCATTTCATGGGACACTAGAAAGCATTGTATAGGAAATTGTGTGGAAGATATCTTTGAAAACTGTTACTTGTTACCTGCAACTGCCTTTTCCTTTGCAGGTGGCAAAAAAAACAAAAAAACACATTAGCGAGTATACAACCGCTTTAAGGGTGTGCACGCATGGCGTACCAAAAGAACAGGGCTTACACTTAGGGGACTGAAGTTAGAGAGATACAGTACAGCGGTCTACTCAGCAGAATGCTGTCCAAAGGAAGCTAGATTGCCATTGCTAAAGTCTACCTTGTTTGTGTCACTTGGTAAACAACCAACAAGCTAGGAAATGGGTGACCTGGAAAAGGTGACAGTTACTCTGGTAGTGAAGGGGAGATTTGATTGGCCCCTTCACTAGTTACCCACATATTGGGGCAGACCCCATGGCACAGAGTACCTAGGGACCCAGCCTAGAGTCACTGGAGAGAAAGAGAGATACAGAGGGGGACCAGGGAAATAGAACAACTATGAAGTTATGAAGAAGTGTGTTTCCTTTGTCGAACAGCAACCCACGGAACACTGTCGCTGGGAGTGAGCTGACAGGACTAGGCTTGTGCAATTAGTTTCGTCACAAATCGAAATTCTGCTGAGTTTTGCATCTTTCGGGCATTCGGATGCATCCGAATGTCCGAATAAAAAAAAAATAACGAATTTCAACTAATACGAAAGAAATTATGAATTATGAATTCAACATGATTCAGTAATTTGTTAAAGATCTAATGAAACAAAAGGTCAACTCAAAGTAAATCTTAGGCCGCGTACACACGGGCGGACTGTTCGCCCAACTTTGTCCGCTGAACAGTGTTTCAGCGGACAGTCCGCTCGTGTGTGGGCTTCAGCGGACAGTTTCAGCGGACAGTCTGACGAACAAAGTTTTTCGGAATTTTCGTAAGACTGTCCGCTGAAACTTGGTTTGAGCGAACAGTCCGCTCGTGTGTAGGCTTGTTCGTCAAACTAAGTTCCGCGCATGCTCAGAAAGGATTTACACGCCGAAGGTTGCATTGCAGTGTATTGGACTTCGAATTTCTCGTCCCGTCGTACGTGCCGTTCACGTCATCGCGCAAGTTTTCATCGGACTGTTCGTTCGTCGTGTGTGGTCAAGTCCGTTCATGCTAATTTTGAACGGACTGTTTGTCAAACTGTTTGACGAACCTAGTTGGGCGGACAGTCCGCCCGTGTGTACGCGGCCTTACAGTCCAACCAGCTGATTCATTTTGTGCTGGAAGTTGGATTACTGGCAAAGTGCATTCCTGAGAACTGAGTGAGAAAGGTGATGTATTGTAATTGAGCAGAGGAGAAGAGATATTGTCATTGTGTGTGTGTGTGTGTGTGTGTGTGTGTGTGTTAAAAGATTCAATAAACATACAGCTCTCCAAACTACAAATCATTATCACTAATATATATACGTACATAAATATTGAATTTCAATGAATACAAACAAAATTATAGCGCATATAACGAATGAATTCAACATGATTTGAGATTCAGTATAACGAATATCGACACTCTACAGAAATAACGAATTATCCGAAAACGTATTAACATAACATAGCGAATATAACAGAATGAAATGATGTATTTTACGAATGACAACAAACCGAAACTAAACTAAATTTTCTGTTGTGCACAATTCTAGACAGGACTGCTGAGTTGGTGGAGTCCAGTATGAGCATTGGAGCATAGCTACATGCTGATGTCTTGCCACCACTTCCGTGCTTAGAAAGTGCAGTTTCATTTGTCATGAGAATTGTTTTACAAATGCGCATGTTGCTGCTTTCCTCTGGCAGCTTTAGTGTTGGTAAGTGTGTTTAGCGTTGTTGTTTTACTCATGGTGGAGAGGATTTCCATTTGCTGGTGAAGGACACTTTCTTAATGCTGATATTTATCTCATATTTTGGGCTCTATTGCATTGGACTTTACACTGATTTTGTTTTTATTATCATTTTTGAATATTGTGGATGCTTTTTGCACATTATAAATGCTGTGTTGATTCAATGCATTCTTTAACCACTTGCCGACCAGCGCACGACGATGTACGTCGACAGAATGGCATGGGCAGGCAAATGGGCGTACATGTATGTCCCTTTAAATTTGCCGCCCTACCATCGGGAGCGCGCAGTTAGTAACACACCCCTAGGAACACTTAACCCCTACACTGCCACCCGCTGGTTAACCCCTTCACTGCCAGTGTCATTTACACAGGAATCACTGCATTTATATAGCAGTGATTACTGTATAAATGACAATGGTCCCAAAAATGTGTCAAAAATATTATTTTTGGGGGATATTTTTGGGGGATATTTATAAAAAAAAAAATATATATATTTTTGGGGGATATTTATTATAACAAAAAGTAAAAAATAATGCGTTTTTTTCAAAATTGTCGCTCTATTTTTGTTTATAGCGCAAAAAATAAAAACCGCAGGGGTGATCAAATACCACCAAAAGAAAGCTCTATTTGTGGGGAAAAAAAGGACATCAATTTTGTTTGGGAGCCACGTCGCACGACCGCGCAATTGTCAGTTAATGCGACGCAGTGCCGAATCGCAAAAAGTGGTCTGGTCTTTGACCAGCAAATTGGTCCGGTCTGAAAGTGGTTAAGCTTGTAATATTCAATATTTGGAGGCGCTGCATTATTTTCTTTGTTGATAAATTAAATTGATTAGGGGTTGACATTGGCTAGAGGGTGATCCCACTACACTGTAAATTCATAAATGCAGTAAGGCAAAGTTTTTATAAAAGACTTTGCAACCAATAATCTTTAGAAATAGTAGTGGAGAC
This sequence comes from Lithobates pipiens, assembly GCF_037356315.1. NCBI lineage: Eukaryota > Metazoa > Chordata > Amphibia > Anura > Ranidae > Lithobates > Lithobates pipiens. The sequence continues at coordinate 297,765,757 of NW_027507764.1, forward strand.
GGAGTAATGTGTGTACCAAGATAAAAACATTTGCTCTGTAGTATACACCTCCTCTCTTTGATTACCATGGTGGTAAGGGCTGAATGGTTACATTGTTACATTTATGCCTTACATTATGCTTTTTATTAAACGCCTTTTGATATTTTTGTTTAGAAATAGTTTTGATATGTGAAAATAGCTGAACTATAGAATATATATTTGTGGATTAGTACCGTTCTGGTATATATGTATTTATCATGGAAACATATTGGTCCTTTCCAAAGTCATATAGTTGTGATGTACTCTCTCATATAATTTTGTCTCTATCAACTGTAGAAGGTTCAGTTTGAATTAAAATCTTATACTAACCAATTTTTCAGTTGAAAGTTTTCATACATAGAAAAATCATTGTTGTCTGTGGAGATAAGGACTCAATTCTGGATAACTGATAGAGAAGAGGTTTTCTACTTATTTTTGTATTTTTTGATTTACAATCTATAATAATTATGACACTCAGTTACTTTGAAAACCCTAACTAAACCTTGGTTGCAGAATTTCTAAAAACTGCAGAGCTGAACCTGGCAAACACATATAGTTGCAGCAACTTGCCAAGAGTGACACGCTGCTGCAAGTGCGGGAGAACTGTTAGGAGCATGCTGCACATTGGGAGAGGCATGCTGCTGCAAATCGTGGGGGGGCTGTGAGGAGCATGCTGCTGCAAGTCATGGGAGACTGGGGAGGCACAGGCTGCTTAAAAGACAGCAGAGAAAGGAACGATTAACTGAGGAATGACGCCAGTGGAGGGACAATTTTGTGCACAGCAGTTTATTAGTCTCTCACCATCTGTGTGCATGAGGTCTCAAGTGGTTATTGAGGTATCTATTAAGGAAGCTACAGAAAGTTCTAAAATAAGACATCTCTACTCAGAATGTGCATCATGTATAATATACTTATGACAAACCTAAAGTGGAGCTGCTGACTTTTTATATTAGGACTAGGGATGAGCCAAACACCCCCGGTTCGGTTCGTACCAGAACTTTCGAACAGACCCCAAATTCGTACGAACTTTAGAACCCCATTGAAGTCTATGGGACTCGAACGTTCGAAATTAAACGTGCTAATTTTAACTGCTAATATGCAAGATACTGTCCTAAAAAGGGTTTGGGGACCAGGCTCCTGCCCCAGGGGACATGGGTCAATGCCTAAAATGTTTTTAAAAATGGCCGTTTTGGCGGGAGCACTGATTTTAATGACGATTAAAGTGAAAAAAAAGTGAAATATTCCTTTAAATATCGTGCCTGGGGGGTGTCTATAGTATGCCTGTGAAGTGCCATGTGTTTCCCGTGTTTAGAACAGTCCCTGCACAAAATGACATTTAACGGAAATAACGTCATTTAAAACTGCTTGCGGTTTTAATGTTATATCTGGTTCCTGCAATATGGTTGAAAATCATTGAGAAAAATGGCATGGGTAGCCCCCCTGCCCATTACCAGCCCCTTTGGGTCTTGTACGGATATTAAGGGGAACCCCGTACCCATATTAAAAAAAAAAGAAATACGTGTGGCCCCCAGGCCCTATATACTCAGAACAGCAGTATACAGGCGGTGCAAACAAGACAGGAACGGTGTAGGTTTGTTGTGTTAAGTAGAATCTGTTTGTAATTTTCAACTGGTAAATTTTTAAAGTGTAGCTCCAGTCAAAAAATCTATTTTTAAGCTTTTTGGAAAACATAGCGAAGGGTTATCACCCCTGTATAATTTGTTTTGCCGTCCGTCTTTTTTCATCTCACCTGCTGTTGTCTCCTACTGTTTGCAAGTAGGAGATGTTTGTAAGTTGGATGTTTGAAAGTAGGGGCCTGCCCTATATGCTCTGCAGAAATGGCGGAACAAGATGTTGGTTTTGCCACAACATTGTAAGCCCTCAAAGTGACTCTTGGTGGGCGCTGGAGCACCCTGCTGTGAACGATTATATCAAGAATTGTAATTACATGCCATTGTTGAACAGTGGTAGAAAAATTGACCTTTGGTGGTTGTGGTGCTGGTGCCACAACACTAAGTCCTCACAGTTACTCTGGGTGGGCACAGGAATAGGCCCTCCTGTGAAATATTATATCAAGAACTGTAATTACATGCCCCTGTTAAACAGGGGCAGAAAAATTGGGCCTTAGGCACTGGTGCTGGTGCCACGACACTGCAACCTCTCCCATATACTCTAGTTGTAGTGCAGGAATGAGCCCTGCTGCAAAGCATTGCATCAAACGCCCCTGTTAAACAGGGGCAGAAAAATTGGGCTGGTGGCATCACCCAGAACCAAAAATGTTCTTCCAACATATCAGCGGAGGAGGAAGAGGATAGACAATCAACATAACAGGACAGTCACTCAGCATCAGCTTAGGCAGTCTTGAAGGGATGTGATATTTCAAAAAAAATTATTCGGTTACATCAGCTTCAGGTGCTTGGTAGCTGTGGGTGATCCAAGACTGATTCATCTTGATGAAGGTCAGTCGATCAACTGATTCGGTGGACAGGCGCACCCTGTGATCGGTAACAAAGCCACCAGCAGCACTGAAGGTGCGTTCCGAAAGAACGCTGGATGCAGGACAGGCCAGTAGCTCAATTGCATACTGTGAAAGCTCTGGCCAGTGATCCATCCTCAAGACCCAGTAAGCCAGAGGATTTTCGGTGGGAAAGGTGTCCAAGTCTGACCTTGCCCCTAGGTATTCCTGCACCATGTAAATCAGACGCTGGCGATGGTTGCTGGAACCGATCATACCTTGGGGATGCGGACTAAAAAATTGTCTGAAAGCATCGGTCAGACGGCCACCTTCTCCACTGCTCCTTCTGACCGATGCCTTAGCACCACGTTGTCCAGGACCAGGAGTTTGTAACCTCCCAGTCTCTGGGAACGCGTTGCACAGACCTTTCTGCAAGGCCTCCCGGAGATGTCTCATCGTCTGCTCCCTCTGCGACGGCAAGATAAGGTCGGCGACCTTACCCTTGTACCGTGGATCAAGGAGAGTGGCCAGCCAGTAATGGTGCCTCTCCTTGATCCGAAGAATACGAGGATCCTTCCGCAGGCTTTGCAGGATCAGGGATGCCATGCAGCGTAGGTTAGCTGAGGCATTCGGTCCGGAGTCCTCTGGGTCACTAAGGACAACATGATCCGCAGCTACCTCCTCCCAGCCACGTACAAGTCCACGTGTTTCTTGGGACTGTAAATCATCCCTACAAGGCTGCTGCTGCTGCTGCTGCTGATGCTGAGTGCCAGCCTCCACCTCCATGCTGACACGATCATCCTCCTCCTCCTCTTCCTCCTCCTCATCCTCTTCCTGTGTGATGGGTGGCACAGCAGGAACACTGTCTGGATAAAGGGGGCCTTGAGAGTTCTGCCTCAAGTGCCCTGTCCATTATTCCACGCAGCGTATGCTCCAAGAGGTACCATGTCACTGATGCATGCACTGTCACTGCTCACCATACTTGTGGCCTCCTCAAACGGTGACAGGACAGTGCATGCATCCCTGATCATGCCCCACTGGCGTGGTGAGAAAAAACCGAGCTCCCCTGACCCTGTCCTGGTGCCGTAGTCGCACAGGTACTCATTGATGGCCCTCTGCTGCATGTGCAGCCGCTGCAGCATGGCCAACATTGAGTTCCACCTGGTGGGCATGTCACATATAAGGCGGTTCTTGGGCAGGTTCAACTCCTTTTGGAGCTCAGCCAGCAAGAGCACAGGCATTAAATGATCGGCGGAAATGCACACAGACTTTCCTGGCCTGCTTCAGGACATCCTGTAAGCTCGGGTATCTGCCCAAGAACCGCTGCACCACCAGGTTAAGGACGTGAGCCACACAGGGCACATGGGTCAGTTGTCCCTGTCGGAGGGCGGAGAGGAGGTTGGTGCCATTGTCGCAAACCACCATTCCTGGCTTAAGCTGGCCTCTCGGCCTGCCCCTGCAGAGCTGACAAAACATCCATGGCTCCTGTCCCCCAAACAAACCAGCGCAAACACGGCATGGCATCTTTTTGCCTGCGTACTTGCGTAGTCCCTGGAACGACTACGGAGCACCGCTGGTTCTGAGGACAGATCACCGGAAGAGGCCATGGAGGAAGAAGAGGAGGGGGTGGAGGAGAGAGGTGTGTCACAACCAATAGTAGCATTTTGGAGGCGTGGTGGCGGAACAACCTCCAACACTACTGCACCTTGTCCTGCATCCTTCCCAGCTGCCAGAAGAGTGACCCAATGGGCCGTTAAAGACGGGTAACGTCCCTGTCCATGCCTGCTAGACCATGAGTCAGCGGTAATATGCACCTTATCACTCACCGCCTTGTCCAGCGAGGCAAGGACATTGCCTTCCACATGCCGGTAGAGAGTCGGAATCGCCTTCCGTGAGAAAAAGTGGCGTTTGGGGACCTGCCACTGAGGAACCGCACATTGTACAAACTCACGGAAGGGGGCCGAGTCTACCAACTGAAAAGGCAGCAGTTGAAGTGCTAGCAATTTAGCCAAGCTAGCATTCAACCGCTGGGCATGTGGATGGCTGGGAGGGAACTTCTTTTGACGGTCCAGCAGCTGGGGCAGGGACATTTGCCTGCTATAATCGGATGTGGGTGTACTGCTAGCAGAGTGCCCGGAAGCACTTGGCTGTGACACACCTGATTCTACACCTTCATTCCTCTCAGAGCAGGTTTCAGAGAGGACTGAAGGTCTAGTGGGGTTGGAGATCCCAGCTGATGAGGAGCAAGGAGAGGCCCGCTTTGTTCCTTGGTGTGGGTCTTTGAGGTACGCTTGCCAACGAGCTGCATGGCAGGTCAGCATATGTCTGGTCAAGCATGTGGTGCCCAAGCGGCTGATGTTTTGGCCACGTGAGATACGCTTGAGACATATGTTGCAAATAGCAGCGGTGCGATCTGATGAACTTGTCTCAAAAAAGGCCCACACCAAAGAACTTTTAGAATTACGCGCAGAGGCAGCGCTCTGCACAGGCGGAGCTCTGCGGTGTGATTCAGTCGGTGTGCTGCCCCTAAGCTAGCCGCCGGCGGGCATCCTGCCTCGTTGGACATGTGCCTCCTCCTCCTCCTCCTCTCTCCTACCAGGCACCCACGTGGAGTCAGTGCCCTCATCATCCCCTCCCTCTTCATCGCTGGAGCAAACCTGGCAATATGCTGCAGCTTGTGGAACATGACTGCCAGATTGCTGTCTTCTTGAGCATCCCCTCTCTCTGCGCCCACGCTACTTCCTTCCTCTAGCTGAGTATCTTCATCAGAGCCTACAAAACACTGGGCATCCTCCTGGAGCATCTACCCAACACTGTGCTCAAAGAGTTCAGGAGACTCCTCAGGAGGACGTGGTGGGTCTAGGGAAGGAGTCACTGATGATGACATTGAGAGGAGGGAAGACGATGTGTTGGCAGATGCTTTGCTAGTACCCTGAGCCTGGGTGAGAGAGGATGAGGAGGCTGAAGAGGGCTTGGTCATCCACTCTACCAAGTCGTTGGCATGTTGCGGCTCAACATGTCCAGCTGCCGAAAAGGACAAGCGTGTCCCATGGCCACGTGCTGATGATGACTATGCACCGCGTCCACGACCAGCATTGTTGTCTCTAGACACAGAGCCTGCTTGCCCTCTTTTATCGGCTCGCGCCTTTCTGCCTCTCCTTGCTGGCCTTCCAGACATGGTAATGGCCTGAAGGGAGATGGGAAAACCAGCAATTGGGTAGTGTATATTGTGCTGGAGGTACATACAACATCCACTAACTCCTGCAGATGGCAGATGGCTCAATTAGAGAAGAGCTATGTAGGTGGATATAACGGTGTATACTGTGGTGAGGGCACATAGACAGCACGCACAATCTCCTACAACTGACTGCAAGCTCTATTTAAAACGAGCAAGATAGCTAGCTATATAGGTGGATATAGCGGTGTATACTGGGTTCAGAGTACGCAGACAGCACGCACAATCTCCTACAACTGACTGCAAGCTCTATTTAAAATGAGCAAGATAGTTAGCTATATAGGTGGATATGATGGTGTATACTGCACTACAGAAGAGCAAGAACGCAAAATTGGCCGATAACGAACGGTGTATACTGTGTTGAAGGTACACAGAACACCCACTAACTCCTACAGACGCCAACACACTACACAAGGCCGCTGAACTGGCAGCCTTATATAGTGTGGGGTGTGTACTACACAGCCTGAGCTATGATTGGCCATAGGCATCCTGCCTGTAGCCAATCATGGCTCTCCTCGCTGCCGGCGCTGTGATTGGCCAAGCATGCGGGGTCACAGTGCATGCTTGGCCAATCATGAGCCAGCAATGCACTGTGATGGAGCAGTGCATTGTGGGCCGTGAGCGCCACACGAATTTGGCGCGAACGGTCCATAACGTTCGGAATTCGCCGAACGGGCGAACAGCCGATGTTCGAGTCGAACGTATGTTCAACTCGAACACTATGCTCATCCCTAATTAGGACACTCATCCAGTGGTGTCTTCACCCAAGCCAATTTTTCAATCTCTATAGTCAGCATTGAGTGAAGGTCAGATGGTACTAATGGAGGCACTAGCGATAATATAACTATAATACCAAAATCTTGGGTGAATGTGTTGGCAAATCAAAATTACAGCCCCAGAAAACCTACAGAGAAAATATATGCAATTATACAAAACTGAGAGGCAAGTACACAAATGCCTAGAGCCTAGCTAGCAAAATGAAGAAACTGGAGCTGCTGTTATATAAGGAGTATTTTGACTTCCTGAGAATAGCAGAAAATTGGTTTGACAGTTCACATGACTGGCATATGGGACAAAGGGGAGGTTGAATCCATGTGGGTGGATCTTTAAAGGGAAGAAGCAATTGGGAAAATAATAGTGGGGATATGCTACAGGCCCCCTAACCTGAAGGATGAGGAGTTGGACCTCCTATCACAGTTCGAAATGGCAGGGAACTGTCATCAGAATTAGGAACTTAAACTATCCAGATATTGACTGGGCAGAAGGCCCAGATTACTCATTAAAGGCCCTTAATTTTAAATATGAAGCGGGTTTCCACAAAAGACTACAAAAGCTTAACACATATAAATCACCAGGATTGGATGGCTTACACCCAAGAGTCCTGAAAGAAAAATTGGTCTTTGTGTGTCGTTGGTGCCTTCACACCGTAACTCTATAGAGGTACTCTTGATAAAAGCAAGAATTGGCCTTGCTGTCAAATTGTAATGATATGCAACTGTCCAACAGGTGAGGAAAATATTGGTCCTTGGGTGTTAATTGTGCCCATGAAACCTACACCAAAAAAATTCCTCCAGATGAAATTAACACCTACAAAGCTAGGCACCCTAGACAGTCTTTCAGAGATTTGAGATCTAGAAAGCACTTAATCAGTGACAAATTGATTTCATTTTGATAAATGTCAGTCAGTCCATGGAGTATGTAGACAAACATGCTCTCTTATCTGTCACAAGGACTCTGGCAGCACTGAATGCCCATTTGAAATGCATGCTGGATGGAGGGCAGCCCGAATGACAGCCCTGGGCACCGAAGACTTAAAAAAAATTGAAATGCATCACGAGGCGGCTCCATTCTCCACTGCTCCTCTCTTGACCAACAGAAGCCTCAAAACTATATTTTCCACCAGACTCTAACCTACCAGAGTTAGGAAAGGCATGACATAAACTCCTCTTTAAGGTATCCTCAAGAGGTTTCATCTTCTGCTCCCTCTGTGGGGACGAGATGAGTTCAGAGGCTTTCCCCTTGTAATGGTGATCAAGGAGGGTTGCCAACCAATAGTGATACTTCTTGATGGAACGTATTTTCAGGTCCTTTCGCAGGCTTTGAAGAATGAGGGAGCCCATGCACTGCAAGTTCTTTTGAGGCATAAGAAGCAGACTTCTTGGGGTTTCTGAGGATTACACTATCTGGAACTGCCTCCTCCCAGCCACATACTACTGTCCATGTACTATTTGTTTGATGGAAAACCTTCAAAGCTGCCAGAATTCTCCTTCTCCTCCTCCTCCTTCTCCTCCTACTCCCTCTCCTTTTGTGTGTTCTGTGACATAGGAAGAATGGTGTCTGCATAAAGCAGGCCTTCAGAGGAAAGGAAGGCCTCCTCTTCCTCCTGCTGCTCTGCCTCAAGTGCCCTTTCCATAATGCCACTCAGAGTCTGCTCCAGTAGGAAAAGGAATTGTGTCACTGATGCATGCATTGTCACAGCTCACCATCCTTGTGGCCTCCTCAAATTGTGACAGTACAGCCGTTGGCAAATAAGAAAGCTGAGCCGGCCTGAGCCTGTCATTGTGCCATACTCACACAGTTAGAGTTCCACCTGGTAGGCATGTCACAAACCAGGCAGTTTATGGGCAAGTGGAATTCCCACTGAATTTCAGCCAATCCAGCACTGGCTGTGTATGACTGCCTGAAATGGCTACAGTGCCCTTCAGTGCCTCCTATTAGGGACGCTCCTCAGTGCCTCCTGATCAGTGTCCACAAGTGCAGCCTCATCAGTGCCTCTTGAGGCGACCCTGGTGGGCACTTATCATCAGTGCCTCCTTATCAGTTCCCATCAGTGCAGCCTCATCAGTGCACATCAGTGAAGGAGAAAAATTACCTGTTTGCAAAATTGTATAACAAACTATGAAAACGTTTTTGTTTTTTCCAAATTTTTGTTATTTTTTTTTTCTTTTTTTTGTTAAGCAAAAAATAAAAAAAACCCAGTGATGAATAAATGCCACCAAAAGGAAGCTCTTTTTGTGTGAAGAAAATTATAAAAAAATTATAAAAAGTGCGACGGCGCTGAAAATTGGCCTGGGCGGGAAGAGGGTATACGTGCCCAGTAAGCAAGTGGTTCAAGTGATACTAAAGTCTTTTTTTTTTTGTTTAAAAATAATAAACATTTTATACTTACCTGCTCTGTGTAATGGTTTTGCACAAAGCAGCCCAGATTCTCTTCTCGAGTCCCTCGCCGGTGCTACTGGCCCCTGCCTCCTGCTAAGTGCCCCCACAGCAAGCAGCTTACTATTGGGGCACCTGAAAAGAGCATCTGTGTGTCCATTCACACATTGAGCCGCAGCTCGTCCCTGCCCTGTCTCCTCATTGGCTCACTGACTTTGACAGCAGCGGAAGCCAATGGCGCCTGCTGTGTGTATTTCAACCAATCAGAAGGGAGAGTCACTCGTGCAACATCGCTGGATCAAGATGGAGCTCACACAAGTATTAGGAGGGCCGAGGGGGTCTGCTGCCTAAAGAAGGTGTTTTATCTGTTGTTTTAGATAAACTCCACCATAATGTGTCACTTTCTCCTGGCCTGCAGGTCATTCACACACATATTCCCGGCCAAATTGCATTTTCAATGCTTTATTGAACCAATACTTTTGCCCACACAGGCACAGGCACTTTGCAGTTCAACTCACAGTACACGTCTCACTGATAGATGTTCACAGTGTGGAACACTCTCCTATTTCTAATAATTTTCCATTTAGTGAACGTACAAGTGCAGAACACTTTCACTTGATGTTGCAGTCAATTTAACAAAAGTGTTACTACTCAGGGTTTCCTTCCTCGCACAAAAAGGAGTTCATAGACCCAGGGGCCACTGTAAACCAAGCCATGGGACCCAAAGGTGAGAGTCAAAAGGCGGTCAAGGTTTCTCTGTCTGTTCACAATGTTTCCTTACTCACCACCCTAGCAGTTCAGCCCTGAGTGATCTTTAGTTCAACTCCAGCTAAGCACTACATCTCTGCAGATTGGGGTTGTCTGTTACCATACCCCAAATGCACTGAACATCAACTAGCATATATAGGGGCAAGTTCTCCACCAATTATATCACTACAGGTGGGGCATCAATTAAAGAGCACTAACACTTGCCAACAAGATAATTTTCAGTTTTCAAGAGAAATTTCCCTTAACTAAGTGAATAAGGTTTAGTACTTCTAACTTCCATTTTCCAATCATGTGTAAGCAAAAATACTGTTTTTTTTTTTTTTCTTGCAGGTGATTGGGTATACTTTGCAAAGTACATTTTTTAATACATTCACTATGTTAAAGGAAAATCCCTTTGCAAAGTGAATAAACTATTTGTTGTGAGTAAATCAACCCCATAGTGTTTGTTATAACATGCACACATAATTCAGTAAAATCACTGTTTCCAAAGCAGAACAATAAAAAGATGTACTAGAGCTAATTGTCAAAACTTAATTATTAGAACATATTAGACACAGTTCACTGTCCATGAAATAATGACGGAATAAATCAACATTGCTCTTTTCAAATAGTTTATTGCTTTTGCATTGAAATGGTCATCCTAAGAAACAAAAACGATTTGTAATCGCATAGTGGAGGATTAATTTGCTGCCCCTAATTTTACTGTTCACAGCTTCTAACTGCGTATTTCTAGGACTGCATTTTGCTTAAATGGTGAATATAAACAGCTTTTGCTAAACTAATCAAACTTGAAAAGGGTATTTGAGAAACCTTTTAAATTGGCTTTATATTGATAGAGTCTATAGTACAGTGCAAATCAGTGTACTTGTAAGATTTAATTATATGTGTACTGAGCAAAAAACAAAAAATACTGTAGGAGGAATAGGATTATAAATGTACATTACCTACAGATGATAGAAAATTTGTTGATTATGTTAAAGCAGTATTAAATTGGTCTGCCAGAACATTGGCACTGAAAGCAGTTCAGATAGTATATGCATATACACAGGATTTTTTTTAGGTGCCCTATTAGAATATAGATACCATTGACTATACCAAAAGAATAAATACTTTTTATTAACAAATGTTAAAATTACCGTACATAAAAGAAAATGGTCTATCAAATATTCCAATACATCACATTTCTACTTTCATACGTATCCACTGCCTATTGAGCTAAAGTACCCTTACAGTTAAATACAGAATGAAAATTCCCATTCAAATTTGTCAAACAAATTTCCCTTGCTCTTGGATACTGATTAGTGATGAGCTGAACTGCCCTGGGTTAGGTTTAAGCAGGGTTTAATGAACTTCAAAGGAGTTTGGATTCAGAACCCAAACCCCCATGGAACTCCATGGTAGATGAATCTGTGAAATACAAAATGCAAATATTCTAGGCTAATAGGCAAAGGGTTGTCCAAAATAGCATGGGGGTGTGGACACTGCACTGGAGAACATGCACTAGTGCATTTGTTTTATCCCATTAGGGAACAGTGCTATTTTAAAACACTGACATTTACTTTTTTTTTTTAATTGCTAGAAAAATTACATTTCCCTTTGGCTTCTATTAAACAAAGGCACACAGAGCCCTGTAGGAAGGTGGAGTTTACCCTCCACTCTGTAGGTGGCACTGTATGGCTGTCAACTGTACAGAGGAAATGGAGGATGAGAAATTAAAAATGTAGGGGGTTCATAGTACACCTATACATTTACAAAAAAAGAAATGTAGCCTAGAAATAAAGACACCCAAACATTTAACAAGTATTTTATTAAAAAAATGTAAATCCCAAAAAAGTCCCTCATTGTCAATCATGATGTTTTCCATCCACCGACTTGCTGTAATTAAAAACCCAATGGACACAGTGAACACAACCAATCTCATACTGTTTGCCAGATGACAGCTCCGTGAGCTGTTATATGGTATATAAGGAAAGAGGTGGGGCTAGTAGTGGCATCATTGACCAAATATGGCCAATAACCATAATTGGGCAGTGACGTCACTGCTATCTTTGCCCTTTTGCTTATGTAGCTGGGGATTCCCAGTGACAAAGGCAGTTGCTACGGATGTAGCAGGTGCCTGCACCCTCTGCTCCATAGGAACCATTGACAGCTGGAAGCTGTCATTTTATAGAAGCTGTATAACTACTAGACATGTGCATTCATTTTCGTCCGAATGCATTTTCGTCCGAATTTCAGCTATTTTCGTTTTCGTTTTGACAAACGATAACGAAAGCACAAAATCCGAAAAACGAAAGATCCGACATAAATAAATGCTTTATTTTCGTTTTCATTGTTACAACAGTTCGATATAGAATAGGAGATTCGACATGACTCTGACAATAACAATCTGTCTATAGAACCTGTGGTCGAATGTGCCTAACCTTACCTCTATTAGTCCAAGATTATATAGAGAAAATATTCGACAGAGAAAAAAGATTTGACAGAGAGAAAAGATTCTGCAAGTTACTGTCCTAAAAAGTGTTTGGGGACCCGGGTCCTGCCCCAGGGGACATGTATCAATGCAAAAAAAAGTTTTAAAAACGGCAGTTTTTTCAGGAGCAGTGATTTTAATAATGATTAAAGTGAAACAATAAAAGTGTAATATCCCTTTAAATTTCGTAGGGTGGGGGGGGTGTCTATAGTATGCCTGTGAAGGGGCCCTTCAGGTCTGGTATGGATATTAAGGGGAACCCCGCGTCAAATAAAAAAAAAAAATTGACGTGGGGTTCCCCCTAAAAATCCATACCAGACCCTTTATCCGAGCACGCAACCTGGCAGGCCGCAGGAAAAGAGGGGGGGACGAGAGCGGCCCCCCTCCCTCCTGAACCGTACCAGGCCACATGCCCTCAACATTGGGAGGATGCTTTGGGGGTCTGTGACAAAAAGTAGTTGTTTCTATGTTTACAAGTGCGACAATACTTGCTCTGTACAATTTCAATGAACTCATTTTGTAACCCCCCCCCCCACTTTTCATTGGGATTATGCCTGTTTAATTTTCAAAATATTTTGGTACATACAGTATATTGATATTGGACATTGTCCACGACTACCACATTTTCTTCTCTTATCCAATAGATTCATTACTATATGGTGATTTATTCGTAAACTAGAATGGGCATCATGTTGTTGATGTGTTACATGAAAAAACCCTTTGTATTTTAAAGTGTTACTAAACCCAGGACACTGCATTCACTATATCTGGTCTCCCACAGTACACAGAACATGGAAATGCAATTATTTTAGTAAATATAAACTGCTAAATACCTTTTCTCATCAGCGTATATAGCAGTCTTGTGACATCTAGCAGTGTCTGGCCAAGCACTGGTTAAAACTTGTAGGAGGAGCTTTCATTTTCCTCTGACTGTCCTATGAGGCTCCATGACCCCTGCTTTGTCTGAAGAGTTCTAATTGGCCCTGTGTCAATCACATGCACCCTCAAACCAAAAACAAAACAAAAAACACTCTCTAGCAATTCACACCAAAGAGAGCACGTACAGAATGCCCCCAAGGCTCTGTTCTTCAGCAGATGGATTGGGGACTGTGAAAGAAGGGGAGGATCAGAGAAGACAAGACCAAACACCCTTTTTACACAATGCAGAGAATTAATCCCTTAAAGAGGAAGTAAACCCTGATGGGTTTACTTCCTCTTTGTCTCCCTGCAAAGTTAAAGCATAATGGGCTACTATGCATAGCATAGTAGCCCATTATGTGTCACTTACCTGATACAGGAGCCAGCAATGTCACTGCTGTCTCCTGTGGTCCGGAGCATCCATCTTCTTCCGAATATCGCTGCTCCGGCCACTTACAGCACCGGAGCAGTGATGACGTCACTCCCGCGCATGCGCACGGGAGCCGCCACTAGCATATCACCATTAGCAGTGGCATGCTGCTAACGGTGATAGTGCGCCTGCCTGCCGCTGTCTACGGTGCATGCGCAATAGACAGCTGTCACTGTCTTTTAGTAAATATCTCCTAAATCGTGTAGGTTTAGGACAGGGGTGGCCAACCAGACAAAGACCAAGAGCCACATTTTTTACCAAGTTACCGCAAAGAGCCACATCATACGCATGGGCACACATGAACATCACCCCATCCCTTCCTCATACACACATACTTTTGCTCAGCTGGATTTATTGTAAATGTCACACACTGTTTTAACACTACAAAGACCACAGGCTAGTCATTTTCAACAATGAACACTGTGTGCACTCTCACACAGACAAACTCTGTTTAACCAAATCCATAAACAATAATAGAACAATTTACAATACATACATGAAAAACTGCCCACATGCGCATTTGACGAAAATACTGTAGCGACCCTGCAGTAATGTTGAGCGTTACAATGTTTATGTTAGAGTTCTGTGATTTCCCATGGTCTGTGACTGCGTCTGCCTGGATGTGAGAGCGAGGGGGCGGGGGAGTGAGAGTGAGGAGTGAGCGGAGGTGTGTGTGAGAGCAGATGGCGAACGACTGGAAAAGAGTAAGGAAGAGAAACGAAGATTGTTTTTTGTTTGTGTTGTTTTGGCGTGGTTACGGCCAACAGTAATGGAGTTCTGCTGTTGTCAATAAATGACAGTTCATTCGATTACTTCTCGTCATTCTTGCACGTCTGGCAGAATGCTACAATATGCACGTAAGAGCCGCGGGTTGGCCACCCCTGGTTTAGGAGATATTTCTTGGACCTACAGGTAAGCCTTAATCTAGGCTTACCTGTAGGTCAAAGTGGTTTGTAAGGGTTTACAACCACTTTAAGTTCCAGAGTGAGTATAAAAAACGTGCTTTACTGCATATACAGACTGATTTTACTGGTGTGGGTTTAGTAATAGACATGAGCAATTCGTTTTATTCCGAATTCATTTTTTAACGCATTTTTTACAAATTTGTTCATTCAAAAATATCCAAACGTAAACCCGTGAATATTTCTAAAATTTAAATATTCAAAAGATTTGTAAATTCGTAATATCGAAAATTTGTAAATTTTGAAAATCTGAAATAATAACTAACTAATAATAACTTAACAGTAACTATTAAATTATAGTATGTTAATGAACATAGCGAATATGAATTTATTTAATGAAGTTATGAATTATCCAAAATAATGAATGCTGTATATAAATGAATGGAATGTAACAAATTAATAATAATAATAAATAATAATAAAAGCGGGAAAAAAAATTGACATTCGTTATTTTGGATAATTCGTAACTTCGGCTAAATTTGTATTCATTACGTTCACAGCCAAATTTGAAAGGAAATTCCAATACCTATAATTAAATAATTATTATTAGTTCAAATTGATGATTTTTCAAATGTATGAATTTTCGCATTGCGATCATAACGAATGACCTGAAAAACAAAAAAAAAATAATTAATGCAACAAACACATTTTTCAGCAGTGCACATATATTTAGTAACACTTTAAGGCCCCTTTCACACTGGGGCGGTGTGGGCGTCAGCGCTTTGCCGTCTTTTAGCACCGGTATTCGGCCGCTAGCGGGGCAGGTTTAACCCCAACTAATGGCTGCCTATTAAATTATAGTATTAGAATTTCCTTTCAAATTTGACTGTTAGTGAACATAGTGAATATCAATTTATTTAATGAAGTTATGGATTATCCAAAATAATGAATGCTGTATCTAAATGAATGGAATGTAACAAATTACCGGCTTTCACACTGGAGTGAAAATGGCTGTTTTTTTTAAGACGCTATACAGGCGCTGTAGCACCTGAAAAATGCCTCAGTATGAAAGGGGCCTAAGGGTCAATCTCTTTGGCGACTTGTAAAAACACACCGATTTTGGGAGTTCATTTGACGCAGTGGAAATGCCTTGACTTACATTTATATGTGGCATGTAGAGCAGGTTCAGTACCCATACAGTGGCCCTGCATACTATGCTGTTTGGCAACAAGTTCTCACAAGATGAGGCCTATCACATCAAATTCTCGTTTACTGTAGAGCTTGCACTATTTTCTTCCAACAGTTGGAAAAGATCCTCCAATGCAAGGAAGTCACTTATAGAGAAGCACTTCCACTGGTCAGCAGTTTCACGTAATTGCATGGATAAACTTTGATTTTTACCATATAAAACCTTCAAACTTTAATTAAAAGCAAACTAATTTAGATAATTTATTTTGAACTTATTCAACTATTGAAAGAGACAGAAACTAATGCCGTGTACACACAATCGGACTTTCCGCCATCAAAACTGTGCATTTTTGTTCAAATGTTGTTGGCTCAAACTTGTCTTGCATACACACGGTCACACAAATGTTGGCCAACAATTACGAACACAGGAACACGGTGACATACAAGACGTATGGCGAGCCGATAAAAGGAAGTTCAATAGCCAGTGCGCCACCCTTTGGGCTTTTCAGTTCGTTTCTGCTTTTCAGTTTGTGCTTGTCAGTTCATACCTGTTCTTCAGTGCTTGTTGTCAGTTTGTTCCTGTCTTTCAGTGCGTTCTATTTATAGTTCGCTTCTGATTTGCAATGCGCTCTTGTCCGCTCGTCTCTGATTTTCAGATTGTTCTTCTTAGGTTCTTTCTGATTTTCAGTGCATTCTGTCAGTTTTTTCTGAGCAGCCGTTAATTTTCTAGCCATGTTGCAATTACGTACTCGTCGTAGTGTTCATGCTGTTGTTGGGCTTGGTGTTGGAGTTATTGCTTGGACCCAAGTCCAGTCCATGAACAATGGGGGGAGGAGTTCTTGGACCAAGAATTGGTTGCTTAATCGTGACCAATTCTCTCAAATGCCTTTGTTGTGGGAGATCCAGGAGAATAGTCCTGATGATTTCAGGAATTATCTCCGGATGACCCACCCCGTCCTTCACTGTCTGTTGGCTTTGCTGTCTCCCTATATTACCAAACAGGACACCTGCATGCGGCAAGCCATAACTCCCGAACAAAGGCTCATCGCCACCTTGTGGTACTTAGTGATGGGTGGAAGTCTCCAGGATATTAAGTTCAGGACTAGTATCTCCCCCCAGGCTCTGGGAATCATTATTCCAGAGGCCTGTTCTGCCATAATTCAGGTCCTGCAGAAGGACTATATTAAGGTAAGTTTTATCCTTTAACATCACATTCTATGTATTTAATGTTTGCTAATGTATTGCATTTATTTCATCATTCCATAATTACCATAATTTTAATATGCTGTGAATGTCCTCTTTGTCCTCATGCATGCTGTAAGCTTTTAATGCTCCTTTTTTGTCCTTCATGCATATTTGCCTTCACTAACCTCCCCAGTAGGGATGGCCGAACGGTTTGCCCGGCGGTCGGTTCGCGGCGAATTTCGTCTGTTCGCGGTCTGCCCGATCGGCGGACTATTGCCGTTGTTCGCCCGGCGGACTTACGTGTTTACTGTGTAAAAGAACTTTGACCTATGATGACACATCCATCATGGGGTACAGGACAGCCAATTGAGACATTACAGCACATGGACACTTGGACATTCCCCCTAACTTATAAATATACCCGATCCGGCGGCCATTTTACATTCTTTCTACTGTCACTACAGGGAGAGGTTGCTGTGTGGAGCAGGGAGAGACTGCAGTGACCCAAATCGCTAGCTATTAGGTCCACAAAAAGTCCTTTTAAGGACTGGTATGGTGTAGATGTAGTTCAGGATATAGGTTTGAGGCACTGCTATTCAAGTCATTGTTGCAGCAGATTGTCTTTTGTCAGTGCTGGGAGAGGGACAGACAGGACGCTATGTGTTACAGAGAGGGACAGTCAGTTTAATCATTAGCTGTTACTATTAGGTCCACAAAAGTCCTTTTCAGGACTGGTATGGTGTAGTAGTACAGGATATAGTTTTGAGTGAAGTGCTATTCAAGTTATTGTTGCAGCAGCCTGTGTTTTGTCAGTTTAAAAAGGGGCAGACAGGAAGCTGTGTGTAGAAGTGAGGAGCAGTCAGTTTAATCATTAGCTGTTACTATTAGGTCCACAAAGGTCTTTTTCAGGACTGGTATGGTAATAGGGTTGTACACGTTTAATATTCTTTCTTCCAAATATAGAAAGAATATTATACTTGACTGCTGCCCTTCTGCTGCAGTAGTCCTTTATGAGTATAGGGACTGAGGTACAGTCTGCTAATCACAACCTACTAGTTCCACAAAGGTCCTTCTAAGGACTGGTAAGGTATAGTGTACTACAGTATATAGGGTTGAGTGAGGTACAGTCTGCTAATCCTTAAGGACTGGTATAGGTCCACAATATATAGGGTTGAGGTGCACTACTGCTGACTGCTGCCCTATTCTGCAGCAGTCCTTTATTAGTATAGGGACTGAGGTACAGTCTGCTAATCACAACCTACTAGTTCCACAAAGATCCTTCTAAGGACTGGTAAGGTATAGTGTACTACAGTATATAGGGTTGAGTGAGGTACAATCTGCTAATCCTTGAGGACTGGTATAGGTCCACAATATACAGGGTTGAGGTGCACTACTGCTGAATGCTGCCCTATTCTGCAGCAGTCCTTTATCAGTATAGGGACTGAGGTACAGTCTGCTAATCACAACCTACTAGTTCCACAAAGGTCCTTCTAAGGACTGGTAAGGTATAGCATACTACAGTATATATAGGGTTGAGTGAGGTACAGTCTTCTAATCCTTAAGGACTGGTATAGGTCCACAATATATAGGGTTGAGGTGCACTACTGCTGACTGCTGCTCTATTCTGCAGCAGTCCTTTATGAGTATAGGGACTGAGGTACAGTCTGCTAATCACAACCTACTAGTTCCACAAAGGTCCTTCTAAGGACTGGTAAGGTATAGTGTACTACAGTATATAGGGTTGAGAGAGGTACAGTCTGCTAATCACAACCTACTAGTTCCACAAAGGTCCTTCTAAGGACTGGTAAGGTATAGTGTACTACAGTATATAGGGTTGAGAGAGGTACAGTCTGCTAATCACAACCTACTAGTTCCACAAAGGTCCTTCTAAGGACTGGTAAGGTATAGCGTACTACAGTATATAGGGTTGAGAGAGGTACAGTCTGCTAATCACAACCTACTAGTTCCACAAAGGTCCTTCTAAGGACTGGTAAGGTATAGCGTACTACAGTATATAGGGTTGAGAGAGGTACAGTCTGCTAATCACAACCTACTAGTTCCACAAAGGTCCTTATAAGGACTGGTAAGGTATAATGTACTACAGTATATAGGGTTGAGTGAGGTACAGTCTGCTAATCACAACCTACTAGTTCCACAAAGGTACTTAAGGAGTGGTATAGGTGTACTATTTGGTGTGCAGTATATAGTTGTGTAATACACGTATAAAATACTTACACATATAGAAAGCATAGTATAGTGCGTTTCCACTGTGCAGCATTGTGACTGCTGAGCGGTTCTGCAGCGATACTACAAAGAGTGACAAACACAATCCAAAAAAAAAGTATTGTAACTGGTGTGATAGACCAGTGGCCCCCAAAAACAACAGATTGAAGCGGGTGTTATATACCTTCTTCCACATACATACTGCACTTCTGTAGAGAGTTTTGTTACAGGGTCATTAAAAAAATGACAGGCAGAGGAAGAGGCAGGCCCTTCTGCAGGGGTGGTAGGGGTAGGGCAGGAGCAACAGGCTTGAGCCAAAGTGGGAAATTGCAGAAGGTGCGTGCGATTACGTCAAAGGAAGCACCAGAATTGGTTGAGTGGCTCACTCTTACTCTTCTGCACCCTCCTCATCCTCTCGATCTGCACCCTCTTCTTCACTCTGCTATGTGCACCCCAAAGACACTACCACCAACAACACCACCACCACATACCTTTCCGCTTGAGTCACAGGAATTATTTTCCGATCCATATCAAGACATTTCTGATGCGCAGCCACTCTTGGCATTGGATCAGGAAGAGGAGGTAGCAACAACCGCCACTCAGCAGTCTGACGACAGTACCCAGATCAGCCCAAGGAGGAGGTTGGTCACCGGTGTTGCTGCCTACTCCGAGATCTCTAATTATAGCGGTGGGGAAGGTGACATTGATGATGACGTGCCTAGTGATGTCACGTGGGTGCCCACAAGAGAGGACGAGCAGGGGAGTTCAGAGGGAGATATGGACCAGCAAATAGGCAGGAGAAGCAGGAATAACTTAAATTGCACAGGAGGGACAAAGCAGACTGCTAATGTATCAGGAGCGAGTCATCGACCATGTACGGTCACATCTGGCGCTCCCAGGACGCCGGCACATGGCTCCGCAGTGTGGGCTTTTTTTAACGTGTCCGCTGCTGACAATAGTGTTGCCATCTGCAATCTTTGCAGTCAACGCTTTAGTCGCGGTAAGCCCAACACTCACCTAGGGAAGACCGCCTTAAGAAGGCACATGAGCTGCCATCACCGAGCCCAGCGGGAGCAACGGAACACACAAAGCCACACTCCAGGCTCTCACCGATTAGCCTCGTCTTCTACTTCTCCTTCTCCTCTCTCCTCACAATTGTCTTCCACTCCACCTTCCATCACGCCAAGCTCACGTTTTTCTGCAAAAAGGCGAGCGTAAAAAAATGATGAGGCCAGATAACCCTCTTGCCCAACTGTTGACGGTTGGCTTGTCAGAACTGATAGCCCTCCAACTACTGCCATATAAACTGGTGGACTCGGAGGCCTTTCGAAAATTTGTGGCCATTGGAACACCACAATGGAAGGTCCCAGGATGGAAGTATTTCTCACAGAACGGCATCCCAGAGCTAAATGGCCATGTTTAGCGGCAAGTGAATGTATCTCTGGCACACAGTGTCGGTGCCAAGATACATCTGACCACAGACACGTGGTCTAGCAAACACGGGCAGGGAAGGTATATCCCTTTTACTGCCCACTGGGTGAACCTTCTGACGGCCATCAAGCATGTAACCCCTGGCACCCATGTAGATTTGGTTTTACCACCACGGATTGCATGCAGGCCTGGCTCTTCTTCTCCTCCTCCTACTCCATCCTCCTCGGCTGACTCCTCCTTTTCAGCTGCTAGCGTCTCTTCCGCTGCGCCACCCAAGCTCCCCAGAACCTATTCGACATGCCAGGTGAGACGTTGCCATGCCGTGCTGCGTATGTTGTGCCTGGAAGCCAAGAGCCACACTGGCCCGGCACTCCTTTCAGCTTTGCGTTCACAGGCAGATCAGTGGCTAACACCACTCAATTTGACAGTTGGTAAAGTGGTGTGTGACAACGGTACCAATCTGCTTAGCACATTGAAACATTACGCACGTGCCATGCATGGCACACGTCTTAAACTTGGTCGTGCAGCGATTCCTTGTCAAATACCCTGGGGTCCAGGACATCTTGCGGCAGGCAAGGAGAATCTCGGCCCATTTCAGAAGATCTTACACGGCCATGGCTCGCCTTGCTGACATTCAGCGGCGACACAATCTGCCGGTCAGACGCCTTATTTGCGATTGCCTGACGCGATGGAACTCAACCTTCTATATGCTTGGTAGGCTGCTCCAGCAGAAACGTGCAGTTAACGTTTACCTGTATGAACTCTGTGGCAGAACAGGTTCTGGGGAGCTGGGTTTTTTTTCACCACGCCAGTGGCTGCTCATGCGCGACGCATGCAGACTTCTGCGGCCATTTGAGGAGATCACCAAACTGGTCAGTCGCAGCCATGGTGCCATCAGTGACATGGTACCTTATGCCTTCTTTATGGAGCGTGCATTGCGTCGTGTCATTGATTAAGCTGTGGAGGAGCAGGAGCGGGAAGATGAGGAAGTCGCAATGCTGGATGAATTCCCAGGGGGGGCTACTCTATCTGAGACAAGTGAACAACAGGAGTCTGAAGAGGAATCAGAGGAGGATGGTGCCGTACGGATGAGGAGGAGCAAGAAGAGCATGCTTTAAACCTTTCTGGGATCCCTGTTGTTGTGCGTGGATGGGAAGAGGAGAATGAAGAGGACGACATTATCCTGGATGATGAGCAGGAGCCAGGCCACCATACCGCTTCCAGTTTAGTGCAAATGGGGGCCTTCATGTTCCAGTGTTTTAATAGGGACCCCCGTATAAAAAGCATAAGGGTCAAGGACCAGTACTGGGTGGTAACGTACTTAGACCCCCGGTACAAACACAAAATGGCGGAAATGTTACCGCCGTCACAGAGGGCTGTCAGAATGGAGCACTTCCAGGCCTTGCTTTGAGAAATGCTGCATTCTGCTTTTGCGTGCGCTGGCAGAGGAGCAATTCCCACTCCCAGAGAAGGAGTTGCGGGTACCAATCCAACAGCGCCTGCAAGAAGAGGCCAGTTTGAAGATGTGTTGGTGACTTCTGATATGAGGTCATTCTTTCAGCCGACCCATCGACAGGTGTCATCCGGATCCAGCATCAGGGAACGCCTTAGACCGTCAGGTGTCTGACTACATCGGGTTAACGGCCGATGTGGACGCTCTGAGGAGTGATGAACCCCTGGACTACTGGGTGGGCAGGCTTGACCTCTGGCCAGAGCTTGCCCAATTTGCAATCGAACTGTTGGCTTGCCCCTCGTCCAGTGTCCTGTCCGAAAGGACGTTCAGCGCAGCAGGGGGGATCGTGACCGATAAGCGTACTCGCCTAGCTCACGACAGTGTTAACTACCTCACATTTCTAAAAATTAATGATGCATGGATCTCGGAGGAATTCACCACATGTGACCAGTAGACCACATGTGACCAGTAGACCACATGTCTATAAACAATTTTTTTAATCGAGCACACAGACCTTCTTTCTTCATTTGGCTCACTTCCTTGTCCAAAAAAAGCACACCGTACTATATGCCCGTACCCTCCTGTTTGAAGAGGTTGAGCGGTGTCATATTTCTCCTGGGGCTGCTTATTATGAGGGGCTCCCACCATCTCTGTGCTGTGCTGACTTCCTCCTGGGGCTGCTTATTATGAGGGGCTCCCACCATCCCTGTGCTGTGCTGACTTCCTCCTGGGGCTGTACCTCTGCTGTGCATATTATGAGGGGCTCCCACCATCCCTGTGCTGTGCTGACTTCCTCCTGGGGCTGTACCTCTGCTGTGCATATTATGAGGGGCTCCCACCATCCCTGTGCTATGCTCATTATGAGGGGCTCCCACCATCCCTGTGCTGACTTCCTCCTGGGGCTGTACCTCTGCTGTGCATAATATGAGGGGCTCCCACCATCCCTGTGCTATGCTCATTATGAGGGGCTCCCACCAGCCCTGTGCTAAGCTGACAACCTCCTGGGGCTGCTTATTATGAGGGGCTCCCACCATCCCTGTGCTGTGCTGACTTCCTCCTGGGGCTGTACCTCTGCTGTGCAAATTATGAGGGTCTCCCACCATCCCTGTGTTATGCTCATTATGAGGGGCTACCACCATCCCTGTGCTATGCTGACTTCCTCCTGGGGCTGCTTACTATGAGGGGCTCCTACCATCCCTGAGCTGTGCTGACTTCCTCCTGGGGCTGTACCTCTGCTGTGCATATTATGAGGGGCTCCCACCATCCCTGTGCTATGCTGACTTCCTCCTGGGGCTGCTTACGGTGCCGGTGTCAGTGCTGTATATCACTGTGCTGGTGTCAGTGCTTTATGTCACGCTGCTGATGTCAGTGTTCTCTATCACGGTGCTGGTGTCAGATCACTCTATCACGGTGCTGGTGTCAGATCACTCTATCACGGTGCAGGTGTCAGTGCATATCACGGTGCTGGTGTCAGTGCTTTATGTCACGCTGCTGATATCAGTGCTCTCTATCACAGTGCAGGTGTCAGTGCTGTATATCACGGTGCTGGTATCAGTGCTTTATGTCACGGTGCTGATGTCAGTGCTCTCTATCATGGTGCTGGTGTCAGATCACTCTATCACGGTGCAGGTGTCAGTGCTCTATATCACGGTGCTGGTGATCATCTCCTGCACCCTCTTCTTAGCCTACCCTGACCTTCCCTCTCCTCCATTGCCTTCTTGCGCTCCTGAGTCCTGAATTGTCAGAATTTCACATATAAAAAAATAATGCTTGTAGTTGTCGATCCCAGATTCACCTCATACATGTGTTATGTCATTGGCCATGTGGTGGGACTATGTGTGCACAGCTAGTAATTATTTTGTGGCTTCAAATTTGACCCGTAGGTTTGTAAAGTTCGCCTCCCATTGAAGTCAATGGGGCCCGCCGTGAATGTTACGGTTCGCAAACTATCGGCCGTGTTCGCGTTTCGCGTTCGCGAAACGTCCCGTCGGAAGTTCGTCCATGACTACTCCCCAGCATGCTATCCTGGGCCCATACACACCTAGCCTTGTCACTTAACAATGTATTTTGTCAGCTCCATTGTAGTGTTTACCCTAAACACCCAATAAAATGTGTAAAAATGTTAAGTGCAAGACCTCCTTTTTTTTTTTTGGGCCCAAACTCATTTGGAACCCTCCCCCCAACCGCTAAGTCAACCGATACCAATACTTTATCTGCTGACTTTGCCAAACCCATACACACTATACCTACCTCTTTTGTGGTCAGATTTATGGATTAATTCACCAAAGCATGTAGTCCAAGTGCTTGCCTGAATACTTTCAAATGGTACTGTTTAAAGTTTTGTTCTCCTAGTATCTTGATAGGTAATTGCAGAATTAAAAATGTGCTTCAGTGTGGACTGTGTATTCCTATTTTTGGATTATGACACTTCTTATCTGTCCAGTGGGCTGCCAATAGTGTAAGTAAGGAGGGGCTGGCCAAGGTAACACACATTATTTATGCATTCAGCTCTCAATGAAGTGGAGAGAGTTATCTGTTCAAAACATCTCCCCCCACCATACATTTTTTACAATGGGCCATCAGAGGGGATGAGGAATCTGATAAGTGGACCTTATACTTTTTTCTTTAACTACTCATTTCAATAAATGTTATAATTATGTTGGCCAAGAATATTTGTGTCTAATCTGCTTGCAATGTTATGTGCAAAAGTACTATTTTTTTCTTGTTTGACTCAACAGTTTCCTTCCAACCCACGGGAATGGCAGACTGTGGCCTCCCAATTCGACTAGCAGGGGGACTTTCCCAATTGCGGTGGTGTGATAGATGGGAAGCACATCCGTCTCATCCCACCCCCCAACTCAGAGTCATACTACTTCAATTACAAGGGGTACAGTAGTATTGTGATGTTGGCGACTTATGAGTTCCTCCTTTATCTGGATGTGGGGAAGAATGGCCGTATGTCTGATGGAGGAGTCATTGCCCAGACAGAATTTTACAGGCATCTTCAGAATGGCAGCTTGGGGTTGCCTCCTCCAGTGGATAACGGGGCGGGCCTCCCATTTGTTTTTGTGGCGCTGGGGGAGCATTTGATTAGGCCATTCCCCATGAGGACCCTGACCCCGGAGAAGAGGGTTTTTAATTAACGGCTGGCCCGTGCCAGAAGGGTGATGGAAAATGCCTTTGGCATAATGGCCAGCCGGTTCAGGCTTTTCCAAACGGCCATCAATATGGCCGAATACAAACTGAACCATATCATTATAAGCTGCTGCATTCATCATTATTTCCTAAAGAAGAATACAGCCAAATATCTGGCCTCAGTTGCGACTGAGGCCGACTCATCAGCACAAACAATGACAGTGCTTGAAACTGGTCGTCCTGACTTGCCTGTGCAATGTAACTACACCAACTTGCTAAAAAAAATGGTATTGAGCATTGAAAGAAGAAGCCATCATTGTTGATTATAAAACATTTTACTTCAAGCACATTCACATGTGTGTTATAAAAGGGTTTTTAAGAAAAACCAACATCTTTGGTGTATAACATGTATGCTTGACAGTATATAGCCTTTTTGTGGCTAAACAGGCACATTTAAAACCATAACATACACATCCCCAACTCAGGAATTTACAAAGACCACATGAGACATTAATATGTCAAAACTGTGTTGATTTTACCTTCATCAGATGGGGTGATCTCACCCTTGTAAAAGCCAAATTTTGAAGATGCATACAAATTGGGACTCAAAATTTACATTTGCCTTCTGTTCTCATGACTAAAATGTGTGTCTTTTCCCTACATCTATTTTGAAAAAAGCCACAAAACACACAGTGTGTCAACATGGGCTATCTGCCATGATGGGATATCAAGGTGTGCGTTTTGTGGGTGCAACCCCTGCCTCCAAACTAAAGTAGGTGAGAGGAAGGGGTTGCACCCCTTAAACACGTCCATTGATCCCCCATGATGGACGCTAGCACATGTTGACACACTGGGCCTTATTTCAGAAAGGACAATCCACTTTTCTCTAGTAGTGCAAAGTGGTTTTGCTTTTTGGAAATAAGCCACAGTGTGTCAACATGTGCTAGCTCCCATCATGGGGGATCAATGGACATGTTTAGG
This sequence comes from Lithobates pipiens, assembly GCF_037356315.1. Taxonomy (NCBI): domain Eukaryota; kingdom Metazoa; phylum Chordata; class Amphibia; order Anura; family Ranidae; genus Lithobates; species Lithobates pipiens. The sequence goes on from NW_027507764.1 coordinate 297,791,705, forward strand.
GTGTGCCACCCCTTCCTCTCAGCTTCTTTAGTTTGGAGGAAGGGGTTGCATCCGCAAAACACGTACATTGATATCCCATGATGGCAGATAGCACATGTTGACACACTGTGTGCATCTTCAAAATTTGGCTTTGCAATTAATTTAAAAAATGTAAAACAATAACGAGAAAATTTACGTTTTTTGGGGGGTTTTAGATTTTGCCTAAAACATCAATGATTTTGGTCAGTCTTTTTTGAACATCATTGATATTGTGCTTGATCTTCTCTAAATCCTGCACACCATTATCTCACTGATGAGCACTTGCACTGTTGAAGTAGGTTTCTTCTTCCACAACATCCACATCACCTAAAAAGAAAAATACACACCATGTATTATAAATATGCAGGCATACATCTATTGCCTGAAGCCGTGGTCTCACTGTGGACACTGACCTGTTGTGGACACCATTTTGACCACTTCCTGAACCTCTGCATCCACATCCTCGGGTTGTGTGCTGAGTTCCCCTTCTTTAGAAGGTGTGGGGTTCCTGATGTCCTCAGCTGTTTTGGCAGAGTTCCAAGCTGAAGACATGATTTTTCCCCTTACAAAAGCTGGAATACTTACCTGTTTTGTGCAAGTTTCACACATGGAGAGACCCCTAGTATCCACTGGAGCATCTGCATGGACACCATAAAAAAGTTGTTATGGTATCCCACTCTAATGCTCCTGCGTCCAGATGTGTAAACAGCTGCTGAGTGTCCTCTCCTTACACTGAATCAAGTTGTCATTTCATTCTAGTTTCAAACACATCTAAACAACAATGTAATAAACATATTTTAATCAAAATAGGCATGAACAAATGTAGTTAACCTGCATCTGCCAAAAACCTTATATTAGTGGTCGAACTAATGATGTTTAATACGCATGATTATATTGTGCCCAGGCGGGGAATACACTAGAAAGAAGGACAGGATTTTGACATATGCGCAGTGTATATAAAGCATAACACGAGGGCGACGTACGTGAGATCTGTGAGGGGAGAACAGAGAATTGTTAGCGCCAATTGTTCAAACGATGGTACAATTGTAACTTGGGACATCAGTGATTAGTGGCCTGCATAGATTTTGAGGCCTATATTGGGACATGATTAGGAGTGTTTAGCCTGACATTAGGGTTTGTCTTGTGTTGTGTCTTGCAGATAAAATGGTGGATAAATTCAGACCCTGACTTCCTGCCAACTTCATTGATAAATACAGGGAGCGGCCAGGTCTCTGGCAAGTCCAATGCAGGGACTATTCAAACAAGCAAAAGAGGAAGGCAGCGCTGGATAAACTGTTGGAATTGGTGAAGCCTGTGTATCCCATGGCAGATATCATGTATTTGAAGGCCACAATTGGTAGCCTGAGGAGCACATATATTGGGGAGCGCAAGAAGGTCCAGGATTCCCAGAGATCCAGAGCAGCAGCAGATGACATATATGTCCCCAGGCTGTGGTACTACCACAGACTGCATTTTTTGTCAGACCAGACGGAACCCAGCCCATCACTATCAACACTTTCTTCAACACTTCCTTCCACATCAGCTGAGGCTCCTGAAGTCCAACCTGGGCCTTCCACTCAGGATGAATATATTTCTTGTCAAAAATTGAATGATGTTAACTAGATGTTATTGATCACTAATTTCTGATTTAACAAAGTGGTTTACATATCATTAGACAGTAGTAGCAAAAAATGATTGGGACAAGAATGAAAAATGCTGGGGTCAGAAAGATAGTGGCAGCATGGTGGTGTAGTGGTTAGCACTCTCACCTAGCAGTAAGAAGGGTCACTGGTTCAAATCCCAACCACGACACTACCTGCCTGGAGTTTGCATGTTCTCCCTGTGCCTGAGTGGGTTTCCTCTGGGTACTCCGGTTTCCTTCCACAATCCAAAGACATGGAGGTAGGTTAATTTGGCTTCTGTCCAAAATTGGCCCTAGTATATGAATGGGGACCTTGGATTGTGGGCTCTTTGAGGGTAGGGACCGATGTCGGTGTGCAATGTACAGGGACAATTGTAGACACTCACTCAGGTTGAACTGGATGGACTGGTGTCTTTATTCAACCTTACTAACTATGAAACTATAGTCGTTTCTATTTGTTAACATTCAATTTGCAAAAGTCATGAGCTCAAAATTTTCATACACGGGAAAGTCTCAGCCAGGAGAAGGCCGTGGTAAGCAGCCTGATGGAATCCCAGGTTCCTCCCCTCTGTTCTCCAACCAAAAGGACCAGGAAGGCAAGGAATCTTGAGGAGTCAATGGCTGTTTTCGTCAAACAGGCTACTGCAACACTTAACATGACCCTTGGTGTACATGAGGCATTTGGACTTGTCACTGCTAGCAAACTAGAAAACATGGAGGAGGGCCAACACACAATCTGTGAAGAACTTATTTGGAAGGCCCTAAACAAGAGGATGAGGGACGAACTAACAACTCAAACCCTCCTGTGTGAGTTGGATCATACTCCTCCACTACCTCCAGCAACACCACCAACACCACAGACACCCAACCCACCACAGCAGGAAGGAAGTGTGAAAGGAAATGTTGAGAGTGATGGCCTGGGTTTGGTGTGGTCTGACAAAAAACGCAGGCTGTTGTAAGACCACAGCCTCGGGACATATATGTCTCTGCTGCTGCTCCCGATCTCTTGGAGTCCTGGACCGAATTGTGTTCTTTATTAAACGGACTCCTCAGGCTACCAATCTTGACAGTCAAATAATTGATGTCTGCCCTGGGGTACAAAGGCTTCACCAATTCCAGCTGTTACACCAGCGTTGCCTTCTTCTATTTCGTTCTGACCTTGTGCTCCCTATTAAATTTAAAATTTTGTTTTTGACAAATACTTGACTAAAGGACAGTTTGTGAGTAGGCAGGTACATTTCAAAAATGCAATGGGAGTTATTTTACAAAAGGCAAATCCATTTTGCACTACAAGTCCAAAGTGCACTTGAAATTGTACTGAAAGTGCACTTGGAAGCACAGTCTATGCAAATCTGAGGGGTAGATCTGAAATGAGGGGAAGCTCTGCTGATTTTATTATCCAATAATGTAGAAGCTAAAATGCTGTTTTTTTACTTTCCTTGCATGTTCCACTCGGATCTACGGCAACTGCACTTTCAAGTGCAAGATCACTAGAAAAAAACAAAACAAAAAAAAAACATTATTCTGGAGATCAAATAAGAGAAATAATAAAAAATCAGTTTGTCAGAACTCTGAATATCAGCAGCAAAGCAACTTCATTATTATAGCATTATAAAGAAGAAGAGAATGCACTGCATTGAGAGATTTCATAATTTTCCATGTGGCGAATGTGATATCTCCATTACGAACGCTAATTTTACAAGACCAATCGCTTCCAGTTCGTACTTGATTCCGAGCATGTGTGAACTTTTGTGCGTGGACTTGTGTACACACGTACGGCCCTCCCGGCAATAAAGTCTTATTGGTGGAAAATTTGAGAACCTGTTAGTCAAAATTTGTTGGCGGAAAGTCAGACAGCAAATGTTCGATGGAGCATACACACGGTTGGACTTTCATCCAACAAGCTCACATCCAACATTTCCCGTTGGAAAATCTGACCGTGTGTATGCAGCATAAGACCGAGACTCATTGGGGTGGATTTAACTAAAACTGGAAAGTGTAAAATCTGGTGCAGCTCTGCATGGAAACCAATCAGCCATTTTTTGTCAAAGCTTATGTGAACAAGTTGATCCCTATTAATGTGATATCCAACATCTACATATGAGATGATTGTTGTGAATCAAATAACCATCCACCTTTGTACTTTTATCTAGATCTTGTGTTTAGTTTATCTACATTAGGAAATCCTGTGCCTGACTTACTTGGGACAGATATATTTCCTCCTATGGTAATTAAAGTGGTAGAAAATACTAGCTGTTTTTTTTTTTTTTTACCTCAATGCATTCTCTGCATATGGTAAAATATACCCCAGTACCTTTCTATGTCTCTCTAGCCCCAAAAACGTACCTGCTGTCTCCCGTCACTGCTGCTAGGTCCAAGATGATCAGCACTGTTCCCTTTTTTCCAGGTTGTAGTGGAGGTTTCTGAGGACAGTAGAGCTATAAGTCTGAAGGGGCTTGTGGTTTGCTAGGAGGGGGTGTTGCTTAACAGGTGCTGTGTGTGTCTATGGGCAAACACACAGCTCAGGTGCTTGATAGGAGCTACCAGCCAGTTAGTTAAAGGAATTACTCACAAACAGGCACGGGGAGGTCAGCGGTTTGGATAATGGCCATAAGAAAGTGACAATTTTAACAAAGAAGAAAAACATATAATGTAAGTGTGGACCTCCTCTTTTGAAAGAAACAATACTTTAATAATTAAAATACTTAGATTAATCATTATTTAATAATTTAAATAATAATTTTAAGCTGTGCATGATACCCGTTCCTTTTACTCTTACATCCAGTAATCATCTGTGCACGCACTCAACCTTGCAGCTTATGTGTAGACTGTGGTAAAATTAATGAGAAAGACCAGGAATAAGATTCCACATTGTCTTTAACTGAAATTTTTATTTGTCTACCATAGTCTCTCTGATTTAGAAACTGTGATTTGTTGTTCATATTCCATTTATATGTCTAACCACCACAGAATGCAATTTTACCCTTCATATTCATCTTCTATATTTTTTTCATTATCAAAGCCTTATTGTATCTTTTAAGATGCTCTTTAGCTCGTTCTCACTAGTTTAAAAAATTACCTTTCTCAGATTGTACTTTGCAGCATAGAAACACAGTAGGGAATATCTATAAAACTAGTGTATGATTAAACTGGTCAATTTCTTTTTCTTTTTAAAGTACAGGAAAGTTTTTGCCAGCAATGGGAGGTCTTGGAAGAATCTAGTTGCTCACAGCTCAGTCATTAAGGCACTGCTCCTTTACAAATCACAAACACTGTCAGTTAACTTTACTAGGAAATTCTGTGTAAGACCTACTGAGTTCAAACAAAACATGTAAACCCTCGTATGTCCTTGCTCACCACGCAAAGGCAAAGGCAAAACTAAGTAAACTACATGCTGCACCATGGGTGCTCAACCTGTGGCCCTCCAGCTGTTACAACAAGTCCCATGAGGCATTGCAAGAAACTGACAGTTACAAGCAAGACTTCCAGAAACAGAGGCACAATGGGATTTGCATAGCTCCCAACTGTCCTTGATTTGGAGAAAAGTCCTGTGTGCTACACCAAACACATTAGATTGCCTAATCTAAGAGCTGGGATTCTTAGTATGAAACATTTTCACTTATAATGTTACCACATATCACTGACCTAATAAAATTGGTTTCAGGACCATCATAAATAATGTGGACATTTCCCCCTCAAGAGTAAAATCAGTGATGCATGCAGCTCAGAGTGCTGGTTTGGATTCACCTTAGTGTGTTGTGTAAAAAAATAATTTGACTGTTATTTACTTTTCACTAGATTGCACTTCCTGGTCTCTTTATGAACTGGTGATGTATATAATTCTTTTATTTTATTAATGAAATAAATCAGGCAAGTAAACATGGGCACTTAAAAGAATGTTTCTGATAATTTTTTACTTTATTTTACATATAAACACATAATACAGGGTGCACCATGGTACTAATTTTCAGTGCATTGTGTGTTTTCTGAAAAGAGTCCAACAGTATATATTTAGTGTCTCCTCCTGTCTCCTTCTGATTGAAGGTCTGTTATAGTTGGTTTTAAATACTTGGATCAATAGTCAAGTTTATATGTGCAGAAATTGTAGACAGCAGTGTGGGAGTGTTTGCTCAAGTACAGTAAGTAAATTTAGCACTGACCCCCAAAGGAGAGGCTGGTTTTGTTGGGCTTACCGTTACCTTCTTGACCTCATGTACATCTAGGGGTTTCCCGAGGTAGATAGCCCAAAGAACTGCAGAGACTGACACTGGATCCACTTTTGGTATGTTTATTTGACAATAAGTAGACAGAACAGTCTCTCAATGAAGGGTAGAGGGTTAGGTAGGAAGTTTAGGTACTCTTGGAACTGCAAAAAGAATAGGAAGTCTCTCACTATAGGAATTCAGAGAATTACTGCTCACAACTGGATTCTCACAGCTACCGGATAGACCTCCTCTCACTAGGCCCAACAGCCGATAGAGCATTTGAGTAAAGCGAAGCCTCTGCCACAGACTTGCATGTAGAACACTTGAACAAAGTCTCTGCCACAGACTTGAATGTAGAACAATTGTGAATAAAGTCTCTGCCACAGACTTGATTGTAACTGAAGGATGTAGATAAATCTAGAGAGCCATCATACGGTACCAGTATCTCGCAGCTGCTCCAGCGATACCGTATGAGTGTAGATTTGCTTGGTGTCTTTCAACTGAGCCTCCAGGCTCTTTCTGAGAAGCCAGCCTTCAGCGTGGCCTTCTCCCGAAGAGTCCTCCCCTGGTTGCTTCTCCAGTTGCTGGGCCTCTCCACAGATGAGACGGCACCGGATCACCTTTGAATCCTCCTTCCAGTTACTTTGCCTCTGAATAGCCAGCCCCAAGACTCGGAATTGGATGGATCCGCACCCCAGGCCATGAGGGCCATGGGGGCTGGTCAGGAGGACCAGGACCAAACAGAAAGCTCTTCTGGACTGAAACCCAGAAGCACATGATGTCAGTACCCTCTCCCAGAATGCACAGCAAGATGATACTCCACTGGGCTGGTTCCCAGAAAGAATAGCACTCATTGCGCCTAGCTAAACTGCGTTCTCACACTTGCCAGTGCCACCTGTGGCCAAGCAAAACACAGTGCAATCCAGCTAGACTGGTAATGAAACCATAATTTGGTAGAATTGACCCTAAAACCCAACTGTGGTTTTAGGAATTTTAAATAGAAAAAAACACATAGCGCATGCTCTTCAGGAGCTGGCGCTACATGAATATACTGAACACATTGGTGGGGGGGGGATTATATTTGTAGCACCCTCCTAGATAGGTGATAGAAGAGAGTATAGTTTTTATGTCTTGCTGCTTACTAGGAAGGTTGCCAGGTAAATGTAGATGCTCTCTGCCTACCAGGGAGCAGGGACCCATTGATAGGGTCTTCTCATGGTGTTCAGGTCCTGCTCATGTTGTCTGAATGTTTCACACTGGTCCAATAGGAAGGCCTTATTAGACAGTGGGAGGAAACCGGACAAAAAAAAACATCAGCATAGTTACAGCCCTGGCCATTGGCAGAGGAAAGTGCCTCGGTGCAAGCTGAGTGACTGTATATATGCCAAGGGCACATGTGCCTGGGGCCTAGAGAGTGGGGTCCTGGAGGGAGGGGCGGTTGCCACTCCTCCGCACAGGCTGCCATGTGGCCTCAGGTGGGTGGTATAGTGTGTCAGTGTAGTGTGAGTATAGTGTAGTGTTAGTGTAGTGTAGCTAACTCAGCATTGCATAACATTTAGTGCTTTATACAGTGTTGTGTACCCCCCCCTTTTTTTTTGGTTGCTGTGGTTTTTTTTTTGTCCCCTGCCTGCCCCCCCTTTTTTTAAGTCGGTCTGTTTTTCTGGCATTCCCCCCTTTTTCTGTTTTTTTTAGTCTTTTTTTTTATAGTTTTTTAATTGTGGTCAGCGGCAGTCCTCAATTTAAAGTGCACCAAATACCACTCTTCATTCAATAAAGGGCATCCAATCACACATTTCCCAGTTTCTTTTACATTTGGGTAATAAACCCCCCCAATCATGTCTGGGAGGCCATCAAGGAGAGGCAGACATTCCCACACCACTATGAGGGGGCCAACAGCATCTGTGTCCACAGGCAAAGATTGACTTGGTCCGTCCTCAGGTAGGGCATGTTTGTCTCTGGATAGCATGGGCAACATCACTAAACAGCTACAGCATTCAGAGGAGGTGATGGACTGGCTTGCTAAACCATCCTCATTCCCCTCATCCTCTGACCCAAGCTGACACTAGTGCACAGTCCACCGCAGCTGCCAAAACAGCTTATTCTGCTTCCTTGTCTGCAGCTACTCCTGCCATAGCATCAGCATCATACACAGATGTGTCAGATGAATTATTTAAACACAGCATCAGCCACTTGCTTCTTGGGGATGCACAGGCATTACTTGATTCTGATGTTGGTTCTGAGGTAGATGAAGGGAGTAACATGAGCCTTCAGAGAGGGAAAAACACTGATAAACAACAAATTGGCAGTCATGTTCCTCCAACCACAGCGTATTGCCAAGTGATGATGAGGATGGAGGGTATGATGGCGATGAGGTCACGGACACGACATGGGTGCCAGATAGAGCAGAGGAGAAATACGAGAGGCAGGCAAAATCTCAACGATGCAGGATTTCCTTTAGAGGCAGCCATCATATAAGAGTACAGAGCAGCCACCCCAATCCATCAAATTGTGGAGCTGTTATCTCCCGGCCCACTTCCCACAGCTCAGCTGTGTGGATTTTTTTAGCACATATGCAGCTGATCGCACTGTTGCAATTTGCAATCAATGCCACAAGCAGATCAAGCATGGGAAAAACTCCAGCCATTGGCAAGAGCACCTGAAAGTCACCTTTCATGTCTACCCCTGCTATATCTCATGACCTCTAAGCAGCCTCCACTGACCAGGATGATGGTATAGCAAAGGATCTCACAGGCCCTTGCAACACATCTGCCAGCAGCACACCACCAGCTGTAGAGTATAGCAGGCTTCCCTGCCCCAGGTGCTGCATCAAAAAAAAAATACACTCCCTGACACCCAAAGACCCAGCCTCTAAATTCCAGCTTGTCCAAATTGCTGGCTTTACAACTCCTGCCTTTCCATCTGGTGGATTCTGGCCCCATGAATTTTCAGAATATGCTGTACCACGATGGAAGGTTCCTAGACGCTATTTCTTTGAACGTAAGGCCATTCCTGCTTTGTACTGTCAAGTGGAAGGCAATGTTTTGGCATCATTGGGCAAGGCAGTCTGCAGCAAGGTCTACATTACTGCTGACACGTGGTCCAGCAAGCATGGCCAGGGAGGATATATTTCATTCACAGCACACTGGGTAACTCTGCTTGTATCTATGAAGGATGGAGGACAGGCTCAGTGCTGGAGCTTGCTTTGCCACCACATCTTTATACAGCTGGTGGTGATGATGCGAGATCTGTCAGCTCCACCCCTCCTCCTCTTCTGAATTGTCCTATGAATCGCCAGTACCCCCTAAGTGTTCAAGGGGCTATTCAACAAGTCAGGCTAAACGATGTCATGCAGTGCTTCAGCTGGTGTGTCTAGGGGGAGAGGAGCCACATTGGAGCACAGATTATTTCACCTCTGCAGGGGCAGGCCCTGAGGTGGTTCACACCATGGGAGCTTGAGGCAGGATTGGGGGTGTGCTACAATGGCATTAACCTTCTATCTGCCCTTCGACAGGGAAAGTTGACACTGTTTGTCCTCAGTTTGGTGACGCAGAATTTTTGCAGGTACCCAGGGTTGCAAGATCTTTAAGGCAGGCCAGAGAAAGTCTCTAGCCATTTCAGGTGGTCATACACAGCCACTGTTTGGCTGAAATTCAGCGGGAATTCCATCTGCCTGTAAACTGCCTGATTTGTGACATGCCCACCTGGTGGAACTCAACTTTGGCAATGCTACAGTGGCTGCACATGCAGCAGAGGGCCACCAACAAGTACCTGCATGGGTATGGCACAAGGATAGGCTCAGGGGAGCTCAGCTTTTTTTTCCCCATGGCTACTCATAAAGGATGCATGCACTGTACTATCAATTTGAGTAGGCAACAAGGATGGTGAGCTGTGACAATGCATGCATCAATGACACAATCCCTTATGTATTACTACTGGAGCATACTCTCTCCATTATGGACCGGGTGTTGCAGGCAGGGCAGCAGGAGGAAGAGGAAGACTTTCTTTCCTCTCAAGACCTGATTTATGCAGACACCATTTTTGCAATGCCACAGAACACACAAGAGGAGAGTGAGTAGGAGGAGGAGGATTCTGGCAGTTTTGGAGGCATTGAAGTTAGACATGTGCAGAATGAAAGAATTAGTTTTTTTCGTTTCGATTCATTGTTTACATAAATTTGTTTAATTAAATTTATTCAATCCATTTAATTATTTTTTGGAATTTGTTTAGTTTATTTGTATTCAAATCGATTCGAATTTTCCGATTTCAAATTCAATATAATTCAAAAAAAATTTGAATCAATTTCGAATAGTTTTTTAATTCGAATAATTTTCAAATTCAAAAAGTTTTTAAATTCTAATAGTTTTCTAATTTAAATTATTTTTCAATTTCTAAAGAGAATAAAATAGAATAGAAAATAAAGGAATAGAATAGAAAATAATATAGCAGAAAATAAAAGAATAGAGTATAATTGAGTAAAACAGAACAAAATAGAAATAAAAAATAAAAGAACAGAAATTAATAGAATAAAAAAAGAATAGAATAACATAACAATCTTCTGAAATTCAAAAAGAAAAGAATATAATTTAAAAAACAATAGAATAGAATAGAATATAAATAATATAACTATCTCCCAAAATTCAAATATAATTAAGTCAAATTTGAATAGAATAGAAAAAAATATAGTAGAATAGAAAAAAAAACTGAATAGCAAGAATTTAACCATCTTCCTATTCTAATCCATTCGTTTTTATTCTATTCAAATTGGAATTGATTATATTTGAATATTGGGAAATGGTTATATTCTTTCTAATCCATTCCTTTTTTTTTTTATTATATTCTTTTTCTATTTGTTCTATTCTTTTCTATTCAGATTTGAATTGATTCAATTTCAAATTAGAATTTTGGGAAGATGGTTATATTCTTTCTATTCTGTTGTTTTCTATACTATTCTGTTATTTTCTATTCTATTGTAATCTTTTTTTTTTATTCTATTCAAATTAATTATATTTGAATTTTTTAAATGGTTATATTCTTTCTATTCTATTTGTTTTTTTTTATTCAATTTGTTTCTATTCTACTATAGTCTAGTCTATTCTTCTTTTTTTTTTTTTTTCATTCATTTTTTTCTATTCCTTTATTTTCTATTCCATTTTATGCTCTTTAAAAATTGGAAAACTATTCCAATTAAAAACGATTTTAATTTGAAACTATTCAAAAATTATTATTCTAAATTGATTCGAAAACTATTCTAGTCAATTTGAAAACAAATTTCATACAGTTTTTTTTTTTTTTTTTGTTATTTCGGATTTGTTTAACATCGATACTATTGTAATTCAGAAATTCAAATACATCCAAATTTCCTTTAAACGAAAATTTGTCCGAATTTGAATTTAAAACAAAATGAACTGCACATGTCTAACTGAAGCAGAGGAAGACATACTCCCAAACCTTAAGCAATGGTTTTCAGTTCCCAGAAAACTTGGGAGTAGAACATGGCTGGGAAGAGACGGTTCTAGACACTGTAATCCTCAGTGACCCTGAGCACTCTGCTTCTCATGCCTCTGCAAACTTACGGTGCATGGGCTCCCTTATTCTTTAAAGCCTGCAAAAGGACCAGAGAATTTGGGGCATCAAGGAGAAGGATCATTATTGGTTGACAGCCCTTCTTGACCACTGTTACAAGGGGAAAGTCTTGTAACTCTTCTTGCCCTCGCAGAGAGAGCACAGGATGAAATATCTTGAGGACACCTTAACCACTTCAGCCCCGGAAAGGTTTGGCTGCTCAATGACCAGGCCATTTTTTGTGATACCGCACTGAATCGCATTAACTGACAATTGTGTGGTCGTGCAACGTTGTACCTAAACAAAATCGACGTCCTTTTTTTTCCTACAAATAGATCTTTCTTTTGGTGGTATTTGATCATCTCTGTGGTTTTTATTGTTTGCGCTATAAACAAAAAAGAGCGTAAATTTTGAAAAAAACAATATTTTTGCTATAATAAATACCCTCAATTTAAAAGCAAATTTTTCCTCAGTTTAGGCTGATATGTATTCTTCTACACATTTTTGGTAATAAAAATCTCAATAAGCATACATTGATTGGTTTGGGCAAAGGTTAAAGCATCTACAAAATAGAATAATGCTGATGTTGCTGATTAAGTGTTTTTAGGATTTGGCATCTCTGCGAGACTGTCTAGGGTGCCTAGCTTTGTACATGTTCATTTTATCTTGAAGTCATTTTTTGGTATAGGTTTCATTGGCACAAGTAACACCCAATTTTGAGTGTGAAGGCACCACCAAAACCCAAAGACCAATTTTTCCACAACTGTTTGACAGGGTTGTCAAATTTCAATTTTTTTTTACAACAAAGGCCAATTATTGCTTTCATCAACAGTACCTCTATAGGGTTACCTTTTGAAGGTACCACCAACATCCAATGCCCAATTTTTCCTCACCTGTTACTTCCAGAGTCTGCGAAAGTGACAGCAGACTTTATCTAAAATAAATTGTTAGTGATTGGAAAGTTAGAAGATTTTTTTTATCTTAATGCATTCTTTGCATTAAGATAAAAAAAACCTTCTGTTTGCAGTAGCCCCTCTAATACATATCTGAGGTCCATCACAATCCAGCGGTGTTGCACAAGAGATTCAACTGTCTGGGACTCCCCTCCCATTGGCTGAGACAGCAGCACAGCACCATTGGCTGTCGGCGCTGTAAATCCAGGTCTGTGAGCCATTGAGGAGAGAAAGGGGGCAGGGCAGGGTTGGGCCACACCATGTCTAAATGGCTTGGCTTGGGTGCCCCATAGCAAGCAGCTTACTGTGGGGGTACTCAACAGGATGGAGGGGCCAAGGGGCACTGAAGTGGGACATGAGAAGAGGAGGATCTGGGCTGTTCTGTGCAAAACCACTCCACAGAGCAGGCAAGTATAACATGTTTGTTATTCTTAACAAAAAAAACCCCAAAAGACTTTAGTATCACTTTAATCTTTACCTGAGTGTACTATAATTTGGCTTCTTCATGTAAGGCTTGCTCACTGTGGTGCAAAACTGTATTTCCATCTAAAGTTTGTCAAAGAGACACCATAATTTATCCAAAATCATGTTCCGAATACACTAAATTTTGGCCTCATCATACAGACTGGCACCCCAAGAAATTGTTTACAAAATACAGAAAACTTTCAGGGAAAATGAATTTAAATATATATATTTTTTTATAGATGTTAGTTTTAGGTTCTATACACAGTACAGATGTGCCACTTTAAAGGCAGACTAAAGGGACCCCGCAGGCACTATATTTAAAGGAATTTAGAATTTTTGCTGTTTCACTTTATGCATCATTAAAATCACTGCTCCTTTAACCTCCCTGGCGGTATGATTATTTCAGATTTTAGGTGCTGAAAGCGGTACCATTATTTTGCATGGAAATTTGGCGTTTTATTTTGTAGGCCTGTAATTCTTAGAAATAATTCACTTAAATCTGTCCAAACAAGAGTCTAATAGACATCCCGGGTATGATAATATTTGAAATACAAAATCATAAATTATAATATAATATAAAATATATATATTATATATAATAAATAACTATAAATAATTATAACAAATAATAATATAATAATAATAAAAATTATTCAATAATGTAATCAAAAACACTGAAATATACTGAGTTGCAGAATTGTCGCTGTCATTACTTTTAGTTTTTGATGATGAATTTCCCCACAAATCACTATCGCTAAATTCTTCAAGTGATTCTAATTTATTATTGCTGTTTTCTAGCTGGTCTATAACCACTTTTGATGTAAATGGACATTTTTTGGTTACTATGGACAATCTCCAGTTTCCTGGCATAAAGAATAGTATTTATAATATAAAACTGCATGCAGGACACCGGACAAACCACTAGGAACAAAGGGGATGTTTAATCATTTGATACAGTGCTGTAATCTGTAGGATTACAATATACTGTATCTATACTGTGTTTTTTACTTTTTGAATTTGGCGCCAAACTCCATCCCTGTGCGTCGCAACGCTCACAGGGAACGGAGCTCGGCACTGTCACAGCAAGATTGAGCGAGACACGGCAGCTCGCAGATCACAGAGGGGAGACATCGCAGGATCCAGGGGACAATGTAAGTAACCTCTACATCAGTCTTCCTCAACCTTTTCAATGCAGAGGAACCCTTGAAATAACTTTCTGATCTCGGGGAACCCCTGCTAAAAATGACTATATCTACAACTCATGATACATTAGTGTGATGGTCAGTAGACACATTTTCCTTACACTTGTGGTCATTGGGAAGGATTCCCCCCTGACAGAAAGCTAAAAAGATTAATGGTGTCAGTGGGAACTTATCTGAGAGGCAGAAATTTCTCATTGCTCAAGGAACCCCTAGCAACCTCTTGAGGAACCCTGGTTGAGAAAGGCTGCTCTACATGGATCCTGCGATGCAATCCCAAGTCTGGCTCGGGAATACCGCTTATGCTAATAAAATCTCACCCCGAGCCAGACTCGGCAATACTGCCAGGGAGGCTACAAACAATCTTTTTTTTAAAAAAAATTGCATTGGTACATGTCCCCCAGACCCTTTTTATGACCAATAACTTGCATATAAGCCTTTAAAATGGGGGATCTCGATTTTTTTTTCAAGTTCGGGTCCAATAGACATTACACGGCAGCCGGTTGCACGACTGTGTGAATCTCCATAGCTGTACGGCGGCCGCTTTAAGAGCTATAGGGGCGTGTGCGCTGCTGGAGCCGATGCACGTGGCCAGCGGCCACAATGTCTGGCGGTGACCTGCTATCGCTCCTCAGTGAGCCAGAACAGGGATCTGTCAATGTAAACAGACATATCCCCGTTCTGTCAGGGAAGTAGAGAAAGATCTGCTGTTCCTAGTAATCAGAAACAGTGATATCTCTCTACTTCTTGTCAGTCCACTCCCCCCACAGTTAGAAACACCTCCCTAGAGAACACTTAACCCCTTGAGCGCCTCCTAGTGTTAACCCCTTCCCTGCCAGTGACATTTAAACAGTAATCAGTTGCTATTTTTTTTTTTAACATCAAAGAATTTTTATTGAAAGAAGATGGTTCATATAACAAATAAGAATGGAACATGCACATCATGTATGGTACATAACTTGTCATGGAAACATGAAATGACATAAACATAAACATACCAGTCTCTTCTGTGGGTCACGGCCCCTAGTCTTTAACATCTTAATCTCAATGCGGCTTGTGGTGGCCTTCTATTTTCCCAATTTTTGCCCAACTCTTGAAATCAATTATGTTTTCGTGCATTTTGAGTAGTGTGGAGAAAACAGGAAAGAGACAGAAGTACAAGAGTGAGATTAGAAAAGTTCAGAAAAGAAGAATGATTTTGGAATGTTATCGATAGTTGGTATGGTATCTGGTCTAGGTTGAGATACACCCTAAGCTTTCCAGCCTCTAATGGTATTACTTGAAGAATCTGTTAATGGTTGATCAGACTATGGTGCTCTCGAGAGTGTCTAAAAACAAATCAGGAGACCAAGTGGCATGGTAGCGTTCGACCCTTTCCTCAGATTGGGCTTGGGTATCTTCCATTTCACAGATATATGCAATTTTTTGTAACCAGTCTGACGTGGTGGGGACCGACGTGGATTTCCACGACAGTGGAATGAGGGACTTAGCCACATTTAGAAGATGTCTAATGAGTGAATTTCTGTATCTCCTAGAGGAAGAGTTTGAGATGTGCAATAAGCAACCAGTGGCTATTTTTAGCTCTGATCGCTGTATAAATGTCAATGGTCCCAAAAAAGTGTCAAAAGTGCCTGATCTGTCTGCCACAATGTCGCAGTCCCACTAAAAAATCGCTGATCACTGCCATTACTATTAAAAAAAATTTAAAAAAATACGAATAATAATTGCCATAAATCCCCTATTTTGGACACGCTAGAAATTTTGTGCAAACCAATCAATATACGAATATTGAGATTTTCTTTTTCTTTTTTTTTTTTTTTTTTTTACACCAAAATTATGTAAAATAATACATATTTGAACTAAACTGATGAATACATTTGTTTTATTTTTATTTTGTTTTGGATATTTATTATAGCAAAAATTTAAAAATATTTTTTTTTTGTTTATAGCGCAGAGGTGATCAAATACCACCAAATGAAAGCTCTATTTGTGGGGAAAAAATACATCAATTTTGTTTGTGTACAATGTTGCATGGCCATGCAATTATCAAATAAAGTGATGCAGTGCCGTATTGCAGAAAATGGCCTGGTCATTAAGGGGGTAATTTCTTCCAGGGCTGAAGTGGTTAATAGGGTTCACAGTTTGGGTCCAAACTTTTGCGATGTTCGAGAGTTCTGGTGCAAACCAATCCATAGGGGTGCTCGGCCCAATTCTATTGACCACAAATAAGGGGATGTGATTGCAGTGACTTGTGAAATGCCAGAGTTGCAGCTGTACCTACAGTTGCCGCTGTCTACCTTCTGCTGGCCAAGTTTACTCCAACCCCCAGTGTGCATGACATGCAATTTGATGAATGTGGGTGAATATAAATTTGATATATGGAGGGCATTAAACAAATTATCTGCCCTGGGTGCTAGATGTGCTAGGTATGCCACTGCTGGACCCAGTGAGGCTGCTTGTGACCAGCCCCAGGGCAATGTCATATCAGTAGAGTATAAGAGAAAATTGCAGCATATGTCTAAATCTCTTTTTTGCTTAATTTCCACTTTCCTTACTCTGAACATACCTCCACCTCCCTCCATGATTGATTTGAAATGGTGCTAAGCGAGGTAGGCAGTGGTGGCTCTAGGCTTTGTGAGGCCTTAGGCAAATCTGAGACATGAAGCCACAATCACATCCATAATGGCAAAAATAATTCAAGCGATACAAATGAACTGTATAAATTGCATATATTAAGAGTTTTAAATTTTATGAATTCACCGTTTATAGAATTTTCTTTAACCAATTCTTCTTTAATCAAATATATATATATATATATATATATATATATATATATATTACATATTACACACATATTTATCCATTTACTTGATGGTCAGGTTAATATAACCCAGCCAGCACAGAGTTCTCCCATATATCAGAGTCTGCAGGATTCCCCCTTACAGTGCAAGGGAACTCTGATATAAAGGGGAATGCTGCAGACCTTGGTGTAAAGGGGATCTCTAATGTAAGGGAGGGGGAGCTTTGGTGACCAAAGATTACCTTTATATCAGAGTGCAATGCATTCCCCTTTACATCACAGAGATCCAACTTGCATTTAAAATGGAAACTCTAATGTGGAGGGGGCTCTGGAGCACCTTCTGCAGAGTGAGAGAGTCGCACACATGATACAGGAGATGGTCAGAGACTGCAGACATGATACAGGAGATGGTCAGAGACGGCAGACATGATACAGGAGGTGGTCAGAGACTGCAGACATGATACAGGAGGTGGTCAGAGACTGCAGACATGATACAGGAGGTGGTCAGAGACTGCAGACATAATACAGGAGATGGTCAGAGATTACAGATATGATACAGGAGATGATCAGAGACTGCAGACATCATACAAGAGATGGTCAGAGACTGCAGACATGGTACGAGAGATGGTCAAAGACTGCAGACATGATACAAGAGATGGTCAGAGACTGCAGACATGATACAAGAGATGGTCAGAGACTGTGCTGACAATAGTACAGGAGATGATCAGAGACTACAGACATAGTACAGGATCCAAGCCCCCTTGTAGCACAAGTTCTAAAGTGCCCCCTAGCACACAGTGGTGTCAGTAAGGTTGGTGTCACTTGGTGCAGTAGAACATGGTGTCATGGGATTGAGGGGGGGGATAGAGCTGGAATGGGATTGGGGAATGGATGGAGCCAGAATGGGAATCGGGGATGGATAATGGATAGAGCTAGGATGGAATCAGGGTGGTAGATGGAGCCAGGATGGGATCGGGGGATGGAAGGAGCCAGGATGGGATCAAGGGGATGGAGGGAGTCAGGATGAGATCGGGATGGGGGGAGCCGTGATTGGATTGGGGATGGATGGAGCCAGGATGGGATTGGGGTGGGGTGGATGGAGCCAGGATTGTATTGGGGTGGATGGAGCTTGGATGGTGGGGGGGGATGGATGGAGCTGGGATTGGATAAGGGGGATGGATAGACCTGGGATGGGATTGGGGTGGGGTGGATGGAGCTGGGATGGTATGGGGGATGGATGGAGCTGGTATGGAATCAGGTGGATGGATGGAGTCGGGTGGGATTGGGGGGTGAGGTGGATTAAGCTGGGATGATATGGGGGATGGATGGAGCTGGGATTGGATCAGGGGGATGGATGAGCCGGGATGGGATTGGGGTGGGGTGAATGGAGCCGGGATGGGATTGGGGAATGAATGCACCCGGGATAGGATTGAGATGGGGTGGATGGAGCGGGGATGGGATTGGGGTGGGGTAGATGGAGCCAGGATGGGAACGGGGAGATGGATGGAGCCAGGATTGGATTGGAATGGGGTGGATTGGGGATGGATGGAGCTGGGATTTGATCAAGGGGATGGATGGAGCTGGGATGGGATTGGGGTGGGATGGATGGAGCCAGGATGGGATCGAGGTGGGGTGGCTGGAGCCGGGATGGTATAGGGGGATGGATGGAGCTGGTATGGGATCGGGTGGATGGATGGAGCTGGGGTGGGATTGGGGGTGGGGTGGATGGAGCTGGGATGGTATGGGTGATGGATGGAGCTAGGATTAGATCGGGGGGATGGATGGGATGGGGTGGGATGGATGGAGCTGGGATGGGGATTTTGGTGGGGTGGATGGAGCTGGGATGGTATGGGGGATGGATGAAGCTGGTATTGGATTGGGGGGGGTGGATGGAGCCAGGATGGTATGGGGGGGATGGATGGAGCTGGGATTGGATCGGGGAATGGATGGAGCTGGGATGGGATTGGGGATGGATATCCTCTCCCCCAAATCACTCCAAGTGAACTCTTGCTTGTCCCCCCTCCCTCACCCTCTTTTTCATGCCCTCCTCCCCTCCAAGACTCACTTTTAGATTACACAGACCAGCGCGGCTCTCGGTGAGTGGTGTGACTTGTTCCCTCCTTCTCTGTGCACAGGAAAACATCACAGCACAGGAGAAGGAGGAGGGGCAGGTTCAGTTCACTCCGCTCTGCTCAGCACTGTGTGTGGCAGGCAGCTGGGGAGAGATGCCGGTGTTCTGTCCAAAAATGTCCACCTATCGAATACTGTCCGCTCCATACTAAGTAGGCGCAGCGCTTGTGCAGTACAGAGCACAAGGAGATTTGGAAAATCTTCGAAGATGAACGGGCGCCGTGAGTCCAGGTGCAAGCCCCACCATCCAAGTGGACATAGGTCTGCACATAGTTAGAGGGCCCCTCGCTTCGCTCGCCATGATTCGGGCACGGCCTCGCTTCGCTCTCCACGCTTCAGGTGTGGGCTTGCTTTGCTTGGCTCTTTTTTTTTCTAACTCTATGTCCACTTGGATGGTGAGGCATGAACCTGGACTCACGGCGCATGCGCTGTTCATCTTCGGATATTTTCGGAATCTGCTTGTCATGTGTACTGCGTATGCGCAGTACACAGTGGACACAATCCGATGGGGGACAGCATTTGACAGGACACTGGCTCAGCTGCAATGCACAGTGGAGCGGAGCTTGCAGCGTGCGGGAATGGAGACACCAGCACAAGCTGCAGGCATTGCGAGAATCTGATTCGCCAGGACTCCGGTGAATCATTGAGGTTGCGGTATTGGCAAATTAGGCGGCCGCACCCGCGAGGCCCCTATGGGGGCGAGGCGACCGCCTAATTTGCCTAATTAGAGAGTTGCCTCTGGAGGCAGTTATGTGCTCTTAAGCGCCTTATTGGTTGCTTCACAGCACAATTGCTGGTGCATTATTGGGCTAACTTTCAAGAATTCAACAACAGTTGCCACACTCTTCAGTATTCAGAGTGCTGTAGAAGAAAGTCATCTTTTTTTTCTTTTTTTTGTCACTGTTTTCAGGGGTGGATGTGGACCCCAGACAAATGCTGCTAGACTCTGTGCACAGAGACAGCTGGCGTGGTCCTCAGACTCTGTACTTGCAGCAACCCTCTACAGTTTTTGCTGGGAGACCAGGCATGAGGAGTAGGGGCACTTAAAGATTATGGGGAAACACTCAGGGGGAGGTTCCTGTTAGGTAGTCTTTATAATCATCTCTCTTTCATAATGTATTTTAAAAGTTTGGACGTGTCTTCATATACATCATAATCAAGTGATAAGACAAAATGAAGCTGATTGAATAAAGCAATGTTCCTGCCTTAGAACAGGGTACGAGCTGCATTTTTCTAAACAATGGGGGTTATTTACTAAAGGAAAATCCACTTTGCAGTACAAGTACAAATTGCACTTGAAATTGCACTGAAAGTGCACTTGGAAGTGCAGTCGCTGTAAATCTGGGGGTAGATCTGAAATGAGGGGAAACTCTACTGATTTTATCATCCAATCATGTGCAAGCTAAAATGCTTTTTTTTTTTTTTTCTTTCATGTCTCCCTCAGGTCTACAGCGACTGCACTTCTAAGTGCACTTTCAGTGCAATTTTAAGTGCACTTTGCACTTGTAGTTTGCACTTGTAGTGCAAAGTGGATTTTCCTTTAGTAAATAACCCCCATTATGTCTTGGGAATCTTTAACATGTAAAGATGTCAGTTTGGTTATGTTAGCTAAAGAGGTTTACCTGATTGTTTTTTTAGAAAAAGTGCACACCTTTTTTTTTTTTCAATAGGTCATTGGTGCTATAAACGCTTGTAACAACACAAATATCATCCAATTAATAAAAATCTAAAAAGACTGCAAGAAAAAAAAAAGGATCATTATCACATGATATTTAACATGTATCCTACAAATAGAGTTTTGGTCTGCTATGTGAATTTTGTCATAGTAGTCCTTTCACATTGAGGTTAGCAGGTTTAGTTGCATTGACTCCACCCAAAAGATAAAAAAAATAAACACACTATATTAAGTCAATGTCAAAATAAAAACTGATTGCACTCTTAAGCTATGCTCATGACCCATTTTCCATCCCTTATGCACAGCGTTGCTATATTTAACATATGTAACTGTGTGGCTGCATGGTTTAGTACAGCTTTATAAATAAATGCATACATTTCACATGTAAGTTAAATCAAAGCACACCAGTGTTTTGTCCTCAAATGCGTACACAAGAAAATCCTGAAATATAATAAAAAAAAGTGGGACACCCCTGTTTCCATTAACAATGACAAGTTTATCAGGATGATTGGAGCCAACATACAAATAAAGACTCATCTTACATTACCATTTTAGATTGGGATTCTTTCTTATGCCATGTACACACGATTGGAATTTCGGTGGGAAAAAGCTCTGATAGTTTTCCCGACAGAATTCCGATGGGATTTCCCTCAAGCTGTCTTGTGTACACACGGTCACACCAAATTCCAACCGTCAAGAACGCAGTGACGTACAACACATACAACGGGACCAAAAAAAAGGAAGTTCAAAGCCAGTAGCCAATAGCTTCCATCTTGTAGTTGAATCTGAGTGTTTTTGCGCGTTGCAATTGCATACACACAATCAGAATTTTTGGATAGGAACTTTTTCCGACCAAAAAATTGAGAACATGCTCTCAATCTTTTACTGGCCGAAATTCCGATGGAGCATACACACGATCACATTTTCCGACCAAAAGCTCTCATCGGTCTGTTGCTGGCCGTATTTCCAATAGTGTGATTTTAGGGTGTTCAGACAACAGCCCATAAACTCCACTGCTGATAAACATCCAAAAACGTTCATGCGTGCATGACATAGGATAACAAAGAGGGGAGTTTATGGGCTGTTAAAAAAATGCGCAAATTCCCAAAAACGTCCGTTTATGAGCTTCAGTGTGCATGGAGCCTAACAATTAAATCTTAATGTGCAGAGCCATAATATATTTTTATGCCCTATAAATCAACATCCTCAAGTGCACACAGTACTTATGTAAGACACAGCTTTCTTATTTTATTATTTATAGAGCTAAGTTTGGTTTTAATAACACATTTAGGCTTGATGCATTAAACTGACACATCACATACTGAGCACACGTCAAGCATTATTAGTTCATGCTACACTGTGTGATAATGTCACATGAATATTAAAGCTTTTTTACTGGGTAAACTGAAAAAAAAACAAAAAAACTTTAGGTGATAACATGACCTTTACCTTTTTGTGTGTAGTTTAACCAGGTAAAATGCTAGTATTGCCCAGGTCTGGCACTGCTATTTTTTTGTTACAGGATCATTGTTAATTAATGTATTTTTAACTTGTTTTTTTTGCTTTTCTCAAGAAACAAATATGACATGGTCGCCATATTAAGAAATATCAACGTGGCACCAAAAATATGGGCTTGCACTATCATAGTTTTTTTTATTTTTTTAAAGCGGAAATTATAGTATAATTCTACATTGTCATGCATCAATTATTTTTATGTTTTTTGGGACCTCATGTTGAATGAAAAAGAAGCTTTGTCCTGCCATATACATTTTACTTCTAGGGAAGGGGAACACAATGGGGTTTATTTACTAAAGGAAAATCCACTTTGCACTACAAGTGCACTTGGAAATAAAGTCGCTGTAAATCCGAGGGGGACATGCAAGGAAAATAAAAAACAGCATTTTAGTTTGCACATGATTGGAAGATAAAATCAGCAGATCTTACACTCATTTCAGATCTACCCCTCAGATTTAGAGCGACTTCACTTCCAAGTGCATTTTCAAGTGTGCTTGCAGTGCAAAGTGGATTTGCCTTTCGTAAATAACCCCCAATGTTTTATACTTTTATTCTGAAAAATGTAGTACAAACAGAAGAAGCAAAAATTAACAAAAAAACTAAAAAATACTTTTCCAGTGCAGATCATATAGTAGACATAGGAGTCGCACTAGACAGCACTACACCATATCAGTTATTATCAGTTTAGGGTTGGTACTAGCATGAAATAAAATAAAAACTCGAATGCCTATTGTCTTTTTGTGTACTGATTTTAAATGAATCCCAACTAGCATGCAATGTTCATCCAAAGCAGAAATTCCATGTACTGGCCTTTCATTTATCAAAACCTTTGTGGTTTATATATTCACATCACTTAATATACTTATATTTATGTATAAGATATTTCATCAGTTGGTGTGTTAATGGAAAAAATTAGCTTATGTTGGAGTCATACATTATTATAGTCAGCTTTGTTGTCTAGGCAACTAAATTACAAGAATGATGCAAACAAAATTATACAATTGCTTTGCTCATTTTAGTTGTCATGGAGACTAATATTTAAAGTAAATTGTTTATATATACTGTGTGTATGTGTGTATATGTATATATATATATATATATATATATATATATATATATATATATATATATAATCTCACAAAAGTTAGCACACCCCTCTCATTTTTGAAAATATTTGATTATATCTTTTCATGTGACAACACTGAAAAATATGACACTTTACTACAATGTAAAGTAGTGAGTGTACAGCTTGTATAACAGTGTAAATTTGCTGTGCCCTCAAAATAACTCAGCACACAACCATTAATGTCTAAACCGCTGACAACAAAAGTGAGTACATCCCTAAGTGAAAATTTCCAAATTGAGCCCAATTAGCCATTTTCTCTCCCCGTTGTCTGGTGACTCATTAGTGTTACAAGGTCTCAGGTGTGAATGAGGAGCAGGTGTGTTAAATTTGGTGTTATCGCTCTCACTCTCTCATACTGGTCACTGGAAGTTCAACATGGCACCTCATGTGGATTTGAAAAAAAAAATGTTGCTCTACATAAAGATGGCCTAGGCTATAAGAAGATTGCCAAGACCCTGAAACTGAGCTGAAGCACGGTGGCCAAGACCATACAGCAGTTTAACATTACAGGTTCCACTCAGAACAGGCCTTACCATGGTTGACCAAAGAAGTTGAGTGCACATGCTCAGCGTCATATCCAGAGGTTGTCTTTGGGAAATGAATGTATGTGTCCTTCCAGCATTGCTGCAGAGGTTGGGGGGTCAGCCTGTCAGTGCTCAGACCATACGCCGCACACTGCATCAAATTGGTCTACATGGCTGTCATCCCGAAAGGAAACCTCTTCTAAAGATGATGCAGAGGAAAGCCTGCAAATAGTTTGCTGAAGACAAGCAGACTAAGGACATGGATTACTGGAACCAGTGATCTGATGAGACCAAGATAAACTTATTTGGTTCAGATGGTGTCAAACGTGTGTGAAGACAACCAGATGTGAAGTACAAAGACAAGTGTGTCTTGCCTACAGTCAAGCATGGTGGAGGGAGTGTCATGGTCTGGGGCTGCCTGAGTGTTGTCGGCACTGGGGTGCTACAGTTCATTGAGGGACCATGAAAGCCAGCATGTACTGTGACATACTGAAGCAGAGCATGATCCCCCTCCCTTTAGAGACTGGGCTGCAGGGCAGTATTCCAACACGATAACGACCCCAAACACACCACTGCCTTGCTAAAGAAGCTGAGGGTAAAGGTGAAGGACATGCCAAGCATGTCTCCAGACCTAAACCCTATTGAGCATCTGTGGGGAATCCTCAAATGGAGGGTGGGGGAGCGCAAGGTCTCTAAGATCCACCAGCTCCATGATTTCATCATGGAGGAGTGGAATTCCCTTATTTTGCCACACTGTTTGTTTCCAGTTGGTATCTGTCCCCAAGGGTCGCACCATTGAGGTTGGTGGTTCCCTAAAAAAAAAAAAACCCTGATTATGGTCTGGGAGGGTGACCTGATTAGTTTACAGATGTTCATGTCAAAACTTAATGGGAGCTATAAAAATATCAAACTGTCTTGGAATGTTGATGCCAAGTGCATAACTTTTCTAGATTTGGAGATTTTTAAGGGCCGACTTTTAAAACAATTTTTTTTTAAAACCTACTGTCAGAAATGGCTATCTACCTCTAGATTGTTGCCATCACCAATCTAGGATGTGCAACATCCCAAGGGGCCAGTTTATCCACCTAAGGTGGAATTGCACTTTAGAATCTGATTTTTATGCGCAATCTAAGATATTAGCTAAGCGTTTTTTTTTTTCAAAAAGGGTATAAAAAAAAGAACAGATTACTAGTGAGATCTAAAATATTGGGAAATTGGATCAAACTGTTTTAGTAGACGTAATAGACGTAATCACCAGAGAGACAATAATTTTGAATATAAAATTGTTCTGGATTACATCATGCAACACAAAAAAAAGAAAAAATTATTATGAAACACTGGGACATTTTAATGAAAGATAAAGTGTTATGCCTCATACACACAATTGGAGTTTCCGAAAACGAAACCATGGAATTTTGACCGAAGGGCGTTTGCTCAAACTTGTCTTATGTACACATGGTCACACAAATGTTGGCCAACAATTATGAACGGAATGACGTACTAGACATACCTCAAGCCGATAAAAAGGAAGTTCACTAGTCATGCGCGACTCTTTCGGCTCCTTCTGCTAATCTCGTGTTAGTAGAAGTTTGGTGAGTGTCGATTCACACTTTTCAGCCTCATGCTTGTCAGTTCGTTTCTGTTTTTCAGTTTGTGCTTGCCGGTTCGTTTCTGTTTTTTAGTGTGTGCTTGTCAGTTCGTTTCTGTTTTTCAGTGCGTTCCTTTTGGTTCGCTTCTGATTTTCAGTGCCTGCTTGTCAGGTTGTTTCTGATTTTCAGTGCATTCTGTCAGTTCGTTCGTATACTAGCCATGTGGCATTCTCATCAGAGAGATCGTGCTACTATTGTTGGGCTTGGAGTTATTGCTTTGACCCAACTCCGGTCCAGGAATCGGGGTAGGAGTTCTTGGACCAAGAATTGGTTAATCATGACCAATTCTCTCATATGCCTTTGCTGCGGGAGCTCCAGGAGAATAATTCTGATGATTTCAGGAATTATCTCCGGATGACGGACCCCTGCTTTCACCGTCTACTCTATTGGCTTTGCTGCCCCCCCCTATATTACTAAGCAGGACACATGCATGCGGCAAGCCATCACTCCCAAGCCAAGACTCGTGCCCCCCTTCCGGTACTTGGCGACGTGGAGAAGCCTCCAGGACATCAAGATCATGACTGGGATCTCCCCAGGCTTTGGGAATCATTATACCAGAGACCTGTTCTGCCATCATTCAAGTTCTGCAGAAGGACTATATTCAGGTAAGTTTTATCATTTTTACATCACATTCTATGTATATAATGTTTGCTAATGTATTGTATTAATTTCTTCATTCCATAATTACAATTATTGTAATATGCTGTGCATGTCTTTTTTGCCCTCATGCATGCTGTAAGCTTATAATGCTCCTTTTTTGTCCTTTATGCATA
This sequence comes from Lithobates pipiens, assembly GCF_037356315.1. Classification (NCBI taxonomy): domain Eukaryota; kingdom Metazoa; phylum Chordata; class Amphibia; order Anura; family Ranidae; genus Lithobates; species Lithobates pipiens. The sequence goes on from NW_027507764.1 coordinate 297,817,941, forward strand.
TTTGCCTTCAGTAATCTCCCCAGCATGCTATCCTGGGCCCATACGCACCTAGCCTAGTATCTTAATGTATTTTGTCAGCTCCATTTTAGTGCTTACCCTAAACACCCCCTAAAATGTGTACAAATGTTATCGTTGCCCTTAAATTCAGGCAGAGTGCAAGAGGCTATTTTTTTTTGGTGCCCAAACTCATTTGGAACCCTCCCTCCCCCCAACTGCTAAGTCAACCGATCCCAAAGCTCTATCTGCTGACTTTTCCAAACCCATACACACTTAACCTCTTTTTTGGTCATATTTATGGATGAATTCACCAAAGCATGTAGTACAAGGGCCTGCCTGAATACTTTCAAATGGTACTGTTGAAAGTTTTGCTCTCCTATTATCTTGATAGGTAACAAAAAAGAATGTGAAAATGTGCTTCAATTTGCACAGTGTGTAGCCATATTTTGTATTGTGACCCTTTTTATCTGTCCATATATCCCCCCCCCCCCCCTTCCCCACACACCATGACATTTTTCAAATGGGCCACCAGAGGGGGTGAGGAATCTGATAAGTTGACCTTATACTTTTGTTTTTAAATACTCATTTCAAGACATGGTCTACTCATGTTGGACAAGAATGTTTGTGTCTAATCTGCTTGCAATGTTATGTGCAAAAGTAAAAAAAAAAAATTTCTCCAGTTTCCTTCCAATCCACGGGAATGTCAGACTGTAGCTTCCCAGTTTTACCCCCAGTTGGATTTTCCCAATTGTGGTGGTGCTATTGATGGGGAGCATGTAAGGATCGTACCACCACCCAACTCGGGGGCTTATTACTACAACTACAAGGGGTTTTGCAGTATTGCGATGTTGGCAGTGGTGTCAGCCAATTATGAGTTTCTCTACCTGGATGTTGAGAAGAATGGCAGAAACTCTGACCTGAGGAGTGATCGTCCAGACTGAGTTCTACAGGTAGCTACAAAATGGCACATTGCAGTTGACACCTTCCGGAGGAGAATGTGGAGGGCCTCATTTTCATTTTTTTCGCAGGTGTGCCCTTTGCTCTGAGGGAACATCTCATGAGGCTGTTCCCCATGAGGAACATGACCCCACAGCAGAGAGTTTTTAATAACCGGCTGTCACGTGCCAGAAGAGTGGTGGAGAATTCCTTTAGCATAATGGCAAGCCGGTTCCATATCTTTCTAACGTCCATGAACCTGGCGGAATATAAACGGAACCATGTTGTGTTGAGCTGCTGCATTCTCCACAACTACATAAGGAAGAATGCAGCCAGCTATCTGCACTCAGTTTTGACTGAGACCAACTTTGCACCACAAACATCAGCGATGACGGCTCTCAAAAGTGACCCTGCTGGCTTACCCCCCCCCCCCCCAAATCGCCTGCGAAGTCAGAGAAAAATATGTTGGGTACTTCGTGGGCAGAGGGGCAATTGCTTTACAGTAAAATGTTGGGGATGTGCAATAAAAGTTTTTTTTAAAACTAAACTCATATTTCATTTAAATTACTGTTTGTATTTCTTATCTGTCTCCTAGGTTCTCAAATGGCTTTTTGATTTTGTCAATTTTCTTCAATAGTGCAAAAGTAACTTACTTGATACATGAGATGACAATCTCTTCTACAGCTAACTATTATGTTGTGCTGTGGGTCTGCTACACACACAATGTTATTGTTGTTAATGTATGTAATGCATTAATGATAAAAATATTCATCCTTCTCGACTCCTTGAATTAATTGCTTGGGGTCCCTAAAATGGCCTGATTTTGTCACATTTTACAGCACATTGTCACTGTAACTACACCAACTTAACAAATACACTGGTATTGAGCATTGAAATAAGAAGCCACACATTGTTGAGTATAAACATTTTACTCCAAGCACATTCACATGTGCGTTATAAACATTTTTTGAGCAAACCAACATCTTGGTGTATAACATGTATGTTTGACATTAATCTGCCATTTTTGGGGCTAAACAGGCATGTTTAAAAACATAACATACACATCCCCAAGTCAAGAACTTACAAAGTTTGACTTTGCTAAAGTCAAGGCCATATGAGACATTAGTATGTCAAAACTGTGTTGATCTTGCCTTCATCAGACGGGCTGATCTCACCCCTCTAAAAGCCAAATAAATTTTGAAGATGCACACAAATTGTGACTCTAAATTTGGAATTCCCTCATGATCCCATGCCTAAAATGTGTATCTTTTCCCTACATCTATTTAGCTAAAGCCTCAAAACACAGTGTGTCAACATGTGCTATAGTCCATCATGAGATATCAATGTACGCGTTTTGTGGGTGCAACCCCTTCCTCCAAACTAATTAGGTGAGAGGAAAGGTTTCACTCCTGAAACACGTCCATTGATCCCCCATGATGGGATCTAGCACACGTTGACACACTGGGGCTTATTTCAGAAAGGCCAATCCACTTTGCCCTAGAAGTGCACTTGAACGTGCACTTGCATTGCACTTGTAGTGTAAAGTGGTTTTGCCGTTTTGAAATAAGCCCAGTATGTTAACATGTGCTAGCTCCCATCATGTGGGGATCAATGGACGTGTTTCGGGGGATGCAACCCCTTCCTCTCTCACCTACTTTAGTTTGGAGGAAGGGATTGTACCCACAAAATGTGTACATTGATATCCCATGATGGGAGATGGCACATGTTGGCACACTGGGGGTTATTTACTAAAGGAAAATCTACTTTGCACTGCAAGTGCACTTGAAAGTGCACTTGGAAGCAAAGTCACTGTAGATCCGAGGGGGACATGCAAGGAAAATAAAAAAATCATTTTAGCTTGCACATGATAGGATGATAAAATCAGCAGAGCTTCCACTCATTTCAGATCTACCCCTTAGATTTAGAGCAACTGCACTTCCAAGTGCACTTTCAAGTGCACTTGCAGTGCAAAGTAGATTTGCCTTTCGTAAATAACCCCCACTGTGTGCATCTTCAAAATTTGGCTTTGCAATTCTTTTAAAGATGTAAAAACGCATACAAAACAACTATAAAATGTAAATTTGGTTTTGATTTTCCCTAAAATATTAATGATGTTGTTCAGTCTTTTTTGAACATCATGGATGTTTTGTTTCATTTGTCCCAATTTTACGATTACGAACCATGATCTCCCTGATCAGGATTTGTGCACTTGCACTGCTGAAGTGAGTTTCTTCTTCCACAACATCCACATCACCTAAAAAGAAAAAAACACACCATGTACAGTAATATAAATATGCAGGTATCCATCTATTACCTGAAGCTGTGGTCTCAGACACTAACCTGTGGTCGACATCATTTTTACCACTTCACCCAGCACTTCCTGAACATCAGCTTCAACATCTTCAGGGTGTGTGGTGAGTTGCCTTTCTTCATTAGGTGTGGGGTTACTGGTGTTCTCAGGTGTCCCTATTATTTTTCTCCCCTATGTGAATAGAAAAAAACGTATACTTAGCAGGCAGATATGTTAGGCTAGAAATAGTAATATGAAGCATTGCTTGGAAGTGTCTTGCAATTGTCTGTTTTTGCAGAGTTCCAAGCTGAATACGTGATTTTTTTCACTTTCAAAAGCTGGAATACTTAACTGTTTTCCAGTATCCACTGGAGCACCTGTGTGGAACACCATAACAAGGGTGTTATGGTATCTCACACTAGTGCTCCTGCCTCCAGATTAGGGATGAGCCGAACACGCCCCGGTTCGGTTCGCACCAGAACTTTCGAACGGACCCCAAATTCGAACGAACTTTAGAACCCCATTGAAGTCTATGGGACTCGAACGTTCGAAATTAAAAGTGCTAGTTTTAACGGCTAATATGCAAGATACTGTCCTAAAAAGGGTTTGGGGACCTGGCTCCTGCCCCAGGGGACATGGGTCAATGCCTAAAATGTTTTTAAAAATTGCAGTTTTGGCGGGAGCACTGATTTTAATGACGATTAAAGTGAAAAAAAAAGTGAAATATTCCTTTAAATATGGTGCCTGGGGGGGTGTCTGTAGTATGCCTGTGAAGTGCCACGTGTTTCCCGTGTTTAGAACAGTCCCTGCACAAAATGACATTAAACAGAAATAACATCATTGAAAACTGCTTGCGGTTTTAATGTTATATCTGGTTCCTGCAATATGGTTGAAAATCATTGAGAAAAATGGCATGGGTAGCCCTCCCTGCCCATTACCAGCCCCTTTGGGTCTTGTACGCATATTAAGGGGAACCCCGTACCCATATTAAAAAAAGGAAATGCGTGTGGCCCCCAGGCCCTATATACTCAGAACAGCAGTATACAGGAGGTGCAAACAAGACAGGGACTGTGTAGGTTTGTTGTGTTAAGTTGAATCTGTTTGTAATTTTCAACTGGTACATTTTTAAAGTGTAGCTCCAGTCAAAAAAACTATTTTTAAGCTTTTTGGAAAACATAGGGAAGGGTTATCACCCCTGTATAATTTGTTTTGTCGTCCAACTTTTTTCATCTCACTTGCTGTTGTCTCCTTCCATTTGCAAGTAGGAGATGTTTGTAAGTTGGATGTTTGAAAGTAGGGGCCTGCCCTATATGCTCTGCAGAAATGGCGGAACAAGGTGTTGGTTTTGCCACAACATTGTAAGCCCTCAAAGTGACTCTTGGTGGGCGCTGGAGCGCCCTGCTGTGAACGATTATATCAAGAATTGTAATTACATGCCATTGTTGAAGAGTGGTAGAAAAATTGACCTTTGGTGGTTGTGGTGCTGGTGTCACAACACTTTAAGTCCTCACAGTTACTCTGGGTGGGCACAGGAACGGGCCCTCCTGTGAAATATTATATCAAGAATTGTAATTACATGTCCCTGTTAAACAGGGGCAGAAAAATTGGGCCTTAGGCACTGGTGCTGGTGCCACGACACTGCAACCTCTCCCATATACTCTAGTTTTATTGCAGGAATTAGCCCTGCTGCAAAGCATTGCATCAAAAATTGTAATTAAACGCCCCTGTTAAACAGGGGCAGAAAAATTGGGCTTTAGGCACTGGTGCTGGTGCCACCACACTGCAACCTCTCCCATATACTGTAGTTTTATTGCAGGAATTAGCCCTGCTGCAAAGCATTGCATCAAAAATTGTAATTAAACGCCCCTGTTAAACAGGGGCAGAAAAATTGGGCTTTAGGCACTGGTGCTGGTGCCACGACACTGCAACCTCTCTCATATACTCTAGTTGTAGTGCAGGAATTAGCCCTGCTGCAAAGCATTGCATCAAAAGTTGTAATTAAACGCCCCTGTTAAACAGGGGCAGAAAAATTGGGCTGATGGCATCACCCAGAACCAGAAATGTTCTTCCAACATATCAGTGGAGGATAGACCATCAACATAACAGGACAGTCACTCAGCATCAGCATAGGCAGTCTTAAAGGGATGTGATATTTCAAAAAAAATTATTCAGTTACATCAGCTTCAGGTGCTTGGTAGCTGTGGGTGATCCAAGACTGATTCATCTTGATGAAGGTCAGTCGATCAACTGATTCGGTGGACAGGCGCACCCTGTGATCGGTAACAAAGCCACCAGCAGCACTGAAGGTGCGTTCCGAAAGAACGCTAGATGCAGGACAGGCCAGTAGCTCAATTGCATACTGTGCAAGCTCTGGCCAGTGATCCATCCTCAAGACCCAGTAAACCAGAGGATTTTCGGTGGGAAAGGTGTCCAAGTCTGACCTTGCCCCTAGGTATTCCTGCACCATGTAAATCAGACGCTGGCGATGGTTGCTGGAAGCGATCATACCTTGGGGCTGCGGACTAAAAAATTGTCTGAAAGCATCAGTCAGACGGCCACCTTCTCCACCGCTCCTTCTGACCGATGCCTCAGCAACACGTTGTCCAGGACCAGGAGTTTGTAACCTCCCAGTCTCTGGGAACGTGTTGCACAGACCTTTCTGCAAGGCCTCCCGGAGATGTCTCATCCTCTGCTCCCTCTGTGATGGCAAGATAAGGTCGGCAACCTTACCCTTGTACCGTGGATCAAGGAGAGTGGCCAGCCAGTAATGGTCCCTCTCCTTGATCCGAAGAATATGAGGATCCTTCCGCAGGCTTTGCAGGATCAGGGAGGCCATGCAGTGTAGGTTAGCTGAGGCATTCGGTCCGGAGTCCTCTGGGTCACTAAGGGCAACATGATCCGCAGCTACCTCCTCCCAGCCACGTACAAGTCCACGTGTTTCTTGGGACTGTAAATCATCTCTACAAGACTGCTGCTGCTGATGCTGAGTGCCAGCCTCCACCTCCATGCTGACATAATCATCCTCCTCCTCCTACTCTTCTTCCTCCTCATCCTCTTCCTGTGTGATGGGTGGCACAGCAGGAACACTGTCTGGATAAAGGGGGCCTTGAGAGGCAAGGAAGTCCTCCTCTTCCTGCCTCTGTTCTGCCTCAAGTGCCCTGTCCATTATTCCATGCAGCGTATGCTCCAACAGGTGGACAAGAGGTACAGTGTTACTGATGCATGCACTGTCACTGCTCACCATCCTTGTGGCCTCCTCAAACGGTGACAGGACAGTGCATGCATCCCTGATCATGCCCCACTGGCGTGGTGAGAAAAAACCGAGCTCCCCTGACCCTGTCCTGGTGCCGTGGTCGCACAGGTACTCATTGATGGCCCTCTGCTGCGTGTGCAGCCGCTGCAGCATGGCTAACGTTGAGTTCCACCTGGTGGGCATGTCACATATAAGGCGGTTCTTGGGCAGGTTCAACTCCTTTTGGAGCTCAGCCAGCCGAGCACCGGCATTAAATGATCGGCAGAAATGCACACAGACTTTCCTGGCCTGCTTCAGGACATCCTGTAAGCCGGGGTACCTGCCCAAGAACCGCTGCACCACCAGGTTAAGGACGTGAGCTACACAGGGCACATGGGTCAGTTGTCCCTGTCGGAGGGCGGAGAGGAGGTTGGTGCCATTGTCGCAAACCACCATTCCTGGTTTAAGCTGGCATGGCGTCAACCACCTCTCGGCCTGCCCCTGCAGAGCTGACAAAACATCCGCCCCAATGTGGCTCCTGTCCCCCAAACAAACCAGCGCAAGCACGGCATGGCATCGTTTTGCCTGCGTAATTGCGTAGCCCCTGGAACGCCTACGGAGCACCGCTGGTTCTGAGGACAGAGCACTGGAAGAGGCCATGGAGGAAGAAGAAGAGGAGGGGGTGGAGGAGAGAGGTGTGTCACAACCAATAGTAGCATTTTGAAGGCGTGGTGGCGGAACAACCTTCAACACTACTGCACCTTGTCCTGCATCCTTCCCAGCTGCCAGAAGAGTGACCCAATGGGCCGTGAAAGACAGGTAACGTCCCTGTCCATGCCTGCTGGACCATGAGTCAGCGGTAATATGCACCTTACTGCTGACCACCCTGTCCAGCGAGGCAAGGACATTGCCTTCCACATGCCGGTAGAGAGCCGGAATCGCCTTCCGTGAGAAAAAGTGGCGTTTGGGGACCTGCCACTGAGGAACCGCACATTGTACAAACTCACGGAAGGGGGCCGAGTCTACCAACTGAAAAGGCAGCAGTTGAAGCAAGCAATTTAGCCAAGCTAGCATTCAACCGCTGGGCATGTGGATGGCTGGGAGTGAACTTCTTTCGCCGGTCCAGCAGCTGGGGCAGGGACATTTGCCTGCTATAATCGGACGTGGGTGTACTGCTAGCAGAGTGCCCGGAAGCACTTTGCTGTGACACACCTAATTCTACACCTTCATTCCTCTCAGAGCAGGTTTCAGAGAGGACTGAAGGTCTAGTGGGGTTGGAGATGCCAGCTGATGAGGAGCAAGGAGAGGTCCGCTTTGTTCTTTGGTGTGGGTCTTTGAGGTACGCTTGCCAACGAGCTGCATGGCAGGTCAACATATGTCTGGTCAAGCATGTGGTGCCCAAGCGGCTGATGTTTTGGCCACGCGAGATACGCTTGAGACATATGTTGCAAATAGCAGCGGTGCGATCTGATGCACTCGTCTCAAAAAAGGCCCACAACAAAGAACTTTTAGAATAACGCGCAGAGGCAGCGCCCTGCACAGGCGGAGCTCTGCGGTGTGATTCAGTCAGTGTGCTGCCCCTAAGCTGGCCCCCCGAGGGCATCCTGCCTTGTTGGACATGTGCCTCCTCCTCCTCCTCTCTCCTACCAGGCACCCACGTGGAGTCAGTGCCCTCATCATCTCCTCCCTCTTCATCACTGTAGCAAACCTGGCAGTATGCTGCAGCTTGTGGAACATGACTGCCAGATTGCTGTCCTTCTTGAGCATCCCCTCTCTCTGCGCTCACGCTACTGCCTTCCTCTAGCTGAGTGTCATCATCAGAGCCTACAAAACACTGGGCATCCTCCTGAACACTGTGCACAAAGAGTTCAGGAGACTCCTCAGGAGGACGTGGTGGGTCTAGGGAAGGAGTCACTGATGATGACATTGAGAGGAGGGAAGACGATGCGTTGGCAGCTGCTTTGCTAGTACCCTGAGACTGGGTGAGAGAGGATGAGGAGGATGAAGAGGGCTTTGTCATCCACTCTACCAAGTCGTTGGCATGTTGCGGTTCAACATGTCCAGCTTCCAAAAAGAAGGGCAAGCGTGTCCCATGGCCACGTGCTGATGACAATGCACCACGTCCACGACCAGCACTGTTGTCTCTAGACACAGAGCCTGCTTGCCCTCTTTTATCGTCTCGCGCCTGTCTGCCTCTCCTTGCTGGCCTTCCAGACATGGTAATGGTCTGAAGGGAGTTGGGTAAAACAGCAGTTGACTAGTGTATATTGTGCTGGAGGCACACAACACCCACTAACTCCTGCATATGCCTTTATTTTAGAACACCAGAGATAAAGGGGTATACTGTAATGGAGTCACACAACACCCACTAAGCCCTGCAGATGGCTCTATTAGAGAACAGCAATAAAGGGTAGATACAGGTGTATATTGTGCTGGAGGCACAAAAAACCCACTAACTCCTGCAGATGCCTTTATTATAGAACACCAGAGATAAAGGGGTATATACAGATGTATACTGTGCTGTGCTGGAGGCACACACAACTTCCAATAACTCCTGCAGGTGGCAAGTGGGCTCAAATAGAGAAGAGCTATGTAGGTGGATATAGCGGTGTGTACTGGGTACAGAGCACGCAGACAGCACGCACTATCTCCTAACACTACTGACTGCAAGCTCTATTATAAAAGATAGATCACTAGCTATATAGGTGAGGTGAATATAGCGGTGTATACTGCGGTCAGGGCAAGCAGACAACAACCACTACACAACAGCAAGATAGAAAATCGGCCAATAACGATCGGTGTGTACTGTGTTGAAGGTACACAGAACACCCACTAACTGCCTTAGACGCCAACACACTACACAAGGCCGCCGCGCTGGCGGCCTTATATAGTGTGGGGCGTGTACTACACAGCCTGAGCTATGATTGCCCACAGGCATCCTGCCTGTGGCCAATCATGGCTCTCCTCGCTGCTGGCGCTGTGATTGGCCAAGCATGCGGGGTCACAGTGCATGCTTGGCCAATCATGAGCCAGCAATGCACTGCGATGACGCAGTGCATTGTGGGCCGTGAGTGCCACACGAATTTAATCGTTCGGAATTCGCCGAACGGGCGAACAGCCGATGTTCGAGTTGAACGTATGTTCGACTCGAACACGAAGCTCATCCCTACTCCAGATGCATAAACAGCTGCTGAGTGTCCTCTCCTGACACTGAATAAAGTTAAAATTTCATTATAGTTTCAAACACATCTAGACAACAATTTAATAAACTTATTTTAATCAAAATAGGCCTGAACAAATGTAGTTAACCTGCATCTCCCAAAAACAACGTATTAGTGGTCAAACAATGTTTAATACGAATGATTCCTGTGTCCACGAACCTCAAACTTGGCATTTTAAACTGTACAACGGTAAAGGAAGGAAAGCACATGGACCAGCACGAAAGTAATAATAATAAAAGGGACAGACGACAAATACTTGCTTTTTTACAGCACTTTCCTGATCTTTCTATACTAATCTTGCTCACTCTGATCAGCGTTTCCTCAATTGATCCTTGGATCGTCATACCCAAAAAGGCCTTTGCAGACTTCTGACAACTTTAGCCATGATTTTGACCTTTCTGATATTTGGGTTTCTGTATGGTCCATGATTACCATCATAGTCTGTCCTTTTTAAGATGTCCACCTCAATAAGAGGATTAACCACTTAATAACCGGCCTATAGCCAAATGACGGCTACAGGTCGGTTTGTTATCTCTGGGAGGCCGTCATATGACGTCCTCCCGGAGAATCGTTCGTGCGCGCCCCCTCGGGCGTGCACACCGGAACATCCGTGTTCGCCGGGTTCACGGGACCCGGCGCAACACGGATCGCTGTAAAGGGCCAATAGCAGCAGTCCTTTACCACATGATCGCTCCGTCCAATGACGGAGCGATCACAAAATGTAAACAACGTCATGGGGTCATGAAAAGTTCATCTCTCTCCTCTCCTCACACCGATGCAGCGTGAGAGGAGAGGAGAGCTATAGAGTGAAGCGTGAGTGTTAAAAACAGTGCCCAGCAGTGCCCAGCAGTGCCCCAGCAGTGCCCCAGCAGTGCCCAGCAGTGCTACAGCAGTGCCCAGCAGTGCCACAACAGTGATCAGCAGTGCCACAACAGTGCCATCTGTCACCTCTGTGCCATCTGTCACCTCTGTGTCACCTGTGCCACCAGATCCACACCAGTACCACCTGTGCCCATCAGTGCCACCTGTGCCCATCAGTGCCACATCAGTGCCGCCTGTGCCCCACCAGTGCCGCCTGTGCCCCACCAGTGCCGCCTGTGCCCGCCAGTGCCGCCTGTGCCCGCCAGTGCCGCCTGTGTGCTAGTCAGTGCCACCAGAGCCACACCAGTGCAACCAAAGCCACTATAGTGACATCAGTGCCGTCTGTGCCCACCAGTGCCGCCTGTGCCCACCAGTGCCATCTGTGTGCCCACCAGTGCCATCTGTGTGCCCACCAGTGCCATCTGTGTGCTAATCAGTGTCTCCAGAGCCACACCAGTGCAACCAAAGCCACTCTAGTGCCCAGTGCCGCCTGTGTCCACCAGTGCCGCCTGTGTCCACCAGTGCCACCTGTGCCCACCAGTGCAGCCTCACCAGCCACCAGTATGGCAAAAAAATATTTTACTAGCGAGGAGGCCTACCAGCTTCTAAGTATAACCGATGAGAGCAGCGCAGAGCTCTCTGATTCTCTGTCCGATTCGGATTCTGCCTATGAACCCGTTACAAGCAGCGGGTCTGATACTGAATCAGAAGAGGAATATGTGCCCATGAAAAGAAGGCGTTCTGGTGTGGAGCAGCAGCCTACTACCAGCAGCGCAGAGCCGTCCACCTCGAGAGCAGTGCCGTCCCGAGAGCAGTGCCGTCCACCTCGAATAGGGTCCATGCCAGCCTTCCCTATGCCCTTCAACACCCCCTGTGGCTGCCCTCTAATTCTGGAGAAGCAAATATCCCCCCCTTCACCACCCAGCCAGGTGTCCAGGTGAACACCGATGATTTTTCAATGCTAGATTTTTTTCATTTGGCTTTCACCGAAGACTTACTATCGTCCATTGTGGCCCAGTGAAACCTCTACGCACAGCAGCACATAGTAAGCAACCCTGGCTCTAGTTATGCCCGTCCCTTTCAGTGGAGAGAACTAACTGTAGAGGAATTCAAAATTTTCTTAGGCCTAACTTTTTCTATGGGACTTTAAAAAAAAAAACAATTGTACTCCTATTGGTCTACCAAACCTGTCCACCACATGCCACTCTTCTCATCCCTTATGCCAAGATCACGATACCTAATGATTATGCGGTTCCTCCACTACAATGACAACACCCAGTGCCTTCCCCGAAATGACCCAGCTTTTGACAAACTATTTAAAATTCGGCCACTCCTAAATTATTTCTCTGAAAAATTTCCCCAATTATATACCCCCGAACAGAATATTACCGTGGATGAGTCCCTTGTAAAATTCTCAGGCAGGCTTGGCATCAAACAGTTTATCCCCAGCAAAAGGGCCCGATTATAGGGTTAAAATGTACAAACTTTGTGACTGAGCCACGGGATACATCTACTCCTTCCTTGTGTACGAAGGGAAGGACTCCCAACTGCACCCCCCTGAATGCCCAGAGTACATTGGAGCCAGCGGAAGAGTGGTCTGGCATCTTGTCTATCCACTCCTTGGAAAGGGATACCATCTTTATGTGGATAATTTTTATACGAGCTTGCCCCTCTTCCGCAATCTTCACCGGAGAGACACCCCAGCATGTGGTACAGTGAGAGCCAATAGAAAGGGCTTCCCGCAAAAACTCGTCAATGAAAAGCTACAACGAGGGGAGACGGCATCTTTGCGGAACCAGGAGCTATTGGCTGTCAAGTGGAGGGACAAACGAAACGTCCACATGCTGACGACAATACATAATGACACCTACATAGAAGTCTCCAGAAGAAACGGCCCAATCCAGAAACCAGCCTGCATCTATGATTACAATTTGTTTATGGGAGGAGTGGACTTTAACGATCAGATGATTGAACCATACCTTCCCACAAGAAAATCCCGCCACTGGTATAAAAAAGTGTCCATTTATCTTTTCAGTTTGGCCATGTATAACACTTATGTTCTTTACCAAAAATCTACAGAGAACCCCGTATCCTATTTGTACTACCAAGAAGAAGTTATTTCCGCCCTTTTGTACCCTGAAGGCCCACCAGAAACTATTCGCTCTGATTGTGTGAGCAGACTCCACGAGCGCCACTTTCCTGACAAAATCCCCCCCCATGAAACAGGCTGCAGACGTCAGAAAAAATGCCGGGTGTGCTACAGAAGAGGAATTAGAAGAGACACCACATTTTATTGTCCCGATTGTCCTTCCCAACCAGGCCTCTGTATAGGTGAATGCTTCCGCCGTTACCATACTTCTCTACATTATTAGGGAAGTATGGTAAACGTAATTCTCATTTCCTGTCATTTTCCTCCACACCCCTTATGCCACTGCACTGAACTGTACATACCTCTGCCTTCTCCGACACCGCCCCTGGCCTGTTATACGACCAAGCTTTTGCCTAACGCTAAACATACCTCTGTCTTCTCCGGAACTGACCCTGGCCTGTTATACGACCAAGCTTTTGCCTAACGCTAAACATACCTCTGCCTTCTCCGGAACTGACCCTGGCCTGTTATACGACCACGCTTCTGCCTAACGATAAACTGTACCTGCCTCTGCCTTCTCTGGAACTGACCATGGACTGTTTGACCACGTTTTTTGCCTGCCTCTTGGATTGATCTTTTACCCTGCTATGCTAGTGGGAACAAAAGGGGTCTCACATATGTGAGGGGCTCCAGAATAGTTTTTCTGGATGAAGAAAACTAATTTTTTAGTTTTCTTATTCCCGAATTAGGGACTGGAGACTCAGAAGCTTCAAAGAGATTTGGAAGCCTCTACCCCTTTCCCCATTATTTCATAGCCTGCTACTTGGACCATGTTCCTGCTTACTACCAGGATGAACAATATTCCTGCCTGCTGCCTGGACAATTCCATTCACTATCGCTAACCACGTCCCTGCCTGCTGCCTGGATCAGGGCTCTCCTGCGGACAATTGGACTACTAAAACCACAGGTAATTTTTTGTTTACCCCTTACTTGGTATGTACGTGCTATGTTAGAAATATGAAGGGCCTTCAAAAATGTGATAGATTGTAAGGAAATTGGATGCGCAAGTTATGTTCCTAGAACACCTGATGATGCTTCTAAGATGTTGGGCCTCTATGTGGCCAGGCTGTGTAAAAGTCTCACACATATGGTAGGAGGAGTAGCAGAATATATTTTGGGGTGTCATTTTTGCTATGTACATGCTATGTGTTGGAAATATCTTATAAATGGACAACTTTTTGTAAAAAAAATGCATTTTCATTTTTTTTCCACATTTTCCAAAAACTTTGGGAAAAAAATGAACCATTCAAAGGACTCATTATGCCTCATAGATTATACGTTGGGGTGTTTGCTTTCCAAAATGGGGTCACTTTGTGGGCGTTTCCATTGTCCTGGTGCTCCAGGGCCTTCAAAAGTGTAATAGGTGGTTGAGAGATTAGATGGGTAATTTATGCTCCTCGAACGCCTGAAGTTGCTACTTCAATGTTGGGTGTGTGTATGTGGCCAGGCTGTGTAAAAGTCTCACACATGTGGTATTGCCGTACTCAGGAGGAGCAGCAGAATTTATTTTGGGGTTTCATTTGTTGAATGTACATGCTGTGTGAGAGAAATAACCTGTTATAATGACAATTTGGTGTGAAAAAAAATTAAATTTAAAAAAATCTTCATTTTGCAAAGAATTGTGGGAAAAAATGACAAGTTCAAAAAACTAACTGTGCCATGTACTAAATACCTTGGAATGTCTACTTTCCAAAATGGGGTCATTTGGGGGGGTTTTGTACTTTACTGGCTTGTTAGGGTCTCAAGAAATGAGATAGGCTGTCATTACATCAGGTGTGATCAAATTGATACATTTTCAGCGATTGGCACCATAGCTTGTACACCCTATAACTTTCACAGAGAATAAAAAATTTCCACTAATTTGGGTTATTTTTACTAAAGATATTTAGCAGTATACATTTTTGGCCAAAATTATGAAGAAAAATTACTTATTTACAAAAAAATTTATAGAAATGAAGAAAAAAGCATTTTTTTACAAAATTTTCGGTATTTTTTCATTTATAGCACAAAAAATAAAAAACCCAGAGGCAATCAAATACCACCAAAAGAAAGCTCTATTTGTGTGAAAAAAAGGACGAAAATTTCATATGGGTACAGTGTTGCATGACTGAGTAACTGTCATTCAAATTGTGAGAGCACTGAAAGCTGAAAATTGGTCTGGTTATTAAGGGTGTTTAAGTGCCCAGTTGTCAAGTGGTTAAGATATCCTCTTCAAAGGACATATTTGAGACCTTATATCTCCTCCTAGCTCTGGGCTTTCCTCGTTGCTGCTTTCTGCACACACCTGCTGTCTCTCTGCCATTTGCTCTCCCACTGCCCCCAAATAGAAGAGGCAGAGAATACACTATTTGAGACCTTATATCTCCTACTTGCTCCGGGCTTTCCTTGTTGCTGCTTTCTGCAAGCACCTGCTGTCTCTCCGCCATTTGCTCTCCCACTGCCCCCAAAGAGAAGAGGTGGAGAATACACTAGAAAGAAGGACAGGGGAGGAGCTTGACACATGCGCAGTGTATATAAAGCATAATGAGCAGTCTCTGTAACGGACGTAGGTACGATCTGTGAGTGGAGGACAGAAGAATGTTTTCACGCAAAGCAACGTTGAAACAAAGGTACAATTTTAAATTATTATGAGAGTTTAGCCTGATATTAGGGTTTGTGTTGTGTCTTGTAGATAAAACGGTGGATAAATTTACTGCCCCTGACTTCCTAATTGACTATATCCAGCAATACCGGGAGCTGCCATGTCTATGGCAAGTTAAATGCAATGATTTCTCCAATAAAATCAAGAGGAAGGCAGCAATGGAAAAGAAGAAAAGTAACAGTGCTCTCTGCGGGGACAACTCAATCCATACACCAGGTCTGCTCACAGGTGCCAAGGCTCAATGTGTCCCAACACACTCCAATGCAACAATAGTAAGAAGAGCCGGCAACACTGTAATCTTTGAAGTGACGTTTATTGGTACATCAGAGTGACAGTAAAACAATAAAGCTGACACGTTTCGGCAAAAGCCTTAGTCGTAGTCGTATACTAAGGCTTTTGCTGAAACGTGCCAACTTTATTGTTTTACTCTCACTCTGATGTACCAATAAACGACACTTCAAGGATTACAGTGTTGCCGGATCTTCTTACAACTGAAGGCAGCGATGGAGAAACTGTTTGAATTGGTGAAGCCTATGTATCCCACGGTAGACACCAATTATTTGAAGGCAAAAATTGGTAGTCTGCGGAGCACATATAATAGGGAGCACAAGAAGGTCCAGGATTTCCAGAGATCCAAAGCATCAGCAGATAACATGTATGTCCCCAGGCTGTGGTACTACAACATGATTTTTAATAGAGAGATATTTGGGACCCAGTTCTGAAGTGATATTCGGGTGGGAAAGAGTCTCAACCCCTGACTGAGGCTGCTAAAATAATCAACAAGGACTGTTAAAACCTTGGGATAAAGACCCATCCACAAACTGTAGGTGCCTTTTTACTTTTAATTTGTGCTGAAGATAAATGGACTTTATTTTGTATTTTTGATTGTGTACTGCTGGAAGCCTTATTTTGATTTGTTGCTGAAAATAAAAGACTTTTTGTTTAAAGTTTACCGGCTTTACACTCGCTCCTGTGGAGGTACAATCCCCCAAACTTTACGACTGGTCTTAGATGCGGGAAGAAGTGCATTTACAGCCGCAAAAGCCATTTAAACTGAAAACTGACATTTAAAGAGACACATGCTGTCTTGGGTGAAATCTGTTCAGACACTACAGACAGAAGGAAAAAAAAAACATGGAGGAGGTCATCAAGGCTTTGGCACAAGCCACTGTGACCTAGCAGCTAGCCTCAGCATGAGGAAGCGGCATGGCTCAGCAGCAGCAGGCCCTGGCACAGGCTGTAGCTGCACAGCAGGAAAGCACACAGTTACTAGCCAACCAGTTTACTGCCCAGCAGGAGTCCACTCAGGCACAGGTGGCTGCCTTTCAAGAGGCAGTGCAGAGCCTGGCTGAGGGATGGGAGCAAGCGGTTGTCACTGCTGGCAACCAAGTATCCATGAGGGCCAGGCATTTCTTGCAAAAAACTGACATCCAGAGATGATGTAGAGAGGGATGGCCCCGTGACCAATGGGCTGGCATCATCTCCACTTTCCTTACCGTTCACCCGCAAAAGGCCTACTTTGACCTCCTGGCTGAGCACATTAGCAACTATTAGCATCTGAAGGCAGAGATGCTGGCCCGCCTGGGAGTGACCACAGCCATTCGGGCTCAAAAGGTGCAATGCTGGAGGTATAAACCTAACTGACCACCCAGGTTCCAAATGCACGAACTGGTACAGCTGGTCAAAAATGGCTGCAACCAGAGAAATTGACAGGGCCGCAAATGGTGGAATGGGTGGTGATGGACTGGTACCTGCAGTACCTGCCAGATGACCTACAGCCCTGGGTAAGCCATGGAGACCCTGCAACTGCTGACCAGCTGGTAAATTTGGTTGAAAGGTACACCACGGTGGAGGACCTGCTCGGGCCTGCCAAGCGAGGGAAACCCACACTAAGGGCAACCAGGCCGGCCACAACACCTAGGAGAGAAGCCCTGCCAGATGCTGGAACTCGCAAGCCTGCATCATCTTCTGTAGAACAACGGAGGTTGGTTCCGGTCCCAAAGATAGGGGACATACAGTGTTGGAGATGTCAGTCCTGGGGGCATACCCAAGCACAGTGCCCACTTCAGGAGGAGCCTATGGATTGCGGGACTGATCAGAGAAGCTCCTTCTATGTGCAAAGAGCATGTGCCACTCATCTTGGTCTGGCTGCAGGACGGTTTAAGTGTGAAGTGCGGGTGAACCACCTTCCTGCCAGGCCTCTACTGGAGGCCAGTAGCATGGTGATGCTGGTACATGCCAGGGTGATCTGAAGACTCGTCCCCGTAAGTAAGACTGTAGGCTAGTGTGTATACATGGGGACACCAGGGAGTACCCCCTGGTTCCAGTGAGTGTTTGCTATGGCTGTACCTCAGTGACACAAGAGGTTGGGGTGGTAAATATGATACAGGGCATCATAGTGGGGCGTAACTGTCCATTTATTGAACTGTGGAACCAGGTACAGATGGGGCTGTCAGGACAGCCAGGAGAACTGGGCACACTAGGCCTTTTGGGGCCAAACCTTGAGGGGACTGGTCCAGAACCACCCGCAACACACACCCATAATGTTGAGATAACTCTCACTGATAATGAGGTTGCAGAAAATATGAATATAGTTGATAATTTTCGTCTTTCAGGTCTCAAAACCGAGTTGACCTCTGGGGGGGGGGGGGGGGAATCTCTCCGTTACAGGTCATGTTGGGGGAGGACGAAGAGGAATCTTTCCCCATTGCAGACCTTGCTTGTGTAGGATGAGGGGGAAACGTCCTCTAAGCTAGTGCACCCAGACTTGGGGGTGTCCAGGGGTGTGTTTTGGTACTGCGCAGCTACAGGACCCCTAGTCAAAGCTAGGGAGCAGGTATCAGTTATTAATGGAGTCCCACAAGTGCCGAATAAAAGTTTCCTCATTTTGCATTGAACGGGGTCTTGCTTTATAGAGTAGATGAAATCTGAGGGAAAACTGTGGAGCAGTTGCTGGTTCCCCAGTCATATCGGCAGATGCTCCTTGATTTAGCCCAAAACTATTCACTGCGGGGACATCTGGGGGCTGAAAAAATGGAAGCCAGGATAACTGACAGATTTTACTGGCCAGCCTTTACAGATTTTAAAGGCTGTGATGAAAAAGTACTGTGCATCCTGCCCCACTTGTTCATAAATGAGCTCTAAGGCCATTTCCCGAGAGTTGTTTAAAATGTTTTCACAAACTGAGTTTCCCAAGGAGATATTGACGGAGCAGGGCACCCCTTTCATGTCAAAGGTGATGGTGGACTTGTGTAAACTGTTTCAGATCAAGCAGTTGCGAAAGTCTGTCTATCACCCTCAGACAGATGGCCTCATTGAGAGGTTTAATAATACCCTAAAGTCAATGTTAAAAAGAGTGGTCCAGAAGCACGGAAAGGACTGGGACATGTTGCTCCCTGCCCTATTTTTACCATCCGAGAGGTTCCACAGGCATGCATGGGTTTCTCGCCATTTGAACTGGTATACGAGCGAAGACCTACCCAATGGTAGGGATGGGCTGAACACCCCCCGGTTCGGTTCGCACCATAACATAACATAACATACCGAGCAGGCAAAAAAATTGGCAGAACAAACGAACACCATTAAAGTCTATGGGACACGAACATAAATAATAAAAAGTGCTCATTTTAAAGGCTTATATTCAATTTATTGTCATAAAAAGGGTTTGGGGACCTGGGTCTTGCCCCAGGGGACATGTATCAAAAAAAAAAATTCTAAAGGAAAAAAAGTAATTTAAAAGTACTCGCGGCTATAATGACTTGTCGGTCCTGGCAATACAGATAATATTAATATTAAGGTTCCCCTTATGAATATTAAGGGGAACCCCAAACCAAAATTTAAAAAAAATTGCTTGGGGGTCCCCCCAAATTCCATACCAGGCCCTTCAGGTCTGGTGTGGATTTTAAGGGGAAACCCGTGCCAAAATGTTTTTAAAAAAATGGCGTGGGGGTCTTCCTGGAAATCCATACCAGACCCTTATCTAAGCACGCAACCTGGCAGGCCGCAGGAAAAGAGGGGGGACAAGAGAGCGCCCCCCTCCTGAACCGTACCAGGCTACATGCCCTCAACATGGGGAGGGTGATTTGAGGTCGTTTTTTTTTTTGATCCGTCGGTGGAGCGAGAGAAGCAGATGAATGGACTTTGTGGGACATTTTTATTTTTTAATAAAGGACTTGTCCCAAACTGTGTCTTGTCTTTTGTACCATCTTGATATTTTTTTTTGTGAAATGGTAGGGGTACATTTGTACCCCTTTACCATTTTACACAGGGGGAGGCCAGGATCTGGGGGTCCCCTTGTTAAAGGGTGCTTCCAGATTTCGATAAGCCCCCTGCCCACAGACCCCCACAACCACCGGGAAAGGGTTGTGAGGATGAGGCCCTTGTCCCGATCAACATGGGGACAAGTTGCTTTGGGGGGTCTACCCCAAAACACCCTTCCCATGTTGAGGGCATGTGGCCTGGTATGGTTCAGGAGAGGCGCTCTCTCACCCACCCCTCTTTTCCTGTGGCCTGCCAGGTTGCATGCTCGGATAAGGGTCTGGTATGGATTTTTGGGGGGACCCTCATGCCATTTTTTTCTAAAAAAAAATTGGCTTGGGGTTCCCCTTAATATTCATACCAGACCTGAAGGGCCTGTTATAGAACTTGGGGGGGACCCCCAACATTCTTTTTTATTTTGGTTCGGGATTCCCCTTAATATTCATACCAGACCCAAAGGGCCTGGTAATGGACTGTGGTGGATTCCATGCCATTTTTTTCAATGACTTCTTTTATCTGTATTGCCGGGACCGACAATTCAATATAGCCGCGAGTGCTTATAAATGACTTTTTTTCCTTTCGAAATGTAATTTTGTGTAGGGACTGTTCTAAACACAGGAAAAAATGTGCCCCTTTACAGGCACACTATAGACACCCCCCAGGAACGAAATTGAAAGGAATATTTCACTTTTATTGTTTCAGTTTAAGCATTATTAAAATCACTATTTCCGAAAAAACTGCAGTTTTTAAAATTTTTGTTTGCATTGATACATGTCTCCTGGGGCAGGGCCCGTGTCTCCAAACACTTTTTATGACAATAACTTGCATACAACCCTTTAAAATTAACACTTGATTTCTCGTGCTAATGTCTCCTAGACTTTAACAGTGTTCCAGCGGCTTTCGAATTTGCCCCAAACAACGCATATTGTTCGATGTTCTGCAGAACATCCAAACAACCCAAGTTTGGCCTCAACTTATGCTCGGGCCGAACAGTTCACCCATCCTAAGTCAATGGGGAAGAGCACCCAGTAGTTTTTCTAAGTAGGAAACTGACGACAGTGGAGAAAAACTACGCTGTGATAGTGAGGGAGTGTCTTGCCATCAAGTGGGCTCTGGACTCCCTACAATATTTTCTCCTTGGTAGGAGTTTCCGCCTAGTGTCAGACCATGCCCCATTGACCTGGATGAGACAAAACAAGCACACCAATGCCAGGGTGACAAGGTGGTTCCTTTCTTTCAGGAGTTTAATTTTAGGGTAGAGCACAGACCCGGGAGAGAACATCAGAATGCCGATGCCCTCTCCCGAGAAATATTTGGGTTGTGGCCCCTTTTATAGAAGTGTGATAGTCACCCAGGATGGGTGAGGAATTCCTGGGATTAGCGTTAATCAGGAGAGAACTGGCTCATAGTTCTCCCTGTGTTTAATAGAGAGATATTTGGGACCCAGAATTTTGGAGCCTCTGAAGTGTTACTCGGATGGGAAAGAGCCTCCACCCCTGACTACAGGGATTCCAGCACACATGAGGTTAAGAGCCTCCAGGAAGCAGCTCTTAAAGACAGGAAGTAGTGCTAGGAGTGGTGGTGAGGAGGAGTTGATGAATACACCTGTTTTACACCTGTCTTGGAGAGCCCTGAGTTTGCTGGAAGCTGCTAAAATATTCACCAAGGACTGTTAAAACCTTGGCATAAAGACCCATCCATGAACTGTAGGTGCCTTTTTACTTTTACTTTGTGCTAAAGATAAGCAGACTTTATTTTGTATTATTGCTTGTGTGCTGCTGGAAGCCTTATTTTGATTTGTTGCTGAAAATAAAAGCCTTTTTGTTTAAAGTTTACAGGCTTTGCACTCGGTCCGGTGGAGCTACATTCCCCAAGCATTACAATATATATATATATATATATATATATATATATATATATATATATATATATATATATATATATATAAGAGGGCCAGTATGGTGGCCCGTAATTATGGGAGGAGCCTGGAGGGTATTTAATCAGACCACCCACAACGGTCTATGTCCGTTCCAGTGCAAGGTACTGCACATCAAGGGGCCGACTCTTCTCAGCTCCCTCACGGTTGACTATCCATGCGTCCAATCGCAGGTGCACTTCGGCTTCTTCATTCGTGGTCTTCGTCGGCGGTTCCCGCTCATGGTCGCAGATAAGTAGTATCCGAATCTTTTCATATCATGTGCAACTTGCGGCTTATCATGCTTACTATCCTGCCCCCCTTTTGCAAAACCTACCTCTGAGTTGTTGACACTCATGTCCCGACATTTTTCAGCACAGGCATAGTACATTCGTAAATTCCTTCTATCAAACATACGATTCATTCATAGATCCAAGCCTCCGAGTCGCTGTCAGTCGTTCTCCAATATCACTCGCCATAGGCTTCACTGGTTATAAGATTCACTGTTCTCATCCTTTCTTTGAGATAAACAGGTATTGTTTGTATGGGTTTCTGTGGCTGATTGAGGTGTAATTAAACCCACCTGATGTCTTTCCTGCACTTGACTAGCCTGGGGGGATGGGTGGTTTATAGGTGTTTGGTTTCACAGTAAGGAATGGCATACACTCTACAACCAATTCGTATCAGATACTCCTTACTGCTAATTTATATCGGATTCATCTCATACATTTTTTAAGCTGATTTGTGTCAAAAGCATTGCACAGGCTGACTCTGCCAACTCACTGTGTGTCCACGTAGTTGTACCTTCGAGATCGGTCGTATATCTTCATCGATTGTCCCACGCTCGGACCGCTACACACTCGCTGTCGCAGGTAGGACTTTGTTGTTACCACTCCTCTAAATTCTAGTAGCTATGTTATCATGTTCGTTTATCATGTTCGTTTTGCAAAAAGTCGCACTTACGCCACCGTAAGTCTTTCTATGTCATCTTTCATGCTTTCTACCCAACGCGGGTTTACTCGAGCCGTTCACTTCACGGCGATGCAGTCAAATCCGACACTCAAGCCCCTTACTCACCTTGCATCTACGGCCGGTTCGAATCTAGTCGCAACTTCGCTTCTATGTTTCGGATCCTCGGCAGTCACAAAGCCCCTTCAACCGCCATCACCATTTAGTTGATTCGAACCCAGCCATATCATCAGCAATACGGTCAGATCTGTCATACGAACCCCGTAGTCACCTCACATCTATGGTCGATTCGAATCTAGTCGCAACTTCGCTTCTATGTTTCGGATCCTCGGCAATCACAAGCCCCTTCAAACTGCCATCACCATTTAGTCGATTCAAACCCAGCCATATCATCGGCAATACGAGCCCTGTAGTCATCTCGCATCTACGGGCAATTCAAATCTAGTCGCAACTTCGCTTCTATGTTTCGGATCATTGGCAATCACCAGCCCCTTCAACCACCATCACAATTCAATCAATCCGAACCCAGCCATATCCTCAGTGATACGGTCGGATCCTGAAGTAACTGATCAATTCAATCTATTATTATTATCAGTTATGTATTATTTTGTCTAGTCCCTATAGTTTAGTTAGTCTATCTATACTCCAAGCACATGCTATCGTTAATATCACAATACTACCACAATTTGCTATGAAATCAATACACGGTCTAAGATCAATCAAATCTAATTTATTTCCCAAGGAAATAAGAAAGTTTGCATAAGGTATCAATAGAAGTTACAAGAATAGATAGCATACAATCAGAGTACAATACAAGCAATACTTATCAGATCTTCGCAGCTAAGCCTCATGATGGAAGTGAGAGGCCGAACTCAATGATGAAACCCTTTTTGGGAAACACACCTCAGCCACACCACATTGCCCACCCTCCTTTGCCTGTGGACCAATCAGCGTCTCTGGGGCGTCTCCTCCCCCAGGCTAACTACCTCTGACAGTCCTGCCATAATTGGCCTCTGGGGGGCACTGTGTGCCCATGAATTGTAACTGCTCCGACTGGGTTCACATCTTGTGATTCGATCTTGGATGCCCTTCCCGTTCATTAATTATCTTCGTTGTCCTTACAGACAGACTGGCGTCGTCATTGTCCTAAATGTCTTTGAAGCCCCGTGCACACCAGGTGGGCTGAATAGAACTCATTCTGCTATGCAGATTCTGTCTGGTGCCACATTCCTCTCAAATATCAATATGGCTGGGTTCGGTTGTACAAACAGATGTGTAGAACTTTATATGTATTCCAAAAGATCCCATATATGAGCCTCTCAGTCGCATCTATGGAGGATTCGAGTCTAGGCGCAGCATCGGCGCAACGATTCCAGTCCTTGCCAAACGCAACTCTAACAACCAAGCCGAATCCTTTTGCATCACCGACTCAAATGAGTCAAATCTTTCGCAGACTATTCCATAGCTATAACCCAGTTCAAACTAGTCACATCGACTGTACGAATTTAGCAGTACTTGCGTTTGACTTTCTCAGTCTATCCATACATGATCATACACAATTCTCTCCACCAATTTGCTCAGTGTTGCGCACGGTCATTCCTACATAATCACATTTCCTCTATAACCTTTTCTTTCGCCTTTCAACAAAGCTCCTTGCAATCGCTGCAAGCATCAATGCAATGGCTCAATACGGCCACTAATCTCCAGTAGCAACACGGCTGCTCTCCTCATTTTCTACACACTTATAATTTAATTTATAGATACAAATAAAGCTGCTTTCTTGCAATCGCTGCAAGCATCTCTGCAATAGCTTAATACGGCCACTCATCTCCAGTAGCAACACAGCTGTTCACCTCATTCATCCATTCATTCATTCTCACCTCATAATTCAAATAAGGCTGCTTCCTTGCAATCACTGCAAGCATTTCAGCAAGTGGCTCAAACTGCCACTCATCGTCTCCAGTAGCAACATGGCTGCTCATCGTTTTCTGTCGCTTTCCCCTTTTTAGGCCAGTTAGAACACCAGTTAGTCCACCCTGCACCAGGTTTGGACAGCATCTCCAAAAAAAAAACCCCATTGATGAGGGCTTGCATCTTCACCAGGGGGCCAGCTTTGCCCCAAACAGTTCTTTGCAATCCCCCTTGTCAAAACGAAATTCTCATGTCACCTTACTACAGGCTCCCGGTCAACTCAGTTCTCGACCCCAACCAGTCGACTTCACAACTAGGGCATAAAGTCAGGTGTTTAGTTCAATGGGATTCCCCCTTTCTCTTAAACACTCTTTCACCACATATTTTTACTTCACATACAGAATTTGACCTGCTCCTGAGGCGTTAGCAACTGTCACATACTTCTGTGCACTTCACTCTCTTTTCGAAGCACAAGCCTTCAATACGCAGACAAGGTCGCCTAATCTCCATACTTGCTGGCAGTGCAAGCATTAGTAGACCGAACCCACGTCAATTAACTACAGATTGCAACATTCCTACTTAGTATACCAGACTTCAGCTACCCACTCCAGTCCGCCCTGGGGTGCTCTGGTTCATTAGTCTGGGCCGAGCACAGAGGGACACCCGAGCTATCGGTTAATTAGCCAGTCACCTCCTGGCTCACCTCGGTTGTCACGCATTCTTTTAAGTTTTCTAAAGTCACACTCAACAGCGCTCGAGCGCAAACCAACTGTCACTATGGTTGTCGTTCCTTGTCCTATTCTTCTTGTTTCCTTCCGCCTTTCATATTATCTACCCAAACGCAACTATCCCCTCCTACCTTTGCAACTTACCTCAAACATACCCACCCCCCCCTTGCTTTTAGTTGACGCCATGTCGCAGGCAGACAGTGAGGACTTTGCCTCAGCCCTGCCATCACCCTTTACGGGCTCAACAAGCGGCGGTTTACAGTCTCACAAGAGCTTGGACCAATAAAAAAAAAAAACTCATAGCAGAACGATGTCGCAGGAGTAAATCCTACCCTGCCGCAGCCAAGAAACCAAGCCTTTAGGCTACTGTTTCCACCGCCAGTGGCAGCCCTTCCAGGCACCACTTAAGTCTATCTTCTTTGCGACTACTCAGCTGCACTCCTGGGTAACCACACTGTCAACAGCAGTCGCCGAAGTCCAAGCAGAGTGACAGGCCTGGAGGTACGCCCAGCCGTGCCCCTACCAGCTCCAGTCACCACCGTCATTCCCGTACCTTCACTTACAGATACACCCAACTTCTGCACCATCGTCTTCCCTGCACACCTTGTCCTAGCAGGGCATCTAGGAGGACATCTTGGATGACAACGACGTTAACTTAGCATCCCTCCTCATAGCAGTACACAACTTGGCCTAGAACAAGTCATATTCGCGGGGAGATGTCTCCGTCATCCTGAAGGCCAGAGACCCTTTACTTAATCGCAAGCTCACTGTCACAGAGTTTGTGCTGGCCTTGGGGACAGTCAGACATACTAGGCAGAGCAACCCCAACAGGAGGGTAGAATTGGACCCGTATCTGCATGCAGCAGGTCACAAGTACGCAGGGTGCCCATCCTTTGACTATCACCACTCATTTTCAGCCAAGGCAGCAGCCAGACTCAAGGTGATCCCTTACCTCCCACCTTTTAGTGTTTCTCTTCCAGGTAAAGACCCTGACTAAATCCTTAAATTAAGATGTGCCAGCTATAGCAGATCTGCCCATGGGAGTCGAATTTCTCACAAATTGGAATGGCATGCCAATGTGTATTCCCTCAGCATCTCTCCTTATCTCTGGTAGTCATGGTCACCACAGCCTCCACAGGCCCTCGTCTCAATTTTTGGCCAACTTGGGTTTATAGGGCCATGGCCGTCAGAAATCCTTTTGATTCCTGGGTTCAGTTAGTCCTCCTCTTTGTTCGACCTCTACCCCATTGTCGCAGCAGCTCAAGTCTGGTGCAACAACTGGGCAGGACAAACAGTGACGTTCAGACAACCAAGCCACAGCCAGCATTATGAATAAAAGAGGTCCTAGTAGCCGGCCATCGTGGCCTTCCTGCGCAGGCTGGTGCCACTATCCCCACAGCACCAATCTAACGTCCTATGCGTCCACATCCCAGACAAATGCAATAATCTGGCCGACGCACTACCCGTTAACCTTGCTTCGTTATTTTTTGCTGGAACCTGGAACCGACCCAACTATGTCTCTTATCCCACACTGGTCGTAGCTAACCTCAGATTCAAACAACACTTTCACAACGCTACCTGCCTTATTAATCTTTCATTATCCCACAACACCCTGAATGCCTACCGTGCAGCCTAGAGGTTCTACTGCATGTCAGGTTACTAGCCTCAAACCCCAGAGCAATACCAAGAGTTCTCCATCACATCCTGGTCTTCATATTATGCCACCACACACAGTTGGCATTGTCACACAATACCTTAGACCCCACTCAGCTGACATCCAGTATTTCATCCCCTTATGAGATCCGTCTTGTTTGCCGCCCATACGGTCAAGACCATGTTGTGTGGCATTCACAGGCAATGACCCCAAATCAGTATCAAACGGCTACCCATCACCAGCGCCATATACCGAGACGTGTCTTTCATCCTGTCACATTGCCCTTTGGCTAAATTCAGCCTGGTCGTTCAAGCAGCCATCTACCTGGCTTTCTACAGCTTCTTACGCCCCAGTGAATAATGTCACCATCCCAGTTGTAAAGTGTTACGTAGACGCCACCTCACACGACATCAGACTTACTTCATCTTGCTACTCAGGTTGTCCAAAACACAATAGTCCGGTCCAGGGGCTGACATCAAACCTTTCCAAACTCTCAAAGACTGGTGCCCCGTGTCCATCCTAGATCAATTTTTGGCCCATATGTTTGATCCCTCGCAGGACAGCCCATTACTACCATTCCCGATTAGTACCCCAGGCAGCAACCAGTTCATTAGTCACGTCAGGTTCCTTTTCAGCAAATTAGGCCAGGACCTTGGTCATTTTCTTGGACATTCTTTCGCATTGGAGCAGCATCAGCAGCCTCACGAAACGGGGTCCCAGTCCACGCAATCAAAGATGGGCAGGCGGGAATCCACCTGCTTTACTCAATACATCTCCAATCCACAAGTGGAAATGTCCTGAGCCTTCAGCAACTTTGCCCCGTAGTGTCTTATTGTACATAAATTAATAATTACCTCCCTAAACCAAGTCTTTTGCGGCCTTCTCTTGGCATATTGCCCAGCAGACCAAGGCTCACTGCCCAGCTCACCAGGGCTTACCTTACAGCAGACCAAGGGCACAATTCAGGTCTATTTTATGTTGTTAGTCTTGTGACGTGTTTGTGTTCTTTCATATCTCTTAGAGAGGAGGGCTCCGACCATAAATAAGAGGGCCAGTATGGTGGCCCGTAATTATGGGAGAAGCCTGGAGGGTATTTAATCAGACCACCCACAACGGTCTGTGTCGGTTCCAGTGCAAGGTACCCACCCACCCATTTCCCTTCTCAGAGTACTTCTCTTAAAACACGTTTCTCTACAGAAACATCCATTTACTTTCTTAAGGTATGCAGCCTTCTCTTGGCATATCGCCCAGCAGACCAAGGCTCACCGCCCAGCTCACCAGGGCTTACCTTACAGCAGACCAAGGGCACAATTCAGGTCTATTTTATGTTGTTAGTCTTGTGACGTGTTTGTGTTCTTTCATACCTCTTAGAGCGGAGGGCTCCGACCATAAATATATATATATATATATATACATACACACACACACACAGTGCAGGGCTCAAAATTTCAAGTCCTGAACTACTAGCCAGGCCTTAAGGGTTCCCCAATCCAACCCTACCGCGCCCGCCCCTATATATGACCTCAAAAAATTCTCATGAAATGACACAATGTTTTATTCAGAATTAAGTTACACAAATAAATATTAATAACAACTTTATTACCCGTGCCCATCAATACAGCCTCACCCATGTCCATCAACACAGCATGACCAGTAGCCCCTAATGCAGCCTCACCCATGTCCATCATTCCAGCCTCACATGTGTCCATCATTGCATGCTCGCCGGTGCAGCCTCACCTGTGTCCATCATTGCAGTCTCACCCATGCAGCCCCACCTGTGTCCATCATTGCAGCCTCACCTGTGTCCATCATTGCAGCCTCACCTGTGTCCATCATTGAAGCCTAACCTGTGTCCATCATTGCAGCCTCACCCATGCAGCCTCACCTGTGTTCATCATTGCAGCCTCACCCGTGCAGCCTCACCTGTTGTCCATCATTTCAGCCTCACCCGCGCAGCCTCACATGTGTCCATCATTGCAGCCTCACCCGTGCAGCCTCACCTGTGTCCATCATTGCAGCCTCACCCGTGCAGCCTCACCTGTGTCCATCATTGCAGCCTCACCCGTGCAGCCTCACCTGTGTCCATCATTGCAGCCTCACCCGTGCAGCCTCACCTGTGTCCATCATTTCAGCCTCACCCGTGCAGCTTCATCAGTGTCCATCATTGTAGCCTAACTCGTGCAGCCTCACCCGTGCAGCCTCACCTGTGTCCATCATTGTAGCCTCACCAGTGCAGCCTCACATGTGTCCATTATTGCAAGCCTCACCAGTGCAGCCTCACCTGTATCCATCATTGCAGCCAAACCTGTGCCCATCATTTCAGCCTCATCATTGCAGCCTCACCCATCACCCATGATACTTCACTTGTGCCCATCATTGCAGCCTCACCTGTGTCCATCATTGCAGCCTCACTTGTGTCCATCATGCAACCTCACCTGTGCAGAAAGGGTTGCGCGGATCATTATAGTGTGGAGGAAGAGGAGAGCCAGCTTTATCACAGAGCGGGGTTTTCACACTATCAGCTTACATTACAATTGCAATCTGCGTGCCGTCACACACAGCCCCGTAAATGTAAGTAGGCGAGTGGAAAATCTGAGGGCTGTATACAGTATCTCACAAAAGTTAGCACGCCACTCACATTTTTGTAAATATGTTATTATATCTTTTCATGTGACAACACTGAAGAAATGACACTTTGCTACAATGTATAGTGAGTGTACAGCTTTTTTAACAGTGTAAATTTGCTGTCCCCTCTAACTCAACATTAATGTCTAAACCGCTGCCAACAAAAGTGAGTACACCCCTAAGTCCAAATTGGGCCCAATTAGCAATTTTCCCTCCCTGGTGTCATGTGACTCGTTAGTGTTATAAGGTCTCAGGTGTGAATGAGGAGCAGGTATGTTAAATTTGGTGTTATCGCTCTCACTCTCCCATACTGGTCACTGGAAGTTCAACATGGCACCTCATGGCAAAGAACTCTCTGAGGATCTGAAAAAAATACTTTCTGTTGTACATAAAGATGGCCTAAGAGATGGCCTAAGCTATAGGTAGATTGCAAAGACCCTGAAACTGAGCTGCAGCACGGTGGCCAAGACCATACAGCACTGTAACAGGACAAATTCCACTCAGAACAGGCCTCGACATAGTCAACCAAAGAGGTTGAGTGCACATGCTCAGCATCATATCCAGAGGTTGTCTTTGGGAAATAGATGTATGAGTGCTGTCAGCATTGCTGCAGAGGTTGAAGGGGTGGGGGTAAGCCTGTCAGTGCTCAGACCATACGCCGCACACTCAATCAAACTGGTCTGCATGGCTGTCATCCCAGAGGGAAGCCTCTTCTAAAGATGATGCACAAAAATGCCCGGATTACTGGAACCATGTCATGTGGTCTGATGAGACCAAGATAAACTTATTTGGTTCAGATGGTGTCAAGCGTGTGTGGCAGCAACCAGGTGAGGAGTACAAAGACAAGTGTGTCTTGCCTACAGTAAAACATGGTGGTGGGAGTGTCATAGTCTGAGGCTGCATGAGTGCTGCCAGCACTGGGGAGGTACGGTTCATGAATGCCAACAGCTGTGACATACTGAAGCAGTGCATGATCCCCTCCATTTGGAAACTGAGCAACAGGGCAGTATTCCAACATAATAACCCCAAACCCACCTCCAAGACGACTACTGCCTTGCTAAAGAAGCTGAGGGTAAAGGTGAAGAACTGGCCAAGCGTGTCTACAGACCTAAACCCTATTGAGCATCTGTGGGGAATCCTCAAATGGAAGGTGGAGGAGCGCAAGGTCTCTAACAGCCACCAGCTCCATGATGTCATCAAGTGGAAGAGGACTCCAGTGGCAACCTGTGAACTCCATGCCCAAGAGGGTTAAGGCAGTGCTGGAAAATAATGGTGGCCACACAAACTATTGACACTTTGGGCCAAATTTGGACATTTTCACTTAGGGGTTTACTCACTTTTGTTGCCAGCAGTTTAGACATTAATGGCTGTGTGTTGAGTTATTTAGAGGGGACAGCAAATTTACACGTTTATACAAGCTGTACATTCACGACTTTACATTGTCGCAAAATTTCTTCAGTGTTGTCACATGAAAAGACATAATAAAATATTTACAAAAATCTGAGAGGTGTACTCACTTTTGTGAGATACTGTATACACACACACACACATCTTTTGCTGGTCTAATTGATTCATGTTTAATTTTTAATACAATGTATATACTAGCTGTTGCACGTTTATTAATACACACATTTTAAATGTATATTATGTATACTGTATATATTTTGGCACTAACAAATATATTGAAGTGTGAGTTATAATTAGGGATGAGCTTCGTGTTCGAGTCGAACATACGTTTGACTCGAACATCGGCTGTTTGCCCGTTCGGCGAATTCTGAACGTTATGGGCCATTCACGCCAAATTCGTGTGGCGCTCACGCCCCACAATACACTGCGCCATCGCAGTGCATTGCTGGCTTATGATTGGCCAAGCATGCACTGTGACCCCGCATGCTTGGCCAATCACAGCGCCGGCAGCGAGGAAAGCCATGACTGGCCACAGGCAGGATGCCTGTGGCCAATCATAGCTCAGGCTGTGTAGTACATGCCCCACACTATATAAGGTCGCCAGCGCGGCGGCCTTGTGTAGTGTGTTGGCGTCTGTAGCAGTTAGTGGGTGTTCTGTGTACCTTCAACACAGTATACACCGATCGTTATCGGCCGATTTTTCATTCTTGCTCTTCTGTAGTGGTTGTTGTCTGCGTGCCCTGACCGCAGTATACACCACTATATTCACCTATATAGCTAGCGATATATCTGAGGTGGACAATTCCCCTACTTTACCATCTACGTAGTGGTTTAAGGTGGGTGTGATATGTGTTTTTTTATTTTTTTTTTCTCTTATGTCTGCACTTATGACTTTTGTGATTTATTTCATTACTACATTATTTTGTATTTCTGGTTTAGATACTGTTCAAACATTCACACATCCCCTGAAGAAGCAACCTAATGCGAAACATGTCGGGACTATGTGTGTTTAACCAAAACAACCACTGTATTGTATTATCCTGTATTTTTTAAGCAGAATTTGCTACTGATTTTAACTTCAAACTTAATAAATTTTTGTATTACAAATTTTGTACTTTAATTAATTATATTTGTTAATTAGCACCGCTAAAATCCCTAACTTCCCTTTCTGTCTTTTGATTCATTTTCAAACTTTCAGGGATGTGGTGCCATATTTGTTAGGTGTTGTGTGACGCTGAACCATTAAAATTATTCCATTTTTGTCCCCCAGTGTTTTAATACACTACTTTCCCTTTGGTTCATCGTCAACAACACAACATATGTTTCTACTTTGTTATCTTACTAAACAGTAACTTGTATTGCTTTGTGTGTTTTTTTTTTTTCTCCCTCTCTCTCACGTTCCCCCTTCTCGGTATGGCGGCCTTCAGTGGCGAGGCCTGGGATGCCCTAATGGACAAAGTCCAACTTACACAAAAAACAGGTGACATTTCAGATAAAGATCTTGATTTTGCTTTTCTTAGACTACAACGCCTACTCGAACGAAAGGTCCGAGTTTTTTGGCACAAAAAATATTTTCAGAAATATATAGAAAACCTCATTGTACCTTTTGGATTGCGAATCCAGATTTTTCCCAACATTAAGAAAGTTGATGACATTATTAAATCTAAATGGGAAGAAAATTTACAAACATGCTCATTTGGTATGATGTCTTTATTATGTATTCAGTACGATCATGAACTCTCTGTACTGGATAGCCTAATCTCACATTGGTATGAAGACCATGAATCTAGAATATCGAGTACGAGATTTCAGAAAAAGGAACAGGACCTTCAAGTCCTTATTGAAAAATACACCTTAGAAATTATTCATACTAAAGAAAATAAATTTGCTAGGGATAATTTGGCCCATACCAATGGCTATGCTTACAAATGGACTCGGGATTCCAAACCTAAATTCACTAGACCTTTTAATTCACGTACAAATAGAAATAATGATAACACTTCTAACGTTTCTCCACCCTCTTCTTTTTCCTCTACATAGTCAACCATGTATCGTGATCTGTCTGAGGACAGGGTACCGAAAAAAAGAAAAGGGAACTCTGAACACGCCTCCACTGAGTCCCTTCGGAATCAATTGGGCACTCCGCTTTCTCGTCGGGCACCACCTTTCTCATCTAAACCAGCACCTGTTGGTACACTTGCTATGTTTCACCCCTCTCATTCTCTTTCCTCGGGCTCTCGAGGCACACAATCGACGATAAATCAATGCACAGCCCCTTCGGCTCAGGTAACCTCCTCTATAACTTCTTTGCAATCTGCCAATCCATCGGTAAGCACTACCAATGTCATCATTTCGCCTTTGGGCACTCCCTTACCTGCAGATTTGAAACTGGCACCTATTTTTTTAGGCAAGGACTCGATTCCACCTATGATTTAAATGATAGTTATGCACAAAGTAACCTTGATTCATCTACAAATAAGTTGTCAATAATAAATTTATCATCACAGAGGCTATCCGAACCTGAATTGGAAGTCCTGAAACTAGGACTAACCTTTTGTCCTGATTTCAACACTACCAAATTTCAACTCATCAAGGATTTACATCTTTTTGCTCGTAGACTGCTGTATCGAGTTATATTTGATAAACCTGCTACGGTATGCTTTAATAAAAACGACGATGTTCGGTCACATGAAAATATAGCCGAACATTATGCCATTAAAAATCTGATGGAATTATGGGAGGAGGGCAACACCGATGACGACGATTCGGCAGCAACGCTTGCCCCGGATCTGTCAGTCTCAGGTGTTTCCTTCCCCCCTCCTCCATCCTTTAAATGCAAATCTAGAGCATTTCCCCTGCTCAATGCAAACCCAAATATTTGGGCATTTATACAACAAGCAACTACAGAGATTGAGAAGTTGTCCTTTCATTCACCTTTACCTACTAATCTCTCGCTACAACATAAAGCAGCTATCAAATCTTTACAAAAAAACACAAATTTAATTATTAAGCCCACAGACAAGGGTGGAAACCTGGTGATCATGGAAGTTGCACAATACACTTCCATGTGCCTAAATATATTGTCCAATAGAAATTGGTACCGTCCTATCTCTAAAACTGTCATTTTAAATTATCAAAACATCTATTTGAATCTTATCTTTAAGGCATATCAACAAGGGGTCATTGACCTTAACACATGGAAATTCTTAAATACCAAGGACCCAAAGATCCCAACTTTTTACGCATTACCGAAAATTCATAAATCTCAAACAAATCCCCCGGGACGTCCTATTATTTCAGGATGTTCATGTTTAACTGAAAATGCGAGTGCTTTGGTTGATAGTTATCTAAGTCCACACGTTATTTCCTTATCCTCATACGTAAAAGACACCATTGATTTGTTAAGAATGATTGAGGGAATGTCTCTCCCTCCCAACTCATGGTTGGTTGCCTTGGATATCGAAAGCCTCTACAACACAATTCCCCATGATAAGGGAGTTGAAGTTGTACGTATGTTTCTCTCTGAAAGAGGCTCCTCTTTCCTACAGTACAGTTCTTTTGTTGTGGATCTTCTTGAATACATTCTAAAATACAATGTTTTTGTTTTTGACTCCACCCACTACCTCCAGGTACAGGGGGTTGCGATGGGGACTAAATGTGCCCCATCGTACGCCAACCTGTACCTGGGGGAGTGGGAAAAGGAAACTTTCTCTAGAGAAGATCTGTCACCGTTTTTGGACAAAATCGTTTCATGGTTTCGTTATATCGACGATGTTCTTTTCTTCTGGTTAGGCACGGAAACGGAATAAAAAAATCTTTTTCAATTGATCTCTATCAATAATTTTAATTTGAAATTCACTATGCAATATAGTCAGTCAAAAGTCAATTTTCTAGATTTAACCATTTCTTTGGACAGTGAAGGTAGACTTAACTCGTTTTTATTCAGGAAACCCTCTGCCGGAAATACGGTTTTACACGCTACTAGCTTTCACCCAACTTCCTTGATCAATAGTATTCCCTATAGCCAATATTTGCGTTTAAAGCGGAATTGTAGCAAAAACTCTGACTTTCAATCAGCAGCTGATGATCTTTACCAAAGATTAAGAAAAAGAGGATACAGCCATAAATGTTTGAAACGAGCCTATAACCGTGTTAAACCTAAAATTAGAACCTCTCTTATTTTCTCTACCCGACGTTCCAACACAAATGATTCGGTTAGGATTATTACTCGCTATTCCAACCAGCATCGCAAGTTTAAGGAAATTCTACATTCGTTTTGGCCACTCCTTCTAGCTGACCCTACCACCAAGAAATATATTAAAGATTTCCCCGAAGTCACTTTCAAAAGAGTTCCTTCTCTCAAAGACAAACTAGTGCATAGTCACTTTGAACAAACCAAGTCAAATATTAAAAAAGTAATTAATGGCACCTTTCCATGTGGCCATTGTGACGTTTGCTGTTATGTCCACTCACATACCAAATTGAAACTACCAAATGGCAAATGGCACTCCACCAGACATCGAGTCACATGTCAAACACAGGGCGTTTTATATCTTGCCCGCTGTCTCTGCGGCGGATTCTATGTAGGCAAAACAAAGCGACAATTTTGTATTAGAATCAAGGACCATATCAAACCTATTATTAAAAAGAAAATGGAGACGGCCATCAGTCAGCACGTTGGCCTCTTCCATGCCTTTAATCCCAAATGTATCACTTTCTCCACACTTGAACACATTCCTCTTGATTTGAGAGGGGGCAGTGTGGACAATATTCTACTTCAGCATGAAGCTGAATGGATTTTTAATTTAAGGGCTACAACTCCACCTGGCTTTAATGAAAACTTAAGCTTTAAACCGTTTTTGTGAAATATATATATATATATATATATATATATATATATATCTCAACTTTTTTCTCTTTTTTCCTGGTCCTTTAGTTCTGTTGACCGCCCCTCTGAGAGGTGAATTTGTGAGGGTTTCCCCCCCCCCCTCCTTTCCCCCCCCTTCTTTTTTTTTTTGGGTGGCTGGATTGGTGGTCACGTTCGTGTATGCCGTCGCCCCCTACGGAGGGTGGCGATCAAGGCATCGTTCGTTCCCCTCTCTTCCCCGCCCACCGGCTTGAGGCATTATGGGACTTGTAGGCTTACTCAGTCTCGTCCCACTGGTGAGCATGCGCAATAGCGCTCCTTTTGTCCGCATCAGGCCGACTACGTAAAACGTCGGCTTGATGGCGGGGCTTATAAAAAGCCAGCGTGACACCATCATTCCTTGCTAGCTGCAGCCAAGGGTGACGCCTGATCTTTCAGACTTCGTATTTCTTAGTAAGTTGACTGCTATATTTCTCTACTCCTACTATAGCCGATCTTTCCCATTTTTTGAACCTGATCTTTCTTCTTATTGATTTTTGACCTTCCACACCTGGACTATTGCCATGTTGTTTTTCTATTATTTCCGCATTGACTCTCTAGCTTAGAACTCCTGCTCTGGGATGTCATTGTTTAACTCCCAGTGTGTGTTCCTATGCCTGAATGTCTGTGTTTTTATAACACTTAGATGTCTATGCATGCACCCCTATGTAGATATATCTGTATCCTATCTACCCATTTATTCTAACGTTCGTTTCTGTTTTCCTTTCAATTGGCCGCCCAGTCGGTACTTTCGTGCAGGTGTGTCTCCTTAAGTACTCAATTTTCAATACGTGCGTCCTTATTTTTGCAACCATCTAACTCATGTAAATAATATATCTGAAATTAAAATACCTTTGTATTATTTTTCTCAATTTTTGTACTTCAGAGGGTTTTTACCCCTTTAGGTTGATTTTATTTTAGCAACCTCTATACTTAGTCATTTACCAAAGAACTTTTAATTACCCCAAAATCCAAAAATTCTACTTTCATTGTACACTTTCTTGTTATTAGCTATCCTGGGCTGTTTTTTTAGCCCCCTGCGATTCAGCGCTACTGCGGCTAACCCCTGAGGTGGACAATTCCCCCTACTTTACCATCTACGTAGTGGTTTAAGGTGGGTGTGATATGTGTTCTTTTTTTTTTCTCTTATGTCTGCACTTATGACTTTTGTGATATATTTCATTACTACATTATTTTGTATTTCTGGTTTAGATACTGTTCAAACATTCACACATCCCCTGAAGAAGCAACCTAATGCGAAACATGTTGGGACTATGTGTGTTTAACCAAAACAACCACTGTATTATCCTGTATTTTTTAAGCAGAATTTGCTACTGATTTTAACTTCAAACTTAATAAATTTTTGTATTACAAATTTTGTACTTTAATTAATTATATTTGTTAATTAGCACCGCTAAAATCCCTAACTTCCCTTTCTGTCTTTTGATTCATTTTCAAACTTTCAGGGATGTGGTGCCATATTTGTTAGGTGTTGTGTGACGCTGAACCATTAAAATTATTCCAGCGATATATCTATCTTTTATAATAGAGCTTGCAGTCAGCGGTAGGAGATTGTGCGTGTTGTCTGCATGCTCTGAACCCAGTATACACTGCTATATCCACCTATATAGCTAACTATCTTGCTCGTTTTAAATAGAGCTTGCAGTCAGTGGTAGGAGATTGTGCGTGCTCTGAACGCAGTATACACCGCTATATCCACCTATATAGCTAACTATCTTGCTTGTTTTAAATAGAGCTTGCAGTCAGTGGTAGGAGATTGTGCGTGCTCTGAACCCAGTATACACCACTATATCCACCTACATAGCTCTT
Source organism: Lithobates pipiens (assembly GCF_037356315.1). Lineage (NCBI taxonomy): Eukaryota > Metazoa > Chordata > Amphibia > Anura > Ranidae > Lithobates > Lithobates pipiens. The sequence goes on from NW_027507764.1 coordinate 297,855,470, forward strand.
CTCTATTTGAGCCATCTGCCATCTGCAGGAGTTAGTGGAAGTTGTGTGTGCCTCCAGCACAATATACACTACCCAATTGCTGGTTTTCCCAACTCCCTTCAGGCCATTACCATGTCTGGAAGGCCAGCAAGGAGAGGCAGACAGGCACGAGCCGATAAGAGGGCAAGCAGGCTCTGTGTCTAGAGACAACAGTGCTGGTCGTGGACGCGGTGCATCATCATCATCAGCACGTGGCCATGGGACACGCTTGTCCTTCTTTTCGGCAGCTGGACATGTTGAGCCGCAACATTCCAACGACTTGGTAGAGTGGATGACCAAGCCCTCTTCATCCTCCTCATCCTCTCTCACCCAGGCTCAGGGTACTAGCAAAGCAGCTGCCAACGCATCGTCTTCTCTCCTCTCAATGTCATCATCAGTGATTCCTTGCCTAGACCCACCGCGTCCTCCTGAGGAGTCTCCTGAACTCTTTGAGCACAGTGTTGGGTACATGCTCCAGGAGGATGCCCAGTGTTTTGTAGGCTCTGATGATGATACTCAGCTAGAGGAAGGGAGTAGCATGAGCGCAGAGAGAGGGGATGCTCAAGAAGGACAGCAATCTGGCAGTCATGTTCCATAAGCTGCAGCATACTGCCAGGTTTGCTCCAGCGATGAAGAGGGAGGGGATGATGAGGGCACTGACTCCACGTGGGTGCCATTTAGGAGAGAGGAGGAGGAGGAGGCACATGTCCAACGAGGCAGGATGCCCTCCGGGGGCCAGCTTAGGGGCAGCACACCGACTGAATCACACCGCAGAGCTCCGCCTGTGCAGGGCGCTGCCTCTGTGCGTTATTCTAAAAGTTCTTTGGTGTGGGCCTTTCTTGAGACGAGTACATCAGATCGCACCGCTGCTATTTGCAACATATGTCTCAAGTGTATCTCGCGTGGCCAAAACATCAGCCGCTTGGGCACCACATGCTTGACCAGACATATGTTGACCTGCCATGCAGCTCGTTGGCAAGCGTACCTCAAAGACCTACACCAAAGAACAATGCGGACCTCTCCTTGCTCCTCATCAGCTGGGATCTCCAACCCACTAGACCTTCAGTCCTCTCTGAAACGTGCTCTGAGAGAAATGAAGGTGTAGAATTAGGTGTGTCACAGCCAAGTGCTTCTGGGCACTCTGCTAGCAGTACACCCACGTCCGATTATAGCAGGCAAATGTCCCTGCCCCAGCTGCTGGACCGGCGAAATAAGTTCACTCCCAGACATCCACATGCCCAGCGGTTGAATGCTAGCTTGGCTAAATTGCTAGCACTTCAGCTGCTGCCTTTTCAGTTGGTAGACTCTGCCCTCTTCCGTGAGTTTGTACAATGTGTGGTTCCTCAGTGGCAGGTCCCCAAACGCCACTTTTTCTCACAGAAGGCGATTCCGGCTCTCTACCGGCATGTGGAAGGCAATGTCCTTTCTTTGCTGGACAGGGCGGTCAGCGGTAAGGTGCCTATTACCGCTGACTCATGGTCCAGCAGGCATGGATAGGGATGTTACCTGTCTTTCACGGCCTATTGGTTCACTCTTCTGGCAGCTGGGAAGGATGCAGGACAAGGTGCAGTAGTGTTGGAGGTTGTTCCACCACCACGCCTCCAAAATGCTACTATTGGTTGTGACACACCTCTCTCCTCCACCCCCTCCTCTTTTTCTTCCTCCATGGCCTCTTCCAGTGCTCTGTCCTCAAAACCAGCGGTGCTCCGTAGGCGTTCCAGGGGCTACGCAAGTACACAGGCAAAACTATGCCCTGCCGTGCTTGCGCTGCTTTGTTTGGGGGACAGGAGCCACACTGGGGCGGATGTTTTGTCAGCTCTGCAGGGGCAGGCCGAGAGGTGGTTGACGCCACGCCAGCTTAAGCCAGGAATGGTGGTTTGCGACAATGGCACCAACCTCCTCTCCGCCCTCCGCCCTCCGACAGGGACAACTGACCCATGTGCCCTGTGTGGCTCACGTCCTTAACCTGGTAGTGCAGCTTCTTGGGCAGGTACCCGGGCTTACAGGATGTCCTGAAGCAGGCCAGGAAAGTCTGTGTGCATTTCCGCCAATCATTTAATGCCTGTGCTCGGCTGGCTGAGCTCCAAAAGGAGTTGAACCTGCCCAAGAACCGCCTTATATGTGACATGCCCACCAGGTGGAACTCAACGTTGGCCATGCTGCAGTGGCTGCACATGCAGCAGAGGGCCATCAATGAGTACCTGTGTGACTACGGCACCAGGACAGAGTCCGGGGAGCTTGGTTTTTTCTCACCACGCCAGTGGGGCATGATCAGGGATGCATGCACTGTCCTGTCACCGTTTGAGGAGGCCACAAGGATGGTGAGCAGTGATAGTGCATGCATCAGTGACACTGTACCTCTTGTCCACCTGTTGGAGCATACGCTGCATGGAATAATGGACAGGGCACTTGAGGCAGAACAGAGGCAAGAAGAGGAGGACTTCCTTGCCTCTCAAGGCCCCCTTTATCCAGACAGTGTTCCTGCTGTACCACCCATCACACAGGAAGAGGATGAGGAGGAGGAGGAGGAGGAGGATGCTTGTGTAAGCATGGAGGTGGAGGCTGGCACTCAGCATCAGCAGCAGCAGTCTTGTAGGGATGATTTACAGTCCCAAGAAACCCGTGGACTTGTACGTGGCTGGGAGGAGGTAGCTGCATATCATGTTGTCCTTAGTGACCCAGAGGACTCCGGACTGAATGCCTCAGCTAACCTACGCTGCATGGCCTCCATGATCCTGCAAAGCCTGCGGAAGGATCCTCGTATTCTTGGGATCAAGGAGAGGGACCATTACTGGCTGGCCACTATCCTTGATCCACGGTACAAGGGTAAGGTTGCCGACCTTATCTTGCCGTCGCAGAGGGAGCAGAGGATGAGACATCTCCGGGAGGCCTTGCAGAAATGTCTGTGCAACGCGTTCCCAGAGACTGGGAGGTTACAAACTCCTGGTCCTGGACAACGTGTTGCTGAGGCATCGGTCAGAAGGAGCAGTGGAGAAGGTGGCCGTCTGACCGATGCTTTCAGACAATTTTTTAGTCCGCAGCCCCAAGGTATGATCGGTTCCAGCAACCATCGCCAGCATCTGATTTACATGGTGCAGGAATACCTAGGGGCAAGGTCAGAATTGGACACCTTTCCCACCAAAAATCCTCTGGCTTACTGGGTCTTGAGGATGGATCACTGGCCAGAGCTTGCACAGTATGCAATTGAGCTACTGGCCTGTCCTGCATCCAGCGTTCTTTCGGAACGCACCTTCAGTGCTGATGGTGGCTTTGTTACCAATCACAGGGTGCGCCTGTCCACTGAATCAGTTGATCGACTGACCTTCATCAAGATGAATCAGTCTTGGATCACCCACAGCTACCAAGCACCTGAAGCTGATGTAACCGAATATTTTTTTTTTAAATCTCACATCCCTTCAAGACTGCCTATGCTGATGCTGAGTGACTGTCCTGTTATGTTGATTGTTTATCCTCTTCCTCCTCCGCTGATATGTTGGAAGAACATTTTTGGTTCTGGGTGATGCCATCAGCCCAATTTTTCTGCCCCTGTTTAACAGGGGCATTTAATTACAACTTTTGATGCAATGCTTTGCAGCAGGGCTAATTCCTGCACTACAACTAGAGTATATGGGAGAGGTTGCAGTGTCATGGCACCAGCACCAGTGCCTAAGACCGCGTACAAACTTAGCGGACTGTCTGGCCAACTAAGTCCGTCAGACAATCCGACAGACAGTCCGTCATACTTTCGAATGAACGGACTTGCCCACACACGGCACTTTTTGAGCGGACTAATACGGCGGACTAAGTCCGCCATACAATCCGCCCTACTTTTGAAATGAACGGACTCGCCCACACACGCGGAGGAAAGTCCGCTCATTTCGAGCGGGTATCCAGGTAGGCGGGGCCCGCGACGGAGACGTCGCTGGCCCCGCCGCCTGGTATGGACTTAAAGGGGAACCCCAACGCCGAAAAAAATCGGCGTGGGGGTCCCCCCCAAGTCCACAACAGACCCTTGTCCGAGCACGCTACCCGGCCGGCCAGGAAAGGGGGGCGAGCGAGCGAGCCCCCCCTCCTGAGCCGTACCAGGCCGCGTGCCCTCAACATGGGGGGTGCCTTGGGGAAGGGGGGCCGCGCGGCCCCCCCACCCCAAAGCACCTTGTCCCCATGTTGATGAGGACAAGGGCCTCTTCCCGACAACCCTGGCCGTTGGTTGTCGGGGTCTGCGGTCGGGGGGCTTATCGGAATCCGGGAGCCCCCTTTAATAAGGGGGCCCCCGGATACCGGCCCCCCACCCTATGTGAATGAGTATGGGGTACAATGTACCCCTACCCATTCACCTGTAAAATAAAAGTACCAAAAAAAACACAACACACGAGATAAAATATTTTATTGCACAGCTCCGGGGGTCTTCCGTCTTCGGGGGTCTTCTCGCCGGACTCCTCCGCTATCTTCTTGTAGCTCTTTTGCTAGCGGAGGAGTCCGGCTTTCTTCCCGGCCGCCGGCCTCTTCTCCCGACTTCGGGGGTCTTGTCCCCCTCTTCGGTTCTTCTGCCGGGCCACCGCGCCTTCTTATAGCTCTTTTACAGGCGGTGGCCCGGTCTTCTGTCGCCGCCGTCGCCTTCCGTTCTTCTTCTTCTTCTTCTTCTTCAGGAGATGTTGCCTCGACGATCTCTCCGGCCGGAATTCTAGAGCCGCGCTGCGCGGCCACTTATATAGTGACAATGGGGCAGTGTCGCATGGCTTTATGTCACATGGGTTGGTGTCACATGGTGACCCCGCCCCCTTACGATGTCATAGTCCCCATGTGACATCAACCCATGTGACGAGCCCATGTGACATATACCATGTGACACCGCCCCATTGTCACTATATAAGTGGCCGCGCAGCGCGGCTCTGGCATTCCGGCCGGAGAGATCGTTGAGGCAACATCTCCTGGAGAAGAAGAAGAAGAAGAAGAAGAAGAACGGAAGGCGACGGCGGTGACGGCGGCGACAGAAGACCGGGCCACCTCCTGTAAAAGAGCTATAAGAAGGCGCGGTGGCCCGGCAGAAGAACCGAAGAGGGGGACAAGACCCCCGAAGTCGGGAGAAGAGGCCGGCGGCGGGGAAGAAAGCCGGACTCCTCCGCTAGCAAAAGAGCTACAAGAAGATAGCGGAGGAGTCCGGCGAGAAGACCCCCGGAGCTGTGCAATAAAATATTTTATCTCGTGTGTTGTGTTTTTTTTTTGGTACTTTTATTTTACAGGTGAATGGGTAGGGGTACATTGTACCTCCTACTCATTCACATAGGGTGGGGGGCCGGTATCCGGGGGCCCCCTTATTAAAGGGGGCTCCCGGATTCCGATAAGCCCCCCGCCCGCAGACCCCGACAACCAACGGCCAGGGTTGTCGGGAAGAGGCCCTTGTCCTCATCAACATGGGGACAAGGTGCTTTGGGGTGGGGGGGGCGCGCGGCCCCCCCTTCCCCAAGGCACCCCCCATGTTGAGGGCACGCGGCCTGGTACGGCTCAGGAGGGGGGGGCGCTCGCTCGCCCCCCTTTCCTGGCCGGCCGGGTAGCGTGCTCGGACAAGGGTCTGTTGTGGACTTGGGGGGGACCCCCACGCCGATTTTTTTCGGCGTTGGGGTTCCCCTTTAAGTCCATACCAGGCGGCGGGGCCAGTGACGTCTCCGTCGCGGGCCCCGCCTACCTGGATACCCGCTCGAAATGAGCGGACTTTTCTCCGGGCGGGAAAAGTCCGCTCATTTCAAAAGTAGGGTGGACTGGCACACACACGGGCGGACTGTCCGCTGAAATGCGAGTCCGACGGACAGTCTTTCCAACATTCCGAAAGACTGTCAGCTGAAAAAGTCCGCTGAAGCCCACACACGAGCTGACTGTCCGCTGAAATATGTTTTTCGGCGGACTAAGTTGGGCAGACAGTCCGCCCGTGTGTACGCGGCCTATGGCCCAATTTTTCTTCCCCTGTTTAACAGGGACATGTAATTACAATTCTTGATATAATATTTCACAGGAGGGCCCGTTCCTGTGCCCACCCAGAGTAACTGTGAGGACTTATAGTGTTGTGGCACCAGCACCACAACCACCAAAGGTCAATTTTTCTACCACTGTTCAACAATGGCATGTTATTACAATTCTTGATATAATCGTTCACAGCAGGTCGCTCCAGCGCCCACCAAGAGACACTTTGAGGGCTTACAATGTTGTGGCAAAACCAACACCTTGTTTCGCCATTTCTGCAGAGCATATAGGGCAGGCCCCTACTTTCAAACATCCAACTTACAAACATCTCCTACTTGCAAACGGAAGGAGACAACAGCAAGTGAGATGAAAAAAGACGGACGTACCCATACCCATATTTTTTTAATATGCGTACAAGACTCAAAGGGGCTGGTAATGGGCAGGGAGGGCTACCCATGCCATTTTTCTCAATGATTTTCAACCATATTGCAGGAACCAGATATAACATTAAAACCGCAAGCAGTTTTAAATGACGTTATTTCCGTTAAATGTCATTTTGTGCAGGGACTGTTCTAAACACGGGAAACACGTGGCACTTCACAGGCATACTACAGACACCCCCCAGGCACGATATTTAAAGGAATATTTCACTTTTTTTTTCACTTTAATCGTCATTAAAATCAGTGCTCCCGCCAAAACGTCCGTTTTTAAAACTTTTTTTTGCATTGACCCATGTCCCCTGGGGCAGGAGCCAGGTCCCCAAACCCTTTTTAGGACAGTATCTTGCATATTAGCCGTTAAAATTAGCACTTTTAATTTCGAACGTTCGAGTCCCATAGACTTCAATGGGGTTCTAACGTTCGTACGAATTTGGGGTCCGTTCGAAAGTTCTGGTGCAAACCGAACCGGGGGGTGTTCGGCTCATCCCTAGTTATAATGAAGAAGAAAACCAACCATTTCCAAGAGGGCATTCTAGCTGAGCATGTCTGAGCTGAGCATGACTGAACTACGATATAAAAAGACTCAGTCTTCTGATGCATTTGGGAATTTACTCTGCTCTGGCACTGCTGTGCTGTCCAGCATGGTATATTAAGGAAGCTGGGTTTGAACACTTACCATGGGATTCCGCACACATTTGCAAGCACAATTTGGAAGCTGATTTAAAACCATTGATATTCAGTAATGGTCTCAACAGTCAACCATTACTGAATGCAGATCTAGCTTAGTGAATTTGCAAGGCATGAGCTGGCATATTAGCTAATCCCTAAGTGACATATTAAACTTTTGTTTTACTTTAGTTAGGCCAGGAGACCTTTTGTATTTTGCCATATAGTACAAAATGTGTAAATGAAGGTAAAATACTTGTCTAAGTTTTTGTAAACATTGGTATTCAGTAATGACCTCAACAGGTCATCTGAATGCAGATTTTGCTTAGTGAATATGCCAGGCATATTTTGCATTTTGCTACTTAAAGGGGTGTGCCAGCTGTTTAAAAATCCATCGGATCAGCTGCCAGCGCCGCAATCCTAACTAAGGGAAACAGGCAGTAGAGCCTTGCGGCTTCACTGCCCGTTTCCTACTGTTCATGCATGAGCCGTGCCACACTTTGTGAATGGCCCCCTTGTTTCCTGGGACACACATATGTTCCAGAAGCCAAATATTTTTTTAAAATATATTTTTATATATTTTTAAGAATATTGATGTATTGTTCATAATAATGTTCAAATTAGGGAAACTACTTGTCTTGGTTTTTGATAATAGTAAGAGTAGTGTTTACACTAAATAACCAAATTATGTTTGGCAGGATTAGAATGGTCATTTGTGTCTTTTTATTAGCTCTTAAAGGGGTTGTAAAGGTTAGTTTGTTATTTAAAAAAAAAAAAAGTATATTTACCTCCTTTTTCCTTTAACTCCACATTTCAGGGGGGCACTCATGCAGGCACGCTCCCGAGTCCTGCCGCATCTTTCATTGATACAAACTGCTGGACTCGGCCCTGCCCCTGGCTCCCGTGTCACTGTATTTGATTGACAGCAGTGTGAGCCAATGGCTCCTGCTATCAATCTGTCCAGTGAGGACAGGAGACAGCGGCTCGTCCCCATCACTGGAACAATTGGCTTCAGGTAGAGTAAGTAAAAGAGGGGCTGCTGCACTACAGAAGGTTTTTCACCTTAATACATAGAATGCATTAGGGGAAAAACCTTAAGGGTTTACAACCCCTTTAATTGATTGCCTATCCTCCCCCACTCCATCCAAGTATAAATTCAGTGCAACTCTTGAGGGTGGTTTTCGAGGTGGCAGGGTGGCCATTTCTTGCGCTAAGTGCATGACACTTTTAACAGAGCACTTTAACTAAGGCCCCTCAACCAAGGCACTTCAGTAAAGGCAAGTACAAACATTAGTGTCCCATTCCAAGTAATTTGCAAGTGCCCTTTTATCTCTTTTCTCTTTCCCTTAGCCTTCTTTTTTCCTCTTTTCCCCCCCTACGACATGCTCTCACTAACCTTCCTGTTTAATCAGTCTCTAACAAACTTGCCTCTGTCAATGACCTTTTCCTCTCCAACTCTCTTAATCTACTATTACTGAAAGCTTGCTCCAGGAATCTACCCCTCCAGCTGCCCTTTACCATGGTGGCCTCCTCTGCTCTCACTCTCCAAGACCCAGCAGATAAAAAGTGTGCGCAGTTAGACTGCTTTTTCCCCCACAAAGCACTTTCCAGGCTCTTCTTACACCTCCCTCTCTATCTGATCATTTTGAAGTGCACTGTATTTTTTTTCCCTCTAGTTTATCTGAGGATTGCAGTCATTTACTGGCCTCCTGGCTAGGGATGAGCTTCGTGTTTGAGTCGAACATACGTTCGACTCGAACATCGGCTGTTCGCCCGCAGTGCATTGCTGGCTCATGATTGGCCAAGCATGCACTGTGACCTCGCATGCTTGGCCAATCACAGCGCCGGCAGCGAGGAGAGCCATGATTGGCCACAGGCAGGATGCCAGCGCGGCGGCCTTGTGTAGTAGGAGATTGTGCTTGCTGTCTGCGTGCCCTGACCACAGTATACACCGTTATATCCACCTTCATAGCTCTTCTCTAATGCCCCGTACACACGAGAGGGATTAAGTCTGACAGACCTCCAAAGGAGTTCCGCCGGAGTTCCGACGGAGTTCTGGCGGACTTTTCGACCGAACGGACTTGACCACACACCATCACACCAAACTCCGACGGAGTCGAACGTGATGACGTACGACTGGATTCGACGTAGGAAGTTCCTAGACAGTAGCCAATAGCTGCCCTAGCGTCGGTTTTAGTCCGTCGGAGTAGCACACACACGAGCGGATTTTTCAAAGGGGACCGGGTCCGGCGGAGTTCCGTCGGGAAAATTTAAAGCATGCTTCATTTCTAAAGTCCGTCAGACTTTAGCTTCGCTAAAGTCCGTTGCAGCCCACACACGATCGGATAGTCCGCCGGACTCAGTCCGTCGGAGTTTGGATGTCGAAAAGTCCGCTCGTGTGTACGGGGCATAATTGAGCCATCTGCAGGAGTTAGTGGGTGTTGTGTGTGCCTCCAGCACAATATACACTACCCAATTGCTGGTTTTCCCATTTCCCTTCAGGCCATTACCATGTCTGGAAAGCCAGCAAGGAGAAGCAGACAGGCGCGAGCCAATAAAAGAGGGCAAGCAGGCTCTGTGTCTAGAGACAACAGTGCTGGTCGTGGACGCGGTGCATCGTCATCATCAGCACGTGGCCATGGGACACGCTAGTCCTTCTTTTCGGCAGCTGGACATGTTGAGCCGCAACATGCCAACGACTTGGTAGAGTGGATGACCAAGCCCTCTTCATCCTCCTCATCCTCTCTCACCCAGGCTCAGGGTACTAGCAAAGCAGCTGCCAACACATCGTCTTCCCTCCTCTCAATGTCATCATCAGTGACTCCTTCCCTAGATCCACCACGTCCTCCTGAGGAGTCTCCTGAACTCTTTGAGCACAGTGTTGGGTACATGCTTCAGGAGGATGCCCAGTGTTTTGTAGGCTCTGATGATGATACTCAGCTAGAGGAAGGGAGTAGCATGAGCACAGAGAGAGGGGATGCTCAAGAAGGACAGCAATCTGGCAGTAAGGTTCCACAAGCTGCAGCATACTGCCAGGTTTGCTCCAGCGATGAAGAGGGAGGGGATGATGAGGGCACTGACTCCACGTGGGTGCCTGGTAGGAGAGAGGAGGAGGAGGAGGAGGCACATGTCCAATGAGGCAGGATGCCCTCCGGGGGCCAGCTTAGGGGCAGCACAACGACTGAATCACACCGCAGAGCTCCGCCTGTGCAGGGCGCTGCCTCTGCGCATTATTCTAAAAGTTCTTTGGTGTGGGCCTTTTTTGAAACGAGTGCATCAGATCGCACCGCTGCTATTTGCAACATATGTCTCAAGCGTATCTTGCGTGGCCAAAACATCAGCCGCTTGGGCACCACATGCTTGACCAGACATATGTTGACCTGCCATGCAGCTCGTTGGCAAGCGTATCTCAAAGACCCACACCAAAGAACAATGCGGACCTCTCCTTGCTCCTCATCAGCTGGGATCTCCAACCCACTAGACCTTCAGTCCTTCAGACCTTCAGTCCTCTCTGAAACGTGCTCTGAGAGGAATGAAGGTGTAGAATTAGGTGTGTCACAGCCAAGTGCTTCCGGGAACTCTGCTAGCAGTACACCCACGTCCGATTATAGCAGGCAAATGTCCCTGCCCCAGCTGCTGGACCGGCGAAATAAGTTCACTCCCAGCCATCCACATGCCCAGCGGTTGAATGCTAGCTTGGCTAAATTTCTAGCACTTCAACTGCTGCCTTTTCAGTTGGTAGACTCGGCCCCCTTCCGTGAGTTTGTACAATGTGCGGTTCCTCAGTGGCAGGTCCCCAAACGCCACTTTTTCTCAAGGAAGGCGATTCCGGCTCTCTACCGACATGTGGAAGGCAATGCCCTTGCCTCGCTGGACAGGGCAGTCAGCGGTAAGGTGCCTATTACCGCTGACTCATGGTCCAGCAGGCATGGACAGGGACGTTACCTGTCTTTCACGGCCCATTGGGTCACTCTTCTGGCAGCTGGGAAAGATGCAGGACAAGGTGCAGTAGTGTTGGAGGTTCTTCCGCCACCACGCCTCCAAAATGCTACTATTGGTTGTGACACTCCTCTCTCCTCCACCCCCTCCTCTTCTTCTTCCTCCATGGCCTCTTCCAGTGCTCTGTCCTCAGAACCAGCGGTGCTCCTTAGGCGTTCCAGGGGCTAAGCAAGTATGCAGGCAAAACAATGCCATGCAATGCTTGCGCTGGTTTGTTTGGGGGAAAGGAGCCACACTGGGGCAGATGTTTTGTCAGCTCTGCAGGGGCAGGCCGAGAGGTGGTTGACGCCACACCAGCTTAAGCCAGGAATGGTGGTTTGCGACAATGGCACCAACCTCCTCTCCACTCTCCGACAGGGACAACTGACCCATGTGCCCTGTGTAGCTCACGTCCTTAACCTGGTGGTGCAGCGGTTCTTGAGCAGGTACCCCGGCTTACAGGATGTCCTGAAGCAGGCCAGGAAAGTCTGTGTGCATTTCCGCCGATCATTTAATGCCTGTGCTCGGCTGGCTGAGCTCCAAAAGGAGTTGAACCTGCCCAAGAACCGCCTTATATGTGACATGCCCACCAGGTGGAACTCAACGTTGGCCATGCTGCAGCGGCTGCACACGCAGCAGAGGGCCATCAATGAGTACCTGTGCGACTACGGCACCAGGACAGGGTCAGGGGAGCTCGGTTTTTTTCTCACCACGCCAGTGGGGCATGATCAGGGATGCATGCACTGTCCTGTCACCGTTTGAGGAGGCCACAAGGATGGTGAGCAGTGACAGTGCATGCATCAGTGACACTGTACCTCTTGTCCACCTGTTGAGCATACGCTGCGTGGAATAATGGACAGGGCACTTGAGGCAGAACAGAGGCAGGAAGAGGAGGACTTCCTTGCCTCTCAAGGTCCCCTTTATCCAGACAGTGTTCCTGCTGTCCCACCCATCACACAGGAAGAGGATGAGCAGGAGGATGAGGAGGAGGAGGAGGAGGATTGTGTCAGCATGGAGGTGGAGGCTGGCACTCAGCATCAGCAGCAGTCTTGTAGGGATGATTTACAGTCCCAGGAAACCCGTGGACTTGTACGTGGCTGGGAGGAGGTAGCTGCGGATCATGTTGTCCTTAGTGACCCAGAGGACTCCGGACCGAATGCCTCAGCTAACCTACGCTGCATAGCCTCCATGATCCTGCAAAGCCTGCGGAAGGATCCTCGTATTCTTGGGATCAAGGAGAGGGACCATTACTGGCTGGCCACTCTCCTTGATCCACGGTACAAGGGTAAGGCTGCCGACATTATCTTGCCGTCGCAGAGGAGCAGAGAATGAGACATCTCCGGGATGCCTTGCAGAAAGGTCTGTGCAACGCGTTCCCAGAGACTGGGAGGTTACAAACTCCTGGTCCTGGACAACGTGTTTCTGACGCATCGGTCAGAAGGAACGGTGGAGAAGGTGGCCGTCTGACTGATGCGTTCAGACAATTTTTTAGTCCGCAGCCCCAAGGTATGATCGGTTCCAGCAAGCATCGCCAGTGTCAGATTTACATGGTGCAGGAATACCTAGGGGCAAGGTCAGACTTGGACACCTTTCCCACCGAAAATCCTCTGGCTTACTGGGTCTTGAGGATGGATCACTGGCCAGAGCTTGCACAGTATGCAGTTGAGCTACTGGCCTGTCCTGCATCCAGCGTTCTTTCGGAACGCACCTTCATTGCTGCTGGTGGCTTTGTTACTAATCACAGGGTGCGCCTGTCCACCAACTCAGTTGATCGACTGACCTTCATCAAGATGGATCAGTCTTGGATCACCAGCAGCTACCAAGCACCTGAAGTTGATGTAACCGAATAATTTTTTTTGAAATATCACATCCCTTCAATACTGCCTATGCTGATGCTGAGTGACTGTCCTGTTATGTTGATTGTCTATCCTTTTCCTCCTCCGCTGATATGTTGGAAGAACATTTTTGATTCTGGGTGATGCCACCAGCCCAATTTTTTAGCCCCTGTTTAACAGGGGTGTTTAATTACAATTTTTTATGCAATGCTTTGCAGCAGGGCTCATTCCTGCACCTTAATTAGAGTATATGGGAGAGGTTGCAGTGTCGTGGCACCAGCACCAGTGCCAAAGGCCCAATTTTCTGCCCCTGTTTAACAGGGGCATGTAATTACAATTCTTGATATAATAGTTCACAGGAGGGCCCGTTCCTGTGCCCACCCAGAGTAACTGTGAGGACTTATAGTGTTGTGGCACCAGCACCACAACCACCAAAGGTAAATTTTTCTGCCACTGTTCAACAATGGCATGTAATTACAATTCTTGATATAATCGTTCACAGCAGGGCGCTCCAGCGCCCACCAAGAGTCACTTTGAGGGCTTACAATGTTGTGGCAACACCAACACCTTGTTCCACCATTTCTGCAGAGCATATAGGGCAGGCTCCTAGTTTCAAACATCCAAATTACAAATGTCTCCTACTTGCAAACGGAAGGAGACAACAGGAAGTGAGATGAAAAAAGACGGACAGCAAAACAAATTATACAGGGGTGATAACCCTTCCCTATGTTTTCCAAAAAGCTTAAAAATAGATTTTTTGACTGGTGCTACACTTTAAAAATGTACCAGTTCAAAATGACACACAGATTCTACTTAACTCAACAAATCTACACAGTCCCTGTCTTGTTTGTACCGCCTGTATACTGCTGTTCTGAGTATATAGGACCTGGGGGCCCCACGTCTTTCCTTTTTTTAATATGGGTATGGGGTTCCCCTTAATATCCGTACAAGACCCAAAGGGGCTGGTAATGGGCAGGGGGGGGGGGGGCTACCCATGCCATTTTTCTCAATGATTTTCATCCATATTGCCAGAACCAGATATTACATTAAAAATGCAAGCAGTTTGAAATGACTTTTTTTCCGTTAAACTTATTTGTGCAGGGACTGTTCTAAACACGGGAAACACATGGCACTTCACAGGCATACTATAGACAACCCCCAGGCACGATATTTAAAGGAATATTTCCCTTTTTTTCACTTTAATCGTCATTAAAATCAGTGCTCCCGCAAAAACTGACATTTTTAAAAACATTTTAGGCATTGACCCATGTCCCCTGGGGCAGGAGCCAGGTCCCCAAACCATTTTTAGGGCAGTATCTTGCATATTAGCCATTAAAATGATCACTTTTTATTTTGAACGTTCGAGTCCCATAGACTTCAATGGGGTTCTAACGTTCGTACGAATTTGCGGTCCGTTCAAAAGTTGTGATGCAAACCGAACCGGGGGGTGTTCGGCTCATCCCTATTGTGGACCACAGACCAGGTTACATCGACCCACTACCGAGAGGGGAAGTTTAATCCAACTAGCTGCTTTTTCCTGGAATTTTTGAATCAGTGGATTAACATTAAGTTTAACGTATAGTTCAAGGTGATCAAGTGGTAACAGTGTGGTTTTGTCCCAGTTTTTTTACAGATTAACTTCTTGAGATTTGTTAAAGGGGCAGTTATGTCACCCAAAGATGTGTCCGCATACAGGGCTATTTTATCTTCCAAATCCTTTCCTTTTAAAGCCACATATAGCCGGGTTCCAGCCGATAGCAGCGGGCAGAGGCTATATGGCTAGAGCAAAGAGCAACGGGGATAGCGGACAGCCCTGTCTTGTTCCCCGGTGCAGATCAAAGAAGGGAGACAATGTGTTATTAATTCTAATGCAAGCTTTTGGTGCTCCATGTAGTAGTTTAATCCAAGAAATAAATGTCTCCCCCAAGTTGAATTTCTCTAGCACCCTCCAAAGGTAATTCCATTCTACACTATCAAATGCCTTAGTGGCGTCTAGTGAAAGGATAGCTCTTTGACCTTGATTATCTGTTGGAATCTGCATATTTAGATATAATCTGCGAAGATTATGCACTGTGGACCTGTTGGGTATAAATCCCAATTGATCCGGGTGCACTATTTTTCTCACCACCTTGGACAACCGTGTAGCGAGGACTTTAGTAATCAATTTTAGATCATTATTTAAAAGTGATATGGGCCCTATTTGACTTAAGTTGGTCTGGATCCTCCCTGGGCTTCAACAGGACCACTACCACTGCCTCATACATGGAGTCTGGTGAAGTCTGGTAAAGAGTCATTAGCATGTGCTTCATTGATAGTATGAAGTAATTCCGGTAGGAGTATGCCTCCAAATTTCTTGTACATTTCAATTGGGAGACCATCATTTCCCGGGGCCTTAGAATTAGGGAATGTTGCTAGGGCAAGTTGCAATTTCTCTAGAGATAGAGGTGCATTTAGCAGTTTTTTGTCTTCCCCCTGTATTGTCAGGAGTGTGATTTCATCTAAGAAGTCACTTAAGGTGGCTTTGGGATAGTTCAACTTTTGAGGAATATACATCCTGAAAAAAGTTACAGAATTCCCATAATTGAGGGGGTGTCCATAGCTACCTGTGTTGGTGACTAGGGATGAGCTTCGTGTTCGAGTCGAACGTACGTTCGACTCGAACATTGGCTGTTCGTCCGTTCGGCGAAATCCGAACTCTTGGTCCGTTCGCGTCAAAATTCATGTGGCGCTCACGGCCCACAATGCACTGCGATGGCGCAGTGCATTGCTGGCTCATGATTGGCCAAGCATGCACTGTGACCCCGCATGCTTGGCCAATCGCAGCGCCAGCAGCGAGGAGAGCCATGATTGGCCACAGGCAGGATGCCTGTGGCCAATGATAGCTCAGGCTGTGTAGTGCACGCCCCACACTATATAAGGCCGCCATTGAGGCGGCCTCGTGTAGTGTGTTAGCATCTGAAGCAGTGGGTGTTCTGTGTACCTTCAACACAGTACACACCGATCGTTTTTGGCTGATTTCCTATCTTGCTCTTGTGTAGTGGTTATTGTCTGTGCCCTGACCGCAGTATACACCACTACATTCACCTCACCTATATAGCTAGTGACAGTGGCGGCCCGTCCATAGGGGGCGCCCGGGCGCCGCCCCCCCTCCAGGCAGTCACAAAAAAAAAAAAAAAATTGAAAAAAAATTTTTTTTTTTTTTTTGAAATGGCCCTTTAAAAAAAAAAAATGAAAAAAAGTTCTTAAGTACACTGTGTACGAGCGCCGGACACAGTGCAGCGCTGGACACAGTGCACTATGCGAAGCGCCACGTCAACGCAATCACAAGATTGCAGACGCGGCGCTTCATTTGCGGGGTTTTAACCCGCCTTGCGGCGCAACTAAAAATGCCGATCTGCATCCGCCCGGCGCCTGCTATGGGCTTGAGTGACAGACTAGTTAGTCACTTCCGGTCTTCGTCAGATCAGTGCGCCGAGCGGAGGAGCAGAGGAGAGAACTGCAGTGCCAGTGCACTATGAAACAAGGTAGACCGTAGCGTAGATGCATTGCTGGAAATCCACAGGAGGGGGGCAGAGCTACAGGATGGATGGAGGGGGAGGCTTCACACGGGCTGTGTGTTTTGTCAAGTGCTGATCGTCAGTGCTTCTGTTTATCTCCACTGGTGTTGCTGTGTCTCGGTTTGGCAGTGTCAGTGGAGGCTCTTGTGAAACACACAGCCCATATGAAGCCTCCCCCCACCCACCCACCCCTCTGTCCCTGATTCATCCCAACCACCATCTCTCTGTCCCTGATCCCTGATCCATCCCACCCACCAGCTCTCTGTCCCTGATCCCTGATCCATCCCACCCACCCACCATCCTTCAGTCCCTGATCCATCCCACCTACCATCTCTCTGTCCCTGGTCCATCCCACCCACCATCTCTCTGTCCCTGATCCATCCCACCAACCATATCTCTGTCCCTGATCCCTCCCACCCACCATCTCTCTGTCCCTGATCCATCTCACCGTCCTTCTCTCCCTGATCCATCCCACCCACCATCTCTCTGTCCCTGATCCATCCCACCGTCCTTCTCTCCCTGATCCATCCCACCCACCATCTCTCTGTCCCTGATCCATCCCACCGTCCTTCTGTCCCTGATCCATCCCACCTATCATCTCTCTGTCCCTGGTCCATCCCACCCACCATCTCTCTGTCCCTGATCCATCCCACCGTCCTTCTGTCCCTGATCCATCCCACCTATCATCTCTCTGTCCCTGGTCCATCCCACCCACCATCTCTCTGTCCCTGATCCATCCCACCGTCCTTCTGTCCCTGATCCATCCCACCTACCATCTCTCTGTCCCTGGTCCATCCCATCCACCATCTCTCTGTCCCTGATCCATCCCACCAACCATATCTCTGTCCCTGATCTATCCCACCCACCATCTCTCTGTCCCTGATCCATCCCTCTGTCCCTGATCCCATCCCACCCACTACTGATCCAACTCCCCACCCCACCTCCATCCTTCTGTCTCTGATCATCACCATCCCTCTGATCCCACCACCAAAGCCAAACATGTAAGATATTGCATTATTGCAGTCACTAAATGTGATGACTGTATTTGTTTTATTTTATTAGGCTTTCTTGTACTTCATTGTCTGCGGTGACCTCTGCCTATTGCTGTTTCCCGAGCACCTTTTTTGTGTTTCCTGTTTTTTTTTCTCTGGTGAACGAGGAGTGTGGCTGGGCTGTCAGACATATTGATGTGTCATTAGAACCTGGTGTATAATGTAGAGCCTGGTATATGATGTACAGAGCCCTGTGTATAATGTAGAGCCTGGTATATGATGTACAGAGCCCTGTGTATAATGTAGAGCCTGGTATATGATGTACAGAGCCCTGTCTATAATGTAGAGCCTGGTATATGAAGTATAGAGCCCTGTGTATAATGTAGAGCCTTGTATATGATGTACTACAGGGGACGGAGTTGGTGGATTCTATAATGGGTGGGGCTTATGAGAAGTGGGATGGGTCAAAAGGGTGGGCGTGGTCTAGCGCCCCCCCATCTTAAAACTTCACCAGCCGCCACTGGCTAGTGATCTATCTTTAATAATAGAGCTTGCAGTCAGTAGTGTTAGGAGATAGTGCGTGCTGTCTGCATGCTCTGTACCCAGTACATACCGCTATAATCCACCTACATAGCTCTTCTCTATTTGAGCCCAATTGCCATCTGCAGGAGTTATTGGAAGTTGTGTGTGCCTCCAGCACAGCACAGTATACATCTGTATATACCCCTTTATCTCTGCTGTTTTCTGGTTATTGTCTGCGTGCCCTGACCGCAGTATACACCGCGATATTCACCTCAGCCTAAGGCCCAATTTTTCTGCCCCTGTTTAACAGGGGCGTTTAAGTACAAGTTTTGATGCAATGCTTTGAGGCAGGGCTAATTCCAGCAAAAAAACTAGAGTATATGGAAGAGGTTGCAGTGTGGTGGCACCAGCAGCAGTGCCTAAGGCCAAATTTTTCTGCCCCTGTTTAACAGGGACATGTAATTACAATTCTTGATATAATATTTCACAGGAGGGCCCCTTCCTGTGCCCACCCAGAGTAACGGTGAGGACTTATAGTGTTGTGGCACCAGCACCACAACCACCAAAGGTCAATTTTTCCACCACTGTTCAACAATGGCATGTAATTACAATTCTTGATATAATCGTTCACAGCAGGGCGCTCCAGCGCCCACCAAGAGTCACTTTGAGGGCTTACAATGTTGTGGCAAAACCAACACCTTGTTCCGCCATTTCTGCAGAGCATATAGGGCAGGCCCCTACTTTCAAACATCCAACTTACAAACATCTCCTACTTGCAAACGCAAGGAAACAGCAGCAAGTGAGATGAAAAAAGATGGACGACAAAACAAATTATACAGGGGTGATAACCCTTCCCTATGTTTTCCAAAAAGCTTAAAAATAGTTTTTTTGACTGGAGCTACACTTTAAAAATGTACCAGTTGAAAATTACAAACAGATTCAACTTAACACAACAAACCTACACAGTCCCTGTCTTGTTTGCACCTCCTGTATACTGCTGTTCTGAGTATATAGGGCCTGGGGGCCACACGCATTTCCCTTTTTTAATATGGGTACAGGGTTCCCCTTAATATGCGTACAAGACCCAAATAGGCTGGTAATGGGCAGGGAGGGCTACCCATGCCATTTTTCTCAATGATTTTCAACCATATTGCAGGAACCAGATATAACATTAAAACCGCAAGCAGTTTTAAATGGTGTTATTTCCGTTAAATGTCATTTTGTGCAGGGATTGTTCTAAACACGGGAAACACGTGGCACTTCACAGGCATACTACAGACACCCCCCAGGCACCATATTTAAAGGAATATTTCACTTTTTATTTTCACTTTCATTGTCAGTAAAATCAGTGCTCCCACCAAAACGGCCATTTTTAAAAACATTTTAGGCATTGACCCATGTCCCCTGGGGCAGGAGGCAGGTCCCCAAACCCTTTTTAGGACAGTATCTTGCATATTAGCCGTTAAAATTAGCACTTTCCATTTCGAACGTTCGAGTCCCATAGACTTCAATGGGGTTCTAACGTTCGTAACGAACGTGGGGTCCGTTCGAAGTTCTGGTACGAACCGAACCGGGGGGTGTTCGGCTCATCCCTATTGGTGACACTGCCAGGCGGTGAATGATTGGTAATGGTTGTTGCGATTTATCTATTACCGATAAAAGATGACCTGTTTTTTCCCCCTCTTCAAAGTATGTTTGTGAGGTACAGAAGCGTCTGTTTTCTGCTTGTGGGTTATGAATGGCGCAATAAATTTTTTGTGCAGCAAAAAAGGTTTAACAGGGCACCCTGGGTGGCAGGCAATCACTGTCCTCTGCATACGTTTTTTTTTTTTCTTTGGAGAAGAACCACCCAAGCCCTGCCCTGGTCTTGCAGTCCTGGGGAAAAAAGAAAAAAAAGGGGGTGCACACCAGCCTTGTGCATTATCTTTTGGAAATGTGTTTATTGGAAACATAAAAAGAAAACTACTCACAGACACACAGACAGTTATATAAATTATTGCAGTAAGAGTAGTCATCAAGCAGCAGCATCTAGTAACAGACGAGCGTAACTCTCCAGAGGTCACAGAGGAGCTCACACAACTCACTACCAGATGACGCGCTTCGAAGGGACCATCTCTTTTTCCTCAGAGCTCACCGGTGGGTACTCCCTCAGCAGTCCCTATATTAATACCCAAACACACTCACACACTTATTTATGTAGTCACATGTATATGCACATATGCACCTGTACTCAATTGAGCGAAGGCCTAGGCCACTCCCACTCAACCCAGTAGGGAGCCTAGAAAACTCCCATTGACAGGGACATCACAAAGCCTATATACGCTATTAGGCATCACAAAACACAAAATTTGCTACAAAGCAGACATTGTAGGCTACCAGCTACAAAAACATTAGTGCTGCTGTAACAGTGCTCAATCTGGCAAAAACATTAGGGCTCTTAGCGCTCTTTAGGGAGACCTGTAAACAAACTTACCGCGCATCGGGCCGTGCCACCGGGATTGTCGACATGCCCACATGATAAACGACAGCGTTCCTAATCCATTTTAATGCCTGGAACGCACGCCGCTATATTTGCATTCCAGGCATGGGGAAAGGGCATGTCTGGCGTCAGTTCCTTTGCACCGTTTGGTGCTTATCCAAGACGCAGGCACCATAATAAACTACAGCATTCCTAATCCATTCCAATCCAACCTCCGGGCCCCTGGCCAGGCCATGGGTCTTCCCAACATCCTTCTATTCCTGTATGGCCAGGACGTCTGGGGTGGACACACCTGATGGCAGCTCTCCTCCATCTCTGGTGGGTGATACATGGCCCTCTCCGGCCCTCCGAGCCACCTGCGGCTGTGACATGCATAGTCTTGTGAGCAGGTTGGCAGAGTAGTACCTTGATTCCTGCTGCACTGGCCCTAAGCGGGTTTGTGACTCCCCGCAATGGCCACACTGGGCCCAGGCATTGAATCCAGCCATCAGGATATGTCCTGGTATCAACCACCCCCCGGTCCTTCATATCAGACAACCACTGCATAGTGGCATCCTCCAACTGCCCTCTGCCATTTTCAGCAGCCTCAAGTAGCATGCAGTACGCTGGTCTCCTTCACTGTCCCCCACTGGGGCGTAACTCCACCCACACACTCATTGGTGCAGCGTGTGAGAAACTGTAAGCAGGCTTCAGGCAGAGTGTGCTGTAGTGACACATGGTGGCAGGCGCTGATGAATTGCAGGTACTGTCTAGGCATGTTGTTTTAGAAACTGCATCACAGAAGCTAGAAACTGAAGGCAGGCAAACTATACAGCGATCACCATTGATACAGTAAAGTCTCTCCTGTAACATCCTGTTTGGGACTTATTGTGCAACATCCCGTCATAGACACCCCCTCATTGCATACCGTTACTAGGGGCAACAGCATACATTCACAAAGTCATTTTACTGTGTTGAGCAGGATTATTAAAGTCACTTGAGATTCCTAAAATGCAGTATGCTAGACATATTTGTAATCAAGAGCATGATCGCTCACCGTGGTTGCCACAGGTGATAGTACATGGTTACAGTCACTAGTTGCAGGGCTTATTACTAATGTGAGTGTCAATTGAGGCAACTGGGTGCAAGGCCGTGATGGCAGCACTGATCCTGGATGGTTGCTATGGACAACGGCACTTGGTAACCAGCTAGGATTTGGTTGCTATGGGCAACAGCATGTGGCAAAAGTCATTTTTAAAGACAAAAACAATCCTTTCCTTGTTATACCCCACACTTCGGCAAAACAGGTCTCCCCTGGCTTTTAATGGTTGCTAGGGGCAACAGTCAGCAGGTTAACCGTGAAGGCGGATCTCGTTGGGACCTCCAAATATAGCGCTTGGTTGCTACTAGTAACTAACATCCACCGTGTCACCCTGCTGCCAGACCTCCATCTATCCCCTCTGAGACAATGAACAATCATTTTGCATTGTTTTTATTTTTGTTATGTTTATAGGGGAATATAATTTGGTTGGGGGAAAGGAAATATGGGATGCCCATGGAACAATTGCTTTGCCATCATATTTAACAATTAGAAAAAAAGGTTGAGCCATGAAGTACTGATGTACACGTAATATCTATAGGCGCTTACCCTGCATAACACCATGCAGACTATTCCTCCTCCTCTGTGTATCTCCTGCAGACTGTTGCTCTCAGGACTTTCACCCTCCTGTACAAATTTACACTGTAGATCATTACTCTTCCTGTCACCTCGTCCTCTTTTGACAAAAGAGACCATTCTGAACAGTCTCAGTTGCTGGCTAGAATTGGTTACACTGTTACTATGCCAAAGGTCTGCAGTACCTCTCCCTGGCGGCCTAGTAATTTAGTAGCATGTGCTGATTGGTGGACTACTGCTCTCAGCTAGTCTGGCCTGCACCCTTAGGTCTCAGGGATTTGACACTCTCCCCACAGTCTCTCATCTGGCCTCGCACCCAGCTCCCCTGGCATGCTTCATGCAGAACTCCACTGTGGTCCACTCATTGACCTTCTCCTGCCCCGAGTCCATGATGGAGAGTTTTAACTGGACATATGTTCTGGCAGCTTCTCCAGTCCCTCTGTTCCAGAACACTTTATTCATAACCGTGTAAAGATGAAGCTCCTTCCCAGCTCTCCTGGGCTCCTCCGCTAGGCCTCGCACCCCCCCCCCAGATGGGGATGGGGCCCCTGCTGCTGCTTAGTACTCCATTCTCCTCATCTCCCGGCTGACAACTCCTCCCCTAGTGGGCTGTTACCCCAGCTTATATGGGAGGCCTGCTCCCTGCCAATTCGAGTTGGGGATTTGTCAGAGCTCCTCACATGAGCTGCCTGCCACTCCAGTCCCATGCCCTGCCCCTCTTCCATATCATTCTTCCTGGAAGCAGGGGAGGTGCCTCAGAACTAAAGCACATGTGGCCACACCCACTGCTGCACTAACCACTCCCCGCCCTCCAGATCAAAACAAGCAGGCCTAGCCTGAAGTATAAGCCTATCCAAATCTACCTGCACTGACAGTTTCCTTTACAAAATCCTCACTCTAGCATCTACCTATGGTTGAGGGCGCTACAAGTAATTAAGCTATAATTTTGCACATATACAAAGGGTTTTAGGAGTAACGGACTGAAAGGTAAACAATACTTAAACTATGTTGACAAATTATTGTAGGTTCAACTAAAAATTAGAACTGACTGGCAATCGCACATGTAGATCTAAAGTGTCATGTACTAGGTGCTTAGTGCAGCGACTTGTGCGTTGCCAGTGAATGTTGAATGTTGAACTAGAAAAACACAAAGTACTATAGGGTGTTAGAGACCAGAGGATTTTATGCTTCTGGAGTCACTGACCCAGAGGTCCCAGACTTCGTAGAATTTCTTAGTGGTGAGTTTTGCTTTAGAGAAGAAATATCCCATTTTGAATTGGTTATTAAGTATTATGATCACATCTTGGATGGTCGGTTATTGAGGACATTTCCATTTACTAGCCAATGCCAAACATGCAGCAATGAGGACATAGGTGGCTATGGTTTGGAATTGTTTAGGCCATGTAATTGTTTCTAAGCCGAATAAGAGATCCAACGATGATAATTCAGTTATCACAGGGCTGACTGACTTTATTAGATTCTTTGTTTGAATCCAAAAGCCTTTAATGACTGGGCATTCCCACCATATGTGAAAGAGAGATCCTGAGAGGCTGCAATTTCTCCAACATAAATGGGAAGTATTAGGGTAGATCTTAGCAAGCCTGGTAGGCGTATAGTACCATTTCTGAAATTTTTTTTGTAGAGATTCCCAATGTGTGGTACAATGAGAAAGCCATAAAGGTAGTGATAGTGCTTTGCACCATTGGTCCGGTGATGGGGAAGGGTATAAGTGTGGACCGTTAATTTGACCGTAATATTTGAGTCTGAATGGAGTCTCCTGATGATTGTGAAAAGAGGCCATAGATGTACAAGATGCCTTTGAGTAGTTTGTTATGTGATTCCTAGAATTGTAGTAGAGGAGACAAGATCTCATCTTGTGTACTCCATCGTACTTTAGAAAGCAGGGAATGATCTAGGAGAAAGGCCATATGTGGCTTGGAGGTTTGCAAAGGACCTCACGTTTGATGAAGCAAAGAGGTCTCCTATGGTATGAATACCTGCTGTTGTCCAAAGCTTTCGTTGTAGATCTGGAAGTATGAATACAATGGTTTTTGATTGGCAGGTATGTCAAATAGATTGAGTTAGACTTTTTAAGATCTTAGAGATAGCTTTCCAGACTCTCATGGAAGCGGTTCCCCTGATGGCTTTAAATACTAATATTAAAAAAAAAGATCTTTTTTTTCTTAGCCAGTTCTGGGAAGTACTACTCATTATTTCATGCACCTGTTGTCCATTTTATGTATCTACAATCCTTCATATGCTCCATGTTTACACTTTGAATCTTTGTTGCCATATGTTCTCCTCACATAAACCAAGCCTTATCAGTGGTACAGTAGTTTTTCCCTAAACATCCCTTCGGCTGTAGTAATATTTATTTCACATTAGACATATATAGTTTTATCTCAACAAATAATCTGATGTTAAGTATTGATATCCCACAGGACCTGAAAATATATACACTGTGTTTGTGCCTGCTGAATCTCTGATGAGCTGTAAAGTGCTGTGTAAATCATATAGCTGAGAGAAAATGGTTGTCATAGCAACAAGATAGACCAATCAGTGTCCGTAGCTCTCCTGAGACATCTAATTTATGCAGCAGATAGAGCAGGTGGTAAGATTAGAGCGTGGCACACTGCAAGGAAAAAAACTCGTACTACACACACAGACTGCACACTTTCATTGCATCTAGTTTTAAATAAATTTTATGTATTTTATATGGCAATAAAAATGGCTTTCGTTGCCAGTCTGTGGAACTTAACAAGAATAGGGAAGAGATCAGAAACATTGGCAAATGCTTGCTGTTTAACTGAAGGAACTATCCGATAAATAAATTAATTATTAAACATAGTTGTATAGTACAGTGTATCTTTGTGTTCACTTTACATTTTTTATGATACATGCATGCTTACTCAGTGATGTGTAAGTATTACACTTACAAACATTTTTTTATCTCTCAAAGACATCACGGTACTCTCCTGACTCCCCTGGTTTCCTCTCCAGAAAGATGGAGCTATCTTTGTTCTAGTAATAACCAGGTTAAACTTCTACTTGGTGAACTTAGATGTTAGCTCACCCATGCGATCCCATTCTGGTGCGGACCAAAAAAAGGGTCCTGCACGACTTTGGTCCAAATGAGAATTCAGCCATACAATCTGTATGGCTGAATTTGCACCACACACGGTACGAATCACATGAGATCTCACACAGCGCACTAGTGTGAACCCAGCCTAACTGTTACCAAAACTGAACTAGTTAGTATGGGATGGTTTCAGCTCTGCTCTCCACCCACAGGAGAGGTCCCTAGTTGACTAAGCCCACTAGGAGACTAAATGCATCTGAGGGACCTCTCTTGCATGTGGAAAGCAGAACTGAAGCCATCCGATACTATTTGGTTCAGTTTTGCCCACAGCGAGTCTGTGTGCTGAGTGAGATCGCCCCTGATTTTTACAACCTAGTGGGCTTAGTTGTTGAGGGACCTCTCCTGTGGGTGGAGAGCAGAGCTGAATCTATCCCATGCAAGCTGGTTTTTGTCACAGTGAATCTAACCTAAGTGTGATTAGATGCCATATTTCTGTAAAAATGAGCATAAGTTGTAAAAAAACCCCACAAAAAACAATAGCTGGGAGAACCAATTTTGTGATATAGCAAACTCTGATTGGCTCTCCTCCAATTTCTGAGCAGGGATAACCACTCAGCGAATTACCTCAGACTAAATACCACAGAATAAAATTGAGAGGTGGGGCATAACATGTCCCCACCCCACCACATATGGGATCATGAGAGACAAAGTCATATTTGTACAAAGTTTTTAGTAAATAATTAAATGTAAAAAATAATAATAATAATAATACTTACCTGAGATTGGTTTAAAAAAGTCAGTTATCCAATAAACGGTCCTCAGGCACGAGCAAGTACCTATATAAGAAAAGAGGATGCGTCATTTTACAGGCAGAAGAAGACACGGAAAGAAAATTGTCCCAACTTTCCCCTCCCTGTTGTGGCCCTATTTATGAGGTGTTTGATTTATTGGAGTGTGATTTCCTATTATGTTTGTTGTCCCTTTGAGTTATAAAAATGTTTTTTTTTGGTTGGTTTTAAAATATTAGCTCCAGCTTCCAGCTTATATAGCTGAGCTATGAGTATGTTATATTAATAATTTACCATATACGTATTGATTTATCAGATTTTATATTTGTAATGATTAATTTATGAATTACTATTATACCTATAATAAAGGGCACAACCTATTCAACCCCACGTGCTATTTAGTCTTGAATATTATTTGGTTTGAAATAAAAAGTTTTATCTATGATCCCATTTATTTTATAAAAAGGTCACAAAATGCAGATTATGCTATTAAGAAATTCTGCATGGTATAACAGAGAACAGGTAGCAATATCCTCTTTCTGCTTTAAATCAACCTCCTGGAGACCATTGCCACCAAGATCAAAGATTATACAGTTGTCATCAGAACGGGAATATTGGGGAAATCTTCCATTAGAGGCACCTGTTATTTTCACATCTTTTTAAGGCTGAATTTTTTTCTCACTTCTTTGTGTCCCCACTCTAAATATTGGTATGGCATTTGAAATATTTGTGGATGAAAATGTGCAATATTTCACATTTTCCTGAATACATATATTTAAAATATATATTTTTAGATTTTCATTTAGTAAGAATGTACAGTATATGATATTTACAGTATGTGGCCACAACATTTAGAAGAGAATTACGGCTAAATCGTACAATCATAATACCAATGACATAGTAAAGGCTACAAAAACTATTAGGCTATTTGACCACAAGAACACACAACCTCTGTCACCTGTCTATAAAATAAAACCTCCTAGAAAGCTAAGAAACTCTAAAGCCCCATACACACTATCAGTTTTTCTGCTGAGTTTTTCCTTCAGGTTTACCAAAACCATGTAGTAGAAGGGTCTGAGTGATTGCATACAAATTGAAACTCCTAAGGTTTGACCTCCATATTATATGGTTTTGGTAAATCTGAAGGAAAAACTCAGCAGAAAAACTGATCGTGTGTATGGGGCATAATCTGTTGAATGACTGACTAACTCTACTGACCTTCCATAATCAAGAGCAGGAAGGGGTACGCAGCTGCATACCTATTTTCCTTGGAATAGCAAGAGGCCTGAAACAAAAGGAGTATCACCTGTAGGTGGGTCAGAAAGGGGGATAGTAAATGGGGGGGTCATTGTCTGGTTAAAACGATCTTCCCTCGGCTCCCACGTGGAGTCGCCGGCATCTTCGATAAGGGAATCAGGAAGGGAAGCCTAATGGCTTCACAGCCTGCTTCCCTACTGCGCATGCATGAGTCGTGCTGAGCACTCTCACTGGTCCCTGCTGTCTTCTGGGACCTGTGTGTCTCCCAGAAGACAGCGGGGGGATGTAGGAGGGGCCAGACATGGTGTAGATAGCTGCGGATACTGTGCCAATCTATGCCCGGAAGTGGGAGAAAATACCTGGATTATACAGGTATCTGCTCCCCCCCCCCCCCCGAAAGGTGCCAAATATGACACCGGAGGGGGATCCAAAAAGCAGAAGTTCAATTTTTGGGTGGAACTTCGCTACTACTGGTGGAATAACAATTTTTCAAAAAATAAAGAAACAGAAGGTAGGTCAGAATAAATCCAATTATGTAAAAAAAGTATTGTTTAGCCTTCAGATAGATAATATACAAGAGTTGTTTACAACCTTTTAGGGCTTTAGGGGAAGTGTGTTATTTCAAAGAGTGCCAATTTAGGTATTAGGGGTAAGTAACTGAATAGGTAACTAAATAGGTAGTGTAGCCCATTACAGCTATCCAAAATAGTTTGATCTTGGGGCAAGCCCAAAAAGTCTTTGTCCAGGTGTGCACTTTTCAAACTGCAAGATGAGGATCTTAGACCCATAAGATAAGAATTGGGTGGAGATATACAGTATAAGATAGATGGAAAAGCAAAGCACCGTTTCTCAAATCATTGTGGCCCTTATTGTCCTTTAGAACATTTGCAGTAAGTTCAGAAAGGTTTCCATGGATATATTAGGAAAGGAGTGAGTCCATTTACTAAGGAAACACTCCCTTCACACCGCACATAGGAACAGAGCTGCGGCTGTCAATCTGCTGGAGCTTCCTCCACTGTCACCATTTGTGGAAAAAGTTCTGAAATGATTTATCTTTGTCTCATTTTTTTTACATCACATAAACCTGACATTTTAACAGGGTGTGTAGAATTTTTATATCCCCTGTACATATGTCACAATATTAATAGCCAAGATATCTATTATGGATGCCAACTTGATAGGAGACTTTATCATCCTGAGAAACGGAAAATGGAGTACTGGTTCAATTATTAAGAAATAGGATATCTCCCTTAACGGGAGTTATGACTGTAATTCCAGAATGTTTATCATTAACATCAACTAGAAGAGAACCTACCTAAGTTGCCTAAATGCATGTCCCACGCCACGGATCTAACTGCAGAAATATTGATGAAAGATAACCAAGCAATGAGGACTTGGAGAGGAAGAGAAGCGAGGGAAAGACCTAGAGAAGAAATGTAAAAAAGAAAAAGAGAATATAGTTTAGAGACAGAATAGGTATCAGGCATCAGGGTTCCTCTCTGAGTAAACAAAAGCACGGTATGCTACAGGGGCTGATGTACATATATGCTCCACTGTTCCCACACCGCCTCAAATGCTTTAGTAGTGTTCAGGAGGGTGCTTCCCCTCCCCCCTTTTCTCTTTCTGTTTTTTACCTTTCCTCACCTTCTTCTCTCCCCGCCCCCACCCCCCTTTTCCCTTCCATCATCCTTCCCCTTTTTACCTTTCCCTTCCCATTGCCATTCCTTTCATACCATTTCTTTCCTCATCGCCATCATTTTCCTTGGGGGATTACACCACCTTCCTCTACAGGGTGGTAAGTAACCAAGTATCTAAATAGTTACACACAATATACAGTCGCCCAGAGATGTTTACGTGTCTCCCACTCGTGCATGTATGCATGTGTGGTTGTGTGCGTGTGTGTGCACATTTGCATGTACACATGTGTGTGCCCATATGTGCATGTATATGCACACGCATATAAATGTGTATATGTATGTGCATATATATATATAGGAATAGTACCCTCTATATTTGACCATTATGATCTTGTCCTTGTGTCTATGCATCCTCTCAGATGCATGAATTTAAATGCTCTTGCCCCATTATTATTATGATTGTTGTTTTTTGATTCATATGTCTGTATATCATTGAATTCTAAAATTATTTTTATTAGTAAAAATTGCCTTGTATTTTTATGAATTTATTATATTTATATGTCCATCCTATTACCTAATGATTTTTTAGAATTTTCTTAGATGCATTGATTGTTTTAATTGTTATTTTGACCATACCAATCCTCCCTGATCCTTTGTTTGATCCCTACTATTGATATATAATATATATATATATATATATATATATATATATATATATATATATATATATATATATATATACACACACACACACACACACACACACACACACACACACATATTAGTCAGTGTTACGCCCTCCCTGCTCCAGTCCGGAGAGCCTATATAAGATTGACAGCCCCACTCACCATTTAGATATGAGGAAAAAGCGCAAGCTTTGAAATGTGTAATTTGACACTCCCCAACGTCCCTTCTGGTTTTGGATCGTTAGAAGTGCGTTCCACGCTGGTGCGCGTGCTGCTGCTGAGCAGGAATCAGGCCAGCCCCAGGTTCCATCTTCTTGATCCTCCTACCAATGAATCACTGCAGCCCACTGGGACAGCACCCTGGATTGAGTTCCAGACCCTACAGTGATTATACATTCTATACAGAGATACCCATGCCTGTTTTCTCACAGCTGTCATGTGAGTAGCCATTTGGCTGATTATACTAATACAATCAGTTTATATCAGCATACTGCACTTAGTCGGCACACCTTGTTTCTTATTTTGCATTCCAGAGTCTGCTTCGCTCTTAAGGGAGCTGCCTCCACCTTTTGTTCTATACTGGGACTTTTTCTGCATACTGGTCAATTATGAACATTATTATTGATGTTGCTATAACTTGTGTTCATAATTTTTAATATCCTTGATACTGCATGTGCATTGTGTGGTTTTAGTTTACTTGCCTCATAACGCAGTGTTTGCCCTTATCTTTCCGCCATTCCTTCTTTTTCTACTTTCCAGGAGGGTGCTGACCAATTTTTCCTGGACCATTAACCATTAAATTTTTCATTTGGCTGCAGCAAATGACACAGGAGATTGCTTCCATGCTCGAGTCAAGGTAATCTTGGCGCCTAGCAGTATAAAGTGAGTTCATTTTAGAAGAGGCTTTGAGCACCCGATTGGCTTGCAATTTTTGGGAGTTTTAGGGATTGCAAGGCCAGTGACCTTGCACAGAAAAAATGCTATTCCAGAAGCCGCTAATGCATGGGCATTCTCACCGAGTGTGAAAGAGAGCCCACATGGCCACATCCCCTGAAACATAGAGAGGAGGAGCCTGGAAATATTATTGACAGTCGGGAGGGGGCACGGTACCAACAGGATAAAAGTGGAGCTCCAAGTTAATGGAAAGCTATTTTGAATATGCTCCACCAGGGAGGTCGGGGTATTAGCATTCAGCGCTATGGATTTGGCCATGTTCACATGAAGGCCAAAGATTCTCCCCAAGTCCTTAAGGAGATTGAAAATGTTCGGGGTTGGGATGAGGGGAAAGTTATAAAGAGCAGCAGGTCAGTCACAAAAAGTGAACATTTGTGGATTTGGTTGCCACATATTACTCCATGGATATTCGGATTAGACCTAATAGCTATGGCCAGGGTTTCTATAGCTATGGCAAAAATTATGGGGGAAAGAGGGCACCCCTATCGAGTGCCATCTCGACCTTTTGAAAATTGGGAATGAATCTGAGAAGTATCCAAGCATTTTAACTTGGGTGCTTGGGTTGGAATAGAGGGACCTCAGGATCTGTATAAAGTGCGGCCCGAACCCCCATCTATCTAGGAGTTCAAACAGATAGGGCCATTCTACTGTATCAAAGTGCATTGATACACCTGTATTGGTGCAGGTCCACCAATAGTAAAAATCCTTCCTGAGGACTTCCTCCATCCCAATTCACTCTCAGGAGTGGAATAACGTCCACCACTCTGTGTATTTGATCCAGTCCCTGTCTTCCTGGTATGCAGTCCACTTGGTCCTTATGAATATAGCTTCCAATAAAAGTAGATAATCTATTGGCCATGACTTTAGTCAAGATTTTAAGATCATTGTTAATTAGGGATATAGGCCTGTAGTTGCTAACTTACTGTCATTATTTTTATGTCCAAGCAGAGTGCATGTATCATTTTAACCAAGTGCTAGAAAAAAAAAGGTCCACAGGAATCAGAAATTCTGAAAGTAATTGGATTACGTACCATGCAGTCATTATCCAAAGTCTGCAAAATATATGCACAGGATGGTTAGAAGGATAAAGAAAGCCCACAAAAGATTTTCATTTAATCCATGATGGGCATTTTGGTGTCTTTATCAGAAATGGCCTTCGCGCTAGTAAAATAAAATAAGGTTGTCCTACGTGTAATAAATAGTAAAAAATGAATCAAAGTAGTGTCAAAATGACTACAATGTTTTTCTCAGTGCTAATACCATATAAACCGTTCACTAAAATAAATAAAATGTCATAGACACTAGAGTGTTCCAAGTGATATAAATCGGTAAATGTACACGTGAAAAATGCAACTAAAGTGCTAGAAATATGCAGCAGGGTCTAAAATCATACTAAATATAATAAAGTACATAGTGATCCTGCGCAAAAAATGTGTATAATAAAAATGTGCATAATAAACAAGTAAAAAAATCTTAAAATAAAGGGTGATTATAAGGCAAAATGGAATATGTCACTGGTAATCATCTTAAATATAAAAAATATGAACCATCTCATAAATTTTGATATAAAAAGTCTCTCAAAAATGGTGAATCATAAAAGATATACTAAAAACTGGTTCCCACAAACAGAAGAGAATAATCAGCTAGATCCAAGTCTGGGCTCTCAGAACTCTCACCTCCACTCCTTTGTTATAATCACATCTGACTTAGAGAATTCTCCTGCTTGTCTTATTCTCCACCACCAGGGGGTTTTCCACTCCTTTACTGCTATAGCTCAGTGATGTGGACACATATGTTAAGCCACAAGGGGGCCATCCATCCCTGCAACAACTGTACTGGATGCCAGATGACAACCTTCTCAATATTGTGTCACTCATTCAAAGAGAGAAAAGAGGGAAATAAGGCTCCAATGGTGTAGTATTTAAAATAAGGTAGCTCAATGTATTAAAATGAATAAGACTCTCACATTTAAAATAAAAAAAAACACAACATTCAAGTAAAATGCCCGTCTGGCATCTTCCTCCAGTCCTGCATCACTTCCGGTATTGCCTTCGCTCCCGGCCACTCCCTACGTGTTACGTTAATCACGTGACTTCTTCAGGGGATCGTCCACATCACTGAGCTATAGAAGTAAAGGAGTGGAAAACCCCCTGGTGGTGGAGAATAAGACAAGCAGGAGAATTCTCTAAGTCAGATGCGATTATAACAAAGGAGTGGAGGTGAAAGTTCTGAGAGCCCAGACTTGGATCTAGCTGATTATTCTCTTCTGTTTGTGGGATTCACCATTTTTGAGAGACTTTTTATATCAGGATTTATGAGATGGTGCATATTTTTTCTACTTAAGATTATTACCAGTGACATATTTCGTTTTGCCTTACAATCACAAATTATTTTAAGATTCTTTTACTTGTTTATTATTCACATTTTTATTATACACATTTTTTGCGCAGGATCACTATGTACTTTATTTTGGTGTCTTTGCCACAGGTACTAAAGATCCTTGTTCTGGCAATGACCACGGGATAGTTATTTTTCACATATATGCTGTTGTATGTCTGTCATTCTGTACAAGAATGCTCATAGAATGTTTTATATAAGGCTAAAACAAGTGAATTTCATATTATTCTAAATTTGGATGCAATATGATATAAATAAATGTGACATGACACAAATAACAGTCAGGAAAAAACATGAATGAGGCTACTATCCTTATTTGAAGAGTTAGTCTAGAGGTTAGAATATCAATGTGACTATACAGTATATAATATTACATAGCTGTATGCCCTGTATTACATAACTGTATTGCACTTCTCCTGAAGAAAAAAATAAATAGAATCACACGTTATAATAGTAAAAAAAATCACAATTTAACACATGTGGCACAAGGCACTTCAAAGCTCTTACATCGAATTATGCATTAATGCAGTAATGCATTATAATGTTTTCATGTATTTCAATTTGTAAATACAATTTTATTTAGAGACAGTCTATTTATAGACAGACAGGAATTTATGAATCAATTGTGCAAAGAATGTACTGTATGTTCCTCTTGCAGCCTGATGATCTCTATCATAACATGGTATCATTCACAATGCTGGTCTCCAATAGCCTACCATCTTGGAGTAAGTTTCAGATAAAGAATTCAGGTAATAGGAATTCACCTCAAACAAGCAAATTTGGGACTAAATTGCAGTGGGTGAATTTACCCTTAATGCCATGTGCACTCTTTTACCCTGGCTATCAAACTCACAACCAGTGGCATCGCTAGGGGGTGACTTTTGGGGCTACAGCCCCGAATCTGGGGTCTATAGCCCCAAGTGTTTTAGTGGGTGCACTGGTGCAGCGTTTTGCGTAAAAAAGGACGGTAAGCAGGGGTGGCAGCCGCATTATACCTTGTGTGTTATACCTTCTGTGTGATACGTCAGGTGCAGCTCCGCCCACTGCACTGTCATGCGGAGAGATATGCCTAAGGGGATCTGCAGACGAACATGTGGTGCTCGATTTCACCTTGCATCCAGCTGGCGACGCTCACTAGGCTGCTGCCTCCAGAGTTACTATGCCAGAGTGCAGTGGGAGAACAGAAGAATGAGAAGATGGAGGGATGTAACCGAAAACTTCAGCCAGCTACTGGCTGAGGAATTAAAAGGAGGCCAGCTGCACAGCGTCCTAGCCAATGGGTGCTCTGTTACTGGCTGTCTGGTGGCATGAAGCTCCTGTGGAATAAGATATGGTAGTGATCAAGGTGAGCAAGGACACATGCCTGAAAAGTACTGGAATTTCTCACGGCAAAGAACAAAGTGTAGCAGAGGCAGTCGCTTCCATGGAACACAGATCTCTCTCTCTCTTTTTCTCTCTCTCTCTCTCTACTACCAGCAGCTGTGGAATTACAAGTCACAGCAGTCAGGTACATTGCACCCGGACCTAGCCAGGGGGCCCCTAGATGTCAGATCCATTATAGATCTGATGTCCTCATCCTATGTACTCCATCATAGTCAGCTGTGTGATCCTATAATCCTATCAGTGCTCACAAATTGGACACATCCAGAGTCTCTCTCTCTCTCTTTCTCTCTGTAGTTCCCCATGTTTCACATTCTACATCCAAATTTTTTTTAACACTGATCAGTGTAATGTCACTGGTCCCCAAAAAGTATGAAAAGTCTCAGTTACTGTCCAATTTGTCTGCTGCAATATGGCAGTCCCACTAGTAAATTGTTCATCACCACCAATACTACTAAAAAAAATTCAAGAAACCTATCCCATAAATTCTAGACGCAAATATGTAGCATAATACATGACCTAAATTGATGAAGACATTTTATTTGTTACCTTTTCTTTATTGGATGTTTTTTGTAGCACAAAGTACAAATTTGTTTCTTTTTCAAATTGTCCATTTTTTTTTGTTTATAGCGCATAAAAAATAAAAAACGCAGAGGTGATCAAATATCACCAAAAGAAATCTCTATTTGTGGTAAAAAAAAGACATCAAATTTATTTGGGTACAGCGTCACACGACTGCACAATTGTCAGTTAAAGCGACGCAGTGCCGCATTGCAAAAGGTGAGGAAGGGGGGAAACCTTTTAGGCCTAAAGTGCTTAAGCAAATTACATTGGGAGGGAGAACAACCCTGGGGTGGAAGAATGAAGGTGCTAGATTCTCTCTCACTTTTCAGTGGTGTTATCTGGGAAAATGTGGATTTTATTATTTTTATTTTTTTTAAAGTGAACTTATTCTTTATATGATGCTGCATCTGGTGACAGGCGACTGTGGCAAGTGACACGCTGCATCTGGTGGCAGGCAATGGTGGCAAGTGACATGCTGCATCTGGTGGCAGGCAACGGTGGCAAGTTATACACTGCATCTGGTGACAGGCAACGGTGGCAAGTGACATGCTACATCTGGTGACAGGGGACGTGGCAAGTGACATGCTGCATCTGGTGGCAGGCGACGTGGCAAGTGACACATGGCATCTGTTGACAGGTGATGGTGGCAAGTGACACGCTGCATCTGGTGACAGTCGATGGTGGCAAGTGACAAGCTGCATCTGGTGGCAGGCGACGTGGCAAGTGACACTGCATCTGGTGGCAGGTGACGTGGCAAGTGACACGCTGCATCTGGTGACAGGTGATGGTG
This sequence comes from Lithobates pipiens, assembly GCF_037356315.1. Lineage (NCBI taxonomy): Eukaryota > Metazoa > Chordata > Amphibia > Anura > Ranidae > Lithobates > Lithobates pipiens. The sequence continues at coordinate 297,891,101 of NW_027507764.1, forward strand.
GCAAGTGACATGCTGCATCTGGTGACAGGCGATGGTGGCAAGTGACACACCCAGGGGTCGCACTGATTCTGCATTATGGTGAATTGAACCACTTCATTATATATTAGACTGTAACAATAGAAACAATGCGCTTCAATCACCCTGACACCATATCAACCATGGTGTCATGATGATTGAAGAGCCAACACCAGCCATTGCCCTCAAAGAATTGCTTACCACCTCCGTGCCCCCCCCCACCCCCCGGGCCTGAAGAAAGGTTGGTGACCACTGCTATGGGCTCTAGCCCCAGATCTTTTGCAGATATAGCAACGCCCCTGTTCACAACAGTCAATAATGGGGGGCAGGGAGTATTATAACCTCTCTAAAAGGGTGGGTTGTGAGTAGTCATAGTGTGATTTGTATATGAGTTGCTGCAGGGAGAGGTTAGGTAGAGTTTGTTGATTGCACATGGAGAGATGTTGTCACTAGGGCTGCCACCTTTTTTCTTCAAGTCAAACCCGAACACTTTAGCAGCACACAGCAATTTTTTTATGCATATATTTGCTAATAAATAATATTTTTACTCATATTAAGTTAATAACAAGAGTCACCCTTTACATCAGATGTAAGGTAGAACTCTGTCGACTCTAACATAAGGGATGCTCTGGAAACCCTGATTTAAGGGGGAACACTGATGCCTCGGGTGTAAAGGGGAACTCTAATGTAAGGAGTGTTCTGTGAACCTTGATTTACCTTAGTGTACTCACTCAGAGGCAGAAGTGAGAAGGGGGGAGACTGCAGTCAGACAGGGATGGATGGTGAGCTCACTCACTCCTTGGCAGTCAGTACCTCTCATCCAGATGTATCTGAGGCTGTTGGACTTTCCAGCCTGCACTTCCCTTTTCTGAGGCACAGCCCTTTGGATTGAAGTGTGAGCAGACAAAAGGGGTAAGGGCGGGAGGAAGAGGTGCAGATGGAGCACTCTCTGCTCTCTCCTCTCCCCTCTGTGTGTGTGTTTGGGAGAGGGGGAGGATTTATAGTGCTGGCTTGGGGCAGCATGAAAGAGAGTGTAATGGACACTCGCAGCATAGACAACCACAGCCAGCAACCCTGCTGGGAAACCATAGTCCAGTCTGAATAATGTGTCAGGGTTTCAGGCAGTCTGAAACCCAGACGCATAATCCTAAACCCGAACTGTCCAGGTGAATCCCAGACAGGTGGCAACTTTAACTTTAGTTGTCGCTGCTGCATTTGGGCCTGTTGTGCTTGCTAGAAAACTGTACTGCCAATTTTTGCACAACTATATCTAAAGGCTGAAGCTCAAATTTCTGCCAAACTCTCCTGCCCCTGGTCAGTTTCTACAAAATCATACCTGAGGACTGTAGCTCTTATAATTTCGGGGGGAAGATGGTATATGGGTGCAGGGGATAGTGCTGTGACGTGTTTTTGTGGACTTTGACTTGTAACCTTCAAAAATGATGCAATGCACAGCAATTTTTCAAAATTAAAACCTCCCTGTGGATTCCCACCTTGCTATTAGGTTTGTTGCAGGTACTTTTTATTTCCACCAAATAAAACGGCTTAATAAAAATGCTAAAGATAAAAGAAAAGTGATTTTGAACTAAGAAGAGTCAAATAAAAGCAGTGGTGTACTGCTGTCTGTTGGAAAAGTTAAATGTAAGAAAAACATTTTTTTTTTATGGCCAAAGCCCCACTGCCAAAGTAGGCTGCCACTCAGGCTGTCCCTGAAAAAACATATAGGCTCCATAATACCACATACAGTTTAAAACAAAACTGTACCCATAACAACTTGATAAAAAAAGTAATGTTCTTTATCAAGAAACATACATTCCACATACATACATTCCACATTACACTCCACCAAATGATTTGGACTAGTGCACAAAGCAAGGTCCATAAAGACATGGATGAGTGAATTTGGAGTGGAGGAACTTGACTGATCTGCAGAGTCCTGACTTCAACGCGATAGAACACCTTTGGGATGAATTAGAGTGGAGACTGTGAGCCAGGCCTTCTCATCCAACATCAGTGCCTGACTTCACAAATGCGCTTTTGGAAGAATGGTCAAACATTCCCATAGACGCACTCCTAAACCTTGTGAACAACTTTCCCAGAAGAGTTGAAGCTGTTAAAGCTGCAAAAGGTGGGCCAACTCAATACTGAACCCTATGAATTAAGACTGGGATACCGTTAACCACTTAACAACCGCCCTATAGCCAAATTACGGCTACAGGGAGGTTTCTTATCTCTGGGAGGCCTTCATATGACGTCCTCCCAGAATTCCGCTCTCGCGCGCCCCCTGGGGCGCGCACTCGAGAGCATCCGTGACCGCCGGGTCCACAGGACCCGGCGCATCACGGATCACGGCAAACGGCCGCTCATAGCGGGCGTTTACCACGTGATCGCTCCGTCAAATGACGGAGTGATCACTTGTAAACAAACCGGTGTCATAACCTCCCTCCCCCTCTCTGTACCGATCGGAACAGCGGAGGGGGAAGAGATCGGTGTCAGCAACGATGTGGGCTGCATCTGCAGTGCCCACATCGCTGCTCACCGAAAATTAACCCCTCAATTCCCTGCCATTACTCTGCATTACTCTGCAATACCATGCAACACTCTGCAACACTCTGCAACACTCTGCTGCATTACTCTGCAATACTCTGCAATACCCTGCAACACTCTGCAATACCCTGCAACACTCTGCAATACCCTGCAATACCCTGCAACACTCTGCAACACTCTGCAATACCCTGCAATACCCTGCAACACTCTGCAATACCCTGCAATACCCTGCAACACTCTGCAATACCCTGCAATACCCTGCAATACCCTGCAACACTCTGCAATACCCTGCAACACTCTGCAACACCCTGCAACACTCTGCAATGCTCTGCAACACCCGCCAATACCCTGCAACACTCTGCAACACCCTGCAACACTCTGCAATGCTCTGCAACACCCGCCAATACCCTGCAACACTCTGCAATGCTCTGCAATGCTCTGCAACACTCTGCAATGCTCTGCAACACCCACCAATACCCTGCAACACTCTGCAATGCTCTGCAACACCCGCCAATACCCTGCAACACTCTGCAATGCTCTGCAACACCCGCCAATACCGTGCAACACTGCAATGCTCTGCAACACCCTTAACCACTTAACAACCGCTCTATAGCCAAATGACGGCTACAGGGCGGTTTCTTATCTCTGGGAGGCCGTCATATGACGTCCTCCCAGAATTCCGCTCTCGCGCGTCCCCTGGGACGCGCACTCGAGAGCATCCGTGACCGCCGGGTCCTGTGGACCCGGCGCATCACGGATCACGGCAAACGGCCGCTCATAGCGGCCGTTTACCACGTGATCGCTCCGTCAAATGACGGAGTGATCACTTGTAAACAAACCGGTGTCATAACCTCCCTCCCCCTCTCTGTACCGATCGGAACAGTGGAGGGGGAAGAGATCGGTGTCAGCAACGATGTGGGCTGCATCTGCAGTGCCCACATCGCTGCTCACCGAAAATTAACCCCTCAATTCCCTGCCATTACTCTGCATTACTCTGCAATACCATGCAACACTCTGCAATACTCTGCAACACCCTGCAACACCCTGCAACACCCTGCAACACCCTGCAACACTCTGCAACACTCTGCAACACTCTGCAACACTCTGCATTACACTGCAATACTCTGCTGCATTACTCTGCATTACTCTGCAATACTCTGCAATACCCTGCAATACTCTGAAATACCCTGCAACACTCTGCAATACCCTGCAACACTCTGCAACACTCTGCAATACCCTGCAATACCCTGCAACACTCTGCAATACCCTGCAACACTCTGCAATACCCTGCAATACCCTGCAATACCCTGCAATACCCTGCAACACTCTGCAACACCCTGCAACACTCTGCAACACCCTGCAACACTCTGCAATGCTCTGCAACACCCGCCAATACCCTGCAACACTCTGCAACACCCTGCAACACTCTGCAATGCTCTGCAACACCCGCCAATACCCTGCAACACTCTGCAATGCTCTGCAACACTCTGCAATGCTCTGCAACACCCACCAATACCCTGCAACACTCTGCAATGCTCTGCAACACCCGCCAATACCCTGCAACACTCTGCAATGCTCTGCAACACCCACCAATACCCTGCAACACTCTGCAATGCTCTGCAACACCTGCCAATACCGTGCAACACTGCAATGCTCTGCAACACCCTCCAATATCCTGCAATGCTCTGCAACGCAATACTCTGCAACGCCATACTCTGAGATACCCAGCCATACCCAGCCATAGTTGGTGATACCCTGCAATACCCAGCCATAGACACCCCCCCTCCCGCTGCCCTCCGGTGCTTCTACCGACTCGCCAATACGATCAAATCCAGAATCTTTTTTTTTTTCAGGCTTCCCAGCTTAGAGATGAGATGCGGGGTCTTATTGACCCCATATCTCACTGTAAAGAGGACCTGTCATGCCATATTCCTATTACAAGGGATGTTTACATTCCTTGTAATAGGAATAAAAGGGATCAAAAAATTTATTTTTGGGGAAAAAATTGTCAAACTAAAATAAATAAAGTAAAATGAACAATAACATTTTTTTTTTTAAAGCGCCCCTGTACCCATGTGCTCGCATGCAGAAGCGAACGCATACGTAAGTCCCGCCCACATATGAAAACGGTGCTCAAACCACACATGTGAGGTATCGCTGCGAACGTTAGAGCGAGAACAATAATTCTAGACCTCCTCTGTAACTCAAAACATATAACCAGTAAAAAAAAATTAAATCATCGCCTATGGGGATTTGTAAGTAGCGACGTTTGGCGCCATTCCACGAGCCTGTGCAATTTTGAAGAGTGACATGTTAGGTATCGATTTACTCAGTGTAACTTCATCTTTCACATTATGCAAAAATTGGGCTAACTTTACTGTGTTTTTTTTTTTTTAAAGCACAAAACTGTTTTTTTTTTCCAAAAAAAAGCATTCGAAAAATTGCTGCGCAAATACCGTGCGAGATAAAAAATTGCAACGACCACCATTGTATTCTCCAGGGTGTTTGCTAAAAAAAACATATATAATGTTTTGTGATTCTATGTAATTTTCTAGCAAATAAATGATGATTTTTACATGTAGGAGAGAAATGTCAGAATTGTCCTGGGTGCTCCAGAACGCCTGATGGCGCTCCCTGCATGTTGGGCCTCTGTATGTGGCCACACTGTGTAAAAGTCTCACACATGTGGTATCGCCGTACTCGGGAGTAATAGCAGAATGTGTTTGGGGGTGTAATTTGTGGTATGCATATGCTGTGTGAGAAATAAACTGATAATATGACAATTTTGTGAAAAAAAAAAAAGTAAAAAAAATCTTGATTTTGCAAAGAATTGTGGGAAAAAAATGACAACTTCAAAAAACTCATCATGCCTCTTACTAAATACCTTGGAATGTCTTCTTTCCAAAAAGGGGTCATTTGAGGGGTATTTGTACTTTTCTGGCATGTTAGGGTCTCAAGAATTCAAATAGGCCGTCAGTACTTCAGGTGTGATCAATTTTCAGATATTGGCGCCATAGCTTGTGGACTCTATAACTTTCACAAAGACCAAATAATATCCACCAATTTGTACTTATTTTTACCAAAGATATGTAGTAGTATAAATTTTGGCCAAAATTTATGAAGAAAAAATTACTAATCTGCTAAATTTTATAACAGAAACAAAGAAAATTTCATTTTTTTACAGAATTTTCTGTATTTTTTATTTTATAGCACAAAAAATAAAAAACCCAGCGGTGATTAAATACCACCAAAAGAAAGCTCCATTTGTGTGAAAAAAAGGACAAAAATTTCATATAGGTCCAGTGTTGCATGACTGAGTAATTGTCATTCAAAATGTGAGAGCACCGAAAGCTGAAAATTGGTCTGGTTATTAAGGGTGTTTAAGTGCCCAGTGGTCAAGTGGTTAAAGTTCATGTGCGTGTAAAGGCAGGTGTTCCAATACTTTTAATATAGTGTATATGTAACTATATGTAGAGGGGAAGTAATCTACAGAGTCTTGTGGGTTAATGAAGACAAAGTAGCATACTTATGAAATGTATCAAAAATGTTATGCATGGTAATGTGAAAGCTGTATCAGATTTCTTGACTTACATCCTTGCAGACTGATTAAGTCTAGTCAAAGGGCTAATAAAGAGGTTAAAAGTTTGGGTTGGAATTGCTAACCAATGTAGTGATGAGGGAAGTTAATTTTAGAAAGATGCTAATTTTTTTTTTTTTTAATTCTTTATTTAAAGTACACAACATCCACAGAGCAGTAAATCACATTAGAGTGATATATACATGAAGTGACCCCGAAAAAGGCCCTGAACCATCAGGAAATGCAGCATCAGATATAGATAACACAAAGTGCAGGGGCAACCTATTCAGAACACCCAACAATAACCAAATCAACAAAACTTTAACATAGGATATGGGGTATTACCTCTCCTGAATTAAGCTGCCACCATGAATGCAAAGGATATATATATTTTTTTCACAGTGAATCAGGAGAAAAGTTAAGGTAAGGATTGGACAGAGGGAATGCACACACAGTAAGGAGAAAGGTTGTAAAAGGATGCAGTTAGGGTAGAAGGAACGGTATGGGTTGGAGAACAAAAAAGAGGGGGGGGTAGGGGAGTTGCCGGTAGAGGGGTAAAGGACCCCAAAGGAAGATAATTATTATACAGTATCTTAGTGCGCATAGGACCCAGGTTTTGGAGTGAGCCTTATGTCTGTTCTGAGCAGAAAGTAAAGCCCCATACACATTATCACATTTTCTGCAGATTTTTGTCTTCAGATTTACCAAAACCATGTAGTGCAAAGACCTGCCTGACTGCATACAAATTGAAACTCCTAAGGTTTGACCTCATATTATATGGTTTTGGTAAATCTGAAGACAAACCTAAACAGAAAATCTGATAATGTGCATGGGGCTTAACAGATTTTCCATCGTGTTCACTTCCTCAATTTTCAAAAGCTAGAGCAAGATAGGAGGTCGTGAGTCTCTCCATCGCAGTGCAATGTACGATTTGGCAGCATTAAAGAGGTGGTGTAAAACTGATTTATTGTACGTTTTCTCTGAATATTCGAGACATGTAGGAGAAAAAGAGCAGGGTCCTCTGGGAGGGCAAGATCTGTGAATTTTTTAGAGCTATGCTGTACCACTTTCCAGAAGTGCTCCAATTTTGGGCAGGACCAAAAAATGTGCAGCAAAGTCCACTTTTCTCCCTTGCATCTCCCGCAAGTACTGAGGGCAATGTGGTACCAGCCAGTAAGGATTTTAAAATTGATTTCTTGAGCATTTGTACAAATTAATGATTTTAAAGCAAAATTAATAATCTGCCTATGCTGAGCTGGTAAAAGAGTTTTTTATTTAGTGACAGTTCCGTATGGGGGGAGCAAAGCCATCTGGTGGAGCAATCAGCTGATCGTACCTTTTGAAAGAGGGAATGGGAATGGGGACCTGTCCCCTCACAAAGTTGTTCCCTGGTAGTCAACTGTTTGGGGGTGGAAGGGTTTCAAGAAATGTTGGAGCTGTAAGGTACACCAGAAGTCAAGATGGTAGCAAAGTGACTGCACTTTGGAATTGCTCAACCTGTGAATTTAGCGCATCTACACCAGTCTCCCCATATGGGCTGCCTGGTAATATTTCTGTATATCTGGTAACGCGACACCACCGTGGCAGTTAGCTAGAGTCAGGAGGCATCATTGTACTCTGGGTCTTTTGTGGGCCCAAATAAAATCAACTAGCAGGGTGTTAGTTTCCTTGAAAAATTCCAAGGGTATATGAATTGGCAATGCTTGAAAAATATATGAAAATTTGGGCAAGATTCACAGTTTAATGATGTCGCACCTACAGTACCAAAGAGTCTCTGATGTCATTAGGAAAGCAAAGTCCATACTTTACCAAACAAAGGTGGGAAATTCAGCACATAGGTTTGGTTTAGTCATGGTGGAATATCCATGCCCTGATATTTAATGGCCGAAGTGGTCCACCTAAAATAAAAATGTACTCTTAAGGCATCAATTCGGGATGTGGACATGGATACGCCCATCACCTCGGATTTGGACAGGTTCATTTTTAAATTGAAGAGGGAACTGTACTGGTCTAGTTTCATAGTTTCATAGTTAGTTAGGTTGAATAAAGACACCAGTCCATCCAGTTCAACCTGAGTGAGTGTCTACAATTGTCTCTATCCCTGTACATTGAACACTCATGTCTGTCCCTACCCTCAAGGAGCCCACAATCCAAGGTCCCCATTCATATACTAGGGCCAATTTTGGACAGAAGCCAATTAACCTACCTGCATGTCTTTGGATAGTGGGAGGAAACCGGAGTATACGGAGGAAACCCACTCAGGCACAGGGAGAAAATGCAAACTCCAGGTAGGTAGTGTCGTGGTTGGGATACGAACCAGCGACCCTTCTTACTACTAGGTGAGAGTGCTAACCACTACACCACTGTGCTGCCCTAGTTTGCTGAGAAGGTAAAGATATAACCGGATTGGTAAGTGAAAAAAACATGTCATCCACATATGCAGATACCTTATAATGGGAATCTCCAACTCGTATGCCAGAGCTGTCCAGATTTTGTCTGACCCTGCAAAGAAATGGCTCTAGTGAAAGGGCATAGAGAAGCGGTGAAAGAGGACACCCCTGTTGGGTGCCATTAGAGATAGTAAGGGATTCAGACAAAAGACCATTAGACTTAATTTGTGCCATGGGGTTCAACTATACGTTCTAAATCCACCAGACCATCCTGTCACCCAGTCCCACGTGGTACAAAACTGCATACATAAAGGACCAATTACTCCCAATCAAATGCATTTTCAGCATCTGTTCCCAAAGATGCTAGTTATTTAACAGTAAAGTAGGTGTTATTGCTGGGAGTAAGACGGATAAGCTAATTTAGGTAAATGCTATGATCATGTATAACGCATTCAAAAAATATTATATGCTATAAGCATATTTGTGATATTTTCATAACTTACGCTAACTTTCACCATATATAAATCTGCCCTTCTAAAATACAATTCCTGCCTCCATGCTGCCAAACAAGCCTACTTTGTATCTCTTATTAATACTTTGTCATCCAATCCTCGCCGGCTCTTCTCAACTTTTAACTCTCTGCTTCGTCCCCCACCCCCTGTACCCACCAACTCACTCACTGCCCAAGAGATTGCCAATCACTTCAAAGACAAGATTGATGCAATTCGCGAGGACACCTCCGCTGTGCGTACATCTTCCCCACCCAACATACCTGGCCCAATAGCACATTCAACACTCTCCTCTTTTGAATTGGCTACTACTGAAGAGGTTGCAAAACTTTTTTCAGATGCTCACCTAACCAATTGTCCATTGGACCCTGTTCCCTCACAACTATTACGGTCACCCTCTAATTCTATCCTATGCTCCCTCACTCACATCTACAATCTCTCCCTCTCAAGTGGCACCTTCCCCTCCCCTCTAAAACATGCACAGATCACCCCCATACTTAAAAAACCCTCTCTGGACCCCACCAACCTGAACAACTTAAGACCTATCTCATTGCTCCCATTCACCTCTAAGCTTCTAGAACGCTTAGTCTACAACCGCCTTAGCTCCTACCTCAGTGAAAATAACCTTCTTGACCCATTACAGTCTGGCTTTCGCTCTCAGCACTCCACAGAAACTGCCTTACTAAAACTCACTAACGATCTACTAACTGCTAAAACCAACAGCCAGTACTCCATACTCCTACTACTTGACCTCTCTGCTGCCTTTGATACTGTTGACCACCCGCTCCTCCTCAATAAACTACATTCCCTTGGCCTCCGAGATTCTGCGCTCTCCTGGTTCTCTGCCTATCTATCACAGCGCTCCTTCAGTGTCACCTACAACTCTGTATCCTCCTCTCCATTGCCCCTTTCTGTGGGGGTCCCCCAAGGCTCTGTTCTTGGACCCCTTCTCTTCTCTATTTATACCTCCTCCCTTGGTCACCTGATAACCGCCCACGGCTTCCAATACCACTTATACGCCGATGACACCCAAATCTATCTGTCTACTCCTCACCTCACTCCTTCAGTCTCCTCTCGCACTACTAACCTGCTAACTGACATATCAGCATGGATGTCACACCATTTCCTTAAACTAAACCTCTCTAAAACTGAGCTATTAATAATCCCCCCTGCACATGCCCCCCTCCATGACTTTTCCATCAAAATCAACAATGCAACCATCAGGCCCTCCCCTCACGCCAGGGTACTAGGTGTAATCCTAGACTCTGACTTGTCATTTCAGCCCCAAGTCCAATCGCTGTCAAAAGTTTGTAGATTTCACCTCCGTAACATCTCTAAAATTCGCCCCTTTTTAACAATTAAAACTACCAAGATCCTCATTCACTCCCTTGTTATATCTCGCCTTGACTATTGCAACTCCCTTCTCATTGGCCTGCCTCTACATAGGCTATCTCCTCTTCAGTCTATCATGAATGCTGCTGCCAGACTTATCCACCTTACCAACCGCTCAGTGTCTGCCAACCCTCTCCTCCAATCCCTACACTGGCTCCCAATCACCCAGCGAATTAAATTCAAAATACTAACCACCACATACAAAGCCATTCACAACTCTGCCCCGAGCTACATCACCAATCTTGTCTCCAAATATCACCCAAACCGTCCCCTCCGTTCTTCTCAAGACCTCCTACTCTCAAGCTCTCTCGTCTCCTCCTCCCACACTCGTCTCCAGGATTTCTCCAGAGTCTCTCCAATCCTCTGGAACTCGCTACCTCCACTGGTCCGGCTATCCCCTACTCTTGCTACCTTCAGACGATCCCTGAAAACTCATCTATTCAGGGAAGCCTATCACGTCTCAAACTAATCTCCTACCACTTCCATAAACTCATTCCCAACAGTTATAACCTTCTGTACCACCTGCCCCACCCTTTTAGATTGTAAGCTCTTCTGAGCAGGGTCCTCTTAATCCTTTTGTATTTAATTGTATTGTAACTGTATTGTCTCCCTTTTATATTGTAAAGCACTGCGTAAATTGCTGGCGCTATATAAATCCTGAATAATAATAATAATAATAACTTTACTGGAATTACATTTGTGTATGGTAACCCTATTATGCAATAATAGTTTATTTAATAAAACAGAGAATGTCTTTTCACGAAAACCCTAATTCCTATTATATATATTTTTATTCTTTACTTACCACTATTAACACACACAGGTCCACTTTGGTTGAAAGCAAATAAGTAAATGTGAATCATATGGGAACGTGGTTTTCAGACAAAGTACTATTTTGGCTACATTTCTGAAATCATTCCATTCCACACCTGAAACATACAACACGCTGAAACAACATGAAACCTAGTAATTCCTTTTCATATTGGATTAGCTAAAAATAAAGCTGTGAATATTGGCGTATAAACACATTTAATGTGACACCTGACAAGTTCAAACGATCACTTCTGATTATATATTACATTTCTTTTCCAGTTTACTATTGGCTGATCCAAGATGTGGTTGAGTGTTTCCAGGACAAGAACTGTTACATCTTACTATAAACAATTTTTGTTGCTTTTACAGCTCAAGAATTGTTTATATACTAAAACATTCAGCATAAGCAAGAAGTAAACCTCAAGTCAGCTTGATTAAAGTTACTTGGGATATTTTTGCTTCTGTTTATTGCAACTTAGTAATAACAAATGATTGAAAAGTTTGTTCTGATTATTCTGTTGCAATGGGGCATATAGTATACAGTAAAAGCAAGGTTTAGCTGTCAAGCTATCAGCCATACTGTTCACCACTAACTATCCTCCTGCCTGACTAATTTATGTGCTTTTACTCATGGAGATTTTTCTTCATATTTTCAGGACAAAAAATAAAATGATTCAACCAGTTATTCAGGGACAGTATATATCAATAATTTCTTAAAGGAGATCTATAGTGACTGCACAGACTTTAATTTTATGATATCAACATTGTAATCGCAATACAAACAATAGCTATTTTTGGACAATCAAATATCAGCTTACTTGAAAAACTTACTTGGGGCCATTCTCAATTTGATGATGTGCACCAGAGCCTCGGCTCTCCTGGGTCACTCCCTCCTCATTGGCTGAGACAGCAGTGGTAGCCAATGACTCCCACTACTGTTAATCACAGCCAGTGAGCCAATGAGGAGAGAGCAGGGGGTGGGGCCGAACCGTACTACATGCATGAATAAGCGCACAGAGCAGCTACTTTTGTGCTTACTCCTCATAATTTTCTCCAACCACCTTGGGTGTCTGTGTGCCCCTGTGCCTGCTGGGACCTATGGAGCTCCCCCGGAGTGTCTACTTTGTGTATACTCCCATTGCAATATATAGGTGTACTTACAGCCACTTCCAGTGCCACACACAGGCAGCACAAGAGACACAGAACAAACAGATGACGGGGTAATTACATACATAGTAATTGGTCAAGCTTTTGTGTCGATATGTATGATGAGCATGACCAATGGTAAAGAGCTAAAAATCACTATTACGCCTTTCCTCAAGATTTTGACTTTAGTTGTGTAGTATTTATAACACAAGCGTGCAAATATATTCAGACCAATTAATTTATTAAAATTCTACATTTTTGTACTAGGTGAACAAGAGATGACATGTATCTAACAGTGAAAAAACTGATACCAGGAAAATTACACATACAGTAATTGGGAAAGCTTGTGTTTCTAAGCAGGAGCGGTCCATTAGGGGCACCGCCCCCTTGCAGGGCACTGGACTCATACATTTGTATGAGTTTTTCTTTTTTACAAGCCACATGATTAGAGCTGGAGGCTCTAATTGGCTTGAAAAAGGTTGGGCTTGGGGTGCAGAGCACTGTGCCCTGAGCCCACCCACTTGTGACAATAGCGAATTAATATTCCCTATTGTCTTCTGGCTTCTCCTCCCGGCCAGTCAGGACAGGGGGTGGATCGGGTTGGCCGGGAGGAGAAGAATAAGAAGCCATGGAGGGGTGAGTGCAAGTGGGGGTACGGAGGTGTCACCGTTATCATGGAGAGGTGGAGTGCTTGCGGACCTGAGGGGGGTTTGTTTGCCGCTGCCCCCCCCCCCCACAAAAAGTTTAGTATGAGTCACCAAGTATAAGGATGACCAGTAATTGGTCAAGCAAGTGTTGCTAAGTATGGTGAGGATTACCAGCGATAATAAACTGAAACCATTGCTTTACCCTGTCCTCTATATGTTGATTTTTTTTTTTTTCCACATTTCTTATTTATTTCAAAAGACAAGAAAAAAGAACAAAAAAAACATCTTCATCAGATATAGAAAAATAAGAACTAACACCAATTCCAGATATATATATATATATATATATATCAAGCTTACATTGCCTGACATAATCATATCCTTTCAAAAATACATGCATATAACATAATAAACAACCGTTCATAGCAGGCCCTCAACCCTATTCAATTATTCCTCTATGATTGGGTGTCTATTCTATCCAGTTGTAGCCTGTACCATACATGTCTCAGTGCCTCCTGTCTCAATTTTTCCCAAACTTAATAAAACCAAAACAAACCCCAACCCAACCCCCCCACCCTCCCCCCAAAAAGGGGGGGGGGTGGAGGTGGTGAATGCACATCCCTCAAAATTTTACTCAATTGGGGGAGATCCAATTGTCTCCCCAACATTCTGCTAGGTGACCCTATATAGTTAAATTTAGTTTAGTCTACCATATCGCTTTTAAACAGCGTCTGTCCTTCATCAGAAAAAATAAATGTGTTCCAAGATGTCCATGTCTTAATAAATCGTTCCCATTTGATGGCGTTTTGTAAAAATGAGATCCTCCATTTTCTTAATTTCCTCTACTTTTTCCACATACCTATAGTGTGTGGATTTCCAGCATACAGGAATACATGCCTTGGCTACGTCGAAGAGATGACGAAGGACTGATTTTTTTGTCGATTTTACTTGGAATATTAGATGCATGAAGCAACAGAAGAGCCGGGTCATTTGAAATCGGGTATTCTGTGAAATTTTGAGCTACATGTTGGATCGTCTTCCAGAAAAATTCTAATATTGGACAAATCCAAAAGACATGGAAAATTGTTCCCCTGTCTTCTTGACATCTCCAACATCGGTCTGACGAAGAGGGATATACCTTTTGCAATTTTACATGAGTATGATATCATCTGGTAACTACTTTAAGATTGGTCTCCTGTGTCTTAGTGCATATAGAAGACCCATATGTAAAGATAAGAACTTTTGCCATTGGCGTACCGTAAATTTATACCCTATATCTTTTTCCCATGCACATGAAGGTCTCTCCAATGATCTAATCTGAAGGGACCCGTTGTGTCTATGCCCTTGTACACACGGTCGGAGATTCCGACGACCAAATCCGTCGGAGTTATTCCGACTGATTAATTCCGGACCAGGTCCGGAAGTGATGTTGCATACACACGGTTGGACCAAGTTGTCGGAATTTGCGGTTGCCAAGAACGCGGTGACGTAAGCCGTGTACGGCGGGCCTACAAAAGGGAAGTTCAGCACCATGTCCGGCACCCTTTGGGCTCCTTCTGCTGATCTCGTGTCTATCGCGTGTTAGTAGAAGTTTGGTGAGAGACGATTCGCGCTTTTCAGATTTGTGATTCAGATCGCTACTGCTCTTCGGTTTGTGCTTGTCTTTGCGTATCTGATAATCAGTGCGTGCAGTCAGTAAGTATTTGTTTCTCATTGTGGACTACATCTTGGTATAGTACACTTTGATTTGCATTTCTTATTGTCTGCTTGCTTCTGCTATTCAGTTCGTTCTTTCAGGCACTGCTGTTTATCGGTGCTTTCTGTTGTCCGTTCTGACGAGCCGACCGTTTTGAAACCATGTTTCGTCTACGTACTCGTCATAGAGTTTGTGCTGTGCAGGGGCTTCGTATTGGGGTTGTTACTTTGACACAAGCCCGGTCCATGAACAGGGATGGGAGGCGTTTGTGGACTTGGAGAATTGGTTGCGCCAGTGTGACCAGTTCTCGTACATGCCTTTGCTCCGTGAGATCCGGGAGAATAATCCTGATGATTTCAGGAATTATCTCCGGATGACGGACCCCGTTTTTCACCGTCTGCTGGCTTTGCTGACCCCTTATATCAGCAGGCAGGATACCTGCATGCAGCAAGCCATCACTCCGGAGCAGAGGCTCATCGCCACGTTGCGCTACTTGGCGACAGGGAGAAGTCTTCAGGACCTCAAGTTCTCTACAGGCATCTCCTCCCAGGCTCTGGGGATCATTATTCCAGAGACCTGTTCTGCCATCATTCAGGTCCTGCAGAAGGACTATATGAAGGTAAGTTTTCTCCTTTAACATCACGTTCTATGTATTTCATGATTGCTAATGTCTTGCATTTATTTCCTCCTTCCCTAATTACCATCATTGCATTTTGCTCTAATTCATATGCTCTGCCCCTTTTTCCTCAGGCATATTTGCCTCACTAACTTCCCCACCATGCTCTTCTTGGCCCATAAAACTATAGTCTAGTCACTTACCAATGTCTTTTGTCAGCTCTATAGTATTGCTTTCCCCTAAACACCCCCTAAAATGTCTACAAATGTGATGTGTGTGCTTCAATTCATGCAGAGTGCTTTTTTTTTTTTTTGGTTGTGCCAAACTCATTAGGAACCCCCCTCCCCCCAACTGCTAGCTCAGCTGATAGCAATCTTCTATCTGCTGACTTTACCAAACCCAATACACACTCTACCTACCTTTTTGATGGTCACATTTATGGACGAGTTCACCAAAGCATGTAGTGCAAGGGCCTGCCTCAATACTTTTCAAATGTTTTTTTTTTTTCCTCTATTAATTATCTTGATATGTGATAGCAGAATGTCAAAATGTACTTCCATTTATTTTCTATTTTTGGTATTCATAGTTTCATAGTTTGTTAGGTTGAATAAAGACACCAGTCCATCCAGTTCAACCTGAGTGAGTGTCTACAATTGTCCCTTTCCCTGTACCTTGCTACACCCACATCCCTATCCTCAAGAAGCCCACAATCCAAGGTCCCCATTCATATACTAGGGCCAATTGGACAGAAGCCAGAAGCCAATTAACCTACCTCCATGTCTTTGGATTGTGGGAGGAAACGGGAGTACCCGGAGGAAACCCACGCAGGCACAGGGAGAACGTGCAAACTCCAGGCAGGTAGTGTCATGGTTGGGATTTGAACCAGCGACCTTTGTACTGCTAGGTGAGAGTGCTAACCACTACACCACTGTGCCGCCCATATTATGACACTTCTTACCTGTCCGGTGGGCTGCCAATAGTGTAAGTAAGGAGGGGCTTCCTAAAGTATCACATTATTTCGTCATTCAGCTCTCAATCAAGTGGAGAGGGTTACCTGTACAAACCCCCCCCCCCCTCATTTTGATTTTGGTGATGACTCTCATAAGGGGACCTTATACTTTAGGCTTTAAATACTCAGTTCCCAAAATGTTATAGTAATCTTGGCCAAAAATGTTGGTGTCTAATCTGCTTGCAATGTTGATTATTTAAATTACTAATTTTGGTTCTTGTTTCACTCCACAGTGTCCTTCAACGCCACAGGAATGGCAGACTGTGGCCTCCCACTTTGCCAGTCGTTGGGTCTTTCCCAATTGTGGAGGAGCAATAGATGGGAAGAACGTCCGCATTGTCCCACCACCCAACTGGGGGTCGTACTATTATAACTATAAAGGGTTTCATAGTATCGTGATGTTGGCGGTGGTGTCTGTGACATGAGTTTTTGTATGTGGACGTGGGGCAAAATGGACGGATGTCGGCTGGTGGAGTGTTCTTCCGGACGGAGTTCTACTGGCATCTCCAGAGTGGCAGTCTGGGCTTGCCACCCCCAGAGGAGAATCAGGAAGGACTCCCGTTCATCTTCGTCGCGGATGAGGCGTTTGCCCTGGCAAACCATCTGATGCGGCCTTTCCCGATGAGGACCCTCACCCCAGACCAGAGGATTTTTAATTTCCGCCTGTCCAGAGCCCAAAGAGTGGTGGAGAACACTTTTGGTATACTGGCCAGCCGGTTCCGCCTTTTTCTAACGCCTATTCACATGGCGGAATACACACTCAATCATATAGTGCTGGTGTGCAGTGTTCTGCACAATTTTCTTAAAAAAGTTTCTGCAAACTTTCCGGTCTCAGTTGGCCAACAAGAAGCAGACTTCCTTGAAAATGATGTGAACCTCACGGGCCTTGAACCTGCTCATCCTGGCTTGCCCCCCCAAAGCGTCCGTGAGGTTAGAAACCAATACACGGACTACTTTGTGGGTAGGGGGGCCATTGATATGCCAGACAATGTCTGAGAGGCATTTTCCCAATAATTTTTTCTTTAAAACTCCTTCATTTACTGCTTGGCTTGGTTTTAGGTGTCTCCAAGGTATATTTAGGTTTTTTCTTGTTGTGCCTTTTTCACCAACAGTGCAAACCCAATTTCAGAGCAAGATGAGGGGGCAGTCTCTTCTTCAGATAATCTTATTATGTTGTGGGTCTGCTACACACACCTTGTTTTTGGTAACTAATGTATGTAGTGCATTACTGACCAAAATTGTGCTCATTTTCAGCACCATGCCAGGAAAATGGCATTATTGTCCAAATTTACACATCACTGTGGGTGTTTTTTACTAAAGGCACATTCACTATGCACTACAAGTGCACTGCAAAAGTGCACCTGAAACTGCACTTGGAGTGCAAAGTGGAGTTTCCTTTAGTAAATAACACCCATTCTCACCGCAAACTAAAATTTTACTCCAAATACTATTTTGGCGCAATGAAAAAGGAAGCCACACATTGTTTATAATTTAACTTTTTAATACAAGCACATTCACATGTGCGTTTAGAAAAGGTTTTTACAACAAACCAAGAAATTGTGTGTATCAAAAACAGACTTTCAGCTAATTTTTGTTTACTTGGTGTTTTTGTGTAAACAGGCATGTATCAAAGCGTAAAATACAGAACACAGGAACTTACAAAGTTCAACTTTGAAAAGTGAAGACAATATCAGACATGAGTATGTACAAACTGGGCTGATATTGCCTTCATCACATGGGGTGTCACCCCTGGAAAATCCAAATTTGGAAGATGCACACAGTGTGTCAACATGTGCTATATCCCATCATGGGGGATCAATGTACATGTTTTGGGGCTGCAACCCCTTCATCTCAGCCACTTTCCACAAAACGCCTACATTGATCCCCCATGATGGGAGATAGCGCATGTTTACACACGCTGTGCATCTTCCAAATTTGGATTTTCTAAAAATACAAAAGTTGTGTTTTAAAATAGCAAAACTAAAACCCTAGCTATTTTTTGGTGTTTCACACTCTCCCCAAAACATCAATGATGTTCTTCATTTTATTTTTAACATCATTGATGTTTTGCTGTATATTTTCCAAATCCCGATTGCACCCCATTATCTCCCCAATCAGGATCTGGGCACTTTCACTGGTAAAACAGGAATCTTCTTCCACATCACCTACAAAACAAAGCAAAACAACACACCATGTAATAAAAATATGGTGAGATACATTAATGAGCTTACCGGAAGCTGTGTTCCCCAACACTCACCTGTTGTGGTGACAATTTGCCCAACCTCAATGATCTCTCCTTCCTCCTCCTCCCCCTGCTCCTCTGCTTCTGGTTTTCGAATTTGCCCTTCTTTGGGAGGGGTGTGGTCCCTGGTGTCCTCATACTTGCCGAGTCTTCTCTCCCCTATGAGAATGTAAAAAAAGAATAATTAACACACAGAGGGCAGAAATAGGAATATGAAACATTGCTTGGAAGTGTTGTACAATTGTGTTTTTTGGCCGAGTTCCAAGGTGAGAACATTATTGTGGACACTTTGTTAAGCTGGAATACTTACCTGCAGAACGATGTTTCTTACGAACGAATGAAACCATGAACTTGAAAGTGGCCATTTTAAAATGCACAACATGAAATCAAAGCACATGGAGCAGTATGCAAGCAAGAATAATCATATGAACACACGACAACTACTTACTTTTTTTAAGAACACCGTATCCTTATGTACTGCTCGTGCTCCCTCAGTTTCAGGTTTGACCAGCGTTTTCTCAGTTGATCCTTGGATCGGCGTACCCCAAAATTCTTCTGAAGACTCTTCACAACTTTAGTGATGATCTTGGCCTTTCTGATATTTGGGTTTGGGTAAGGTCCATACTTCCCATCATAGTCGGTCCTGTTCAATATGTCCACTATCTCCAACATCTCTCCAAAAGACATATTTAGGCCTTAAATCTTCTCTTCCTGGATCGGGACGTTTCAGGCTCCGGGCTTTCCTCACCCTCCTCCTCGTTAGTGGAACTATTATTAGTGCGCACCTGTGTTCTCTCCGCCATGTGCTCTCCCCACTGCGCCGAAAGCGAAGGGGCGGGGAATAGTCTAGAAAGAACGTCAGGGGCGGGCGGAGTTTCACGCATACGCACTGTATATAAAACGCAACACGCGTGTGTCGTACGTACGATCTGGGAACAGAGTGAGACGCAGATGCGACGATCATCAAACTAAGGTAACATTTTTAACTTGGTGCATCACTAGACTAGACTGCTTCTATCTAGGCCGGTGTTGGGACAAGATTAGTAGGGTTTTTCATGGCATTATAAGTATTTTAGGGTTTGTCTTGTGTTGTGTCTTGCAGATAAGATGGATCCATTCCAAAACCCCAATTTTATGGGGCTATTCCTCCAACTGTACAAGGAGATGCCCTGCCTGTGGCAGATCAACAACCAGTTTTATTACGACAGTAGAAAGAGGAAGGCATCGCTGGAGAAACTTCTTTCTTTGGTGCAGATCATGCTCCCCACAGCAGACATGGCCTATATGAATAGGAAAATTGGGGCCATGAAGGTTACATATCTCAGGGAGAGAAAGAAGCGCCTGGAGTCCTTGATATCAGGAGATCCAGATGCCATTTATTACCCCAGGATGGTTTGCTTCCACAGGCTGCATTTTCTGGTAGACCAGGGCGTACCCAGACCACCACTCGACCGTCTTCCTTCAAGGCATCCTTCACCCCCAGCTGAGGCTTCCAACATCCAACCTGTGCCTTCCAGGCAGCAACATGTGGTGGGGCCCAGCTTGAGATAGGTATTGTATTGTTGAACATATTTCTTGTGGTACATTTAATGATGTTAACTAGATGTTCTTATTGATCAGTAAGTTTTGATTTAACAAAGTGGTTTACATCTCAATAGACAGTATTGACCAAAAATGATTGGGATGAGAATAAAAAATGCTGGGCTCATAATGATAGTCTGTTCTATTTGGTAACATTCAATTTGCAAAAGTCAGGAGCTCAAAATGGTGTGATTGATGATAAAAAAACTAAAACTATGTCCCATTTTCATACACAGGAAGACCTCAGTCGGGGGGAGGCTGTGGCAAGTGGCAGCCAGGAGGTCAACCAACGCCCTCCTTCTCCTCCTGCCCCAACTACAGGAGCCCAGCCACAGCCTCAAAGGATGCCTGGTGGGAAGTGCCTAAGGAAGACGAGAGAGTGATGGCCTGGGTTCAGTCTGGTCTGCCAGAAGATGCAGCCTCTTGAAGAACCACATCCTGGGGACATAGATGGCATCTGATTTTCCTGATCTCTAGGACTTCTGGACCAGATTTCTCTCCCTGAGATATGTACTCCTCAGGCCACTGATTTTTCTTATTCTAATTTGTTCATGTCTGCCCTGGGGGCCAAAGGTTGCACCAAAGTAACAAGTTTCTCCAGCACTGCCTTCCTCTTTTTATTTTATTTCGACCAAAATAAAGGTTTTTTTTTTGTTTGATGAAATACTTGCATATGTGTTTTCCTTCCAAAAGGCCAGTTTATTTGTGAGCAGGCAGGTACATTTTCGCAAAAAAAAGTGAAATGAATAACAAGGGGTACCAACACTAAACAACCTCCTGTAGATAAAAAAAGAAAATCTAAAAAATATAATAATGTTGTTGTGGTAAGTTTACACACAAAACACACCCCAAAAAATTGAGAAATTAGCAAACTGTCAAAAAAGGAGATGTTTAGGAAAAAACAAAAAAAAAATGCATCCAAAAAAAAAAAAAACAATCTAAAATTGTGTAGATGTGACGAAATCAAAAATTGTATTGCCGAAATGGTTAAAAAAGAGTCAGGAAATACGTTCGGGAGAAGTGTGTGTGACTATGAGCATCAAAAGAGGTTCCTTCTTGCAGCATTGTAAAGAACAAGAGAATGCGCTTCATGAAAAAATTTGTAACATTGCAGCGTGACGAATGTGCTATATCGATTACGAGCAGTAGTTTTACCTGAAAGAGCGCTTCCGCGTCGGAATTTGAATGCGTGGCACCTTGTCCGTCGGAGTGGGCTACACATGATCGGCGTATTTCCGATCGGAGCAGTTTGTCCGAAAATATTTCCGGCAAGTTGGAAAATTTGGTCCGATGGATATTCCGATGGAAACAGTCCGATGCATACCACACACAGTCGGAATATCCGACAAAACGCTCCGATCAGATCTCTTGTGTGTACAAGGGCTATGAGTTCTGACATAGACGGCCAGTTTCTATCAGTTAAAAAGTAAGATACCTGAAAGTGACCATTTTGCCTCAATGAATCAAAGACCGGGTCCTGGATTCCAGGAGGGAATGCAGAATTCCCCAGAATTGGATAAAAAAGAATCATTTGATGTAAGACGATATTTAACAAAAAGCGATGAGCACACCAGCATGGTTAACCCCACCAACGGGTGATTCTTTATGTCATTTGGCATGAGTAACACCAAGGTACCCTAGTAATTAAAATGTTACTTTGAGCTTGTTCTAACCATGGCCATAGTTTAGTTGTTTGATGGTGGTTCCAATCAATAAACCTAGTTAAATGTATAGCTTGTTGGTATTTCCGTATGTCAGGTACTGCCAATCCACCATATAGGGAGTGAGAGTTGTCGTCTATTCAATCTCGGTCTTTTATGGGCCCATATAAAATCAGAGAAAATTTTGGCCACCTGATCAAAATATTTAGAAGGAATGTGGATCAGCAATGCCTGAAGGAGGTACAGGAATTTGGGTAGTATGCACATCTTAAGGATGTTGCACCTCCCAAACCAAGAGTGTACTCCTGTGTGCCATTTATTGAGTAATACTCTTATGTCTTAATAGAGGTGGAAAATTTAAGTCAAATATTTTAGATACATTGGGGGGAATATATGTACCCAAATATCTCAGAGCTGTTGTTGTCCACTTAAATTTAGAACTAGTTTGAAGTGTATAAGCTGAGACTGTCCTATACCCACCCCCGTCGCCTCTGACTTATTAAAATTAATCTTCAGATTTGACAGAGAGCCATATCTATGTAGTTTGCGAAGGAGAATCTGCAAAGAGATCACTGGGTTTGTAAGTGAGACCATCATATTGTCCGCATATGCAGATAACTTCTGTTGGGTGTCCTCTATCTTCACTCCACCTATGTCTGAGTTTAACCGGACCGTACACAGAAAAGGCTCCAACAACAAAGCAAATAGGAGTGGTGACAGGGGACAGCCTTGTCTCGTACCATTCTTAATCATGAAGGGCTCCTAGAGCACCCCATTAGCTCTAACTCGAGCTGAGGGTTTCGAGTGCAATGTACCTATGCGGTCGATCATGACCTCCCCGATACCCACATGTCTCAGGACAGCCGTCATAAATTGACAATCAACCATATCAAAGGCTTTCTCTGCATCTGTTCCTAAAAATATACAGGAGATATGATTCTTATTTACTACATAGAGGAGGTTTAAAATTTTAATTGTGTTATCTATAGCCTCACAGTTGGGCACAAATCCAACCTGATCTAAGTGGATCGTCGTATCAGGTCCCAGGCCATTAAAGAACTTCTGCATAAATTTGCCCAAAGGTGCTAAAAAGATCTTGTAATATGCGATGGTAAAACCATTTGGGCCTGCAGCCTTTCCTGCTTTGATGGATCCAATAGCTTTTTGAATCTCCTCCAATGTGAAAGGTTCATCTAATAGTTTTCTTACCTCTGATGATAATTTAGGCATTTGAGAGTTAGTTACAGTAGATATTCGTCTATCTGGGCTAAAGAAGGGGAGTCTTTCTGAAGGTTATATAAGGATAAGTAATATCCTTGAAATTCCCTCACAATATCTTTAGGGAGGGAACATTTTTGACTATTTGGTGACATTATATGTGGTATATAATTCCCCAACACTTGCTCTCCCAAGATTTTAGCCAAAAATTTGCACATTTATTGCCCGATTCATAAGATCTTCTCCAGCAGATCTGTATTTGTGCTTTTGCTTTAAATAGCATTAAATCCACGATTTTGTTCGGTCTCTAGAGAGGAAGTTTGGGCATGCTTATGTCATGCTTCTATTATATTTAACAAATTTAACAGAGAAGTCAACTGAAGGGAGTGTGGTTTCCTAATACAGGACCCATGTTTTATAAGAATCCCATGAATTACGGCCTTATGTGCTTCCCAGACCATGTCCATGTTGCTATCTGAAATTTTGTTAATTTGAAAATAAAAGTCCAGTTCTTTAGTCACATCTTTTAATACCTCCTCATCTTGTAATAGGCTTTCATTTAGTCTCCAGGTTCTCGTTCTAGATGTAAGATAATCAGTTAATGTATAAGATAGCAAAACCAGAGCATGATCTGACCATGTATTCTGTCCAATCAATACATCACGGACCACTTGCAACTGAGAGTGAGGAATAAGAAAATAGTAAATTCTAGAATATTGTTTATGTGGTGAAGAATAGAAAGTATAGTCCCTTTCTGCAGGATGAAGAATTTGCCATGCATCTATAAGCTGTATTTTATGTAAGGCTCGAGCAATTTGTTTCCGAGAGCTAGGGGGTATTGAAGAGTACCCCGATGAAGTGTCTTCTGATGGTATTAACGGGATATTAAAATCCCCTCCGAATATAAGTTGGCCTCTGGCAAATTCAGCCAGTGTATCTAAAGTTTTACTAATGAAGAGCTCTTGGTGAGAGTTAGGTGCATATAAACTTCCTAGGGTTACTTCAATACCACCAATCGTGTCCTTTAAAAAAAGATATCGTCCCCCCAGATCTGACGTTACATCCATACAGGGGTACCTTAGATGAAAGAATTATGGACACACCATGTTTTTGTATATTCATTAGTAGAATGATATACTACTGGAAGGAATCTACTTTTCAGAACTGGCAACTTCCTTTCTTTAAAATGTGTCTCCTGAATGAAAGCGATATCTGATTTTTTACGGTGCAGGTCTTCAAAAAGCATATGTCTCTTTTCTGGGATATTAAGTCCCCTGGCTTTTAATGAGAGCACGTTCACCACCTCCATATAAAAAAAAAAAGGGGGGAGGAGTGGTGAAGAACCTCTCCCCTTTATTAGGGAGGGCTTCTAATAGAGCAGCAAAACTTTGCTATTAAGCTCTCCAGTACCAAATTGGTAAAAGGGTGCTACCCTATGGAGATGTGTAGTTAGAGGAAGTGGGAGGGAGCTCCCGGATCCCCCCCCCCCAATCTCCATCGCCCTATTAAATTATACTTCAAATTATTTTAAACATAGACTACTATTGTAGTGTGGGATATATTTTAACAGAGTTTAAAGAATATGACCCAAGCTACAGCATATTATTCTACCTAATTAATCTGTTACCCTTAATCCCCCCATCATCCTACCACCTCTAAGTTGTCACCCTACCCCCTTAAAGCTATTCCTCCTTTCTACTAAGGAGTTTACCTTATAACATTATGAACTGTTCCCTTCCCCCTAGATAGTTGGTCTCCCCTCTACACCCTTCATTCTATTATACGTTCCTCAAAAAATGTGACCCAATCTTTTAACCTTAGGGATGCAGCCTGAACTAAAGATCTCTTCCAGAGCCAGGGGTTCATACCTCCAATATCTATCATCGTGATAGCATACTGATGTGATACAACTGTTTTATATAGAAATACTAAAATCTATCTAAAATCTAATAAAATCTAAAATATGTAAGTTAAAGATACCACATTCACCAGTGTACCCTTCATATAGAGGTATATGTGACAACCCATGTGATAACAATAAAGTCAATATTGTGAAAGAGAGGAAAAAAAAGCATATTTACGTGATTGTGTAAGAGAGTAGTCTCAAATTCCAACTTCCCACCAATGAGGTCAGTATCTGGGATTCCCAGTTTCTAATATTGTAGGAAAAATAGGGTGGGACTTTGAATGAAGCATAGCTGCAAGGTAGGTATGTAAGGACATATCTTAAATTCATTGGCTAGGTATAGGATTTGAGGATAAACGATAATAACATGGGTAACAATAATATGAATTGATTATATTTCATATATGTGTATACATAAGTACATATTATAACAAGGTTTACAATGATAATCAACATCACAAAAAAATGCATGATTAAAAAAGACAGAAATAATCTTGAATGGATTGAAGCATGAGACATTATAAATAAAGTCAGGGAGAATTTCAGACACATGCTTGCAAATGGTAGCATAAAAGCGCTCTACGCGTTTCGTGGAGTTCATCCACTTATCAGGAACAGTTCCAAGGTTAAAATTATCTACAAAGAGATAAGTGAATGCATGAAGATCAGACAAAATCAGCACAAAGGGCAAAGGAACAGAGAGAGGGAGGGAGACTCAGCTCCCTCAAACACTCTTACTTACAATAAGATTATTTCTTAGGAAAGAAACTGTTGACAAATAGAGGCGCTGTGAAAAACAAATCTCCACCGGAGCTGAGGCAAAAATCTCAACGACCACAGAGCACCACAGTTGATTAGGAGTGACACATCTAGGGCCCTGTAATCCCAGAATAACCATATATAAAAAGTTTTTCCAAAGAACCTCTGTAGAGGAATAGAATAAGTAAGTGTATAATTATATCTGTACAGGAACAAGTGAAACGAAGTTACAGTCCAAGAGGTAGTGAAGCCAGTGAATAAAATCATTAAGATGAAAGGAGGCATATAGCTAAGCCAAGTAGGTTGGATATAATTGGTGTGAATGATGAATAAAAAGATATATAGTGTGAACAGTGAAAAACAAAAAATAATCCGAAAAATCTATAATTACCATAACTGAGGTGAGTGAGTGTCAAACAGGATACATTAAAATAGTGAGGAACATAGTTCAACCGGCGTGTGTCAACTAGTGGTACGGTATAGCCGCAGAGACCACCTACGTCACGCTGCAAGATCTAAGCGGTGGCGGTGTCAGCATCCGAATAGCTGATAGCCTTCGGCAGCCGGCTCCCAAACCACCTCCTAATGAACGCAGATGGACACTCGGCAAGCCGCCGCATGGCGTCAACGAGTGACGTAATGCGCACGGCGCACGGGGCGTGGCGTCGATGCGATGGAGGACCGGCCCCCGACACTGTATCCAAAAGAGTGGAGGGAAGAGGGAGGGCCCCAGGGCGCATCACAGCTCCGGAACTAGAGATGTACATCAGCAGCCAAAACAGAAAAAAGTATATAATGTATACAATAAAAAGCCCAGGGTGCTGACCCGATCACAAATGCAGTCAAAAATACTAAAGGTAATAACTGAATGCTACCGCAGTATTATGCTTCCATCCCTAATATCTAGACATAAAGAGGGGGAAAGGGGAAAATGGGACTTTATATGAGGCAAAGAATGTATAAATTAATCTACCTCCATCCCTAATCAAGTATTGTAGGAAAAATAGGGTGGGACTTTGAATGAAGCATAGCTGCAAGGTAGGTATGTAAGGACATATCTGAAATTCATTGGCTAGGTATAGGATTTGAGGATAAACGATAATAACATGGGTAACAATAATATGAATTGATTATATTTCATATATGTGTATACATAAGTACATATTATAACAAGATTTACAATGATAATCAACATCACAAAAAATGCATGATTAAAAAAGACAGAAATAATCTTGAATGGATTGAAGCATGAGACATTATAAATAAAGTCAGGGAGAATTTCAGACACATGCTTGCAAATGGTAGCATAAAAGCGCTTTACGCGTTTCGTGGAGTTCATACACTCATCAGGAGCAGTTCCAAGGTTAAAATTATCTACAAAGAGATAAGTGAATGCATGAAGATCAGACAAAATCAGCACAAAGGGCAAAGGAACAGAGAGAGGGAGGGAGACTCAGCTCCCTCAAACACTCTTACTTACAATAAGATTATTTCTTAGGAAAGAAACTGTTGACAAATAGAGGCGCTGTGAAAAACAAATCTCCACCGGAGCTGAGGCAAAAATCTCAACGACCACAGAGCACCACAGTTGATTAGGAGTGACACATCTAGGGCCCTGTAATCCCAGAATAACCATATATAAAAAGTTTTTCCAAAGAACCTCTGTAGAGGAATAGAATAAGTAAGTGTATAATTATATCTGTACAGGAACAAGTGAAACGAAGTTACAGTCCAAGAGGTAGTGAAGCCAGTGAATAAAATCATTAATCATTCAAGATTATTTCTGTCTTTTTTAATCATGCATTTTTTGTGATGTTGATTATCATTGTAAACCTTGTTATAATATGTACTTATGTATACACATATATGAAATATAATCAATTCATATTATTGTTACCCATGTTATTATCGTTTATCCTCAAATCCTATACCTAGCCAATGAATTTCAGATATGTCCTTACATACCTACCTTGCAGCTATGCTTCATTCAAAGTCCCACCCTATTTTTCCTACAATACTTGATTAGGGATGGAGGTAGATGAATTTATACATTCTTTGCCTCATATAAAGTCCCAATTTCCCCTTTCCCCCTCTTTATGTCCAGTTTCTAATATTGAAATTGTTACTTATATTAGTGAATCTACTAGTGATATCTACCAATACTAAAAAAAAAAAAAATTCCCACAGTGTTAGTGAGCATCTCACTTACTAATATGTTATCCGCCTGTAAGTGAGTAGACACAAATAATTACCTATATAGATGAAAAACACACTCCCCGCCTGGTTAAGTCTATTTATACCAGATCAAGTGAACATTATAGTTACCTGCAAAGGTACTACAGCAAATAACACACCCCAACACAAAAAAAACAAAAAAACACAACCAACACCCATAACCAAAACACATTAAGAGCATATACTTCAATATGGTAATATATATAATATGTGTGTTGTGCGACTCGAGAATTCCCTGAGAAGCACAGCTCAGACTATTTACATTGGAAGGTATCTATGCCATTACCAA
Organism: Lithobates pipiens; assembly: GCF_037356315.1. Lineage (NCBI taxonomy): Eukaryota > Metazoa > Chordata > Amphibia > Anura > Ranidae > Lithobates > Lithobates pipiens. The sequence continues at coordinate 297,919,349 of NW_027507764.1, forward strand.
TAGAAATAACTAGTTCACCTGTTCTATACCCCTGCATCTGTTAATATATGCAAAATCCCCATGAATGTATAAATAAACCTATATACGTTAGTATCAAGAAAAAAAAGGGGGGGAGAGGGAGGGGAGGGGGAGAGGAAGAGAGACCTTTAACTATTAATATAAAAATTCATATTATGATCCATTATCTATAACCAAAAAAAAAAAAAAAGGGGGGGGGAATAAACAATGTTCAGCTAGAATTTAATAGATATGGTAGGATTTGTCCATTTTGAGAATTGATCATGGCCCACATGACCTTTCTGTAGAAGGTAATTGGGACCCCCGTCTGGACCTCTGTGTGCGAACAGTCTGATTCTTCCTGATGGTGTCTAGGCCTGGCTGACCCATTGGTCTAGAAATGGTCTGGAGTCAGCTATGAACCTGCACTGGTTCTGCATCTAGAAAGGTGTAAAAAGCTGGAAGTTCTACCGGGGAGCATAGAGTAAAAGACGACTGGCCCTTATGGAATGTAACAGCTAGTGGGTATCTCCCTCTATAAGTACAGTCATATCGTCTAGCTAAATCTAAAATCAGTCGTAGTATAGCTCACCTTTGCAATATAGCTTTTGATATATCAGGGAGGATCTTCACAGTCGCCCCATCTAAGTCTACATCACCGTATTCCCATGCTCTACGGAGAATATGCTCCTTCCGTTGATAACGGTGTAGCCTGCAAAGAACATCTCAAGGTCTATCTGGGTCTGAGGGCCTGGGCCCAGGCGTTCTATGCACCCTATCCAATTTGAGAGATGGTGGCGAGGTCCCTAGTACTTTGTGAAAGAGCACTATGACTGTCCCCGCCAGGGTCTCTGTTCCTATAGCCTCCGGAATCAGTCGCAAATTATTGTGACAACTGCGATCTTCTAATTCTTCTAAATAGAGCTGCATGTTGCCTGTTGTCTCAGCCTGTGAGTACTGGGATTGTTCCAAAGCCAGAACTCTGGTCTCTAAAGAGGACAGCAAGGATTCCACCTGGCCAGAAAGAGAATGTAATTCTGTCCTTACCTCCAGAATATCCCTGTTATGAGCTTCCTCTATACGTGTAATCAGAGTCTCAATATCAGTTCTCGTAGGGAGAGCTTGTAACATAGCTCTAAGATCGTCGTCTATGTGGTCCTGGTGTTGCAAGGCACCAGCCATGTTCACCTGGGAAACAGCCAAACTTCCTGAGGGCTGGTCAGAGTCAGGGGAGGCGGTAGAAAGCACAGTTAGGGGTGAAACTGCTCAGACGTCCATGTACAATCCTCGTGAGGTTACAGAGATGATTCCCGGCAACAGATGCAGTTGATCAGAGGCAGGGGAGAAGATAAGGTACTCTGCTGAAAACGAATTCTCCTTACTACTTTCCCTTGAAGCTAAAGCAGTAGTGAAAGTTCCTGTTAGTAGATGCTGTTGTCCCAGTGCAGGGAGGGAGATAGAAGGCACTGCTTGAGACGAGGTGGCGCCGTCATCCTTACTGGATCTATGTGAAACTATGGCGGTGATACTTATCGGCAGGTGCTGCTGGCCAAAGACAGAGAGGGAGGTAAGTCCGTTGCCTATGCTAGGTCTGATTTGAGCTGTATCGGGAATTTCTGGTAACAGATGTTTTTGCCCAGCGGTAGAAAGGGAGATAGGAGGCACCACTAGAGCCAGAGTTCCAGATAAAGAATATTGCTGATCCAGAGCAGTGGAGAGGGTAGGAAGTACTGCTAGAGATGGGGCAGTATAGTTATCGTTACTAGGACTGGATGAGACTGTATCGCTGATCTCCGGCAGCGAGTACTGTGATTCCTGGAGAAATCTCCTTATCCTGCTCTGGGATGTAGTCGGTCTACTCCCTCTTGTTACAGCTCTGGTCCTGTATCTCCTGTGAGTTGTTATGCCACATTCACGTACAAAATAGTCGGTTAAGGGCAATGGCAAGCCGGGGGTTGCCTGGAACTCCCCTGATATGCATCCTCACCCGACCATCTCCAAGCCACACCCCCCCCCCAATATGTTGATATTAGTTATGTAGAGTTTGGCATTGTTTAAAGCAGTGTTTCCCAACCTTTTTCAGTCAGGGCACTCTTTAAAATTTTGCACAATCTTGAGGTGCCCCATTCTAAAATGTAAAACTTCCCCATCAGTTGCTCTGATGCTGTGCTGACATCCTTATCAATCAATTGTATGGTAGCATTGGTTGTTAAAATTCTGGTGGCTAGAGGGTTTCATTGATGCACATTGAAAACCTGTGGTTTTGTATAATTAAAAAGGCAAGACTGATCTGCCCATTGGCTTGTATACAGTTTTTGGGCAGTTTTCATGCATTTTACCAAGTCATCCTAAAACCTAAAGGCACCCTGGCTGAAAAAGGGCGGTTTCAAGAATTAAGCCATACATGGATGGAAGTGGCCATACATGAATGTAAATTCTGCCGGTACAGCTGGGAGTAGCCAAATTACAATTCATTTATGAGCACTGTGCTTGTACAGATGTTCATCTACCATCAAATTCTGTATAATTGCTCTGTTGGCTTTTTCCTGCTTGATCAGCACCCCAAGCTTTTCCCTGCAATGCTGATTAGTGTATTCTGATTGTGGGAAGCCTCTCCACTGTCAGCATACAAAGTCACAGGTGAAGGATTCCACATAGAATGTGTGAATGGTAGAATCAGGTCAGTTTTTTTTTTTCAACCTGGTCCTCTATGGCAGTGGTCATCAACCATGTATTCAGGGCCCACTAACAGGTCAGGTTTGCAAGATAACTGAAATACATCACAGGTGATATAATTAGCTGCTTAGTGATTGCAGTATTCTATTCTGCATCTCCCCAAGATAATACATAAAACCTCCTGTTAGTGGGCCATGACGACAGGGTTGATGACCACTGGTCTATGGGATGCCTTATCGTGCCCCTTAACTGTGCTGACATCGTTTTCAGCTAAAATGTGAGCCTTTAACCCCTTAGTAATATCTTTAAGATTTTTTTAATTACAGGCTTTATTAAACCTAAATTTAATAATTGTTGACATCTTACCAGACTATCCTATGCCTCAGAAGTTAGAAGGCTGTGCTATTGGGATACATTTCTGGTTCTTGTATTCAACTTTAAAGCAGATTTATTTTTTGTAGCACAGAAGACGAATGGGCAAATTTATCAAGGATGCCATATAAATGAAATTTCTGCTGAGATTTTTCTCTTTGTTGAGTAAAATATGGTATTTTCAAAGATCCCAACCAATCTAAAACATGAAAATGTTTTACAATTTTTTGCTTTTGAAAAAACGTTTTACAAGACACTCCAGTGCATGCAGGGGTAAGGAATACTTTATATTTTAACTTACTTCAACTTCAGTCAATTGTGCTACTGTTTGCAAAGATTCTGTTGGAATGTCACTCATTACAGATTGTGCTAAGGTAAAAATAGTAGTTTATTTTTTAAACCTTATTAAACTTGCCATTTTTGGCTAGAAAAACACCTAAATCCCCAGAATAATGTTTTCTGCACACAGAGGCCTTGTAGAATAAAACATTTCAATTTGCAAACACTATTTTCACAATTGTTTGTCAAAGCTATTTTTTCAGTAAAAAATAATAAAATAAAAAATGAATTTTATTGCACACAAACTTAATTTAATCCCCAATTTTGTACAAAATAAAAGAGGTAGTTTTAGTAAATGCATCAAGCCTCTAAAGTGCGTGTAGTGCATAAGCCCGTAGGAGCCGCTGGAAATTTGCCCAGGTTCTTCCACAGTGGATTGCCCCACAGCCAGGGTTGAGGGAATTGAGTGGGGTAGTCCAAAAACATAAACTATGTACAGGTTGAAGACAATTAACTCTTTCTTAAAATGCTGAAACAGAAGTCCTTGCAGACCTTGCATATAGTAAACAATGGGCTTTGCTTGTAGTGGAAACAGTTAAAGTGGTTGTAAATCTCAGTCATGGAACCTGAACAAAGCACATTTATCTGTAGTGTTTACTTGTCTATCTCCAAAGCTCTAAGTGTTGTTTCTCTCTGGTGCTTCGTTCCTCTGTTATCAGCATGAGTTACTTCTGAGAAGTTTTCCTGATACATGAGATATATTTGTGATGGGGGAGGAGAGTTCATTCACAGCTTATCTATTCAGGATACAGCTCTGCGTGTTCCTTCATTGCTGTGCAGTTTGTACAAGGGGGTGTGTCCATTTCCTCCAGTCAGCTCTCACACACTGTAACTGCAGCTCTCCACTCCTCTCTGCTCCTCACAGAGGCAGAAGGATTTTTATCACAAATCTGCACTTTTGAATGGATTTGGAGAAGAGAATACTGCAGATAAACAGGTAAAACTTATATAGGGGGATTTTTCTCATCTCATCTAATGCTGTAAATTCATGGGGTATATGTTTGCAGCCACTTTAAATGTAGAGCTGAAGTAAAAGTCCTGGCATATAGTAAACTGTGAACTTTGCATTATAATAGAAGCAGTTAATAGTAAACTTCTTTCTTTAGAGCACTAAGAGCAGAGTCCCTTCACAGAGAACCAGATAGACTAAGCTCTACTGGACACCACCTGGTATCCCCATTTAACAAATGACCAGCCAGCTCTCGAGATGGGTTGCAGCAGCCAAAAAGTCTCTAGGATACCCCAAAAGTTTGTACTCACAAAATGTCTAGGGACAGTTGGTTGTTTCCTTCCAACTTCCAAGTGACACCTTTCCCCAGTGATACCCGACTAGATCTTCAGCCGACAGCCCCTCAGTCAGCTCTCTGTAACTTCCTTCCTTGGGATTGACTATAGCTGTATAAATGTTCATATTGCCATCTGCATAGCTCCACACCTATAATTCAGAGAGTTCTACAACTTACTGGAAAGCAGAGAGAGCTATCAGACTGGCAGTAGCTGAGAACACTGAACAGACCTACTTATCCTACTTATCAATTGCAGCTGCACTGAATATAAGTGAGCAGAAATAGGATTTTTATAACAGCTTACCTGAAAAATCCTTTTCTTGGAAGTACATCACGGGACACAGAGCAACACTACTGTAATAACTGTATCGGTTATACGACACCTTCGGGTGATGGACACTGGCAGAATTACAGACAGGAAGTCCCCCTCACTATATAACGCCTCCCACACAGGGAGTACCTCAGTTTTGTAGCAACACAATATATACATATCCCAAAAAAGAGGGGAGGGACCTCTGTGTCCCATGATGTACTTCCAAGAAAAGGATTTTACAGGCAAGCTGTTATAAAAATCAATTTTTTTGTACATCACGGGACACAGAGCACCACAGTAATAACTGCATGTGATGTCCCAAAGCAATGCCATCTGAGGGGAGGGAGATGCAAAAATGCAGACCACCGTCAGATGTGAGGACCTATACTGCTGCCTGCAAAACACCGCAACAACATCCTCTTGTTGACTTGCATCAATCTGGTACAATTTTGTAAATGTATGCACTGATGACCATGTTGCGCCCTTGCAAACCTGAGCCATGGAGGCTTGGTGATGAACTGCTCAAAAAGCACTAACTGCCCTGGTAGAGTGTGCCCTAGGATGAAAAGGAGGAATTTTCCCTTTTAAATCATAGGCCTGAATAATGACATAATGAATCCACCTAGAAATAGTTAATTTTGTTGCTGCTTCCCCCTTTCTGGGACCTTCTGGTAGCAAAAACAAAGCATCAGTTTTCCGTATGTGAGCTGTCGCTTCCAGATAGAATTTAACCGCTCACATCAAGGGAGTGTAGTAAATTTTCCTCTGCAGAACGTGTTTCTGGAAAAAAACAAAGGTAGAGAAATATCCTGGTTCACATGAAAACTGGATACTACCTTAGGTAAAAAGGATGGGCGAGGACGTAAGACCACCTTATCTTTATGAATGATCAAGTATGGCTCTTTACAAGAGAAGGCTGCTAACTAAGAAACTCTCCTTGCGGAGGTTATTGCCACTGAAAATACCAATTTCTTTGTCACAAGGACCAATGGAGTATCACATATTGGTTCAAAAGGAGGTTCCTGAAGGACTGACAAGACCAGGTTCAAATCCCATGAACACAGAGGTGATCTGACTGGAGGATTTATATGTGATACTCCCTGAATAAAGGCCCGAACTAAAGAATGAGAAGCAAGAGGTTTTTTGAAAAAAAAAAAGACAAAGCCGAGACTTGACCCTTGATAGTACTCGTGGCTAGTTTCATCTCTACTCGCAGGAAGGATAGAATTCTACTTATGACATACTTGCGAGGATGCCAACCCCTAGTCTCGCACCAGGAGATGTAGGCCTTCCAGACCCTATAGTAGATCGCTCTAGAGGCTTGTTTTCTTGCATTAATCAGGGTAAAGAAGTCCATAAGAATGTCCCAGGATCTTCTTAACTTACCATTCCCGCCGCAGGGTACAAACTGGAATACTCACAGTGACCCAATCTTCGCCCATCACAGTGGGTTGGAGTCATGCCAGACCTTCACGGATGGGTTCCCCTTTCAATGTAGGATCCACTGCCCTGGACCCATATAGCACCCTGCCAGAACAAAACCTGTAGTATGAGAATGTGACCAAGGCGCTTGATCCCAGGGCCCAGCTCTCTTAAAGAGAAGCGTTATGGGCAAAACCTCATTCTTCCGTACCGAGGATTGAGTACCATTCACCTTAGCCTTTGATTGTGGCCCTTGAATGCATCCGATTGTGCAGCTCCTTGACCCTGCAGGCCTTTCCAAGAAGCTTCTTTAGCAGAGATTTTAACCATGACCAATACCTTAGACATTGGCAAAAACACTGAGGCATTCCCTGTGTGGGAGGTGTTATATAGGGAGGGGGGCATCCTGTTTGTAATTATGCCAGTGTCCATCACCTGAAGGTGGCGTATAACCCATACAATTATTACTGTGGTGCTTGGTGTCCCGTGATGTACGAAAAAGAAACTAAATAAATTTAACTATCTAATCCTAACACCTATCTAGGAGGGTGCCACATGCCTGCACCTGCAAAATTGTTAAAACTTACAGCATAGTTACATAGTTTGTCAGGCTGAAAAAAGACAGAAGTCCATCTTGTTCAACCAAAAAAATAATAAAAAATAAAAAAATACAATCACATATACACAATCTTTCACCCACAGTTGATCCAGAGGAAGGGGAAACCCTTCAGCAAAGCATGCTCAAATTTTCTACAGCGGGGGAAAGAATTCCTTCCTGATCCCCCTTGAGACAATTGTATTTTCCCTGGATCAACTTTACTTATAAATGTTAGTACCCAGCTATATTCGGTACATTTAGGAAAGAATGCAGACCTTTTTTAAAGCAATCTACTGAGCTTGCCAGAACCACCTCTGGAGGGAGACTATTCCATATTTTCACAGCTCTTATGCCACATACACACGACCGGACTTCCGGCAGAAAAGGTCAGACGGTCTTCCCAATGGACTTTTGGAGGAGTTCCGATGGACTTCGGAACGAACGGACTTGCCCACACAGGAATGGACTAAGTCCGTTTGAAAGTCTGTTAGTTTTGAACGTGATGACATAAGACAGGACTAAAAAAGGAAGTTCAATAGCCAGTAGCCAATAGCTTCCCTTGCGTTGTATTTGGTCCATTGGACCAGCATACAGACAAACGGTTTTCCCAATAGGAATTGAGTCAGTCGGACAGATTTGAAACATGTTCTATTTCTAGGTCCGTCTGATTTTTTAAATGAAAAATGTTCAGATTAGCCCATACACGATCGGATTGTCCGACAGACTGATTCCGGCGGACCTAGTTTGCCGGAAAGTCCAGTCATGTGTACGCAGCATTACTGTGAACAAACCTTTCCATATTTGAAGATTAAATATTTTTTTCCTCTAGATGTAAAGAGTGCCCCCTTGTCTTTTGTGATATCCTAAAAGTAACTAAATCAACACCAAGTTCACTATGTGGACCACTTGTGTATTTGTGCATGTTGATCATATCCCCCCTTAATCTCCTCTTCTCAAGAGGGAATAGATTCAGTTCCTCAAATCTTTCCTCATAGCGGAGCTCCTCTATGCCTCTTTGGTTGCCCTTTTCTGCACTTTCTCCAGTTCCCCCGATATCCTTTTTTGGAACTAGTGCCAAAAACTGACCTGCATATTCCAGATGAGGTCTTACTAATTTAGCGCTGGTATTTTTAATACCAATGCTAGTATTTTTTGTAAATTTAAGTATGTCTGAGACTGCAGTTTGGTTCAGACTAATTATGCTAAAGTTCTGGCTTCTGTACCAGTTTGGCTGGGTTGTGCTAATTTCCACTTGACCATGGGTGTTGCTGTCACCACCGGTAAGTGTTGGAAATGCAACAAGCTAAATGTATTGGGTACAACTTTTACTCAGAAACAGCCCGGTGGGAGTGGTCTACCCGCTGTGCATTCTGGGTAAGGGTACTTAAGGTATTGACATCATTGGTGTTGGTTTGTTTTTTCCTGACCTCATGACCCTCCTGGCCTGAGGTGTGTGCTGCCTGATTCAATGTCTCGGGGCCGGCTGGCCTGAGGCTCCACAACTGAAAGGTAGGCCAAGAGGCTCTGGGGCCTATTGATCCAGAGATGATCCTGTGCTGTCTTGCCTGCGGGGAGAAGCTAAGCAATTGGAGGATCCAGGGGAGGACTGAGCAATAATACTGGTACCTCATGGAGAAGCCTGGAGACTCAGTTGGAGGATGCATCCTGGGTTGTCTACCACATAGTATCTCTGGGTCGGCTGAAAGAATCAGGTACTGTGGGGAAACTTTAATTTTGCAACCAGAAGCTTATTGTGCCTTCCTGTGGCAGAGGATTGCATAACAAGATCGCTAAACTTATTAAGTCTGTGGCAGAGACTTTGTTCGAGCATCTCTCCGGGTGCTAGGTCAGTAAGAGAGGCCTATCCGGTGATTGCTAGATCCAGTTTGTGGGAATCGTTTGTCTTCTGGATCAAGGAAATACCTTTAATCCGCAAAACTACAAAGGTACCTGAATTCCCCTTATCCTCTACCTCTTGTAGACATGTCACTGGAGAAGTGATCGAGGGGGTGTACATCTCACCTAGGTTGCTACACAGTGTGAGATGGTAAATCCAGGATGGATCAGTTTCTCAGCAGCGATATGCTGCTGAGTTGTTATTTAATTTTGCCGGGCCTGGGTTTATATGGAATGGCAGGTAGGTTTGGTAGAGGGACCTGTCATTCCACACCCCCCGATCCAGTTCTGGGTTTTGGATCAGGTGAGCTTTGATCCTAATTAGCCTGGGAAGGTAAAGGCTCTGCTGGGCCTGCAGGTGATTGCTCTCAGCCAGGGAATGAACAATCTGTGTGTTGAAGGAAGCTGCAAGCACAGCCACTGCTGGAGCTAAAACTCACCCTGCGATATCCAGGCGAAAGACGCTGTGTTTGTAAGTGTCAGATAGGTGAGAAGAACCTGTTAGTAAGCGCCCAGCCGGGCTAGGACTTTTATTTTTGTTGTACTTAGAAAGCACGGTGTTGCTGTATATTTTGTTTGCTGGACTGTTTGTACCACGAATAAACGCCAAGATCTGCTTTATAAATTCCAAGTCTGCTGTGAACTGTGTCCAAACACACCCTACCCCGGGAAGATCCCTTACAATTGGTGGAGGTAGCGGGCAACACGGTTGCTAGGGGCAACGGTGTGGACAGACTTGGCTACAGCTGCTGATGTCCTGGGTGAAAGCTGCAACTACACTCCAAGAACAGTCCAGCAACATGGAGGAGATGCTGAAGCAGTTTATGCAAGTGAGTTTGCAACAACAGCAGGCTCAGACAGAGGTCAATAGACGACATGAACAGTCCATGGCTGCACAACAACAACTTATCGAGCACCTGATAGCAAATCGAGAGGCGCCTGTGGTTGCTAATCCACCCACATTGATGGGAGCCGCTCCAGAGATTTTTTTTGGGAGAAGGACTGTGCAGAAAGCGCTGCAAAAGATGACTGCTGAGGACGATGTTGAAGCCTATCTAACAGTATTTGAGCGCGTGGCTGAGCGGGAGAAGTTACCAGCCGCTGAGTGGGCAGAGGTAATTGCGCCCTATTTAACAGGTGAACCTCAAAAGGCCTACTATGACCTCAGTGAGCAAGAGGTTAAGGACTATACTCGGCTAAAAGAGGAGATACTTGCCCGACTAGGAGTTACTACTGCAGTCCGTGCCCGGAGGGTACGCAACTGGAGCTACAGTCTGGACAAATCAGCGAGGTCCCAGATGTATGACCTAATCCATTTGGCAAGAAAGTGGTTGGAGCCAGACACTTCTACTCCTGCACAAATCCTAGAGAAGGTCGTGATGGATCGCTACCTCCGAGCGCTTCCTACTGACCTGCAACGCTGGGTGGGACAAGGTGATCCTAAGAATGCAAACGAACTTGTCAACCTTGTGGAGAGGTTCCAGGCGACTGAGGACTACCTCCGTGATGTTCCTGCAGCATCTTCACCTCCCCGGAGCGCCAGATCTGTACCGTCAGCTGGTAAGAGACTTCCATCTATTGGGGGAGTGTGGAGGGCTGCTGATGGGGGGAAAAGGGCTCAAGTGGTGTCTCAGGGACAAAAGGCTGGTGATGGTCCCGGGTGGCTAAGGGGCTCTAAAAAGGACTCCTTACCAAGGGGACCAGGCCCTATCCAGTGTTGGAGATGCCATGAGGCGGGACACGTGTCTGCCCATTGCCCCCTTACCACTGAACCCATGGAGTGTGACGCTAGCCGGCGTCAGTCGCTATTTGCGGAACCATCTTGTGCTGCAGTTCCTGGACTAGAGACTGAACCGCAAATCTGCAACATCACAATCAATGACTTTCCTGTTAAAGCGTTAATGGACTCAGGAAGCCTCGTAACCTTGGTGCATGCTAGCCTGGTGACTGGGGACTTAGAGTCTAAAAAGCATATGAGTGTTGTGTGCATACATGGTGATACAAAAGTGTACCCTATAGTGCTGGCTAAAGTCGGGACTGAACAAGGCACCGTACAATATGAAGTGGGTGTGGTTAAAAACCTCATGCATAATGTAATATTGGGGCGCGATTTTCCATTATTCTGGGCTCTCTGGGAAAAAAGAAAAATCCCCAAAAGGAGTGAGGATACCTCTAAGGTGGTTGCCTTGTCCACTGTGAATGATAAAAGTGTACAGGATGAAAATGATTGTTTTCCTGTGCAGGTCCTGGCTGGGGAGGAGGAGGCTCCTCCCACTGAGCAAAATATACTAGACTTAGAGGTGTCTAGCGATAATTTTGGGGCTGCACAATTACAGGACCCCACTCTCAAAAATGCGAGAGAGCAGGTTGCTGTTATGAACGGGGTACCTCAGGAACCAGATGCTGAAAAAAGATTTCCACATTTTTCGATGACTAATGATCTTTTCTATAGAGTCAATAAGGTTAAAGATGAGATTGTGGAACAGCTTCTGGTACCTAAGCCGTACCGGCGTCAGGTGCTTGACATGGCACATAACCATGTTCTTGGGGGACACTTGGGGACTGACAAAACGCGAGAGAGGGTTCTCCAGAGGTTTTTTTGGCCGGCCATATATGATGACATTAAAAAATACTGTGAGTCGTGCCCCACATGTCAGGTTAGTGCCCCAGTGTCACATTTTCGCAGTCCTTTGGTTTCACTCCCTATTATAGAGGTGCCTTTTGAGCGTATTGCCATGGATTTAGTGGGTCCCATTGTAAAGTCAGCTAGAGGACACCAGTATATTTTGGTAGTCATGGATTATGCGACCCGCTATCCTGAGGCTGTACCCTTAAGAAACACTGCATCTAAAACAATTGCACGTGAGTTGTTTTATATGTTTTCTAGGACTGGGATCCCCAAAGAAATCCTAACTGACCAAGGTACGCCATTTATGTCGAAAGTAATGAAGGAGTTATGCAAACTATTTAAAATCTCACACATCCGTACCTCTGTATACCACCCCCAGACGGACGGATTGGTGGAGAGATTTAATAAAACTTTGAAACATATGTTGAAGAAAGTGGTGGCAAAAGATGGTCGTGACTGGGATCATTTATTACCCTACCTCATGTTTGCTATTAGGGAGGTGCCCCAAGCGTCCACAGGGTTCTCACCATTCGAGTTGGTCTATGGTCGTCACCCTAGGGGTCTACTGGACATTGCAAAAGAGACATGGGAGAATGAGTCCACCCCATACAAGAGTGTTATTGAGCATGTAGCACAAATGCAGGACCGTATAGCCACTGTAATGCCCCTGGTAAGGGAACACCTCCAGAGGGCTCAAGAGGCCCAAAGTAGAATTTACAACCGGTCCGCAAGAATCAGGACATTCAACCCAGGCGATAGGGTCCTTATACTAGTCCCCACTGTTGAGAGTAAATTCTTGGCGAAGTGGCAAGGTCCCTATGAAATTGTTGAAAAGGTCAGTGAGGTGAACTACAAGGTGCACCAACCAGGTAGAAGGAAGCCTTTCCAAGTTTATCACATAAACTTGATCAAGCCCTGGAAAGACAGGGAATCCTTGGTGGCGACAAATACTGTTAATAATTTGTCACAACCAATCCCTCCAGTCAAGGTAGGTGATACTCTATCAGTGTCACAGAAACAGGAGGCTCAGGAATTTTTACAGAAAAACAAAAACAAGTTCTCTGACCTCCCAGGGCGTACACACCTCATCCATCATCACATTGAAACTGAGCCTAGAAGCAGAGTAAACCTTAAGCCCTATAGGATACCGGAGGCACGTAGGGAAGCCGTATCTGCCGAGGTAAAACGTATGCTTGCTCTGGGGGTAATTGAGGTGTCACAGAGTGAATGGTCCAGCCCAATGGTGCTAATCCCAAAGCCCAATGGAACTTGGAGGTTCTGTAACGATTTCAGAAAGTTGAATGAGATCTCCAAGTTCGATGCGTATCCTATGCCCAGGGTAGATGAGTTGATTGAGAAGTTGGGTAACGCCAGGTACATAACCACCCTCGATCTCACAAAGGGCTACTGGCAGATTCCACTTTCTGGTGAGGCTAAAGAGAAAACTGCATTCTCCACCCCTGATGGGCTATTCCAGTATGTAGTGATGCCATTCGGGTTACATGGAGCGCCTGCAACTTTCCAGAGGTTGATGGACTTGATTCTGCGACCACATCGTGATTACTCAGCTGCCTACCTCGATGATGTGGTCATTTTTAGCCCTGATTGGGAAAGTCACCTCTGTAAGGTACAGGCCGTGTTGGATGCCATAAGTGATGCGGGGTTGACCATAAATGCCGAGAAGTGTGCTCTAGCCCTAGAAGAGGCCAAATATCTGGGCTACATTATTGGGAGAGGGTTGATTAAGCCACAGCTAAATAAAATTGAGGCAATACAGAGTTGGCCTAGACCCCTGACAAGGAAACAGGTTAGAGCTTTCCTGGGTATTACGGGGTATTACCGTAGATTTGTGCCGAACTTTGCCTCAGTTGCTGCTCCACTAACTGACTTGACAAAGGGCGGAAAGACAGCAATGGTCACGTGGACCCCAGAGGCCGAGAAGGCTTTCCAAAGCCTTAAGTCTGCCTTGTGCCAACCACCTGTCTTAGTTACCCCCGATTTCAGGCGAGAATTTCTGGTCCAGACAGATGCCTCTAACACAGGCTTAGGTGCAGTACTCTCACAAGTAGTGAATGGTGAGGAGCATCCAGTGACGTACTTGAGTAGAAAACTAACCCCGGCCGAGAAAAATTATGCCATTGTGGAGCGAGAATGTTTAGCAGTAAAGTGGGCCCTAGAATCTTTAAAGTATTACTTGCTAGGCAGGAAATTCAAGTTGGTGACAGACCATGCCCCCCTAACATGGATGAAGTTAAACAAGGAGAGAAATGCAAGAGTGACTAGATGGTTTCTCTCCCTACAAAACTTTAATTTCACTGTGGAACACAGGCCAGGGAAATTACAGGCAAATGCTGACGCATTGTCAAGGGTAAGTTGTCTGTGGGGACAAAAGGCTCAGCCCTCCGGTCTGAAAAAGAGGGGGGGATATGTAGACATGTCACTGGAGAAGTGATCGAGGGGGTGTACATCTCACCTAGGTTGCTACACAGTGTGAGATGGTAAATCCAGGATGGATCAGTTTCTCAGCAGCGATATGCTGCTGAGTTGTTATTTAATTTTGCCGGGCCTGGGTTTATATGGAATGGCAGGTAGGTTTGGTAGAGGGACCTGTCATTCCACACCCCCCGATCCAGTTCTGGGTTTTGGATCAGGTGAGCTTTGATCCTAATTAGCCTGGGAAGGTAAAGGCTCTGCTGGGCCTGCAGGTGATTGCTCTCAGCCAGGGAATGAACAATCTGTGTGTTGAAGGAAGCTGCAAGCACAGCCACTGCTGGAGCTAAAACTCACCCTGCGATATCCAGGCGAAAGACGCTGTGTTTGTAAGTGTCAGATAGGTGAGAAGAACCTGTTAGTAAGCGCCCAGCCGGGCTAGGACTTTTATTTTTGTTGTACTTAGAAAGCACGGTGTTGCTGTATATTTTGTTTGCTGGACTGTTTGTACCACGAATAAATGCCAAGATCTGCTTTATAAATTCCAAGTCTGCTGTGAACTGTGTCCAAACACACCCTACCCCGGGAAGATCCCTTACACTCTCTATTGCAAAAGTGTGTGTTTTTGTTAAATAAACACCCAGAAAAAGGACTAAGTGTCGGAGCTAATATTCTTTAATCCACTCTACAATGGGACTCCTAAGAGGGACAGTGAACAAGTGAGTTAACGGTAAGCCCAACAAAAACCAAGAGCTCCTTCGGGGATTAGTGCTACATGTGGGGGCTCGTCCGGGATTTGTCGTTACCTCTCGCACCTCAAATAAATTATCCACTGTCAAGTCAGGGTTTTGGACTGTGCCATATTTTTCTACAAGGGGTTAATTGCGGGCCAATGCCTGGTGCGTGAGCTGTGGGCGGAGTCAAGAAAGCCCAGGAGTTACGTCACCAGAGGAGCCAGTGGGAGGAGTCTTCCGTCTACTTGCTGATACACCGCGTGTGTGTGTCCAAACATTCAAGGACCTGTTTGTTGCCGTAATGTTCCTAATGCCAGGAATGCAGTCTGTCATAGGACCAAGGATGTTCTCTGGGGGTACCACTATGAGTGACAGATTGCCTGGAACATTACTGATGGACACTGGAATTCGCCTGTGTGGAAACCCCTGTTAAAACTAGCGAGACTTTGCTAAAAAAATGCCAATTTGGTAGAGTTAAAGGAACTACCTAATTATGCTATGGTACAAAAATTGCCACTTTCATGTGTACCTCCTGGATTGGGAAGCGCCCAATCTCTGCTGAGACTCACCCGATCGCAACGGCTGTTGAATAAGCGGGTAGTCACGGAGTACGGATTGGAATTTCCCTATGTTCCCAAGGAGATAGTGCAGGAGATCGAGAGGAACAGAGAAAGTTGGTCCGTTGATGATGTTTGGGACTATTTAAAAGTCTCAAAGCCTTTCAGAAAACCAGGGTGTTCTCCCAGTATGTATGATAGGTTTACCGGATGTCTTTTGCATTGGAGCAATGGGAGACACATTTATGCAGATAAAGTAGTCATTTGCTGACCGGGCAAAGATAACATTGTGTACTTTATAATGGTAGATGCAAAAGGGAAAGCCTTAACTTTGCCTGATCCCCGCTTTTATTGGTGATCAAACACAGTGACTGTTCGGCTGATTCTGAAAGAGGAACCTTTAAATTACAAGAACTGTGGGGAAGTATAGCTAGGTAGAGTAAACTCAAAGAGAGAAGCTTCGAGTCAAGATCATCTACCGACCAGAGTACTTGCCAAAAGGACCAAAAGGCATTATGATGTTCTGCCACTAGATGATAGAAGTCTACATAACTTAGGTTAAACTTTTTGCACTTAGTCACTACCAGTGATGTAAGTAACTCAGTTAAAATAAACAGAGTTACTTAACACAGTTACTTTAGAGGGTAACGAGTAATCTAACTGATTATTCTTCCCCTCATGGTAATGCTGTTCCCATTACTTGGGCGGCGTTACCGCAATTACATCTTTTCTGGACCGCCCCATCCCACCCCCCCTATTTAGAGAGAGAGAGAGAGAGAGAGAATGTAGGGAGGCGGGCGGACACTGAAAAATGAAGTCAGCTGACCAGCATCATTTTGAACGTGAATCCAGGTAGACAGGACTAACAAAGGAAGTAAATGTCGCCGCCTCCATCGGCAAGATTGACACCTCGCAAACCCCGTCACCTGTTATGGATTTAAAAGGGAACTCCTACACCGAAAAAATGGCGTGGGGGTCCCCCAAAGTCCATAGCAGACCCTTATCCGAGCACGCAGCCCGGCTGGTCAGGAAAGGGGGTGGGCCTCCGCTATCTTCTTACAGCTCTTTTACTAGCGTTGGCACGGTCTTGTCGCTGTAGCTTGTTGCTGTCGCCGCCGCCGCCGCCTTCTTTTTCTTCTTTTCTTCTTCTTCTTCTTCCTTCCGATGTTGACGCAACGCTCTCTCCGGCCGTAATGGCAGGGATGCGTTGTGTGGCGACTTATATAGGCATAAGGGGGAGGGTCACCGGGTCATGTCACATGGCGACCTCGCCCCTTATGATGTCACAGTCCCGGGGAATGCTGGGACTGTTTTCCGTTTGTTGTCGGAATTTCCGATCGTGTGTATGCGGCATAAGAGTCATTAAGCACTACTCTCTGAATTCTGTCTTTTAGCCAGTTTTCTATCCATTTACAAATGGATCTTTCCAAGCCTGTAGACATTAGACATTAAATGTATTTTCATCTGTTTATCATAAACTTTAAATGAGGGGACTAGGATTATTGCTCTCACTTCAACATTCACGGCAATATATAACATGTGTGACACAATCATTAATTACATACACGTGCGTGTCCTATATACATTTGCATTTGTGGGTATGCACAGGGTGATTGATTGGCTTTTAATTTATTTATTTTTTGTTAGAAAATTAAAAAAAAAATTCTTCTACATTTAACTCTCTTAAACCTATTTTTATCACAAGGGGGCCAACACGTTTCTTATGTGTTAGTATATGGCAGGTGAGAGGTACTCTTTATGGAATCATCAGGGGTCTATTAACACTTCACTGCAGCCAAACACATATCATGTTTCATTAGCTGCTTCATTGGCCACAATAGATGGGAAATAGCATCTCTAAAGCTGGAAATGTTCAGAGCTAAATGATTTTAAGCTCACACATAACAGAGAGATCAGGTAATTGATGTTCTCTGACTTCTTTCCAATCATCAATCCTGAAAACAACATTTGTTGTGCCCCTGGGCTCCCAGGAGGAGTGGAACAGCCGGGGAACCATGGAGGAGTGGGTACAGCCAGGCCACCCTAACTAATGTTCAATACGGTGATGCCCACTACCATTTTCTTTTCTAGATAGTCTGGCTGGGGCAGGGGGCACAGCTGCCGGCCGATGTTGCATTCCGGGAGTCGTAGTCCACGCTAAAGCTCTCAGCTCTCAGACCCCCAGATCCCGCCTCCCCCCGTTTGAAATGGTAATGGTTACATTGTACACAATACCATTTCACAAAAACAGTGTCAAAATGTTAAAAAAACAAGATACAATATGGGACAAGTCCTTTATTAAAAAATAAAAATGTCCCGCATCCCGCAAGTCCATTCATCTTCTTCTATGGCTCTGCCAACCCCGCCCTGATGTAACGGAAACCTGCGTTACATCAGAGGGGGGCAGGTCACCCATACATCATTGGGGAAGCCCGGCTTCCCTCACTAGCGTCAGAGGGGGGCGGGGACAGGTGACGGGTGGCCCTGCCCTCCTCATATAAGAAAAGTCAAAGCCGCCGGGATCCCCGCAGTGTCTCCTACAGTGGAGACAGAGGATGCATGGATGCACTGCGCTGGAGTGAGAAATAACCCGTCGCTGGATCAGATCAGCCATCGCTGGACCCCCGAGAGATGATCATCTGTCGCTGGATAGCAAGAGTGGATTACCACCGCTGGAATCTTTTATTTTTTTTATTTTTAATAAAGGAATTTTTCAAAAGTGTGTTTGTCTTATTTAACTATTTTTTACACTTTCTTTATGAAATGGTAAGGGTACTTTTGTACCCCCTTACCATTTCAAATGGGGGGGGCGGGATCTGGGGGTCCGCTTGTTAAAGGGGGCTTCCAGAATCTGATAAGCACCCCACCCGCAGACCCCCACAACCCTGGCCGGTGGTTGTGGGGGTCTGCGGGTGGGGTGCTTATCAGATTGTCCCCATCAACATGGGGACATTGTGCTTTGGGGGGGACCCCTAAGCATCCTCCCAATGTTGAGGGCATGTGGCCTGGTACGGTTCAGGAGGGGGGCGCTCTCTCATCCCCCCCTCTTTTCCTGCGCCCTGCGGTTGCGTGCTTGGATAAAGGGTCTGGTATGGATTTTTAGGGGGGACCCCCACGTCAATTCTTTTTTTAAATTTGACAGGGGGTTCCCCTTAATATCCATACCAGACCTGAAGGGCCTGGTAATTGAATTTGGGGGAACCCCACGTTTTTTTTTTTATCAATGACTTTCAATGAGTGTTCTCTGTACTACTTTTTTCTGCAGAAATTACACTTTGTGCAGGGACAGTTCTAAGCACGGGAAACATGCGCCCCTTCACAGGCATACTATAGACACCCCCCAGGTACGAAATTTAAAGGAATATTACACTTTTATTGTTTCACTTTAATCATTATTAAAATCCCTGCTCTCGAAAAAAAACTGCAGTTTTTAAAACTTTTTTTTGCATTGATACATGTCCCCTGGGGCAGGACCCAGGTCCCCAAACTCTTTTTAGGACAGTAACTTGCATATTAGCCTTTAAAATTAGCACTTTAGATTTCTCCCATAGACTTGTACAGGGTGTTCGTGGCTTTTCGATTTTTCCGCGAACACCCCAAATTGTTCACTGTTTGCCAAACAGGCGAGCAGGCAATGTTCGAGTCAAACATGAGTTCAACTCGAACTCGAAGCTCATCCCTAACAGTGACTCTGATCTTTGACCCCCGACATTTGACACTGACCATGACCCTAATTCTGGCCATGAACCAAGTTCAAACTCTGATCTAGCTATTTTTATTCAAGTTGTTATTTTATTTTTTTCACGTGTTTTGTTTACATTTTTCCCCTCTAGCAAAAAAAAAAAGATACAGTGCATCTTTTTCCTCATTCAAGAAGAGTAAAAAAAGTGTCTGGTCACTGTGATAGCCAAACAGAGGCTATCACAGTGATCAGGTGAGTGGGAACCAGGCCTTCCAGTTAATACAGGACCAGGACCCAGGGCTCTCAGTGAGAACCCGGTCTCTCTGCTGTAAGTACGCTGTGCAGCATGCACCCAACACAAACACAGGTACACATACAGTTGTGCTCATAAGTTTACATACCCTGGCAGAATTTATGATTTCTTGGCCATTTTTCAGAGAATTTGAATGATAACACAAAAACATTTCTTTCACTCAGGGTAAAGATCAGGGTAAAGAACCAATGAAATTCTCTTTACCACTTGACTGGCTGTGTCCAAACACAGCCGGTCACAGGCATTGTGCTCCATCTTGCCACTCGTGTGCGCTCTCAGGGGCTCACAGCGCACCAATCAGGGATGAGGCTGTCACTTAGAACAAAATATTACAGAGCACACATGCAAAAAAGACATTTACCTCCAGCAAGGCTTATTTAACCACTTCCCGACTGGCGCACGCTGAAATATGTTGGCAGAATGGCACGGGCAGGCATATTGGCATACAGGTACGTCCATTTTAAAATGCCGCCCTGCCATCGCATGCATGCTGCCGAGTCCGCTCACGGGTCCCGCAGACTCGATCACCGTGGGCATACCCGCGATTGTCTCACGGGGCGGCTGGACGAGGAGATGCCATTGTAAACAGCATCTCCCCGTTCTGCCTAGCAACAAGTGACGCTGATCTCTGCTCCATGTGATTGGAGCAGAGATCAGTGTTCACTAACACAAAGCCCAGCGCCCCCCAGTTAGTAACACGCCCCTAGTAGGGATGAGCCGAACACCCCCCGGTTCGGTTCGCAGCAGAACTTGCGAATGACCCCCGCGTTCGGTACGAACGTTAGAACCCCATTGAAGTCTATGGGACTCGAACGTTCGAATTGGAAAGTGCTAATTTTAATGGCTAATATGCAAGATAGTGTCCTAAAAAGGGTTTGGGGACCTGCCTCCTGCCTCAGGGGACATGGGTCACTGCAAAAAAAAGTTTTAAAAACTGCCGTTTTGGCGGGAGCACTGATTTTAATGACGATTAAAGTGAAAAAAAAAAAAGTGAAATATTCCTTTAAATATGGTGCCTGGGGGGTGTCTGTAGTATGCCTGTGAAGTGGCACGTGTTTCCCGTGTTTAGAACAGTCCCTGCACAAAATGACATTAAACGGAAATAACACCATTTAAAACTGGTTGCGGTTTTAATGTTATATCTGGTTCCTGCAATATGGTTGAAAATCATTGAGAAACATGGCATGGGTAGCCCTCCCTGCCCATTACCAGCCTATTTGGGTATTGTACGCATATTAAGGGGAACCCCGTACCCATATTAAAAAAAGGAAATGCGTGTGGCCCCCAGGCCCTATATACTCAGAACAGCAGTATACAGGCGGTGCAAACAAGACAGGGACTGTGTAGGTTTGTTGTGTTAAGTTGAATCTGTTTGTCATTTTCAACCGGTACATTTTTAAAGTGTAGCTCCAGTCAAAAAAACTATCTTTAAGCTTTTTGGAAAACATAGGGAAGGGTTATCACCCCTGTATAATTTGTTTTGTCGTCCATCTTTTTTCATCTCACTTGCTGCTGTCTCCTTGCGTTTGCAAGTAGGAGATGTTTGTAAGTTGGATGTTTGAAAGTAGGGGCCTGCCCTATATTATAGCGGTATGTACTGGGTACAGAGCACGCAGACAGCACGCAACACTACTGACTGCAAGCTCTATTATTAACCACTTGTTAGCCCAATGTTTGCATAAAGTGAAAGATGAAGTTATGCTGAGTAAATAGATATCAAACATGTCACTCTTCAAAATTGCACATGCCCGTGGAATGGCGCCAAACGTCGCTACTTAAAAAATCCCCATAGGCGACGCTTTAATTTTTTTTTTACTGGTTACATGTTTTGAGTTGCAGAGGAGGTCTAGGACTAGAATTATTGCTCTCGCTCTAACATTCTCGGCGATACCTCACATGTGTGGCACATGCGAGCACATGGGGACATGGGCGCTTTAATTTTTATTTTATTTTTTTATTGTTCATTTTACTTTATTTATGTTAGTTTGAAATTTTTTTCCCCAAAAATATATTTTTGATCACTTTTATTCCTATTACAAGAAATGTAAACATCCCTTGTAATAGGAATATGGGGTGACAGGTCCTCTTTACAGTGAAATCTGGGGGGTCAATATGACCCCACATCTCACCTCTAGGCTGGGAAGCCTGAGATAAAAAATAAAAAAAAGATTCTGGCTTTGATCGTACTGGCGAGTTGGTAGAAGCACCGGAGGGCGGTGAGGGGTGGGGGGCGTCTATGGCTGGGTATTTCAGGGTATCACCGAGTATGGCTGGGTATCTCTGAGTATGGCTGGGTATGGCAATTTATGGCAGGGTATTACAGAGTATTGGCGGGGTATTGGCGGGGTACTACAGAGTAATAGCAGGGTACTGCAGAGTATTGGGGGGTACTACAGAGTAATGGCAGGGTACTGCAGAGTATTGGGGGTACTGCAGAGTAATGGCGGGTACTGCAGAGTATTGGGGGTACTGCAGAGTAATGGGGGTTACTGCAGAGTAATGGGGGGTACTGCAGAGTAATGGCAGGGTACTGCACTGCAGAGTAATGGCAGGGTACTGCAGAGTATTGGGGGTACTGCAGAGTAATGGCGGGTACTGCAGATTAATGGCGGGTACTGCAGAGTAATGGCGGGTACTGCAGAGTAATGGGGGTTACTGCAGAGTAATGGGGGGTACTGCAGAGTAATGGCAGGGTACTGCACTGCAGAGTAATGGCAGGGTACTGCAGAGTATTGGGGGTACTGCAGAGTAATGGCGGGTACTGCAGAGTAATGGCGGGTACTGCAGAGTATTGGGGGGTACTGCAGAGTAATGGGGGTTACTGCAGAGTAATGGGGGGTACTGCAGAGTAATGGCAGGGTACTGCACTGCAGAGTAATGGCAGGGTACTGCACTGCAGAGTAATGGCGGGGTACTGCAGAGTAATGGCAGGGTACTGCAGAGTATGCACTGGTATTGCAGAGTATTGGCAGGGAATTGAGGGGTTAAATTCGGTGAGCAGCGATGTGGGCACTGCAGATGCAGCCCACATCGCTGCTGACACGATCTCTTTCCCCTCCGCTGTACCGATCGGTACAGAGAGAGGAGGGAGGAACAGGCGTCATAACATGACGCCGGTTTGTTTCCAAGTGATCACTCCGTCATTTGACGGAGCAATCACGTGGTAAACGGCCGCTATGAGCGGCCGTTTACCGTGATCCGTGATGCGACCCGGCGGTCACGGATGCTCTCGAGTGCGCACACCTCGGGGCACGCGAGAGCAGAATTCTGGGAGGCCGTTAATTAACGGCCTCTCAGAGTTAAACAACCCCCCTGAAGCCGTTAATCGGCAATGGGCAGTTGTTAAGTGGTTAAAGCTAGATCACTAGCTATATAGGTGAGGTGAATATAGTGGTGTATACTGCAGTCAGGGCACAGACAACAACCACTACACAGCAGCAAGATAGGAAATCAGCCAAAAACGATTGGTGTGTACTGTGTTGAAGATACACAGAACACCCACTGCTTCAGATGCTAAGTAACACACTACACGAGGCCGCCTCAAAGGTGGCCTTATATAGTGTGGGGCGTGCACTACACAGCCTGAGCTATGATTGGCCACAGGCAGGATGCTTGTGGCCAATCATGGCTCTCCTCGCTGCCGGCGCTGCGATTGGCCAAGCATGCGGGGTCACAGTGCATGCTTGGCCAATCATGGGGCAGCAATGCACTGCGCCACCGCAGTGCATTGTGGTCCGCGCGCGCGTCACTCGAATTTTGACGCGAACGGCCCAAACGTTCGGAATTCGCCGAACGGCCGAACAGCCAATGTTCGAGTCGAACGTACGTTCGACTCGAACACGAAGCTCATCCCTAGCCCCTAGGAACACTTATCCCCTACACTGCAACCCCCTGGTTAACCCCTTCACTGCCAGTGTCATTTACACAGGAATCAATGCATTTGTTTAGCATTGATTGCTGTATAAATGACAATGGTCCCAAATGGACCCCCGCGTTCGGTACGAACGTTAGAACCCCATTGAAGTCTATGGGACTCGAACGTTCGAATTGGAAAGTGCTAATTTTAATGGCTAATATGCAAGATAGTGTCCTAAAAAGGGTTTGGGGACCTGCCTCCTGCCTCAGGGGACATGGGTCACTGCAAAAAAAAGTTTTAAAAACTGCCGTTTTGGCGGGAGCACTGATTTTAATGACGATTAAAGTGAAAAAAAAAAAAGTGAAATATTCCTTTAAATATGGTGCCTGGGGGGTGTCTGTAGTATGCCTGTGAAGTGGCACGTGTTTCCCGTGTTTAGAACAGTCCCTGCACAAAATGACATTAAACGGAAATAACACCATTTAAAACTGGTTGCGGTTTTAATGTTATATCTGGTTCCTGCAATATGGTTGAAAATCATTGAGAAACATGGCATGGGTAGCCCTCCCTGCCCATTACCAGCCTATTTGGGTATTGTACGCATATTAAGGGGAACCCCGTACCCATATTAAAAAAAGGAAATGCGTGTGGCCCCCAGGCCCTATATACTCAGAACAGCAGTATACAGGCGGTGCAAACAAGACAGGGACTGTGTAGGTTTGTTGTGTTAAGTTGAATCTGTTTGTCATTTTCAACCGGTACATTTTTAAAGTGTAGCTCCAGTCAAAAAAACTATCTTTAAGCTTTTTGGAAAACATAGGGAAGGGTTATCACCCCTGTATAATTTGTTTTGTCGTCCATCTTTTTTCATCTCACTTGCTGCTGTCTCCTTGCGTTTGCAAGTAGGAGATGTTTGTAAGTTGGATGTTTGAAAGTAGGGGCCTGCCCTATATTATAGCGGTATGTACTGGGTACAGAGCACGCAGACAGCACGCAACACTACTGACTGCAAGCTCTATTATTAACCACTTGTTAGCCCAATGTTTGCATAAAGTGAAAGATGAAGTTATGCTGAGTAAATAGATATCAAACATGTCACTCTTCAAAATTGCACATGCCCGTGGAATGGCGCCAAACGTCGCTACTTAAAAAATCCCCATAGGCGACGCTTTAATTTTTTTTTTACTGGTTACATGTTTTGAGTTGCAGAGGAGGTCTAGGACTAGAATTATTGCTCTCGCTCTAACATTCTCGGCGATACCTCACATGTGTGGCACATGCGAGCACATGGGGACATGGGCGCTTTAATTTTTATTTTATTTTTTTATTGTTCATTTTACTTTATTTATGTTAGTTTGAAATTTTTTTCCCCAAAAATATATTTTTGATCACTTTTATTCCTATTACAAGAAATGTAAACATCCCTTGTAATAGGAATATGGGGTGACAGGTCCTCTTTACAGTGAAATCTGGGGGGTCAATATGACCCCACATCTCACCTCTAGGCTGGGAAGCCTGAGATAAAAAATAAAAAAAAGATTCTGGCTTTGATCGTACTGGCGAGTTGGTAGAAGCACCGGAGGGCGGTGAGGGGTGGGGGGCGTCTATGGCTGGGTATTTCAGGGTATCACCGAGTATGGCTGGGTATCTCTGAGTATGGCTGGGTATGGCAATTTATGGCAGGGTATTACAGAGTATTGGCGGGGTATTGGCGGGGTACTACAGAGTAATAGCAGGGTACTGCAGAGTATTGGGGGGTACTACAGAGTAATGGCAGGGTACTGCAGAGTATTGGGGGTACTGCAGAGTAATGGCGGGTACTGCAGAGTATTGGGGGTACTGCAGAGTAATGGGGGTTACTGCAGAGTAATGGGGGGTACTGCAGAGTAATGGCAGGGTACTGCACTGCAGAGTAATGGCAGGGTACTGCAGAGTATTGGGGGTACTGCAGAGTAATGGCGGGTACTGCAGATTAATGGCGGGTACTGCAGAGTAATGGCGGGTACTGCAGAGTAATGGGGGTTACTGCAGAGTAATGGGGGGTACTGCAGAGTAATGGCAGGGTACTGCACTGCAGAGTAATGGCAGGGTACTGCAGAGTATTGGGGGTACTGCAGAGTAATGGCGGGTACTGCAGAGTAATGGCGGGTACTGCAGAGTATTGGGGGGTACTGCAGAGTAATGGGGGTTACTGCAGAGTAATGGGGGGTACTGCAGAGTAATGGCAGGGTACTGCACTGCAGAGTAATGGCAGGGTACTGCACTGCAGAGTAATGGCGGGGTACTGCAGAGTAATGGCAGGGTACTGCAGAGTATGCACTGGTATTGCAGAGTATTGGCAGGGAATTGAGGGGTTAAATTCGGTGAGCAGCGATGTGGGCACTGCAGATGCAGCCCACATCGCTGCTGACACGATCTCTTTCCCCTCCGCTGTACCGATCGGTACAGAGAGAGGAGGGAGGAACAGGCGTCATAACATGACGCCGGTTTGTTTCCAAGTGATCACTCCGTCATTTGACGGAGCAATCACGTGGTAAACGGCCGCTATGAGCGGCCGTTTACCGTGATCCGTGATGCGACCCGGCGGTCACGGATGCTCTCGAGTGCGCACACCTCGGGGCACGCGAGAGCAGAATTCTGGGAGGCCGTTAATTAACGGCCTCTCAGAGTTAAACAACCCCCCTGAAGCCGTTAATCGGCAATGGGCAGTTGTTAAGTGGTTAAAGCTAGATCACTAGCTATATAGGTGAGGTGAATATAGTGGTGTATACTGCAGTCAGGGCACAGACAACAACCACTACACAGCAGCAAGATAGGAAATCAGCCAAAAACGATTGGTGTGTACTGTGTTGAAGATACACAGAACACCCACTGCTTCAGATGCTAAGTAACACACTACACGAGGCCGCCTCAAAGGTGGCCTTATATAGTGTGGGGCGTGCACTACACAGCCTGAGCTATGATTGGCCACAGGCAGGATGCTTGTGGCCAATCATGGCTCTCCTCGCTGCCGGCGCTGCGATTGGCCAAGCATGCGGGGTCACAGTGCATGCTTGGCCAATCATGGGGCAGCAATGCACTGCGCCACCGCAGTGCATTGTGGTCCGCGCGCGCGTCACTCGAATTTTGACGCGAACGGCCCAAACGTTCGGAATTCGCCGAACGGCCGAACAGCCAATGTTCGAGTCGAACGTACGTTCGACTCGAACACGAAGCTCATCCCTAGCCCCTAGGAACACTTATCCCCTACACTGCAACCCCCTGGTTAACCCCTTCACTGCCAGTGTCATTTACACAGGAATCAATGCATTTGTTTAGCATTGATTGCTGTATAAATGACAATGGTCCCAAAAATTTGTCAAAAATGTCTGATGTGTTCTCCATAATGTCACAGTCACAATAAAAATTGATGATCGCCACCATTACTAGTAAAAAAAAAATATTAATAAAAATCCCATAAAACTATCCTCTATTTTGTAAACGCTATAACTTTTGCGCAAACCAATCAATAATTGCTTATTGCAAATTTTTTTACCAAAAATATGTAGAGGAATATGTATCGGCCTAAACTGAGGGAAAGGTTTTTTTTTATATATTTTTGGGGGATATTTATTATAACAAAATGTAAAAAATAATGCTTTTTTTTCAAAATTGTCAATCTTTTTTTGTTTATAGCGCACAAAATAAAAACCGCAGGGGTGATCAAATACCCCCAAAAGAAAGCTCTATTTGTGGGAAAAAAATACATCAATTTTGTTTGGGAGCCATGTTGCATGACCGCACAGTTGTCAGTTAAAGTGACGCAGTGCCGAATCGCAAAAAATGCTCTGGTCAGGAAGGGAGTAAATTCTTCCGGTGTTGAAGTGGTTAAACAATTTTTAAGTCCTCAGGGCCAAGGTCCGATCGGTTCAAGCAACCATCGCCAGCGTCTGCATTACATGGTGCAGGAATATCTAGGGGCAAGACCAGACTTGGAGACCTTTCCCACAGAGCATCCACTGGGTTAATGTGTCTTGAGGATGGACCACTGGCCAGAACTTGCTCAATATACAATTGAGCTACTGGCCTGTCCTGCATCCAGAGTGTTTTTTGAAGGCACATTCAGTGCTGCTACAGGGTTTGTAATGGATCAAAGAGTGCGCCTGTCCACAGACTCTGTTGATAGGCTCACATTCATATAAATGAATCCGTCTTGGATCAGCAGCTATCAAGCACCTGGTGCTGATGTAACTGATTGAATTTGCTTTAGATGTGGTATCCCTTGAAGACTGCCTGTGCTGACTATCCTATTCCTCCTCAATCTTGATGATGCTAGCTTCCAACAATATTTTTTGTTTAGGGCACCACCACATCCACCACCCAAGGCCCAATTCTTCTGCCCCTGTTTAACAGGGGCATGTAATTAAAATTTTTGATATAATAATTCACAGCAGGGCCCGTTGCTGCCCCAACAAGAGTATCTGTGAGGGGTTACACTGTTGTGGCACCACCACCCAAGGGCCAATTTGTCATGTAATTACAATTCTTGATATAATAATTCACAGCAGGGCCTGTTCCTGCGCCCAACAAGAGTAACTGTGAGGGCTTACAGTGTTCTATTACCACCAACACCTAAGGCCCAATATTCTGCAGAGTATATAGGGCAGACCATATAGTATCTATTCTGCTGTTCAGAGTATATAGTGCCTAGGGGCCTGAGGGACCCCCACACCATTTGTTTTTTAATTTGGGTGAGGTTTTTTCAGTGATTTTCCTCTATATTGCCAGGACCCAACTATACATTTCAGCCGCAAGTAGTTTAAATGAATTTTTTTCCTTTAGAAATGTCATTTTGCTGTTGTATTGTTCTAAACATGGGAAAAGTGAGAATAAAGGTCGGTTTGGCCAATCAAGGACATACTGCCGTCGCACCCTCAGTGATCCTACAACATAAGTGGAAGATAATGAGGCAAATGGCAAGTGACATTCAGTACTTCTACCATGATTTGTCTTGCACTTCCTCAAACTGGAGATGTAGGGTGTTTTAAAAGACTGTGCTACCAACCAAAAGATACAGGTAAAAGCACAGAAGATTAAATGTATTAATTTACAATGCGCCTTTGAACTTTCTAGAACTATTTAATATTCAGTCCCCTAACAGAACCCCCTCTCTCCTTGCAGGTCATAGCCCTCTCCTCTTCTCTTCTCCTCACTCTCTGTGCTGCCCTAAGCCCGAGCCCCTATACCTTTTATTTAGCAGCTGGGGAAGAATGAGAGGGAATACTATAAGGTGTCAGTTGAGTGGCAGCTTTGAGTCTGCTAGGGCTGCTGATATAACATCCTAGATGGCGGCACACAGCAGCAGTCTCAGGGCTTTTTGATGTCTACACAAAGGAGGTTTTACTGATACATAACAAGCAAAAAATGAATTGAATGTATACCGTATATAATCTTATGGGAAAATTGCTGCTAAATTTAATGGTCTAGCAACAACGTGAATTTACAGTCTTCCAATTACCTGCCGCTGCAGGAATATTTATAAATGCAGTTCCGCTAGGTGTTTCCCTTGGGTTTATAAAACATTGGACCATCAGCCTCCTTGCTTACACATACTTCACTGTGACTTTGGACTTACTCTTCCGGCATTTGTCTGTCTCCAACAGACCATCCTCTCACAAACACGTTGCCATTACAGCTAGCAGCCCCTTGCTGCTCTGGCTCCCACCTGTCTCCACTAGATGGAGAATTCCTGACTCATGGACAGATACCTCCTCTGTCTGCTGGGGTGAAGCCCAGAACCATAGTCACAGACTGCAGGTCACAAACTAGGTTTTACTAACCAATGATGAAACTGAAAATCCAGTTTCCTCTGAATGGCACAAGACCCCTGAAGCCCCTCAACCTGACTGGATGGGAATCCATAAGCTTTTTTACACCATGGCAGAGCACAGCACTGCTACAATTTTCTTTCTTTGTAAATGTGTCAGACATATGTTCTTATATTCTGTTCATTGTTTGTAGTACTGTATCACTTGCACCAAATATATTTAGCGATTATTGTATACATACTTCTTCTGTAAGATCGAAGGCCTGTCGTGGCTCAAAAAACATTATTGTTGAAAGGAAAGCAAGAAGTGATTGCAATAGACCCTTAAGCAGGGAAGAACATTGGAAGTTCTTAGAGAGCAAAGAGTCTCTATATAAAATTGATGAGTTGGTTGGAAGTAATATTATGCAAAACATACCTGGGTTTGATTTGAGCCAGGTTTGGTGAACATTGTCAAAATTAGGGGGTCGAATCAGGACCCTATTAAAGTCAATCATAGGTGAATGTTAAAAATCAGTTCTGGCCATTTTCTAGGCCAATAATCAAGAGATTGCCAAACAAATGGCATTGGGGCTGGACACTTTTTTTAAACTCTGTTTGGTGGGGAGCAGTGGCTTTTAGTAATGGGGAGCAGTGACTTTAAGTCTGGTGTGAATTTAATGGGAAACCCCATCCAAAAAAATAACAAAATAACCCCATAAGGTTCCTCTCAATAATCCACATCAAACCCTTATCTGAGTCTGCAGCCCAGGAAAGGGGGGGGGGTGACCATGCATTCCTCCCTTTCTGAACCATACCATGCCACATGCCATCAACATGAGTGGGTGCTTTCTCAGAGGAGGGGCCCCCTTGGCAAAGCACCTTGTTATCATGTTGATGAGGACAAGGATCTCTTCCGAACAACTTTGGCCTGGCAGTTGTGGGGGTCTGCAGGCAATGGGTTTTTTAGAATCATAAGGGAGCCTCCAGATACTGGCCCCCTATGTTAATGAATACATAGTATCCCTACTAATTCACAAAAAAAAGTAGCGTGTAAATAAAGGCAAACACCACATTTTGAACAAGTCTTTTACTAAATAAATACCTAAGAAAATGAAAAACCCACCAAACACAGACACACCACTGTTTACATTGCTTCCCTTGGTAGAATGACAGCTCTCATGACAGCTTAAAATGTAAACAAAGGGGGTCTACTGAGTGACGTAATTGACCATATATGAACATGACCATTTGTTTATCAACTGTAATCCATCAAACCAGTCATTCAGCCAAGGAAATTTATGAGACCCAATGTGTAAAGTCAGTTGGCAGGTTTTTTTTCCAGCAGGCATCAGCCATTGTGATTGACATGGATCAACATCATAAAGCAAAGGACACAATTTAATTAATATTAAAGGGGGCTTCCAGCCTTTGACAAGCCTCCCTCCTGCAGACCCTCACAACCATCAGGCCAGGGTTGTGAGGAAGAGGCCTTGCTCATCAACATGGGTAACCCAGTTGAGAGCATGTGGCCTAATATAGTTCAGGAGGAATGGGTCACATGTTACCATTCCTGACCAGCTAGGCTGCATGCTTGGATAAGGCTGTTTCGCAACTCCCCAACAACTGTCTATTGTAATGGTCTTTAACCATATATATCTTAATTAGCACATATATGGTTTATTTTAACGTAATTAAGTGGTTTTATCAGTATGTTGATATGTAACTTGATTTCATCACAACATGCTATTCATCTGATACTGCAGGTACCTTAAGGGCTTAAATAATGTTATCATCATATATAACTCTTGAGACATGCTGACATATCTGCAGCTCATATTCGCATATGACTTATCATGACACAAATTTATTTTAAAGACAAGCAATCACATTAAATATGTTTTTTCCCCAATGACTGTATTGTGGATGATATATTTATCCAACAGTGTAAATCTAGCCTTTTGAAAGGGTCACAGATGTGCTCAAACTGTTTAGTATCCCCTGCAGCACCCACACAAACAGAAATGTCAGTTTGCAAATACAATTTTACTTGTATAGATATTATTGAATTAGATCGAATTAGTCAGGGGATGAGAATGTGTCCTAATAATGCATAATTAAAGGTCATTTGTATGTTAAGAATGTTTTGGTTCCATATAACATCAAAATTTATTTTTTGGGGGGGAATCAAATTTTGAAGGATATGGTTAAATCTTCAATGGATAAAATTGGGAAATTAAAAATAGGAATCACTTACTGCTCTGTAAATTTTGCAATTGATAATTAATTTGTTACCCTGAATTGCTCAGTCAACAACCACACTGAATCACTTACCAATGATAATTGTATCCAATTACATTTAATTTTGATTTAGCTGACCTGATATTATCCCAATTCCTCATTTATGTAATTTTACTTTTGTGTGAAGACCAGTAAAATATGTTAGTATGATCTGGTTCTCACTTACGAAATAGATGTTTGATAGTGGATGTAAACCTGAAATTTTGTAAAAATTTTTATGTCATAATGTACAGTATATTGTAGAAAAACCTGCGCTGACCTACAAATAAAAATAAATAAATAAATAAATAGGCTGCAGTAATGTGGGATAAACACAAATAACAAATAGTAGCAAAGAAAACTGTGCCACAAGTATGAAATTACACACAAGAGATCAATATTAATAATAACCAGTGTACACAAGTGAATAATAAAGACAGATCTTGTGCAATCCAGTAAGGATCTTTTAAAATGTCAGTGTCCTGATCATACTACTATAAGCAACCATTGTGCTATACCAAAAAAAAGGTTATAGTCAATAGGTAAAAACAATAGTGAACTTAACTGAACTTAAAATGCCAATGTCCTTGGTAAACCACCACTGTGCTCCACACTTTTAGTGAATACCGCCACCGATAAGAAAGCCGCTTACCAGATGGTAAAAACAAGTAGCATTCAGTCTTAAACATAGGAGATGGGTCTCTCACGGCAACCTCCTCCAGGTAGTTGGAAACACTAAACTCAGCAATTCATGTGGTTCCGTTCTTAACAACGTGGACCATATAAACCAAACAGAAGACCATAGCGTGATACCGTAATAACAGTTAATTTGTTAAAATATAAAATATACTCACAATATTTCAATACTAAGAAGCATTTAAAAACAAAATGCCGGCCTCCATTCTAGGAGCCCTTTGTCCTTCGTAAACAATGCAGTGACATCACTGCATGTCCTCCCAGATGCGTTTCATCATTACACAGACGTTCTCAATGGGGATAGGGCGATACAGTGATTCACCGCTACATATAGTGCCGCACCTCATTCTGACGTGCAAGGAAGTGCTTAGAAACCATTTTAGCTGAGGGAAACGTTGCCCATAGGTAACCCAATGGCTGAGATTAGACATGTGCGATGAGTTTCGTACAAAACAAAAATTCGTACGAATTTCTGGAAATTCGTACTTTCGTACGAATCCAAAATACAAATTTTTATGCATACGAATTTCAAACGCAATACGAAATTTCATTTACGTATTTCGGATCCAAATTCATAACGAAAATTCGTAATTAACGAAAAGTTAACAAACCTAAAAGTGAAAAACCCAGTAAGTCAGCACAGCACAGGGATGGTGGGAACCCCTCATAATGATAAATTCATCATAACGAAAATGTGTAATTGTTACGAAAAGTTAATGAACCTAAAAGTTAAAACCCCAGGAAGTCAGCACAGGGATGGTGGGAACCATATGGGAATTTCTTTGCTTACAAATTTCATCCGAATTACGAAATTTCATTAACGAATTACGAAATTTAGGATCCAAATTAACAGAAACATGACTGGTGTTTTGTTCACCAATCAGAGGAAGTCAGCACAGCACAGGGATGGTGAGAACCCCTCATAATGGGCATAGCAGGTGTACACTCAGACTCAGGAACTCAGCACAGGGATGGTGGGAACCCCTCATAATAGACACACAGCAGGTGTACAGACCTGGGAACTCAGCACAGGGATGGTGGGAACCCTATGGGAAATTCTATGCTTACGAATTTTTTACAAAATACAAAATTTCGTTAACGAATTTCGGATCCAAATGAACAGAAACATGACTGGTGTTTTGTTCACCAATCAGAGGAAGTCAGCACAGCACAGGATGGTGGGAACCCCTCATAATGATAAATTCATCATAACGAACATTCGTAATTGTTACGAAAAGTTAACAAACCTAAAAGTTAAAAACCCAGGTAGTCAACACAGCACAGGGATGGTGGGAAATCATAATGATAAATTAATCATAATGAACTTTCGTTATTTTTATGAAAATTTAACGAAACTAAAGGTTAAAAACCCAGGAAGTTAGCACAGCACAGGGATGGTGGGAGCCCCTCATAATGATAAATTCATCATAATGAACTTTCTTTATTTTAACAAAAAGTTTACAAATCTAACAAAAATTCGTATTTCGTAGTAATCTGAATTGAATTTAGTACACAAATTACGAAATACAATTTTTTTTCCGTACAGAACGAAACGGAACGAGACAAAACACATTTTTTGACTGCGCCCATGTCTATCTGAGATAGGTACTCATACAAAAAAAATACATGATTAAAAAATGTGTTAATATAGCGATCAGCTAGTAGGCTTAATTGTATAATAATTCACATCCCGTTCTCATAAACTCATGCACGGAATACACTCGTGCGCGGAGGTGGCTCACCATAAAACTCCCCCTCCAATTGGACTTGAATTGATCAATCTCAATGTGTTCATTGAGATGAACTTGTAGGGGGCGTTTGGTCCGTCCCACATATTGCAGGCCACAAGGGCACTGCAATAGGTAGACCACCCCAACCGTAGCGCATGTAATACAAGGTTTAATACTGAACACCTTCTGGGTGGCGATAGATGTAAAAGAGATGGTAATTCTCTGGGAGCAAGAATTAAATTGACAAACCCTACAACGTCTACACTGATAATAACCAGTGAGTTGATCAAAGAAACCTCTGATAGTAAATGGAGGGTTCAAAACATTGGAGGCCACTCGACTTTGCAGCGATGTGGCTCCTCTAAAAATCACCTTCAGGGGGGGGCGTGACCGGAAGCGGAAGTAGGCGGACGCGTATCCGAGGAGCTCCGCCGAGGCCTTCTGACAATCGTGGGCCATCCGAGCCCGGCGAGCATCTCAGCGGTTCCCCACCGTCCATCGGGGTTGCCGCTAGTGTGGGGCACAGTCCGATGCCCGTATCGACCTCTGCACCCACCGCAAACGCCGTCCTCCTGGCCGTAGCTGGCCGCCACCCGGGGACGCGGTGCCGCCATCTTGGGGCCTACTAGGTCCGGACGCCTAACGCCAGCCCGCGGTGTTCCACGGGCCCCCCTGCTACTCCCGAGGGTTAGTCGAGGACCCCCCTCACAGCGGTCCCCTGAGAGCCACGTATCCAGGAGCGGAGGATCCAGCGAACGGGCCCAGAGAACACAGGACAGGTGAGAAACACGGCGGCCATATTGGTACACCTCAGGCCCACTCTACTATAGGCCTGTGTGGACTCTCCCTCTCCCCTATCAACCGGATACAGCCAAGCTGCCCCAGTTATCCTCACCCTGACTAACTTTTCTGCTAAGAAATCCTCAGCTGCTCTGAAGCTCCCAGGCCTGAGCTCTGTTCTTTGATATTTCCCTGGGGGCCATCTTGCTTCACCCTCCCTCAGTACTGTTGCACCTTACTGCTCTTTAAACGACCAGTGTGTGTTACCCCCACCTGAAGTGTGTCCTGAGTTCCGCACCTACTATACCCCTGCATCTGGGCTATTAAAGGAGTCGCAGTTTGGTGCAGCTACACCCTCTCCTCCCCTTCACAGTTTTGAAGAAGCTTGACACCCCCCTCAGATCTACACGCTTCCCCCCAATAGCAAGATATTACAGTCCTGGCCAGTCACACAAGGCTTATAGATGTGATGGACTATTAGAGACGGGACCTGGACCCCCTGTCCTCTCTCCGTGACTCCCATCTTATGCTTATGTGATCTTTACTGAGAGGGTGTCTCCTTATTGACTCATTTCAATCGGCCGCGCACCCCATGGGCAAAATTGGGGATCAACGTCGCACCTATTCCTCTGCTATTAAATCGCAGCCCCCTGTAGCGATGGACCGCTATCTGAGCAAACCCTCACAAGCTACTTCAAGGGTTCCCGAAAGCTCCCAGATCCCACCGGAACAGCCTGACATTTGCACCAACATGCTCTTCAATGATACCTCCACACTCTCATCCTCCCCATCTCCCCCCCTAACGGCGGAGTTACTGGACACTAAACTACACTCCCTATTACAAGCAATCACTCATACCATTGCACAAGAGGTAGGGAAAGTGGCCAAGGAATTGAGAGGGGAGATTGATCAGCTAGGTGAGCGCACAGACTCTTTGGAATATAAATTTGATGAAATGGTGCAATATGTCCAGGTTCTCGAGGAAGACAACGCCACTATAAAAAACACCGTGACCCAATTACAGGCCCAGCAGGAAGATTTGGAAAACAGGGAACGTAGACAAAACCTTCGGTTCAGGGGTATTCCTGAAACGGTGGAAGACAAAGACCTGCGCACCTACCTCCTAAGCCTTTTCAACTTTGTAGCCCCGAATATCCCAGACATAGATTGGCGCCTGGACAGAGCACATCGGTCACTGGCTCCAAAACCCCCTCTAGGGGCCAACCCGAGAGATGTGATTGTGCGTTTTCACTATTATGACAGCAAGGAAGCCCTGACTCTTGCATCTCGTAATCAGTCCAGAGTTGAATTTAAAGGCTCTAAGCTACAAATCTTTAGTGACCTGTCACCTATTACCCTGACAAGGAGGAGAACCCTCCGTCCACTAACTTTGCACTTACAGTCTCACAAAGTGGCCTACCGGTGGGGTTTCCCTTTCCGCCTATCCGTTTCAAAGGACGGCACCCAATATTCCCTACGCGATCTGCAAGAAAGTGACACCTTCCTGCGCAACTTGGGTCTCCCACCTCTTCCAGAAGAAGATTCTCAGCCTCTTCCAGCAACGCCCAAGCCTCCGCTGGCTCCAAGCCGCATCTGGACCCCGGTGCGACAGAAGACGTCCAGATCCAACTTTACACCCCGGAAAAGTCGTGCCTCCAGACTCCCGACCTGAACTGCTTTCTCCGGATTTCCTCTGGATGCCTTATTTACCTTGACACCCCACTGATGTTATGGGTAGTCAACACCCCTTAGTGGGTTTGCTTACCCCCTGGCCCGTAAAAATGTTATTCTTCTCCCCTTAACAGGTTGTGAACTATTCTTTTTTTTTTTATATACAATTTTTTCTTTTTTCTGATTTTTATTTTTTTTTTCTGATTTTTTTTTTTCTGATAGAGGTTATAATGCTAAAGGTTATTTGCTTGTGTGTAGGTGTGTGCGTGTCTGCGGATATGTGCATAAGTCTACATAGCTCCCCCTCCCCCCCTTTTTTTTTTTTTTTTCACAACCGGGGTCTACTGTTTATCCTGGGGGCAACCTGCTCACTTTGGAGAGAAGCTGGGGATCCTCCCAGTCCGTTTCCCCCCCAACTTTTATTTTTTCAAGTTTTTCAAATTTTTCCATGTTTTGGAGATGTACAATTATCCACTTCAGACCCATGGCTTGGACCTGGGTTCCCTGGTGGCGCTTAGCTATCCAGGTTTTTGTTGGTTGGTCGTTAAACCCCGACCCCTAATTCCACCCCCATCCCTCCCCTCTTTCCTTTTTCTTTTCTGGTACATTTTTACCATTGTGGATGGGCCACTGGGATTAATCCCAATTTTCCACCGAACCTGCTTGCTTTTGGTACAGATTTTGTTATACGATCATATTGTTATTTGTGTCATGCACATTGCTCTATTATGTAAGGTATATTTGTTTTGGGTCCACTGTTATATCCTGCTTGTTGCACGTGTGAGGTTTTCTGTCATGTTCTGGCCCCTAGCTGACCTATCATGGCATTGAAACTCCTGACCTATAACGTTAAAGGGTTAAATTCCATTCAAAAGAGATGGCTTGCTCTGAAGGAGTTTAGGGCTTCCGGGGCGGACATGATACTGGTCCAAGAGACCCACTTCCGTGCTGGCGGCTCTTTTAATTTTGCTAGCAAACATTTCCCGACCTCCTTTCTAGCGTCTGACCCGTCGGGTAAGGCAGGGGTAGCTATACTGATTGGTCGGCATTGCCCGTTACGGGTGACATCGTCCCATTTAGACCCTCATGGAAGATTTATCATTCTGAAATGTTCCCTATTTGCTAAATCTCTCACCTTAGTTAACATCTATGCTCCCAACTCGGGTCAGCTTACCTTTTTGTCCTCAGTCTTTGACGTTCTAGACCGCTTTGCTCAACCGTTTATGATTTTAGGAGGTGATTTTAATATGACAATGTCGTCAGACAAGGATAGACGCACTCTTTTCCCCTCGGCTTCCCCACCCCGAGCCACTCAATTGTCTAAATCATTTCGCAAGCTGATTAGGTCTAGAGGCTTGTTAGACATCTGGAGGATAAAACACCCTACTCACAAACAGTACACTTTTTTTTCACATCCTCACAAGCTTTATTCCAGGCTAGACCACTTCTTTATCTCCTCGCCCTTGTTAACATCAGCAGTCTCCTCTGAAATCAACCCTATGACGTGGTCCGACCACTCTTCAGTCCACTTAGACGTCCACCTTTCATCTACGTTTCCTAACACCTGCCATTGGAGACTGAATGAGACATTTCTTCACTCTCCAGAAACTAAAAGTCTTTTGACAGATGGACTCACAGAATACTTCCAACTTAACACGGGCTCAGTCACGGGTCCCTCCACCCTGTGGGAGGCCCACAAGGCTGTTTTTCGCGGTCGGTGCATAGCGCTGGGATCCCGTCTTAAAAAAGACGCGGCATCCCAGCGCTTTGCCATTATGACCGATTTGCGCTTAGCAGAGAGACTGCTGTTGGCCTCCCCCACGGTGGACAAGCTCCGAAAAGTCATCTCCCTGCGTAATCGGCTCAAATCCCTAGCAATGAGCAAAATAGACAAATCTCTTCTGTGGTCCAAACAGAAGTTTTATGAATTCTCAAACAAACCTCATAAGCTGCTGGTAAATAGGTTGAAACCACGTCCTTTTCAACCCTCTCCTGACTTTTTACGACATCCTGATGGTACACCTACTTATTGCCCCCTGACTATGTCACGGATCTTCGGAGACTTCTACCATAATTTATATAACTGCCTACAGAAAGACCCAAATTATGACTTTTCACAAGGGAGATTTGATCTCTTTTTTGAACACTTGAAATTACCTAAACTCCTCCCCGACCATCTTGCAACCCTGAATTCAGCCATATCACCCGACGAACTTGAAGCAGTAATCACACAACTCCCCAGCCAAAAAGCCCCGGGCCCCGACGGGTTACCCTATTCCTATTACAAAACTTTCCTACCTGTCCTGAGTCCCCACATGATCTCGCTCTATACTTCCCTACTTAAAGGCTCCACTCCACACGCCCAATTCCTACACGCTCATGTTTCGGTCATACCAAAACCTGGTAAAGATCCCTCCTTACCTGACAATTATAGGCCTATAGCGCTATTAAACTCAGACTATAACATTTTTACAAAGATCCTGGCTAATAGGCTGACCCATATAATCCCTACACTCATCCATAGAGATCAAGTTGGCTTTGTACGCACTCGTCACGCAGGTGATAATACCAGACGCACAATAGACCTGATTGATTTATTGAACAAAACCTCCCGTCCAGCCCTTATTCTTAGTCTAGATGCTCAGAAGGCCTTCGACAGGCTTAGCTGGCCGTATATGTTTGCTACTCTTACAAGATATGGTTTCACAGGCCCTTTTGTTTCAGCTCTTGAAGCCCTTTACTCCTGCCCCTCTTCCCAGGTCAAATTGGCATCCTACCTATCGTCCTCCTTCCCTTTGAGCAACGGCACGAGACAGGGTTGCCCCCTGTCGCCTCTTCTTTTTATCCTCTGCCTCGAACCCTTGGCGGAGGCCATCCGCGTTCACCCAGACATTAGAGGGATATGCCTACGCCACAGGGAATATAAAATGTCGCTATTTGCAGACGACATCCTCCTGACATTGACCAATCCCCATATCTCACTTCCGAACCTGTTGTCCTTGCTGAAAGATTTTAGCTCGATATCAGGGTACAAGATTAACACCAGTAAAACTGAAGCTTTACCTATACACATTCACTCTTCTGCTCTCACAATACTGCAAGACAACTATTCCTTTCACTGGTGCACAGACTCCATTAAATACCTGGGGATTAACATTACTCCCTCCTATTCGACCTTATACTTGGCTAACTACCCCCCACTTTTTCGTGACATTGCTAGGCTTTTGAAGCAATGGGATTCGCTTCCCCTCTCACTTTTGGGTCGTATCAATGTCCTAAAAATGTCAGTGATGCCTAGACTCCTCTATCTTTTTGATACTCTTCCAATCCCAATCCCTATGTCCCAACTTAAGGCTGTCCAAAGAGCTTTTCTTAACTTCATTTGGCATTATCGAGCGCATAGGGTTGCAGGTCCGGTGATGTTGGCTCCTAAATGGCGTGGAGGTCTGGGAGCCCCAGATCTGATCAAATATTACTATGCTACACACCTTAAACCAGTTATTACCTGGTCATCCCGGAAAGCCCCTACAGTGTGGGCTGAAATTGCTGTTTTCCTTGGAAATCTGGAGGAAATGCCTAAAGTTGTTTCCTCTGGCCTCCCAATGCCCTCCTTTGCTAAACATACTGTTTAATCCAGATATCCCAGACAGCCTAGCATATGATAGAGTGATTCCTTGGTCCGAAGCTGGTTTGTTACAACTCCGCAATATAGTGCATCCGCTCACCAGGAGGCTTCTATCATTCGCGGAATTGCAGAAACAGCACCAAATTCCCAAACAACTCTTCCACTTTTATCTGCAAATCAGACACTACTTTGCTTCTAAATCCCCCACTCTCTGTCTTGATAAGCCAACTCCATTTGAATTTTTATGTGCTCAGGGCCCATACCAGGCCCATTTAATCTCTGACATTTATAGAATACTCCATGAATCGGTGCCCATTACGGAATCTTCTCATTCATATATGCGTAAGTGGTTGCAAGTGTTAGAACATCCCATCCTACTCCCACAATGGCAGAGAATCTGGGAGGCCGTCTCTAAGACATCCCGCTGTGTGGAACAGAAGGAAACGGCTTACAAGATTCTGCTCTTTTGGTATAGAACGCCTGAAATTTTAAATAAATATGATCCCAAGACCCCTGCGATGTGCTGGAGATGTCGGGGAGATATAGGTTCCCATTTCCATATCTTCTGGGCATGCCCATTGATCCGCCCATTTTGGATTACAATACAATCCTTCGTCCAAGACTTGTTTGAGATTTCCCTCCCATTAGACCCTCTGTATTTCTTACTAGGGTTACCGATTCCTGGACTCTCTAGACATGCTCAGAAGCTCGCCACCTTTATTTTGTTAGCAGCTAAGAGAGCTATCCCTATACGGTGGCTATCACGTACCCCGCCCACTTTCCCCCAAGTCTTGCAGATCCTAGAACATATCGGCCGTATGGAAAAGCTTACAGCCATAGTCCATGACACTATGCCTCAGTTCTCTATGATTTGGGATCTGTGGTATCGCTCTAAACTATATACTGCTACTTAATATAGTCTTCTGATTTTGGACCTCCTACGCTGAGTTTAATGCTCAAATTGAACGTTCACACTGTTCCATGCCCTTCTAAAGGAATGAAGTTTCCACATTTCCTGCTCACTGTCCTATGCCTATTTGATTGTGACGATTGCTGTTTTGTACCACAAATAATTGTTAATTTATGTGAGGATATACTGAATGTGCTGAAATATCCTGCCTTCCCCCCCCCTCCCCTTTCTTCCCTCCCCTCTCCTCCCTCCCCCCCTCTCTGTTTCTGATTTGTCTTATATGATGGACTTACTGTTTACCTGTGCATTTATGCAAACACTTTGTCATTGTTATCTTTATATTTTCAATAAAAATACAATAAAAAAAAAAAAAAAATCACCTTCAGGCTAGGAGGCAGAAGGTTCCCTAAAACTGTATCATTGGTGACAATATGCCAATGTTTATTAATGAGTTGCTTGATGCCACGATGTTGCACCGAGTACGAGGTGATGAAAGGGACCCCTAACGGTCACCCCTCACCCACCCTAGGAGCTCATTCAGTCAACAGATCTTCTCTATTCATGGCCAACACTGTCTCCAAAGTATCCCTAAGGTAATCTCTCTGGTAACCCTTTTCAAGGAAACAACTGGTCAATACCTTGGCCTGTACCAAAAATTCCTGGGGATCAGAGCAGTTCCTCCGAAGTCTCAAATATTGGCTCTTTGGAACCGATCTGAGCCAGGAAAAACCAATGTAAAAAAAACTAAACCAATATACAAGTCCAAATCGTGATAAAGAACTATCCGCAAAAAAAGTGTCAATAATTCAAAAAATCCCAATGTGACTTGTGCTGAATCCAGGTGATAACACTTTATCACAATTTCTGTGCAGAGAAATAAGGTGATTTTTCTGTGCTCCCCCTTTGTTTTATGCACTCACCAGAAAACCACACCCCTGCAGGGATAAAGAGCGTGTAGTCAGATATGCCTCTGGTCCGGTGTCCCAATGATCAATATGACCTCCTGTTCCTTGGTGTTGCTTGTATAATAGGGTGTCCACATCAAATTAATAGTAGAAACGGGCACTCATAGCGTAAATCCGGTTTAAACAGAGTTTATTTTCCAAAAGTAAAATCTTTTTAAAAAGAAGCAGCTCCAATTGCCCCAATTCCTATAGGCATACAACAGTTTCCTGGGTCTGGACAGCATGCATTACACAGACCACAGCACAAAAACGGAAGTTCCAGAAGTGACTAGACATGTGCATTTTGTTTCGTTCCGAATCGAAATTCAGACGAATTTTCATTATTCGGACATTCAGATGCATCCGAATTACCGAATTGCAATGCTAACGAATTCAAACGAAATTCGAAAAATGACATTTTATGGGTCGCAAAATGTCATTCTTTGCTTCAGAAAAGTGCTTGACATTTTGCGACCCGAATTTGGGGCCCCATAACTCGGGATCACTTGGAGCTAGAAACCCAAAATTTGGATATGTTGTAGTGCTAGTTCTACTGTGTACCAAATTTGGGGTTGCTAGCTATAAGTGGCCCCGAGATACGTGGCCCCAAAGTCGGGTCGCAAAATGTCATTCTCTTCTGCAGTAAAGTAATATAAATGAAATAAGATGTGTGTGTTTTTTTTGCACTGGTACACTGCAAGTATGAGAAGTTGATGTGACAGATGTATGTAAGTAAGTAACCATCTTCCAAAATTTCTAATTCAAATAGAAAAGATTAGAAAAAAATATAATTTAATAGAATAAATAGAAAGAATATACAATCTTCTGAAATTCTTATATTCAAATTTCAAATAGAATAAATTTGAATTTCGAATAGTAGGAATTCAAAATTTTTAATTAATTAATTTTAAATTTGGATAGAAAAGATTATAATAAAATAGAAAATAGACAAGAAAAATGATAGAACAGAACAGAATAGAGTATATTATATTTTATTCTGTTCTGTTCTATTGTTTTTCTAGTCTATTCTTTTATATTCTATTAAAATCTTTTCTATTAAAATCGAAATCATTATATACTAAATTCGAATTTTCGGAAGATGGTGGTTTTATAATATATATATATTTCTTTCCGACATTCGAATTTCGTATAGAATCAATTCGGAT
This sequence comes from Lithobates pipiens, assembly GCF_037356315.1. Taxonomy (NCBI): domain Eukaryota; kingdom Metazoa; phylum Chordata; class Amphibia; order Anura; family Ranidae; genus Lithobates; species Lithobates pipiens. Next base: position 297,962,036 of record NW_027507764.1, read on the forward strand.
TCGAATAGAAAAGATTAGAATGGAAATAGAGAATAGACGAGAAAAACAATAGAACAGAATAGAATATAGATACTATCTATTTCATTTTTAATTTCTTTTGCAGATTACTATTTGTTTCCATAAGATCTCCTGCAGACTATTAGCATCTATTTACATTTTTTGCAGATCTCCTGCAAACTATTAGTATCTATTTTGTTTTCTAACCAGATCTCCTGCAGACCATTAGCATCAATTTTTTTAGCAGATCCCCTGTAGACTATTAACAGCCATTTCACTTATTTATTTTTTATTTTTTTGCAGATCTCCTGCAGACTGTTAGAATCAATTTCATTTTTTTTTTTGGAGATTACTATTTATTTCCATCAGATTTCCTGCAGTATAATAACATATATTTCATTGTTTGCAGATCTCCTGCAGACTATTAGCATCTATATCTAAAGGAAATGGCTGTTCTAATGCAAAAAATAAAAATGAAATAGATGCTAATAGTCTGCAGGAGATCGGCAAAAATGAAATAGATGTTAATATACTGCAGGAGATCTGATGGAAATAAATAGTAATCTACAAAAAAAAGAAAAATGAAATTGATTCTAACAGTCTGCAGGAGATCTGCAAAAAAAGAAGTGAAATGGCTGTTAATTGTCTACATGAGATCTGCTAAAAAAATAGATGCTAATAGTCTGCAGGAGATCTGCAAAAAAAATGAAAAAGATGCTAATAGTCTGCAGGAGATCTGGGGAAAAAAACGAAATAGATACTAATAGTCTGCAAGAGATCTGCAAAAAAAATTTAATAGATGCTAATAGTCTGCAGGAGATCTTATTAAAACAAATGGTAATCTGCAAAAAAAAATTAAATTAAATAGATAGTATCTATATTCTATTCTGTTCTATTGTTCTAGTCTATTCTCTATTCTAATCTTTTCTATTCAAATTCGAATTCATTCTATACGAAATTCAAATGTCGGAAATATATATATATATATATATATATATATATATATATATATAACCATCTTCCGAAATTCGAATTTAGTATATAATGATTTCGATTTTAATAGAAAAGATTTTAATAGAATATAAAAGAAAAGACTAGAAAAACAATAGAACAGAACAGAATAAAATATAATATATTGTATTCTGTTCTATCGTTTTTCTAGTCTATTTTCTATTTATTATAATCTTTTCTATCCAAATTTAAAATTAATTCATTAAAAAATTTGAATTCATACTATTAGAAATTCAAATTTATTCTATTCAAACTTTAATTTCTGAAGATGGTTGTATATTCTTTCTATTTTATTCTATTAAATAATTGTTTTTCTATTCTGTTCTAATCTTTTCGATTTGAATTAGAAATTTTGGAAGATGATTAGTTACTTATACTTACTTATATATATCTGTCACATCAACTTTTCATACTTGCAGTGTACCAGTGCAAAAACAACACACACATCTTATTTAATTTATATTTATGGTATCAATGAAGTTGTCAGCATGCCTGATTGAAGAAGTGCCAGATGTCGATCGCAAGGCAAGTGCATATGCTGTATGTCATTGTCCACTTGCCAAAAGTTGTGTATTGTATTTGTCCACTTGCCACGTCACCTGCCACAAGTTGTGTATTGTCCACTTGCCACTTCACCTGCCACAAGTTGTGTATTGTCCACTTGCCACTTCACCTGCCACAAGTTGTGTATTGTCCACTTGCCACGATACCTGCCAGGAGTGCCACGTGACCTGCCAGGAGTGCCACGTGACCTGACACGAGTGCCACGTGACCTGCCACGAGTGCCACGTGACCGGCCACGAGTGCCACGTGACCGGCCATGAGTGCCACGTGGCCTGACACGAGTGCCACGTGACCGGCCACGAGTGCCACGTGACCTGACACGAGTGCCACGTGACCGGCCACGAGTGCCACAAGTTTTGTCCACTTGCCACTTCACCTGCCACAAGTTGTGTATTGTCCACTTGCCACTTCACCTGCCACAAGTTGTGTATTGTCCACTTGCCACGATACCTGCCAGAAGTGCCACGTGACCTGCCATGAGTGCCACGTGACCTGACACGAGTGCCACGTGACCTGACACGAGTGCCACGTGACCTGCCACGAGTGCCACGTGACCTGCCACGAGTGCCACGTGACTGGCCACGAGTGCCACGTGACCGGCCACGAGTGCCACGTGACCTGACACGAGTGCCACGTGACCGGCCACGAGTGCCACGTTACCGGCCACGAGTGCCACGTGACCGGCCACGAGTGCCACGTGACCGGCCACGAGTGCCACGTGACTTAACACGAGTGCCATGTGACCGGCCACGAGTGCCATGTGACCAAGTTGTGGATTGTCCACTTGCCACGTTACCTGCCGCCAAGCGACCCCAGATATGGGCAATATGAGAGTACTTTTCTACGGCAGAGAATGACATTTTGCGACCCGAATTTGGGGCCACATATCTCAGGGTCACTTATAGTTAGAAACACCAAATTTGGTAAACACAATAGAACTAGCACTACAACATATACAAATTTGGGGTTTCTAGCACCAAGTGACCCCGAGATACGTGGCTGCAAAGTCGGGTCACAAAATGTCAAGCACTTTTGTGCAGCAGAAAATTACATTTTGCGACCCGAATTTGGAGCCACATATCTCGGAGCCACTTATAGCTAGAAACACCAAATTTGGTATGCAAACACAATAGAACTAGCACTACAACATATCTAAATTTGGGGTTTCCAGCACCAAGTGACCCCGAGATACATGGCCCTAAACTCGGGTCACAAAATATTTTCGAATCCGGTTGAAATAGTTTCGAAGGCGGTTGAAATCATTTCGAATCATGTTGAAATCATTTCGAATTCATTAGAAATATTTTCGAATTTGGTTGAAATATTTTTGAATGTGACCGATTTTTCGAATTCGGTAGAAAACTAAAGGAAATACAAAAACGAATTTAAGGAATTTAACGAATATAACTAAACAAAATTAATTAATTAACGAATTAAAACGAAACGAAACTAAACAAATTTTTTCCTTTTGCACATGTTTAGAAGTGACTTGAATGTGTACCAAGTCTTGTCCTACGCATTTCTTCATTGGATGTCGTCTGACGCATATTAGGGTGTGGGATTTTTAATCTGAGTAATGTGAATTTTTCTGAAGACGAAATGAGAGTTTTAGATTTAGGCCTCAAGTTTGCTCCCAAAAATTTTTTGGGACAAATTTGAGGTCTTCATTGACCTACAAAAGTATATACAGAGATTGAACATCAAAATAAAATTTTGTGTTAAATGAAAACAAGAAACAACCAGACCCTTCAGAGTTTATTCATACTGCCCATCTTCAATCCGAAGGAGGTACCTGGCAGTCAATGTAAGGGAGCGTTCAAGAAGATGGTAGAAAGTGATCTGAAGAAGCTAGAAAAGAACTCCAAAATAGAAATATATGGAAACTCATGAAGGATATAGGAAAGAAAAGAGATGTGATTATATGCCCAGCAGATAAGGGGGGCAGATTAGTTATACTAAATAAAGAGGATTAAGAGGAAGAAATGGAAAATCTTGCTTAATGCTTAAAGTGGAGAACACCTACAAGAAACTAAAAGGCAATCCTAAACAACAATATGAAAATAAGTTGAAAACTTTTGTGAAAAAGGGAAGAGATAAAGGAACCCTGAACAAAAAAAGAGGCAAAATACCTGATTCCAGAATCCGGTGATATATTACTTACCGAAAATACACAAGAGAACCGAGAAACCTCTGGGTAGGCCTATTATAAGCGGAATCAATTCACTTTTTTCCAGACTAGGAGAATACCTTAAACAGTTTTTGAAACCCTTGGTACTCAAAGGGAAAACATACCTTAGGGATAGCATGCAATTAATAAATGAACTCCAGAATGTTACAGGGGTTGCAAACTGTCTCCTTGCCACTATAGATGTCAACTCATTGTACACCAGTATAATACAAAAGGATGGCTTGGAAGGAATTGAGAAAGCACTACATGAAAACACATCCTTGAAGGACTTTAAATGGCAAAGGAAAGCAATTATTTCATGTACAAAAAGAGCTACTATATTCAGACAAGGGGTGTGACCATGGGGGGCACGTTATGCCCCCAGTGTGGCCAACCTTTTTATGAACAGAAAAATATATCTATGGAAAAAGAGGACCAGAAATTAAATTCTACCAGAGGTATATAGAAGATGTAACCATCTTGTGGACGGGAATGACTGAAATCTTCCAAAAATTCCTACGTGAAATAAACCAGAACAAATGGGATCTCTTTTACCGGTAGTAGTGATCAACAGCAAATAGATTATCTAGATTTACAAATTTTCAAGAAAAATGACGAGCTACACACTAAAACATTTTTCAAACTGGCAGATCGTAACGGTTATATACCGACCTCTAGCTGTCACCACCCACCATGGAAAGAAAATGTCCGTAAGGGCCAGCTGATGAGATTGCGGAGAAACTGTCACACTCTAGAAGACTTTGATGTACAAGCCAACATTCTAATTGAGAAATTTGAAGATAAGGGCTACCGGAAAGAAACCTTGACTAATTTGAAGGTTGAAGTAATGAATATGAATCGAAACACAATTACTGATGAAAAACAAGAATACAAATTCCCACATGGATGTAACCTTTGTTACTGGTTTTAATTATTTATTTATTTTATTTCAGGTACTTATATAGCGCCGTCAATTTACGCAGCGCTTTACATATACATTGTACATTCACATCAGTCCTTACCCTTAAGGAGCTTACAATCTAAGGTCCCTAACTCACATTCATACATACTAGGGACAATTTAGACAGGATCCAATTAACCTATCAGCATGTCTTTGGAGTGTGGGAGGAAACCGGAGTACCCGGAGGAAACCCACGCAGGCACAGGGAGAACATGCAAACTCCAGGCAGGTAGTGTCGTGGTTGGGATTCGAACCAGTGACCCTTCTTATTGCTAGGTGACAGTGCTATCCACTACACCACTTAATAGACAATACCAGTCAATTGAATATATTATCAGGAAATATTGGCCTATTTTTAAGTCAGATAGGGTTCTATCTAAAATTCTTCCCCAAAAATGTTTATTTGTGTATAAAAGAGCTCCCACTTTAATGCCTTGTACACACAATCGGACTTTCCAACAACAAAACTGTGGATTTGTGTTCGAACGATGTTGGCTCCAACTTGTCCTGCATACACACGGTCACACAAATGTTGGCCAACAATTATGAACGTAGCGACGTACGTGATATCTCCATTAGGAACGCTAGTTCTATCTCCGGCTCATACTTGATTTTGAGCATGCGTGGACTTTTGTACGACAGATTTGTGTACACATGATCAGAAAATCTGACAACAAACAGACAGCAAACATTTGTTAGGGTAAAATTTGAGAACCTGCTAGCCAACATTTGTTGGCGGAAAGTCCGACAACGAATGTTCAATGGAGCATACATATGGACGGACTTTCCGCCAACAAGCTCACATCCAACATTTGTTGTCAGAAAATCCGATTGTTTGTACAGGGCATTAGAAACCATTTGGCCCATGACGCTAATGACCCTTCAAACACCGTGAATTAATTTTATGAAATTTTACAGATGCCAAAAATGCCTACCTTTATTGAGTAAGTAAGAAGCAACCAAGGACAAAAGAATTCTTCAGGTCTAGGACCAATAATAAAGAATACCAAGTTAGGGAACTCATTATGTGCAACAGTACGCATGTGAAGTATGTTATTGAGTGTCCCTGCCACTTACAGTATGTAGGCAGAACCACCAGACCACTTTGTGTAAGGATTAGAGAACACATCAATAACATAAGGAAAGGCTTCCCAAAACATAATTTGTCAAGGCATTTTAAGGAAGTACACCAAAGGGACCCTACAGGACTAATCTTTTATGGAATAGGTCCAATTTAAAGATCATTGGAGGGGTGACAATAAAAGGAGACGGGTGTGACAGAATGAGACTAAACGGATATATCAATTGGGGTCTTTAGTGCCTGGGGGGCTTAATGTTGATATTGACCTCAATTGCTTTTTATATAATTGCTAATGGCCTTTCTAATTTTAATTTTGCTACTTAGGATGTTCTTTGACATTATCCATAGTTCCCTTATACACTAAAATAGTTTAGGGAGTTTGTCAATGATTCGCTTGGTATGACAGGGTTATGATCAACATTGACACCCCTATAACACTCCAATCTACCTTTTTATTTGAATAATTATGATGTGCATATATACATTTATACACATATATATGTTTTATATTTTTATAGTTTTATTTTTTGAGTATATTAGGAATGAAATTGATTCAATTGTATATGAATGAAACCTTTGAAACAAACTCATTATACTCTCTGAATATATCTGATGAATTTCATGTTTAAATTTCAATTTTTCATATTGTAAAGTCTTACCTGGTAATATCTGGTTTGTAATCTGGCAAGTGAAGGTGTACTGCTGCACTATTGATATAGAACACTAGGGGGACATGCCATGTTTTTTACTATATACTTGGTCATCTGTACGAACAATCATCTAGAGTTCACTATATATTTGACCTCCTTCACAATCAATATCCATCTTTTATGGTGGATATATTAGGGACATACTGTTTACTATAGAGACCCCTGTTTTTTGTATTGTTTTTTGAAGTGGGATTTGGGTTAATTGGAAATGGCTGCAACAACACCTCCACCTGCTAGATAAGATATGGGCTATGCCTCAGACGATGTCCAATGACGAAACGCATAAAACGGGACTTGGTACACATTCATGTCACTTCTGGAACTTCCAGTTTTTGCACTTTGGTATGTGGAATGCACGCTGTCCAGACCCAGGAAACTGTATGCCTAATACAAATTGGGGAAATTGGAGCTCCTTTTTAAAAGATTTTACTTTTGGGAAAAAAAAATTTATACCAGATTTACGCTAGGAGTGTCCATTTCTACTATTAATTCTATGTGGACACCCTATTACACAAGCAAAGCCATGGAATAGGAAGTCATATTGATCATTAGGACACCAGGACCGGAGGCATATCTGACTGCACGCTCTTTACACCTGCAGGGGTAGAGTTTTCTGGTGAATGCAAAAAAAAGAGTTTTAATCAGTTTACCCTCTTTGATCCTCCATCCCTGGCTTATCCATCCACATTCATGCTCATCCATGCTCCATCCCTTGTTTCGGTTGCCACCTTTTGGTCAAGCCAAACCCGAACACACACTTCAGTGGCGCATGGCATTTCTTTTTGTAGTATGTACTATGGGACTGTAAAATACCTGGGACACCTCTGTGTGCCCCAGGGAGGTAGTAATGTGGCACGTATAGTGTGCCGTGGCAAACAATTGGTGTAGCCAATTGCGTTAACAGGGAAAAGGGCTTAAGGGGCATTGGGGCTCTCCCATGAGGTCTGATGTGGCCAGTAATGGCTTGTCCTGTGCCAAGTATTTATCCCAGCACATGTATATACATACAGCACATCTATAATGGGCGCCATGTTCCTCAGGACACGTTCTCCTGCCATGCACCCAGGCCACCCATCTCCTATACCAGGCATTAAGAGACATGGGGGAATGGGAGCAGACTTCTACTACACACCCAGCTAGGATAGATTACAGAATTCCACAAAGAATTCCACAAAAAAGTGTAGAAATAACATAACCTAGAAGCTCACAGATGTCCTAGTATAAATAATAAAATCAGTAATGCTAGTATCCACAGTGAGCAACTAAATTACTTGTTGAGTCTCACATGATCTGCAGCCAATTCCTCCATGGGATGGATCTAACCTGTGTAATGGTTCTACCTCAGCTTGCAGTAACTGGCAGTAACAGATGGAGTAGATTGGTTTATTGTACAACAATGTATCCTTAGAAAAACAATCTTGATGCATCCTTTTAGAGAACAAACAGCCAGCCATCTGAAACTGAGTGAAAAAGTGCTGGATAGTTAGGTCACACAGCAGGAGAGGTGGAGGGGAGCTAGGGCTGACAGACAGATGAAGCTTCTTATGTAGAAGAAGCAAGCCACCCATACCCTTGAGGGAGCTGCCAGGAACACCCGCTTACCCACTGCTAGAACCAGGGGAAAGCCCAGGTAACAGATGGAGGAGGAAGCTTAAAACAACCCACTCATCCTGTCTGGAACCAAACCACAGAAATGGTTGCTGGAGCCTTGTGAAGTACCAAAATTCCCTGCACCTACACTCTTCACACCCCACTGCTCCCATTAGTATTGAGCACCCGCAACACCGACCATGTGTTTGTCCCCTGCAATGCCCTGCTCCGCTCTGACCTCCTACTTCGTCTACGCCATCCACACCTCTCCACTGCACCTGTCTGTGTCCTTGTCTGCCAGCACGATTCATTAGCCTGCATTTAAGGATATCGGGGAGAGAGAGAGCGCTCAGCAGTGGAGCTGCAACCTTCAGAATTAATTTGCGGCACTGCATTGAAGGATATAGGGGGAGATGTGGACAGAGAAGTATGAACTCCCCAATGAGTTCCCAAACTGGCTGGGACTGGAGGTAAGCTGCTGTGTCCAGGTTTCAGGAGGACAGTCAGTCTGGGCCATTCCCATACAGGTGGCAACCCTATCCCTGGCTCACCCATCCACATCCATCCATGCTCCATCTCTGGCTCATCCGTCCACATTAATGCTCATACATGGTCCATCCCTGGCTCATCCATCCTCATTCATGCCCATACATGCTCCATCCCTGGCTCATCCATCCTCATTCATGCTCATCCATGCTCCATCCCTGGCTAATCCATCCTCATTTATGCTCATCCATGCTCCAGCCCTGGCTCATCCATCCTCATTCATGCTCATCCATGCTCCAGCCCTGGCTCATCCATCCTCATTCATCCCCATCCTTGGCTCATTCATCCCCATCTATGGCCCATTCATGCTCATCCATTCCTATCCATGGCTCATCCATGCTCATTCATGGCTCATCCATGCCACATCAATGATCATCCATGCCACATCAGTTCTCATCTACGCCACATCCATGCCACATCAATGCTCATCCATGCTACATCAGTTCTCATCAGTGCTACATCCATGCCACATCCGTGCCACATCAGTGCTCATCCATTCCACATCAGTTCCCATCTGTGCCACATCAGTGCTCATCCATGCCACATCCATGCCATTACAGTGCCCATCAGTGCATCACAAAAGTTTAATAGGTAGTCAAATTAGATTTGAAATGTATGTCCCTAGAACATCTAAAGGTGCTTCCTGCATGTTGGGCCTCTGTATGTGGCCAGGCTGTGTAAAAGTCTCCCACATGTGGTATCGTCATACTCAGGAAAAGTAGCAGAATATATTTTGGGGCATCATTTTTGCTATGTACATGTTATGTGTTAGAAATAGCTTATAAATCCACAACTTTGTGTAAAAAAAAATTGTGTTTTCCACATTTACCAAAAACTTGTGGAAAAAAATGACATGTTCAAAAAACTCATGTCTAGAATATAATCAGGCCTGGGTGTGGCTAGAGAAATTGAACTCAGGTGTGGACAACCACAGTTATAGTATGTTTTAACAAGGGGGGCAATCACTTTTTCACACAGGGCCATGATGGTTTGGATTTTTTTTCACCTTTAATAATAAACACCTTCATTTACAAATTGCATTTTGTGTTTACTTGTGTTGTCCTTGACTATTGTTTAAATTGGTTTGATGTTCCGAAACACTTAAGTGTGACAAACATGCAAAGGAACAGGAAATGAGGAAGGGGGCAAACACTTTTTCACACCACTGTATGTTTGGGTATTTACTTTGCAAAATGGGGTAATTTTTAATTGATTTTTTTTCCATTGTCCTGGTGCTCCAGGACCTTCAAAAATTTTAGAGGTAGTCAAGAAATGAAATGTGTCATTTTATCTCCCTAGAATGCCTGATGGTGCTCCCTGCATGTTTGGTCTCTCTTTGTGGCTAGGCTGTATAAAAGTCTCACACGGGTGGTATCTTCATACTCAGGAGAAGTAGCAGAATGTATTTTGGGGTGTAATTTCAAGTATGCATATGCTGTGTGTGAGAAATAACCTGTTAATATAACAATTTTGTGAAAAAAAATGTCAAAAATTCACCATGCCTCTTACTAAATATCTTGGAGTGTCTACTTTCTAAAAAGGTGTCATGTGTGGGGTATGGAGTGTCACGATAGCTTGTAGACTCTATAACTTTCACAAAGACCAAATAATATGTACTTATTTGGTTTTTTTTTTTTTTTTTTTTTTACCAAAGATGTGTAGCATTACACATTTTGGCCAAAATTTATGAAGAAAAATTGCTCATTTGCAAAAAATGTTAACAGAAACTAAGAAAAATGCATTATTTTTTCAAAATGGTCGGCCTTTTCTTATTTGTAGCACAAAAAATAAAAAACTCAGGGGAGATTAAATACCACCAAAAGAAAGCCCTATTTGTGTGAAAAAAGGACAACATTTGTATATTGGTATAGTGTTGCATGACTGAGTAAGTGTCATTCAAAATATGAGAGCTCTGAAATCTGGTTAGGAAGGAGGTTTAAGTCCCAATTGGCAAGTGGCTAAACTAAATTAAACCCATTAATCTTAAATGTGAGCCCCCTCCCCCCTTTTCCTTGCCTACTAGATTATTCATTCCATTGTTTCTTAATGTTCATCACTGGACCCAGTAATGTTAAGTCACTCTCAACCTATACTGTACATTTTTTTCCTGCATTGACTTATTGGCCAGATGTTGCATGCAGCCATTGTTATTGTTAATTGCATTCTCACAATAACAAAGAAAAAAATATACATTATTAGGACATACATAAAAAAAATTATATTTCATAAACAGCAATATATCCAAAAACTATCAACTGTTCAATATGATTTACGGTTTCAGAACTCCAATAAGTTTCCTTCTTGTGTATGAATAATTCTGAGATTCACATTTATTTAGTATAATTTGCTGTTGCTTGTCTGAACAATGGTCACAGCTCACAAAGGGATCTATTGTGACTTGTCATTCATAAGTCATATTTTGGATAATCAATCCTGAAATAATCTTTTGCTGATACCGTAACAATCATTTTCAACAACAAGCTCTGTAATATAAATACAATACAGCTGTGACCTATTCCAAATGATCAGTTGTTAGCTTTCATTCTCTACATGGCACCAGAAAAGTGAAGCATAGATTTACATTAATTGCTGCAAGCAATATTTTTCTTTTCTTTTGATTTGATAACACAGCACAGGTGTACTGCATAGAGGAGTGAAGGAAATCTTTGATTTATATACTTTTTCTTCCATTTACAGTCCACATGTGACTATGTTAATGTAGCACCGTGGTCCTAAACAGGGCTGCTAATAAATCTAGTTGTACTAGGTGGTAACTAGCCTGGCTAATTGGTAGGTTTTGATCCACTGATGTCTGTCCTAAGTCCGAGTTCAATTTGTAGTCTCTCTTCTGTCAATAGGTGGCACTGTTGATTTTGGCATTAGGATGATAGACTATAGTGATATCAGGTGATGAGTAAATAAGTTGTCTCAGCCAATTAGCAGGCGTTTCTTTTGAGCAGCTTTGCATGCTGGGATAGGCTATTTATTCGTCAAGAGTCAGGTGATCGGGGGTTCTTCCTGCCCAGGGCTGTGGCCTGGGTGGATGTGTGTCAAATAGTTCCTGGCTGCTAGGCCTGCAGAGTTTGCCTAATTGCTATTGCATTTGCCTGAGGGTGGCTTGTTCCCTAAACTTCTCTCCCACCATTCTTTTTAAGAGAAATAAAATCTCTGTTCATTTTTACAAAAGGATCCACCTTGCACCACACCCACTATGCCTAGTAACCTGCACCCTGAGGAGGAATGTCAGTTCTCCCTGGCTCTGGGGGTCATCATCAGGACCTTATAAGTCAGGGAAATCGCTACATTAAAAACAGAATGGGGTTAATGTACCAAAACTGAAGAGTACAAAGTCTGGTGCAGCTCTGCCAAGAACCTAATCAGCTTCCAGTTTTTTTTTTTTTTTGTCAAAGCTTAACTTCTTCCCAACTCTGCTAAAGTGGAATGATAGCTACAGCGCAGTCTCACATTTCCGGGAAAGCGTCCACTAACGTCCTCCCCTGATCGCGTTTCCCACTCGGCTCCTGCAGCACCTTTGGACACGCCTGATCACAGATCTGTGTAAAGAGCCAATCTCAGAGTCTCCTTACCATGTGACCAGCTGTGTCAAATCACAGCTTATCACGGTGTAAACAGGAGTTACCGGTTATCGGCAGTCCTCTCCTCACGCTGACAGCTTGTGAGGAGAGGAAATCCAGCAACTGGCACATCCACACGAGGGACAAACATGTCTTTGCACTTACTGTGGTGGAGATTTTGAATTTCATATTTATAATAAGGAGCTTCAAGGGAACCATTGCAAGGATTCTCTACTTAAATTATCATGCCTCATTGAATATATATATATGTGTATGTATGTATATGTTTTTACAGGACTTTATATAATTCGTGATGAGATATGGGCTCAGCATTACAGGACTTATTTTTTCCTGTCTCGTGGAAACTGTTGGATGTTATCAGGTGATAAATTATCCTTTTGTTTGGTAAAGAGCCTAAGTAGACTTTGTGTCACCACTTGGTTAGGGGTCTTTTTACATGCTAATGTTGAAACATTATGTTAGGATCTTACCTAGCAACTACAAAAATGGTACAGAGAGCTAATGCTTATATGAGCAACTCTGGACCAATGACAAGGTCCCACGGGGGTTGAAACCTGGAGAAGGGGCAGTCCCCCGCTCTCTTAACCTCATGGTCTGGACACAACATGGCCACACATAAGAATGTCTGTGTAATGTATTCTCTTACGTCTCTTTACTTTTTCCCTAACTTTTTCTGTCGTAGGATTTTGCCTTAATATATTATATATTATTATATTATATTAATAATATATTATTAATCTCTTGATAGCATGACCATTGTGTGTGTATGACCATTATAACAATATTACAATATTTTGTATCATTGTTAACCACTTGCTTACTGGGCACTTAAACCCCCCTCAGTCCCAGACCAATTTTAAATGACAATTGCGCGGGCATACAACACTGTACCTAAATGAAATTTTTATCATTTTTTCCCACAAATAGAGCTTTCTTTTGGTGGTATTTAGTTACAGCTGGGAGTTTTATTTTTTGCTAAACAAACAAAAAAAGATGCAAAAAAAAAAAAAAAATCATGTTTTAATAGTTTGTTATAAAATTTAGCAAACGGGTAATTTTTCTCCTTCATTGAAGTGCGCTGATTAGGCGGCACTGATAGGCTGCACTGGTGGGCACTGATGGGCTGCATTGGTGGGCACTGATAGGCTGTATTGGTGGGCACTGATAGGCATAGTTAAGGCGGCACTAATAGGCACAGATAAGGAGGCACCGATGGGCACAGATAAGGCCGCACTGATGGGCAAAGATGGGCACAGATAAGATGGCACGGATGGGTGGCACGGATGGGTGGCACGGATGGGCACTGATAGGTACCACTGATAGATGGGACTGATGGGCACTGATAGGTGGCACTGATAGGTGGCTCTGATAGGTGGCACTGCTGGGCACTGATGGGCGGCACTGCTGGGCACTGGTAGATGACACTGATGGGCACGGATATGTGGCACTGGGGTGCAGCACCTTTGAGGCAGATTGTGGGCACTGTGGGTGGCACTGTGGGTGGCACTGCTGGGTGGCACTGTGGGCACTGCTGGGTGGCACTATGGGCACTGCTGGGTGGCACTGACGGGGGGCACTTACTTTCAATAAGTGTGGCACTGCAGGGGGCAGGTGGGCACTGGCAGGGGGAAGGTGGGCGCTAGCAGGGCTGGCCGTGATCGGGACTGATGTCCCGACCACGGCCGCCGGTGATCGGCTTTTCTTTTTCTCCTCGTGCTGTCAGCGCGAGGAGGAATAGTAGCCGATTACCGGCTCCGTTATATCACATGATCAGCTGTCATTGGCTGACAGCTGATCACGTGATAAGGGGTCGGGATCGACCCCTTGCACGGATCGGTGATCAGGCGAGTCTCATGGACTCGCCGATCACAGAGCGCGCCGCGCGCGCCCCTCAGGGGGCGCACAGGCCGCTCGTACACGGGACTACGTCTATTGACATTGCCCCGGAAAAGGAGATCCGCGCTGTAGCCGTTATTTGGCTATAGCGCGGATCTCAAGTGGTTAACATCGTTGTTTTAAGGTTGTATCCTTTATGTTATAGTTGCTAACCTCGGATTAATACAAGTTACAATATTAAGTTTAACCACTTACCAACTGGCCCATAGCAGAATGATTGATTGCTACAGGGCGGTTGGATAACTCTGGGAGGGCGCACTATGATGTCCTCCCAGAATCGCGTTCCCGCATGCACACAGGGGCATCTGTGACTGCATCTGCATCACGGATCATGGTAAATGGCCACTGACAGAGGCCGTTTACCACGTGATTCCTCTGTCAAATGACAGAGCGATCACATGTCAACAAACTGGCATCACGTCCAATTCCTCTCTCCCCTCTCCATACAGTGTGAGTGGAGAGGGGAGAGAATGGATGCAGCAGCGCTGTGGGCTGGATGTGTAGTGCCCACAGTGCTGCACGGTGTCAAATCCAGCATCCATCCATCCATCCCTCTGTATAAGCCACCCACGCTCATCCATCCCGCCATCCACGCTCATCCATCCCGCCATCCACACTCATCCATCCCGCCATCCACACTCATCCATCCCGCCATCCACACTCATCCATTCTGTCATCCACGCTCATCCATCCTGCCATCCACGCACATCCATTCCGCCATCCATGCTCAGCCATCCCATCATCCATGCTCAGCCATCCCACCATCCACGCTTATCCATTTCACATCCACACTCAACCGTCCCGCCATCCACATTCAGCCATCCCGTCATCCATGGTCATCCATCCATGCTCATCCATCCCACTATCCACACTCAGCCATCCTGCCATCCACGCTCATCCATCCCACCATCCACGTTCATTCATCCACGTTCATCCATCCCACCATACACACTCAGCCATTCCGCCATCCAGGCCCATCCCTCCCGCCATCCACGCTCAGCCCTCCATGCTCAGCCATCCCGCCATCCACATTCAGCCATCTCACCATCCACACTCCTCCATCCCGCCATCCACGCTCATCCATCCACGCTCATTCATCCATGCTCAACCATCCCTCTGTCTTACTCATCCATCCATCCATGATCAGCCATCCCATCCACCCCCAGCCATATGCAGCCTTATTCAGCCATACCCAGCCATACTCAGCCATAACCAGCCATAAAAAAAGTGATTATGGCTCCTACGCTAATAGGGATAGTGAATAAAGTAATCACATTTAGCAAATGCTGCACACACCATATGAGCCAAACCAAATCTCATAAAAGGTGCACAAAATAGTAAATAAATATGGTGCTGCGCTCCTGCCATGAAGGTAAAGCACAGAGAGATCCAAAGATCACCTCTGGCATGCAATAAATTAAGTGTATATAAAAATGATAATTTCAAAATAACAATATTGCAAAATGTCTATAAAAAAATAATATACACACAGTGATCAATAAATAGAATATAAAACGAATAATACCAGAAATCCATTTTATAGAGGTACATATAAAGTGCAATCGTGAATAAATAAACTAAAAGTGTATAAATAAAAATAATGCAATGTGAATTTATATCGTGATTATAGCGGTGGGGAAGGTGACGTCGATGATGACGTGTCTAATGATGTCACGTGGGTGCCCACAAGAGAGGAAGAGGAGGGGAGTTCATAGGGAGATATGGACCAGCAGATAGGGAGGAGAAGCAGGCGGAACTTACATTGCACAGGAGGGACCAAGCAGACTGCTAATGTATCAGGAGGGAGGCATCAACCATGTACGGTCACATCTGGCGCTCCCAGGACGCCGGCACATGGCTCTGCAGTGTGGGCTTTTTTTAACGTGTCCGCTGCTGACAATAGTGTTGCCATCTGCAGCCTTTGCAGTCAACGCATAAGTCGCGGTAAGCCCAACACTCACCTAGGGATGACCGCCTTAAGAAGGCACATGAGCTGCCATCACCGAGCCCAGTGGGAGCAACGGAACCCACAATGCCACACTCCAGGCTCTCACCGTCCAGCCTTGTCTTCTACTTCTTCTCTCTCCTCACAATTGTCCTCCACTCCACCTTCCATCATGCCATCCTGATGTTTTTCTGGAAAAAGGTAGGCTTCCGTGGGCCAAATGTTTGAGCGTAAAAAAATGATGACGCCAAATAACCCTCTTGCCCAACGGTTGACCGCTGGCTTGTCAGGACTCATAGCCCGCCAACTACTGCCATATAAACTGGTGGACTCGGAGGCCTTTTGAAAATTTGTGCCATTGGAACACCACAATGGAAGGTCCCAGGGAGGAAGTATTTCTCACAGAAGGGCATCCCAGAGCTATATGGCCATGTTCAGCGGCAAGTGAATGTATCTCTGGCACACAGTGTCGGTGCCAAGATACATCTGACCATAGACACGTGGTCTAGCAAACACGGGCAGAGAAGGTATATAACTTTTACTTCCCACTGGGTGAACCTTCTGACAGCCATCAAGCATGTACAGTAGGTGCCACCGATATTGTGTTTCCAGCGCGATCCTGTCACGCTGGTTCCCGGCGACAGGCTTCTCTAACCAGCGCGATCCCGTCATGCTGGTTTTCGCACTGGCTGCAATAGGAAAATGTCATTTTCCTATAGTAGCAAGCGAGCAAGAGAGCAGTGATTATGTCGCCTCACTAATGAAGCCTGCATGCCTTCGGGGCATACCAGGCCCTTAGGTCCGGTAGAGGTTTTAAGGGTAATCCCCTACACCAAAAAAAACAGCGTGGGGTCCCCCCAAAATCCATACCAGACCCCTATCCGAGCACGCAGCATGGCCGGTCAGGAAAGGGGGTGGGGACGAGCGAGCGCCCCCACCTCCTGAGCCATACCAGGCCGAGTGCCCTCAACATGGGGGGTGGGTGATTTGGGGGAAGGGGGGCACCCTGCGGCCCCCCCACCCCAAAGCACCTTGTCCCCATGTTGATGAGGACAAGGGCCTCTTCCCGACAACCCTGGCCAGCCCCATATGACACATCCTCCAGGACTGTGACATCATGCTTGGATAGGGGTCTGGTGTGGATTTTGGGGGGACCCCACACCGTTTTTTTCAACGTAGAGGATTCCCCTTAAAATCCCTACCAGACCTAAGGGCCTGGTATGCCTCCGGAGGGGGAACCAATGCCGTTTTTTTTTTATTTGGCGTGGAGTTCTCCCTTAGGATTCATACCAAATACAGTGCCTGGTATTGGCGGGAATCCAATTCGGATCCTCGCACCAGTGTGAACCCGGCCAACGATGCTTGTTGCTTATCGGGAAAGGAAAATAAACATTTTTCCTTTCCCGATGCGAGGCGGCTCAGCGCTGGCTCCGGCGACGGGGCTCGCAGGGTGTCAATCTCGCCAATAAAAGCGGCGAGATTGACACAATATCGCGGTCACCTACTGTAACCCGTGACACCCGTGTAGATTTGGTTTTACCGCCACGGATTGCATGCAGGCCTGCCTCTTCTTCTCCTCCTCCTACTCCATCCTCCCTCTTTTCCTCGGCTGACTCCTCCTTTTCTGCTGCTAGCGTCTCTTCTGCTACACCGCCCAAGATCCCCAGAACCTATTCGACATACCAGGTGAGACGTTGCCATGCTGTGCTGTGTCTGTTGTGCCTGGAAGCCAAGAGCCACACTGGCCCTGCACTCCTTTCAGCTTTGCTTTCACAGGCAGATCAGTGGCTAACATCGCTCAATTTGACAGTAGAGCGGTGTGTGACAACGGTGCCAATCTGCTTAGCACATTGAAACAGGGCAAAATTACACATGTGCCATGCATGGCACACGTCTTAAACTTGATCGTGCAGCGATTCCTTGTCAAATACCCTGGGGTCCAGGACATCTTGCGGCAGGCAAGGAAAATCTCGGCCCATTTCAGAAGATCTTACACGGCCATGGCTCGCCTTGCTGACATTCAGCGGTGACACAATCTGCCAGTCAGACGTCTTATTTGCGATTGCCCGACGCGATGGAACTCAACCTTCTATATGCTTGATAGGCTACTTCAGCAGAAACGTGCAGTTAACGACTACCTGTACAAACACTGCGGCAGAAGAGGTTCTGGAGAGCTTGGTTTTTTTTCACCGTGCCATTGGCTGCTCATGCGTGACGCATGCAGACTTCTGTGGCCATTTGATGAGATCACTGGTCAGTCGCAGCCATGGCACCATCAGTGACATCGTACCTTATGCCTTCTTTATGGAGCGTGCATTGTATTTATCATTGATCAAGCAGTGGAGGAGCAGGAGCAGGAAGATGAAGTCACAATGCTGGATAAATTCCCAGGGGGGGGCTACTCTGAGACAAGTCAACAACAGGAGTCTGAAGAGGAGTCAGAGGAGGATGGTGCTGGGGCGGATGAGGAGGAGCAAGAAGAGCATGCTTTAAACCTTTCTGGGACCCCTGTTGTGCGTGGATGGGGAGAGGAGAACGAGGAGGATGACATTATCCTGGATGATGAGCAGAAGCCAGGCCACCACACTGCTTCCAGTTTAGTGCAAATGGTGGCCTTCATGCTCCAGTGTTTTAACAGGGACCCCCGTATAAAAAGCGTAAAGGTCAAGGACCAGTACTGGGTGGCAACGTACTTAGAGCCCCGGTACAAACACAAAATGGCGGAAATGTTACCACCATCAGAGAGGGCTGTCAGAATGGAGCACTTACAGACCTTGCTTTGAGAAATGCTGCATTCAGCTTTTGCGTGTGCTGGCAGAGGAGGAATTCCCACTCCCAGAGAAAGAGTTGCGGGTATAAATTCAACAGCGCCTGCAAGAAGAGGGCGGTTTGAAGATGGGTTGGTGACTTTTGATATCAGATCTTTCTTTCAGCCGACCCATCGACAGGTCTCACCCGGATCCAGCATCAGGGAACACCTAGACCGACAGGTGTCCGACTACATCGTGTTAACAGCCGATGTGGAAGCTCTGAGAAGTGATGAACCCCTGGACTACTGGGTGGGCAGACTTGACCTCTGGCCAGAGCTTGCCCAATTTGCAATGGAACTGTTGGCTTGCCCCTCATCCAGTGTCCTGTCCAAAAGGACGTTCAGCGCAGCAGGGAGGATCGTGACCGATAAGCGCACTCGCCTAGCTCATGACAGTGTTGACTACCTCACATTTATAAAAATGAATGAGGCATGCATCTCGGAGGAATTCAACACATGTGACCAGTAGACCATGTATATGCATAACTCTATAAATCTAGCACATGGACCTTTTTTCTACCTTTGGCTCACTTCCTTCCTGAGGGTTGTCATATTTTTGGGTCCCGCAGCGAGTTGCTGGTATCATTGCTGGTGTCAGTTCTCTCTATCTTGGTGCTGGTGTGATGTCAGTGCTCTCTCTATCACGGTGCTGGTGTGGTGTCAGTGCTCTCTCTATTACGGTGCTGGTGTCAGTGCTCTCTATCACGGTGCTGGTGTCAGTGCTCTCTATCTCGGTGCTGGTGTCAGTGCTCTCTATCTCGGTGCTGGTGTCAGTGCTCTCTATCTCTATCACCAAAAGCTGAAAATTGGTCTGTTTAGGAAGGGGGCTTAAGTGGTAGGTAAGTGGTTAAATAAATTAGATTGATATCTCTGCAAAAAAGATAACATTCGTTCTTAATTCCATGGGTTGATTCATATAGATAAAAAGTTTTAATCACTTATGTTATGTATCATTAACCATATAAGTGAGGTAGGTAAACATAGCCCTAACAGATGGTGCCCCTTGTGTGAGGAAGTTTAACGTTTGGGTGAATGTTATTTCTTGTATGGAAGACAGAGCTGGTTTATACCTAACCCCAGAAACGCTAATGCCGCGTACACACGACCGGACTTTTCGAGGGACTAGGTCCGACGGACTTTCGGCGGAGTTCTGACAGAATTCTGACAGAGTTCTGACGGACTTTCCGAATGAACGGACTTGGCCACACACAATCACACCAAAGTCCGACGGATTCGAACGTGATGACGTATGACCGGACTAGAATAAGGAAGTTCATAGCCAGTAGCCAATAGCTGTCCTCGCGTCGGTTTTTGACCGTCGGACTAGCATACACACGAGCGGATTTCTCGGTAGGAACTGGGTCCGGCGGAAAAATTTGAAACATGTTCCATTTCTAAAGCCTGATGGATTTTTGCAAATCAAAAGTCCGCTGCAGCCCACACACGATCGAATGGTCTGCAGGAATCGTTCCGTCGGACCTTTGATGTCGAAAAGTCCGGTCGTGTGTACGCGGCATAAGAGTTTTTTTCTTTTGTGTTCACCTGTCTCCCATCTAAACACCCAGACTAAAAAAAGTCTCAAAACTTTCCTTTTTACCTTTTGTCTATACTAATACTTTGATGAGACTTATTTTGAATAATGTATATAAGAAATCAAATTGTAAGGGGGCGAATGATGAGGGCTCCATTTGGAATCTTGGAGGCAGTGAAAAAGGATATGCGCCTCTGCCAAAAAGCAAGTTCAGTTGACCCTTTGAATGAGAGTAGTGATGGCCGAACGGTTCGCCCGGCGGTCGTTTCGCGGCGAATTTCCGACATTCGCGGTCCGCACGTTCGAACGCCTTTTTCCGTCGTTCGCCGCGGCGGACTTACGTGTTTAATGTATACAAGAACTTTAACCTTTGGTGACACGTTTATCATGTGATACAGGACAGCCAATTGAGACATGACAGCACATGGACACTTGTACATTCCCCCTAACCTATAAATACACCCGAT
Source organism: Lithobates pipiens (assembly GCF_037356315.1). Lineage (NCBI taxonomy): Eukaryota > Metazoa > Chordata > Amphibia > Anura > Ranidae > Lithobates > Lithobates pipiens. Next base: position 297,982,907 of record NW_027507764.1, read on the forward strand.
CCGGTGGCCATTTTACATTCTTTCTTCTGTTACGATAGGGACAGGTTCCTGTGTGGAGTAGGGAGAGATAAACCACTAGCTATTTGGTACACAAAAGTTCTTTTCAGGACTGGTATAGGTGTTAGGTGTTGATAGGTTTGCTGTGCTGCTGATTCTTGCAGCAGCCTGAGTGTCTTTTGTTAGTTTAGAGAAAGGGAAAGGACGGTGTATGCTACAGGGACAGCCAGATTAGTCTTTCATCATCATCATCATCATCATCATCATTAGCTGTTACTATCAAGGTCCACAAAAGAGCTGTTCCAGTAACCACTAATCGTTCTCTTTTTTTGCCAATTTGTATAGGGACAGGAAGGAAGCAGTGTTGTCAGGCAGTGAGGGTAATTTTAAAGACTTGCTGTTATTATTAGTTCCACAAAGGTTCTTTTCAGGACTGGTATCAGTGGTACAGTAATAGGCTTGTACATGTATAATATTCTTTCTTCCAAATATAGAAAGGATATTATACTTGACTGCTGCCCTTCTGCTGCAGTCTGCTAAACATTCACAACTCACTTGTTCCACAAAAGTTCTTATAAGGACTGGTAACTTGGTATAGGGTGCTACGGTACATAGGCTTGAGTGCGGTACAGTCTGCTGTTCTGTAAGGACCGCTATCGGTCCACAATAGATAGGGTTGACGTGCACCACTGCTGACCGCTCACCTATACTGCAGCAGTCCTTCAGCGGTATAGGGACTGACGTACAGTCTGCTAATCACTAACACACAACCTGCTTGTTCCACAAAAGTTCTTATAAGGACTGGTAACTTGGTATAGGGTGCTACGGTACATAGGCTTGAGTGCGGTACAGTCTGCTGTTCTGTAAGGACCGCTATCGGTCCACAATAGATAGGGTTGACGTGCACCACTGCTGACCGCTGCCCTATACTGCAGCAGTCCTTCAGCGGTATAGGGACTGACGTACAGTCTGCTAAACACTAATACACAACCTGCTTGGTCCACAAAAGTTCTTATAAGGACTGGTAACTTGGTATAGGGTGCTACGGTACATAGGCTTGAGTGCGGTACAGTCTGCTGTTCTGTAAGGACCGCTATCGGTCCACAATAGATAGGGTTGACGTGCACCACTGCTGACCGCTCACCTATACTGCAGCAGTCCTTCAGCGGTATAGGGACTGACGTACAGTCTGCTAATCACTAACACACAACCTGCTTGTTCCACAAAAGTTCTTATAAGGACTGGTAACTTGGTATAGGGTGCTACGGTACATAGGCTTGAGTGCGGTACAGTCTGCTGTTCTGTAAGGACCGCTATCGGTCCACAATAGATAGGGTTGACGTGCACCACTGCTGACCGCTGCCCTATACTGCAGCAGTCCTTCAGCGGTATAGGGACTGACGTACAGTCTGCTAAACACTAATACACAACCTGCTTGGTCCACAAAAGTTCTTATAAGGACTGGTAACTTGGTATAGGGTGCTACGGTACATAGGCTTGAGTGCGGTACAGTCTGCTGTTCTGTAAGGACCGCTATCGGTCCACAATAGATAGGGTTGACGTGCACCACTGCTGACCGCTCACCTATACTGCAGCAGTCCTTCAGCGGTATAGGGACTGACGTACAGTCTGCTAATCACTAACACACAACCTGCTTGTTCCACAAAAGTTCTTATAAGGACTGGTAACTTGGTATAGGGTGCTACGGTACATAGGCTTGAGTGCGGTACAGTCTGCTGTTCTGTAAGGACCGCTATCGGTCCACAATAGATAGGGTTGACGTGCACCACTGCTGACCGC